>NC_091950.1:233150131-234350131 GCF_031021105.1 Erythrolamprus reginae
TCATACCTTATTTTATAAAACATTTTTTTACCATCGCTTCATTGCAAAAGGCAATCTTACAATATTATTTGTAAAATTATAAAAATATAATATCACTACAATATAAATGTTTGAAGGGTGTAAAAACTATAAAACCAGGCAAATAAAATCAATCTGAACACTATTTGTACTTTTTAATATTTCAGCTTAAAAATCATTTAAATTGTATTTTAGGAATTTAGATCTCAGTCTGGACATTCTCAGTCCTTTTTATTTCATTTTATTTATTTAATTTGACTTACATATTTTCTGTATAAGGGAAGAGCTAGACCTAAAAGCTAGGCCTAAAGTGCACAAGTCCTAATTGCCCCTAATTGGAATTGAGTTTTTGCATATAATTTTCATCTTTAATTTTTATGCATTTATATAATTTTTGCTTACTTGCAATTTTAAAATTTGCATCTATGACAGAACAACAACTTCAATACTTGGCAGTGAAATTTATCTGGTAATAGAATTTCAGCAGTGAATCTTACAGTATCTGTCTGAAATTGGAGACGTTGTCATCAAAATAAAGAACTACATGGTTGATCATATAGAACAGGCAAGTAGGAACAGAAATATGTTAGGTAATGCAATATAATTTAATGAAGCTGTATATTTTGTTCTCATTCTGTTCCTTTTTTCTTATGTGCTAGAGTGTTGGAACAGGTTGTTGAGCAGCACACACGTTAAATAAATAAATTAAAAGGGATAGAATATCAGTAGTTCTTTTTTGTTTTGTTGCTAGAGAAGAAGCTATTGCTTTCCCCCCATAATAGGAGAACTGTTTACAGTAAATAATTTAGCAATGGTCACTTACACTCATAGTTTTGTATGAAGCAAAAATGTCAGAACATGTGACACTTCCATTCCTTTCCAAGTAGATCTGCTTGTGGGCAATTCTTACCTGTTTTGGCTCAGTTTCATTGCTTGTCGATAGCAATCAGTGAAGAGGTCTGGGATTGAAGATGAATGGACTTATGCTCAGAAACAAGAAGCTTTCTACTGCTACACTTATCACATGAATGGCCACCATGTTGGAAATACTCTAGCCATTCAGTATGCACTAGAGATAGTACTTAAATCAACCCCCACTAAGACAAAAATAAAAGGAAGACTATACAGTTTAGTAAAATACAATATTGTATATTTATACTTGAGGAAGAAAATGTGCAAAGCAGCAGAGAAATTAATTATTAGAAGGATATTATAAACACTGGGCCCCTCTCTTCCCATGTTGGAAAATCGCCACAAGTATTCAAAATCATGACTTGCTGTAAAGAAAACCCTTCTCAGGTTAGAAAAAACACAGAAGCTGCTTAAATCCACCTATTACTAACCAGTGTCACTATTTACATCCTATTCTGCTATTGTATCATTATACTAGAGATCACTTTCCACCAGCATTACCTGGAAAGCATTAGGGACATACACATTTACATATATGTTTTGCCCCCCTTCAGAGCATCATTAAGATTGTGGGAATTGAATCTCTTGCTTGCATCGTTTGCATAAATACATGGCAACTTAGCAATTGATGTTCAAATAGCTTAATTGCACGAGGGGGTGGTCATTTAATTGCCCCATTGAAATGTTAACAGAAACTGATATGGCATAGAATAGACTTTAATGGTTGTAGTGTAGCACTAATGTCTTCATTCAATTGCAAAATTGTTAATTAGGACACTTTGGTAGTTCATTTTCTTGGGTATTGAAGAATTTAGTGGAGCAAGAAAAATCACTCTTGTATATGTGGTCTTTTGGGAAAGTAAGATTTAACAGTATATATATTTCATATTCAAGAGCAACATAATAAATAGTAAATAAAATTGGTTTACCTTTTAAAAAAATCATAAATTTACTACGAGTTTCTAATTGACCTAAATATGCTGCTATCAAAAAAATTATTCACATTTGAAAAATATTTTTATTTAACAATAAGAACAATAAGAAGCAGATTCCAATAGCCTTATAAGAAAAGATGTAACATTTTAAAATATGTCAGAAAAGAATATATGGTATACTGACCATTCTTAAAATCATTTGAAAAACTGGAGCAGCTTTTTTCCTAAGAATATTGATTTAGGGAAGACAAAATATTATAATTGTTTTAGGATTCTTTGTTATTTCTGACAGATTGCATGGTAGTAATGAGATCTTGAAAGATGGCACCTTTATCATTTAATTTTGTCTGATTTTACTGCAGAATAAGATTATTTGATATATTTTATATTTGAGTTCAGTAAGAAAGACTACACTTTAAAAAAAAAAGACTGTGCTTCCCAAATGGCCAAAAATGCTATTTTGGGAATCCAGTAATATTCAGTTTATCACACATTACTCCCATCAAAGAGCTATGATCTTAAGAAATATAAAAGAATGGATTGCTACCTAATGTTCAGAATTTTATATTCATTAGTTAAATCAATTCTTTATTTTCCATGGAGCATTTTTGTTCTTAACTACAAAGGTTCTTGTAAAGAGACCTGACTTTCAGTTTCATTTACTTGTATATATTTGAGAAAGTACTTATGTGGGATCACAAATATGTTCACAGGAGCTATCTCCAGTTGTGCAAGTTTAATCACAGTCCCAGAACATTTTCTTTGTGACTTTATGCAAATGTATTTACATAGGAATAGATCTTGGATCCTTTAAAGAAGGCAACAAAGTTGAAAACTGAAGCCAACAAATAAATGAAAGTTTCTCTAAATCCATTGGATAATAGAGGCAGTGTTAAAGCTAACCACAGTGTTGAACTAAACAGAGGGATTACTCCTGGGTTTTGCATCAGTTGTTTTCTGCTGGGTGGCCTCACTTGTCAAAAAAAAAAAAGTTTAACTGGGAGACATTCACATGACACATTGAGAAAAGAAGTATGCGTAATTCCATCAAAGCTCAGAAATCAGTCATTAATTTATTCTAACCCCCAATTGTTGGTCATTTGTGAAACATCTGGCCTCTGAGTCAGTGAAATCTCAACCTAAATGCATTGTTGTCCCTTCCAGTAAGTGCACTGGAAGCAGTGAACAATTTGTCCTTGGTAACATATGTATCTGAGGATGTCAAACATGAATATGTATTTTTTTCCCTAGGTTCAAACATTCTTCATCTCTAAAATTCTGAAAACATCCTATCAACACTTCATTCATATAATTTATTTTGAAAATCAACACGTTGTTCATTTCATGTTAGGAAACGTTATGCAGTGTTTAAAAATATTATGATAAAGTTACAAGATAAGCTGTAATTCCAAAGCAGATTCAACTGAAATTGATTTTAGAAATAGGAAATGCAGGAAGCCTTTTCTGGAAAGATATATTTAATTATCCTTATGGCTAAAACATTGTTCTAATAGTTGTTTTAAAGCGAGACATAGACACTTCTGACTGCTCTCTAATGTGGCAGGTCCAGACAATTTTTCCAAACAAATTGCTAAAAAAATGCTGTGAAGGAGTTTTTGCAATCTTAAACCTTCACAAAATATAGGGCAAAATTTGGTTGTTTTATGTTATGAAAAACGTAAGAAAACCATTACATTATAATTTTGTATGTTATGAAAAACATAAGAAAACCACTAGATGACCATTTTGTATCTGCAGGATAATACAATTCCAAGCTCAAAATTTTGTAATTGGAACTTCGGCCCCAAATAGAGTAATAATTAAATTTATGCTATTTCAATCTTAAGCCATCTTACCATTAGAGGATTACAAACACAATTCTAAACTGACATGCTACAATTTTAACTTGCTTGGATACAGAGCCGCCAAAGTGACTTATTATACCAAACTGAAAGGAATTTTTAGGACAGAATTGACAAATACAAAGGCAGCTATCATAATTTTGTAGTAATAACTACATATTATTAAATAGTGTGTAATTGTGCACATGTACCCAAGAAAGCATGCATATATATATTCACCATCCTATTCTCTTTCAGGGCAAATAAGCCGCCTCGAGTCTACGGAGAGGGGCGGCATACAAATCTAATAAATAAATAAATAAATAAATAATAAATAAATAAAATAACATACAAGGCGTAGACAAGAAGTAGCAAATAATAACCTAAAGAATTAATTTTAAGGCATAGGCATGAGATACGGTAAAAGAGAAAGTTATAAATAAGTCTAGTTTACTTACACTGACTCCATTTATTATAATAAATGTTATACTTTTCAACACTTTAAAATCATATTTGGTTCCATTATTCACCTCCTACCATAGCCTTTTTTTAAAAAGTTCTCTTTTTAAGGAACTAATCATTTTCTGATAACCATGACTTTTTCAGTTTTCCTTTCTTTTCATCCTTAGACTCATTATATTTGTGATTTGATCTTAATTTAGTCTCTGTATGTTCAATGCACTTTTTTCATACTGGTCACTCACTTTAATATTTTGTCTACGTTCTCTCCTCACTCTTTTATTGTTGGCCCCATGTCTTCTTATTTTATCATCTTCTTTTCCCATTGCACTGAACTGACTTGGTTATTTCTTCTGATCCATGCAATTTTTGCTTGCATATAACAAAATGGAAACACACCCTGATGTCCTATTTTCACCTGTTTCATATACAGACCACATATACACACACCCTATCTCTTTACCGTTTCCACATTGCTCTATCCATGTTCCCATCTTTAAACAATTTCTGACAAGAAATTTTGGGATTGCTTAGCTTTTTGTTCTGGTGTTTATAGATTGTAATAATTAATTCCATTGCCTTTATGAAACACAACTGATTTGGTCTTTAATTCAAAACTATTCTCCTTACTACCTCACAAAATTTGATATTTGCTGGAGATAATTTGGTTGCTTAGCCAACCATATAGCATACCAAACTGTACATACCGTCACATCCTTAACTAATGCACCCGTAAAGATCAAGGGGAGAATTAGTCCCTGTTATTCTGTTTAGTCTCACATGTGTTTTATTTTACTCATTTGCATTTAGCAGCCAAATCTTCAACTCTATATTCATAATTACATAATTCAGGCCAATACCTCGAGGAATGAAAAACTAGTCACTGTCATTATTTATGGAGTTATTTTTACAGCCAACAAGCCCACAATTTTAACGTTTGCGCTTTTGATCTAATCAGGCAGTTTTGTTCTGAACAATGCTCAGGATTGGTAAAACTTGCACATAATTAAAAAGAAGTTGGTGCGGTGAAGTTGGAATCACAGAAGCAAAACCATACCTCTGCTCATACAATAAAGCTTTTCTTGCTTCTCTCCAGTCCTTACAGCTTCTGAGTTCCCCTCAGTGTCACTTCTGAAGTTGGGGAGGAATCCTCTTGAGCAATGGGATGAGACATTGGTGGGAAAGGACTGCAGCAGCCCACAGAAATTAGAATAATTTGCCAAAATATGCTCTGTGCAGGAACATCTTTACATCTAAGTCAATGATAGGAGAAAATACAAGAGTTGGACTAGTGAATTCAATATTTTAAAACAAGGGAAACATGATAAAAATTAATACTTCTGATAGTGAAAGCCTACGCCTATGGAAAATGGAAATAAAGGGTGGTGGTCTTGATGATTTTCATTAAATAAGTAGTTGAAAGGTGACCCCATGAAATGCTTTATTTCTATTATAATTTTAATATTATTCTCCCTAATGACAACCTCCACCATCCTTTAATTACTGTTTTGACTTTGTTCTTTGGTTATATTGTATAGTAAATTGTCAATAGAGGAAAACAGCTTATCAATTTTATTTCAAAATAATATTCTTTTAAGACATATCTGCAGACATAAAAGTTCTTAGAATGATTCTATAGTTGTTTTTATCTTTATATGTTAAATGAAAAAGCACGAACAGGAAGCCTGTTATTTCTATCAAAAATGCTTTAAGGTATTTTGGTGCTGCTTTTAATGTTGTGAAATATATATTTTAAATATATGTAGAAGGAGGATATGACTAATGCAAAGAAAATCCATAAAATAATAATATAAAGTTAAATATAATCAGAGGAAGGTAGAGAGGTATTTCCCAGAATCACATTTCAAATTTTCTAACCCATCATTTCAAAAACATTGATGACAAAAATACTATGAAGATAGTGGAGATGAGAGAAAAATAACTTTAAACAGCTTGTGAAATGTAATGTTTGAAACTCTGCTTTGAGAATTTGCAGATTATGACTTGCATAGTGACTCTTTCCAGCTCCCTGGGAAATGAGCTGTTGACATTCCTTTGGGTCATCATCTAAGATAAGAGGGCAGCCACAAGGATTTAGCAGATAAATTCATCCAAAAAGACTTTATCCATTTCACTACAACTTGGAAAATGTTCACGTCAAATAGCATCATTAATATAAACCCGTGAGCTGTTCAAAGTAGGCCATATTATTTAGAAAAAAATCAAATGACCATAGTAGTAACTTCTTTTAAGATTTTAAGATGAAATTCATTATTTACTTATTTCTTTTTCTTAAATCAATCTTTCTTCAAATGTCTCTGAAACAAAATTGGGATCTTTTGCCACAAACGATTTATTCTGTATCTTAAATTCTAATCGGGTTCCTAATTAATTATGAGCAAATAATTTATTTTTATTTATTTTTTTCTGATTAAAGAGGAAAAACAATATATTTGAAGTTTACTTTGGGATGTTTTTAAAAAGCTTTTAAAAGATTTTTTTTCCCTGATGACTGATTAGATGGGAGCTGATGAGACAAGAAATATATATCACTAGAGGCAATTATTTTACAAATAAAGAGAAAAAAACTTTTTGACTTGAACTAGAGTGATACTATATTGACTGAATATGCAGCAGAAATTCCCACAATGCACTGTGAAAACCTAGGCTAACAAACACCCTGCTGTGTTGAATCCCCCCCTTCCCAAAAGACAAAAGGACAATGAAACAGAAAGCTTACCACCGGTAGCTTTCCAAAGGACAAACTAGGCAAACTATACATCTCCACCACTCCAATTTTGTCAGAATGCTAATGAGCTTGCTCTGATCTTTACTCGGCTTCCCGTGTTTTCTACATCTTCAAGGACCACATGGCGCTAGCAAAATAAAGACAACTAAATGAGAATTTCGAACGCTTTTTGTGTAAGGACCTGGTGCCTTTCAGCTGATGTGCTTGTTGAATATTCTCAACTTGAAAGAGTACAACAGGGGGTTGGGTATGAACTTTTTAGCGAGTGGAAATTTGTACAAAAGTAAATTAGAGTAAGGTGGAAAATATGAGAGAAATTTCTGATTAATTTCCACTCCATAATATCAATGACACCTTCAGCCCCACTCATACTCTTCTAACAAGAGATGCTGATAAAAGATGAATGATTCTGTGTTGCTCATGGTGAATGTTTAGTGGTTTTTTAATAGCAGTCTTCTACATAAAAGGCACCAGGAAGTACTCTGCGTTAGCAGTTGAGATCACTAGTTAATAGGATGATGTCTTTTAGCTTTTGTCACAAGATTATGAGAAAGGATGGGTTTCTGGTCTGCTCATGGCAGAGTTTGGAGTGCTTCTTGAGTACAAATACTAAAATACAGGTTTCTCACCATTATTTGTCATACAGAGCAAAAGCCTTTTAGTGCAACACCTTTTCATTTTTATTTTAACCAGTTCTTTTTTCCCCCTCCCCTCACTGATCTCTTACTTTTCCCTCTAACTGCACTTGCCACCAAATGTCCTTCTTTGGAATATATGCATGGTGATGTATGTATAGCGCAGTGTTTAAATTATGTATTGTTTGTTCAGAAGAAATCATGCAACCTAAATCTAACCTTTTTAAAGATAAGAGGCAGAGAGATGACAAACTTCAGAAACAAATTCACGGAACTACAAGTCTTATTAAATAGTGTATGGCATTTTCTTTTTATTAGTAGAAATATATGTGTTTCAAAGAACTTGGTTTCACAGCAAAAACGGTATTGTATAACAGTTGAGCATTTCTGCCAATTTGTAAAATTGAGGACATTTTTGTTCTGTAAACAGTCCCATTCATTTTAATAAATTCCTAGCCATGCAATAAACATTTAGCTAAGTTATAAAGTTGCACAAGCACAAGTAACTGTTTTTAATTCTGCCAAGTCCTATTTCCTTTGCCAAAACTAAATTCTATTACTTATATAAGCTAAAATAATTGCAGTGGAAAAATCACTTGTGCTCCTGTATCTCCTACAGGTCACACACAATTAGAAATCCGTTTTATATGCATAGATCTAATCTACGTGTAGCTGTCCTACTCTCTGTAATTCATCAAAAACAGGTACTGGTCATTAGTTTTGCTAGTAGTACAATGGGAAGAGTGCAGAGGTATGACACTATCCAAGTTGGAGCTCTCCTCATCCTAGGTACTGAAAAGTCAAATCCTAGATCTCTTCACAATGAAAGGTATTGTTTTTTAATCTTGAATCTGTGGTTAGAGGTGAGCACCAGGCTATAAAATTGTTTTTCTTTGTTCTCACCTACCCCAAATCTTTGGTGATAGGACAGGTGAAATGAAGATTATCGGTTCTATTGAACTTTACACATTAATATCTCTGAGGTTGTGAGAAAGTACACACACACTTTTTTTCTTTATAAAGGTACTCTTGTTGCATGTTGAGGCATGAGTCCTACTGTATCTCATGTAGTTCACAGAGCCTCCAGCCTCCACAAGCAGCCGTTGGGGAGGACTGTGTAAGGTGAAGTGCAATTGAAAAGTGAGCAGAGGTTAGATGCCAAATTGAAATATATTACTACGTGAGTAATTTTGGGCCTATGAAAAGAAACATGAATCCTGTACCATATTATTTTAGACTTCAGTAGGACCATTATATATTTCAATAAACTTTCACATTTTAAAAAATTCCTATGTTTAAATGTTAACATGTTAAATGAAAGTTGGACAACCTCATCTTTCATTATTTTAATGTTTCTACATTTATAAGTAGTTTTACCGTAAGAAAATTTCAAAGAGGCAGCTTCTCATAGTAACAGTCTACTGTTGAGAGTACTCACTTTCAGCCACACCTCCCACACCCCAACACCTGTTGTGTTGCTGCCTGACTTCTTCTGCGGCCTCTTGCACCCACTCGTAATAGGACGTCACAAGGCTCAAAACGCTGGTGCTGCCACTTGAATGTGCAACGACACAACATGCCACGCAGCTTCTTGCTGTGAGGGGCGGCACTAGTGCAATGAGCCTCGCGGCATCCTGTGAGCGGTCGCAAACAGACATAGGAGAAGTCGAATAGCGGTGCGACAGGTGTAACAGCATGGGAGACATGGCTGTGATGATCCTAAGGTAAGTGGGTAAGACATGCCTGGAAAACAAGAACTCGTGCTTTATTTTGCGGTCGAAAAGAAAATAAGATTTTGTCTTATTTTCAGGGAAACACAGTGTATACATACATAGCACATATATTCACATACACATATACAGATGCATATATATTTCAACGTATAGAATTGTCTTTTTATCAATATATTTGTTTTCCTAAAAAAACTAACGCTATAGTTTTTTTAATGTTGGTTGGGTTTTTTTACCTAATTACAGTTCACTGTTTGATTTGAACTGGCAAGGATACAGCTTAATAGAGAAGAGGTTCAAGCAATCAGTATCATCAGGTTTTGTCTACTCTATCTAGTATATATTGTGAATCTTGGGAATAAGTAAAATTTTATTAAACTCCTCCAGAAGATTGATTTAGCGCTCAGACTGATTTATTTTGGATTCTTCTGATGCATAAAGATTCAGAACCTTCAAAATAATAGCAGCCCATATATTGAACTTTTAACCTAACAAATAAACCCCATAATTACTTTCTTGATTGGAATAATGATACAGAAATATGGATGCCTCAGTGCTTGCACTTTTCAGAATGTCTTTTATATTTTTGCTAGAATAGATATTTCTTCATTCTCTTGGTAACCACTTGTAAGGGGCAAATATTGATAATTGTTTAGCAGGTAACAGAGGAATCTCAAGATGAACTGAAACTATAGTGTTTTCAATAACTTTTTCTTCTTCCTCATGCTCAAGGAACATCATTGTCACAATTAAGAAATTATAATTTAAATTAATAATATAACTGAAACAATTTGTATAATGAATAACAAATATGACAATAAGTCCAAATGCTGAGACAGACCAGATGTCTGAGACTAGCCACCCCGAGTCTGCGGAGAGGGACGGCATACAAATCTAATAAATTATTATTATTATTATTATTATTATTATTATTATTATTATTATTATTATTATGTGTATTTAAAGGTAAAGACCTTCTCAAGTTCAATTCAATTCCTGATGACTATATGAATAAATCCATATAGCTATCTTCTCAACAATTCAGAGGTGTCTGAATTGACTCAACTATCTCCTTTGGGGATATTTTTTTTTCAAATTCTCAGCCTAATTCATAGCCCTAGGATTTTTTGTGATCTTCCAAGTAAACACTAACCCGATTAATCCAAATCTACTTGATGAAAAGAGTTTCTGGTGTGTATGTATAAAATTGCAAAGATTGATAGTGATTATTCAATCTCATCCATCAGTTCATTTTTTCAGTATATAAAGAGGTATCTTAATCTGAAGTCACCCAGAGGTGGGTTTCTCCCAGTTCAGATTGGTTTGCCCAAACCGGTAGCAAGCCAGCCACTGGTGATGTCATGATGACATCACGGAAACGGTTCTATTAGTGCCAGTCCATGGATGCCGCCATCTTTTCTTTTTCTTTTGGATTTTTTTGGGGGGGATATTTTGGGGGCGATTTTTTTTCCTGGGTTTTTCTTCTTTTGCGCATGAGCAGAAACCAGGTTTAGGGCTCTGTGCATGCATCACCATCTTGTTTTTAGCTTTTTTCTTTATGCAATTTTTAAATTTTTTGATACTGTGCATGCACGTGCAAAGTGCATACATGCCCCTGGGGTGCAGGAGGGAACGAACTGACAGCAAAGTAAGTTAGAACCCACCCCTAAAGTCACCCATAAATTACTGTTGGATTATACTTAATGTCTGCATTTCACCATTTTTAAATATTTATTTACTTGTTGCTTTTGCATCTTATTGTAATCAGCACTGACTCTAACAGTGGTCCTGTGATCATTAAAAACTTTTATTAGAAATCTGGCGTATTAGTGTCATCATTGATATGAGTTAGAACATTTACAGGAATATATTTACCTAAAGGAGAAAGTGTATGATTTTATACAGTTCCTTCAAATGTTCTTTAATTTAATTTTACTTTCAAGTAGCCAATTAAGATTCCTCTATAGATTTACTCATATAAATCATTAATAGAAGGGATCACATGTATTTATAAAGCCAACATATCAAATAATTTTTGCTCATTACTTGAGAAGGCTTGATTTGCAGAGAAAAACCCACTCTATAATGAATTGATCCTATAAATGTATGCCTTCATTAATTAATGCAGATTTAAAAGTCTGTTTACCTGAGTCATAATTGAGTCATTCTTGATTGTTGAGAGCCAGTTTGCTATAGGAGTTAAGGGGTACACCAGAAACCAAGAGACTTTGAATTCCAGTCCCATCTTAAGCACAAAGCTAACTAAGTGATATTGAGCTAGTCACTTCTCTCATTTCTAGGAAGGAAAAATAGGGAAGTCAGATCTGAAAAATGCTATCAAGAAAATTGCAGGGGCAGGAGTCAAAATGGTTTGAAGGCACTCATGTTTTCCTCCACTGCATGGTAATTAAACAACAGAGAGTTGATTAATGCACAGGTAGCAACAATCCAACTCCAAACCTGCTAGTAGTTTTCTCATGCAGAACCCCTACACTATCTCATCAATCTTCCCCTTGATATGCCCCTGTTCTCTAGGAGTTTCCGGAGAGGGGCGGCATACAAATCCAATAAATAAATAAATAAAATTTTATTGAAACAAACCAAACAGTGATGGCGAACCTTTTTCCCCTCGGGTGCCGAAAGCGTGTGCGCGCACACTATTGCACCTGCACAAATGCCCACACCCATAATTCAATGCCTGGGAAGGGCTAAAATTGCCTCCCTGGCCCTCTGGAGGCCAGAAACAGTCCATTCCCCAACTTCTGGTGAGTCCAGTAGGCCCATTTTCACCCTTTCTAGGCTCCAGGGGCTTCTCTTGAGCCTGGGGAGGGCAAAAAGCCCCTCCCCCACCTCCCGGGGCCCCTCCAGAGGCCAGAAATGCCCTCCCAGAGCCTCCAGGGAGCCAAAAATCTGCTGGCCGGTCTGCCCATGTGTGCTGGAGCTGAGCTAGGGCAATGGATTGCATGTCGGTAGGTATAGCTCCAAGAGCCACCTGTGCCATCGGTTCCCCATCACTGTTATAGATGATACTCCATGTTTCATTCATTCTTTTGGAATCACAAATATTTTTGTACCTGTAAAGTGTGTTTATTATTCATCTTCAGTGGTCTCTGGCGTTTGAGTTTTGTACCCTTTGATGTACCTGGATCACCATATTGAATAGATCAGGCTGGAGTGTCTATTTCAATGGTTCTATGCTGAACATTTTTAATAATTCTAATTTAATTCTCAGCTTTTCTTTAAAGGTTTTAGGAGAAGGGCGGCCTAGAAATTGAATACATACATACATACATACATACATACATACATACATACATACATACATAATTAAAACTGATTCCATTCTTGTGTGATAAAAGCTGAAGAACTAAGAAGCTCAAGATCCAGACATGATAGCCATGTCCTTGTTCCTTGGGTCTTATTGTTCCTTGGGTCTTATGGATGGTCTCATGGAGCAGATGGACACATCTGCAGTCATTCTTGCCCTTTCAAATTTCCTTGGGTTTTATTGTCCTAGCCCTTACAAGTCATTTCAATATTCTCTCAAAAATCTGACAAAAAAAAAAATAATCTTATATAAAAACTTATATTATTTCTGTTTCTATGTTTTCTGAAGTTTAATTTTACAGTGAAATTCTTTCCTAATAGTAAATGACTTTAAAAGTTGCTTTATGAGTTTCTGTAAATTTATTTTGTCAGTTTAAGTTTCTTTTTTAAAAAAACAGTTAAATTACTAATTGTTTTCAGTCAGTCACTTAGATTGTTTCTGTTTCAACCATGGAAATATATGCAAAGGATTCTAGCATATTTCAGATATAGCATAAAGTAAATTTTAGAAGGATATATTATTATTATTATTATTATTAGTAGTAGTAGTAGTAGTAGTAGTAGTAGTACTAGTTGTAGCAGTAATTAGATTTGTATGCCACCCTTCTCCGAAGACTCTACATTATAGTTTCTACATTATAAGACATTACAATGCCACAAGGCAAAAATATGTGCTTTGGAATATATAGGAGCACATCAGGGGTTGGTTCCAGTTACCTTCGCCACCTGTTTGCATTGCGCAAAATTCAGGTTCTGCAAATTGGCCACTTGAGTTTCTGAAGTCTAATTAGAAAATATTTAATTTTCTGTAAATAACTAATTGATTACAATTTACTGCATATAAAATTTATTAAAATGGTGCGGCTACTGTATGAACACTAACTTCTCACAAATTCAGTGGAATATCTACAAATTCTGTTATTCATTCCTTTTCCTAAAATTGATTGTGAGCATTCAGAGCAATAGATCAGTCGTCTACTATGCACATACCGATGTGTACTGCGCTTTTTCGTTTCTTTCAGTTTAAGAACCTGTTTCTGTGATAATAAATGTACACAATGATATCATCTAATAAGCAAAGCATCTAATAACATTTGGTTTCCATGCCCCTCATAGAACAAATTATATGCGGAGAACAAAATTTTCCCACATTTTCTTCCATCCCCACTGGCCATTCCTTAGAATGGGAAAGGCATTGAAGCATCTGGAATATGAGTCAGAGGACTAGATATGAAAGGAGGGATCAGCAATTCCACTATAATGAGTGGAAGGCTTTTCTGTTTGCATACAAAATCCCCTTGCTATCAAAGCTTGTGTCCTCAGGAACTTCTTAACATTACGTATATAAAGTGCGCAGTAAGCAAAATATTAAGTGATCACCGCTCCAGGCCTCATATAAAACAATTTCTCTAAATCTGTATTTTCTTATAATGGCATTTCAAGAGGAAAGAGTTGGAAACGGATAGACAATTTTTTTTAATCTTTGGAAGACTGTAAATCACTTAGGAAAATAGTTACATACATTTCCATTTAAAATATATTGTATTCTCATTCTCTAGCTTGTCTTGACAGATTTATGATCGCATAATGTATAGAGAAATTACTGTGCTCACTTATTTATGTAACAAGCTATTCCTGTCTCTACATGTTGCTGCTTTTCTTGAACTAGCTACTCAAAGGAATATTTGTAATTTGCTGCAATACTTCCTTCCACCTTTGCATCAGCAATCTAGTCAATCTGGGTCAATCTATACTTAGTTTAACTTTAGCAGACATAAGATAGTCTGCTCTTTTCTTTTATTATGTTACATTCTTCATTATTTCCTTCCTTCTTTCCTTGTATTTTTAAACAGATACTACCACATAGATATCTACTATTACTTGATTTAATGTAGCATTTTTAAATGCTTATTTTCTATTTCTGATTAAATAGCAGATTTCTGGTTATTAAAATTATTAATTGACGTGTTTTTAAAGTTCAGTTCTCATGCATCAGCAAAAGAAGTGATACGTATTTCACTCCAGTTTTCATCAGAAGTTACAGCACAAATGTCTTCACAAGACTTCAGTGAACTAAAGCCTTCTTAATCAATGAATAAAAACAATAGTTTTGGTCAAGAAATTGACCAAAAGGACTAAAGCAGCTTGAAAGAATGTTAACTCCCACATTCTGGGTTGCTGAACAGTATTATAGAATTAATTTTATTGCAACCTTTATGAATTCAGTAAGGAACAAAGCTTCCCAAATAATTTAGAATTCTCCGTAAAGTACTATTAAGTGAAGCACTACCTTATCGCTAATTTGGAACTGTGATTTTCAGTATGAAATAAGTGTATAATGCTTCCTAATTAAGAAGACTGTAAATTGGATGTAAAGAAATTAAAATGCTAATTTTCAAGTCAGATAACAGTATAGTTATAAATAAGTTAACAGACAGAAAAATGCCCTCACTAGGAAAATCATAAATCAAGACCAAAAAAAATTCCTTTGCACAGCACCTCATTGAAGAAGTTGTACTAAAGTCATCATCATTGTTCAAAGGAAATATATATATATATATATATATATATATATATATATATATATATATATATATATATAATAACAGCAATGCTATTACTTAAGTCTCATGTTTTAACTCAGAATACCTGACTGTAAAATTATACTGTAAAGTTGATCATCTGATTTCCTATTTATGTTGCAATTTCTATCAAAATATTTTTGGGGGAAATCAAGCATTTTAAATGCAATTGTTTTTAGCAGAAAAGGATTTCAGGGATTTTTTTCCAAAACGGACGATGTGGCCATTTGATGAAATAGCTCAAATGTAATTATGATTAAAGAAAAAAATGCTTTCTGTAAGATAGTTAACCAGGTGAGGTAAAGAAAGATAAGATGAATTCCAGCCTTTTTCAGGACACTGGCAATTTTCATTTTAAGCTACATTGTGAAATGCTTTTTTCTGAGATTAAGTATTGTAGCAGAAGCAGAAACTACCTTTTTCCCCTAACTCTGCCAGAATACAACCTCTTTTTCTTTTTGTGCTAACAAGACTGCTTTACCACTACAGCCCACTCTAAGTAATTAAATCAATTCTTTGTACTTACCATATTCTCCTCTAGTGACGGTACTAGATCTGATTATATGTTTCATGCATATTCAGAGAACTGCACTGACAGCTCTTTAATGAGCTCTTACTTAATCAGTATGAACAATGTTCATCTTGTTCTTTTTTTTCCCTCCTCATACATTAGAGCAAGGAACAGTTAGGAGGGGGGGAAATGAAACATCCAGCATTCATTTGAAAAATATATTGTACTTTGAAAAGTGTCTAAGCTGGGGAAGTTGCATTCTGCCCTTTAAAAGTCTGATGGACAAATTGGATTACTAGTATTGGATTAAATAACAAATGGTTAGAGGAGAAATGAGAGAGCTCGCTGTGATCACAGGCTTTTAATATTTTTTCCCTATTTATAGAGCTGAAGGGGTCTTTAACCAGTTATTAAAGTCAGGATTAATTTATAATGGTCCTACTTCCTAGTTTAAAAGGAGGGGAGGTGTCCTGTTTTATATAGGAATGGAAACAAAATTGTAATTATTATTATTATTATTTATTAGATTTGTATGCCGCCCCTCTCCACAGACTCGGGGCGGCTCACAACAATAATAAAACAGTATACAATAAACAAATCTAATATTTAAAAAGTGTCTAAAAACCCATTAATTTAAAACCATTCAACGCAAGCATACCATACATAAAACTATATAAGCCTGGGGGAAATGTCTCAATTCCCCCATGCCTGACGGCAGAGGTGAGTTTTCAGAAGTTTGCAAAAGGCAAGGAGTAATATAGATGCTATGTTGCAAAAACTACAAGGAATCAGCATATTTTATATTTAAGGGCTGTTTTATACATTTCAATCATTTCATCTTATTTAACAATAATGAGTTTGCAATTAAATGTCAAATCAATTGCAATATGTTTTGCTCATAATCTCAATACTATAATATAATGGTGATTCTTCAAAAGCAACATAGGCACCATTCTTATTTATGACTGTTTTACAGAATGATCTAAATATGCTTTGTACCCTACCAAACAAACAAACAAACAAAAACTTGATTGAGTTCTACCTAGGTTCACAGAAATAAATTCCAATTTTTGCTGGAAAAGCTTAGCTTGTCATTTATTGAGACTCTGCAAAAGAAGCTGCAAAGAATTGGTTTAAATTACCGGTATATCATTGTTATGTAGATCTATTTTGCCAAGTTCTATGCACATGTTCAGTGTATAATCTCCTTAAATTTGAGTTTTAAAATATCTTTAACCATGCAGAACTACAATATTTTTGGGGAAATAATTGAAAAACATGGCCAATGAAACCTTAACTACTCTTAATATTGAGCGGATGTTATTTCAGTGATCAAAAAGGCCTTCGTCAGAGCCACAATTGGCCTTTCTCCAAATGCCAAGCTTTTTTCAGCTTTTTCTTTTTATTCTTTCTTCTTTTATTATTATCTAAAAGGCTTTGTGCCTATTACAACCTGGTGTCAGGGCATCATATTGTTTAAGACAAACCCCAAAAACAGTGAATCTGAAAAGCAATCGAAAATGTTATAAAATAGGCACAGGAATTTATTTAAAATGTTCATAATTTACACCACGTAAACACTGGAATTTATCTGCGGCTCTAGCTTGATGCTGCCTTAGCTCTTGACATTAAACTGTTTGGCCTTTCCTAATGTAATAGCTTTTAGAATTATACAATGATACCTGAAGGAGAAACTGTCCCAATTTGCACTCCTGTTTCCTGATGTGTAGGATATTTGTTAAGCATCTGTATTTGTAAAATAAAACCAAATATCTGGATATCTGAAAAAATAACAGTAATAATCTCAGGGCAATTGATGAATAGCACATATCCTTTTACAAATTCTGCTTCTATGATTTGAATAATTCAATATGTGCATCCATATAAGCTTCTGAAGGCCTAGCAGTGATCCTGAGAACGCTGTTGCAGGAACTGGAAGGAATCCTGTGTTACAGTGCAGCAGACTGTGCTCCATTTCCTGTGACATTGTACATGAATGCCAACCAGCTTGCCTTTAGCTGCACTTCACAGAGCATGGAGACACTGTATTCCCTTGCTTTCCCCCCCCCCTGCTACGTTTTATTCATTCCGTATAGCAGCATTGAACAAGAGTGAGATCCCCGTCAAGGGAAGGTATATTGGCAAGCGACAATATCTTTTTCTCTTGCCAAAATACAGAAACTCCTGTGAACAAGCTAGAAGTTGTTGACATAGTCTTGTATAAAAATATGCTAATTATTTATATTAGTTTAAAGCAGTGATGTCAAATTCACAATGTCATGTTGTCATCATGTGATGTATCACAACTTTTTTTCCCTTTGCTAAAATGGGAGTGGACCTGGCCAGTGTATGATACATTTGGCCCGCAGGCCGCGAGTTTGACACCCATGGTCTAAAGCAAAACCATTCATTTGAATGTCTTTTACCATTTCCCTTCTAAAAGAGCACTCTCATCCCCAATGTCCTTATCTTGTCCTTCCACTTGCATCTTTGAACCGTACTCTCCTTTCTTCTGATTGAGTTTGTTCTACCAATATTTCTCTTCTCCAACACAAAATAAATGCTTCCTCCTGTGGCTTCTTTCCATCTAGACCAGGGGTGTCAAATTCAAGGCCGATGGCCTGCATCTGACCCACAGGGTGCTTAGATCAGGGCCATGGGGTCATCCTGGAAATAGCAAAGGACCGGCCCGTAGTGCCTCTGTGGCGCCCATCCCCCACGGCCCATTTTTGGCCTTGACAGTCTCCTGTAGCACTCTCTCCCGGTCTGTTAAAGGCTGAAATTGAGCCTCCGGAGACCTCCTCGGACCTGTTACAGGCCAAAATGGAGCCTCCAAAAGCCTCTCCGGTCCTGCTACAGGTCAAAATGAAACCGCTATGGGCTGGATTCGGCCCTCCCCACCCCATTTCCTATAGCTTTACTGTACTTAATTTTCTAAGAGCCCCAGAAGAGGCTGACCAGTGTAGCAGAGAAGCCAACATCTTTTATTCAGAAGCCCATGAAGCTGTAAAAAGGTGAGATGTAAGGAAAACAGCTTTCCTCATCTGAATAAAAGACTTTGGCTTCTCTGCCATGAGACCTTGCGATGAGCAGTCTCCTGCTTTCTACTTACTGGCTGGTTCAAATGAGCAGCTTCAGGGCTTGGGGCTTGCAGTTCAGCCCAATGAGACAAAGGAAGCAACCTCCTCATTGATTGGCTACTGCTACTGCCTCAATTCTGCTGTGGCCCAGTCCAGGCCTAGGCCTGCTGACTACATAGCCTCAGCCAAAGTCTTTTACTCAGAAGCTGGTGAAAATGTTTTCCTTAGTTTCATGTTCTTACAACTTCACCACCATCTGAATAAAACACTTTAGCTTCTCTGCCAGTGGGTCAGCCTCTTCTGGAGCTTCAAAAAGTAAGTAATCCATGGGAAATGGGATGGGGAAGAGTAAGTGGAATTTGGGACACTAGCAAAGTAGGCCCAGTCAGTGGAGACCCTGTTGGGCAGGATAGGGGGAAGCAATGGTGGGGACCCCAGAGGAACATGTGGTATCTCAGTGGATTGGGGGAGGCCTCGGATGCTTCGCCTGCTGCAGCACTAGGCCCCACATGTTCTTCCCCCACTCTGCAGTACCTCATGTGCATTCGATTAACAAATGTATTGGGGAAAGCAGCGAGTGATCACGTTCATTTCACGTGATTCAGTCAAATCAGGTTTCTTAGACTCTTATTACATTTGTAACTCAAGGATTACCGATATAGTGATAATGAGGAAGGATCTCAGGGAAGTCCTGCCTTAGCATTTGGCCACCACAGGTGCCCTCTCACAAGTCCCATGCCATGCCCACCATGGCCACACACCCTGGACATGCCCCGCCCCAAGCCCTCTGAGGTCAAACCCAATCTTGATGCCCCCCTCAATGAAATTGAGTTTGGCACCCCTGATCTAGACATTCAACTATCTCGCCCATTCTATTAAAAACATTCATTATCAATTCTTCCTCTCTAGCTGCTGGCTAATTCCTCCTCTATTCTTTGGCTCTAACATTTTGTGGTATTTATTTATTTGTTTGTTTATTTGTTTATTTATTTTATTTATTTTATTTATTTTATTTATTTTATTTATTTTATTTATTTTATTTATTTTATTTATTTTATTTATTTTATTTATTTTATTTATTTTATTTATTTTATTTATTTTATTTATTTATTTATTAGATTTGTATGCCGTCCCTCTCCGTAAACTCGTATCCATATCCCAGTGGTACTGCTACAATAGCTTTCCCTTTGCCAATGCCACTTTTCGTTTGTCTTCTTCTTCTAGTCTAGCTTCCATCCCTTGTTCTGTATTGAAACTCTTTTCACAATATCCTCAGCTTAATACCTAAGAGAGAGTGTTTGGTCTTCATTCTTGCTGATGTCTTAAAATTAATTCCTTTCTCTTGTGATTTTATCATTGGATAGCTTTTCTCTCTTTCTAACTATTTAACCATTTTCAGTGTTACTGTGAGAGAGTAAAACTTTTCAGCTGCTTTGCCTCTCATTGTTAGGAGGAAACTCTGATTTTTACTCTGATTTTACTGAATCTCGTTGTTTTCCTGCCAAACTGGCACAAAGTCCTATCACCCTTTCTCGACTTTTTCCTACCATCAATTCTCTCTTGGATTTTTAAAAATTTAAATCACCTTTCAAAACTCAGAATATTCAACGCCAAGTAATATTCTCTCAAACACTTACTTTACCCTCTATTAATACCAACCATTCCTCTTATTGCCAAGACTGGGTATTTTATGTGACTTGTTTCTCCCTCATTTTCTGTCTCGTTTTGTTCTCACTTTCAATCCATAGGAGAGTCAAGATTGGTCTGATGGCCAAAGAACTGTCATGTCTATCTAGCTATTTCATGTCAATTCCTGTGCGTGGGGAATACGGTACTTTCTTAAACACCTGATGATATTATCCTTAACAGTCCTTCATGCGTAGATGGCCTTTATGTCATAGAAGATCTCCTTTTCCCTGAGACAAGATAGGTGAAATGGGCTTCGTATTCTGTTGTATTTAGCCTTGGTTCTATTGCCCTTCCATTCATGTTGTCGGATTTCAAAAGGTGTAGCCTTCCAATGCAATAATGCTGAATAAAATACAGTGCAGGCTGATGGCATTTTGTCTGTACTTTAAATTGGTATTTAGTCTTTCACTATTTATTTGTGAACCAGAAACTCCTCAATCAGAAATTTCCCAGTTTTTGTTCCATAAGGAAAGGGAGTGCATGAAATATTCAGTAATAACAGGTTTTTTTTATTTATTTATACAATTCCTATAGCTCCTATTTCAACAAGTGATTTATGGGTGGCATGCCACATAAAACACTAAAACAATTTAAAGAGTACAGCATAAATATATATGGCACCAAGTAAAACTGTTATTATGGATGCTAATACATTTTCCTTTATTGGGATGTTAATACAGTCAGGAAACTGGGCCTTTAACATAGTCAGGGCCCTACAATCAAGTATTCACGGCCTTGAGCAAAGTGAGCTACATGCCCGTTTCTTGCTGATGTTATTTCTGTATTGTTAACCAGGTAATTAGTCAAACTACTGTCATTATTATAGAAAGAAAAAGAAGGCATTCTATCCAGTCCTTTCTAACAAATTGGAACGCTTTTTGTCCAGAAGCTTATTCAACTGGATGGCACCATGTAGTCTCCCTACTCTTACATCACGTGGGACTGAAAATAATACGAGAGGCCTGGTTCCTTCTTCTTGCTTACAGTCCACCATTGCTGCTTTGACGTTCTTCTTTGGGATCTTTGTTTCTTGTGTTTTTCCCATTTCTGAATCCAAATATTTGAAGTGCATTGAAGAGGAGCAGTAATAGGCATGAGTGCATGTGTGTAACATAGTCCAATGGCCCTATTACTATGAGGGTGATGTAATGATTTTGGGACAATTTATAAGCATCAATAGTATTTAAATTAAATATGAAAGGGGATAAAGACATTGGTAAAGAAAAAGAGAATGTACCTAGACTTTCTAATAGCTTTTGATCACAACCGTAACCATAATTTTCTCCACATGTATTTTAAATTTAGCATGAATATTAAAGGAAAAATTCCATCATTTATTGCACAGTTATGGGAATGGCAGTTATTACCATAAATGAGGGGCTGAAAGCAGCAAGCTCTAGACACCTATCGTTTTTACTGCTAATCTGCTAATAAGAAAATAGCTTTATTACTATTCCAGAGTAGCAAAGGCTAATCTGCTACACCTGTTATAGTCAGTCTTCAAAGTTTGGTGGGCATCGCCATTCAAAAAGCTGAATGAATTATCTGGCTGTTCCAAGTCTTGACAAATTGTCAACATTTACAAAAATGCAGTAATGATTACCAAAATTCATATATGAATTTAAGACATTCATAACCATGTCTTTGTTTTCTGAACAGAAACCACCAACACCTGCTTTTTATTAAATTGAACTCTTTGTTTTGAGAGCTTATAATTCATTTACCAGAGAATAAATAGTTTTTAACTGAATGAAAAAGAAAAGTTTTTTTTAACATAGGTCTTTTGTAGTTTCATCCTTATGCAAAATGACAATGTATGTACAGCATGGCATCACAACTTCATTCATGTATCTTGTTAGAGCTTTGATTTACAGCTTTGTATAAATGAAGCATTATAAATTATTGCATAATACTGTATTACCTCACAGTCAAGAAAGATCTGATGTTGGTACATTACAAATGCTGACTTATAGGTGTCTATTTTGAAAACAAGTGATAAATCACCTTTAACATTGATGTTAATGTTTTAACTAAGAATTTGAGCTAAAATTCTCCATTTTAACTCATTAGATCTCCTTAGACAAGCTCCGGACCATAATCTCAAGTTCAGTGTGTAGATAATAATGTTAGTTTATACATGGCATGCTGTCCAGTGGAGGAGATAAATTGTGGCAGAGGTGCTTTGTTTTTAATCATTATTTTATTTTGGCGTTCAGAATTCACAGCGGGCAAGGCATAATGCAGAGATATCATGCTGAGAGCCAGATGTTGCACAGTTTTCCTGAGGGTGAATTGGGATGCAGGATAAAAAATGATAAGAGATCATTCTTCAATTATTTGACAATTTACAACTGAATTTCGATAGTAAAATCTCTAAGAAGTCAAGAAGTCATAGAAAACAGTTTGTGAGCTGCATGTTGTCACTATTGACAGAACTCCTGGGATCTGGTTTTATTTATGTTGTTTCACTTGATTTTTAAAGCCTTTAAATACAGACATATAAGATTTATGTGTCTTGTTGAAAATAGCTGTATTCTTAATTTCAAGAAGAGCCAGAATCAATAAAAGACTTATGGTGCTTATGTCAGTTAGCATTAAAAGTCCTTACTGATTCCTTACTGTCTCCATTGTAGAAATCCTTCAGATTATATTATATGTTATAATAAAAATATCTATAAGAAATAATAATCTAAGAATAATGACAATATTTTTGGTTTTAGAAAGTAACTCGTCTTTTTATTTGTACCACCCTCTCGATTTCATTTGAGGCAGCAAACTAAGAAACATTAATCACAGGAAGATAGAGATGCTCTGACAATTAAAAGTCTGTTGAAATGGCAGAAAGTTAACCTATATTATATTATATTGTACTCTCCTTGCAAAGCTCACATCTTGAGAATGTTCCCGACATACTCAGATTCATACCATGGACAAATCCCAGGAATCATATCTGAACCTTGGGTCAACCAAGCCTAATGCATAAATTATCCTCATTTACCCTGGGTAACTGTGATAACACATGCAATAGCAATATTTCATTTGGAGATCTGTAATAAATTCTGAAAAATATATTGACAAAGGCCATTCTAAAAAAAAATATGACCTTCATATTTCAGTGGCTTTATAGGCCACTGGGATACAGTTTAACTGTTGACTGTGATCAATGAACCAATATGACCAACTGTTTGGAAATCCACACTCTCTTATAATATACCTATTCAATTTTAATATCCTTGGAAGATGGTTCTTTTGTAATCAGAAGATAATGTTGGTGCTATGCAGTAGTTCAGATTCAAAGTCAAAAAATGTGCTCTGGGTATATGTGTTAGAGGTACATATTTAACCTGTTGGCAGATGATCTTTTCCACTGACTATGGAAGGAAGAAATATGATCCCAGGAAAATATATAAGTGCTTCACAGAGCTATAGGCGCATGCTACTTGAGCACTTCCAAAGCATCATTTCCCTTATAACTCACAGCCCTTTCAATCTGAAAAGAAAGCGAGAGGAACCAGTCAATAAGGAATGTTTCAAATTCCTTGTCAATGGAAGTCAGTCTAGTTTTGTTTTTATTCTTTTGATAGATTTTTATAATACAGTGGTTGATAAACTAGTAAAGTTTATAGTTTATGTTTTGGTCTTCCCAAATATTTTTTGAAGTTCTAAAATATTTTAATTACCGTATTTTCCGGCGTATAAGACGACTTTTTAACCCCTGAAAATCTTATCTAAAGTGGGGGGTCGTCTTATACGCCGGATACTGATTCCACAGGCGGGAGTAGGGGAGGCGAGGCAGAGAAGAAAGAAGCGGCGGATAGCTGGCGAGGCGCCGGCTAGAGGGCTGGACCCCGCCGCTTTGCTGCTGCTCCCGCCGCCAGCTTTGCTGGGGTCCAGCCCTCTAGCCGGCGCCTCGCCAGCTATCCGCCGCTTCTTTTTTCTCCGCCTCGCCTCCGCTACTCCCGCCGCCACCTTTGCCTCTTGCCCGGCTGAGAGAAGAGCTGGTGGACGTAGCGCTTGATGATACTTGTTTTGCCGACGCCGAGCTCCCCGATGACTAAAACCTTAAAGAGATGCTCCCGGTTCTCAGGCACTCCGGCGCCGCCTCTCTCTGCTCCAGCCATTCCGGCTTCGCCACTCAAAAGCCGGCTTCCAACCTTCCTTGACCCACCCGCGCTCGTGCGAAAGGAAGCCCAGCACCGTCGGGGGAGCAAGAAAGGAAAGAGCGGGGAGGCAGCGCTCCCTCTCACGTGGATTTTCCTTCCCAGCGACTCCGGGAACTCTCTTGGGGCAGCGCCGCTTGTTTGGTGGGAAGAGATGTTCCCGACAGCCGGAAGGCGCGGAGGGGGAGAAAAAAAAGAAAGAAGGCGGGAACCACCTGACTGGAGTCACAGGACGCGGAAACCCGGCGAGTTATAAAACTTGTGAAAGGGTGCGGAGGCCTTGTTCACCCCCCCCCCTCCCTTCTTTAAGCCCGGCGGGCAAGAGGCAAAGGTGGCGGCGGGAGTAGCGGAGGCGGAGAAAAAAGAAGCGGCGGATAGCTGGCGAGGCGCTGGCTAGAGGGCTGGACCCCAGCAAAGCCGGCGGCGGGAGCAGCAGCAAAGCAGCGGGGTCCAGCCCTCTAGCCGGTGCCTCGCCAGCTATCCGCCGCTTCTTTCTTCTCCGCCTCGCCTCCGCTACTCCCGCCGCCGCCTTTGCCTCTTGCCCGGCGGGGAGAGCAAAGGTGGCGGCGGGAGTAGCGGAGGCGAGGCGGAGAAGAAAGAAGTGGCGGATAACTGCGGCAAGGGCTCGTTAGCCGGAGCATACGCCGGCTACCCCCCGCAGTTCCTGCCGTGTTGCGCTTTCCTTTCTCTTGAGCTCGGCCCGACGGCGCGTGCTTCACCCGTCGAGCCTGCTGGTGATTGATCTCGCTTGTGAAAGCGCCTTTTCCTGGTGCAACATCTGAACCGAAGTCGAAAGGGTAAGACAGCGAGGGGATCTTTTTTTTTAAGGCTGGGCTGTTCGGACCCGGGATTTAGTAGTTTTCCGCCGACTCTGTACCCAAAGCTCCGCCTTGTACCACTCAGAGCTGCAAAACACGTGCTATTCATTTATTTCATTCATTCATTTATTTGTCAAAACGTGTACAAAAATGTGTATTCAGGTACCAACTTTTCCCTGCTCCCTAGAATAAACCCGCTGCAACTTATTCACTAGTTTTCATTCATGGATGAGTCGAAAGTGAGCCTAAAGTTTACAATTAGGGAATGCAAACAAAAGAACTACTCATTAGAAAATTGCACCTGCAGGATTTCTATTTATTAAACTTCTTGTAAACAAACAACATCTGATCAGTAGATTTAAAGACCGCTACTTTTTAATTATGCTTAGTGCTGGTTCTCATTTGTGCAAGAAATAAAAGCAGGAGAGTGTAAACTTTTATAGGGGTGGGGTTACACAAAAGCCTATTTGGCTAATTTGTGGCACAATTTATTTATTTATTAGATTTATTTATTTATTAGATTTGTATGCCACCCCTTTCTGAAGACTGAGCAGCTCACAAGAGTGTTGTCTGAATTCACTCAATGTATGGGAAAATCAGTGCAATTAGTTAGTCATCAGTGTGGCTGTGTGGAAAGAGAAAGAGAAAGCTGGCACCAGGCTGCGTAGTCTTATACAGCGAGTATATCTCAAATTCTATATTTTAACTGGAAAAGTTAGGGGGTCGTCTTATACACCCAGTCGTCTTATACGCCGGAAAATACGGTAGTTCTTTTTAGATTTTAATAATGTCTGAAATTAAGTTGAGTGTGCTTTAGCTAGTTATTAATTTATTATTGTTGTTTTCCAACTATACCTTCAATAGAACTGATTGAAAATACTATCTATTAAATGCCTCAGCTAATAGACTGTTGTTTCTCAGTGTCATATATGTGGGTACATGTATAATTTTTTTATTCATTCATTTCTATTTTGTCATGTTTCTATAATGTATATTGGAGACAGCGATCCTTTGAGAACTATATGCAATGAAATTTCATTTTAATGTAGGCCTATTAGTATACATGTAAAGTCTAAAGAAATTGGAACTTTTTCCCCTGCATGGTAATGTTTTGCAGTCTGGATGATCCAAATAGTATTGGGAGCAGCTTTTGGACACTGCTTTCAAAAGGCAACTTAGGCTGAAAAGAATATTACTGAACTCTTTGGATCCTGTACATGGATTTTTTTAATGAGGCTGGAAACTGTGTGGTAAATAAAAATTATATTTAGACTTATCGCTGAGTCTTTAAAATATAAATCAAATTACTCCGTTTTAATAGGAAGAAATACTGAAGAAGAAGAAGCTATGATGCAAGAATGGTTCATGTTAGTCAATAAGAAAAATGCCTTGATAAGAAGAATGAATCAACTTTCTCTTCTGTAAGTATGTCTTGATTTGCGAATTACAATGCAAAAGCTGTTATTTTTTCTGCTTCCTTTTAGAATACAGTAATACCTCATGATACGAACTTAATTGGTGCAAGGAGGAGGTTCGTAAGACGAAAGGTTCGTAAGACGAAACATTGTTTCCCATAGGAAACAATGTAAAGTCTATTAATCCGTGCAGCAACAAAAAAAAACCCGCAAAAAAACGCTGCCGCCCTGCTGTCACTTTTAAAACAGGGGGGGGGCAGCAGCTGCCACAGCCGCCGGCTTCCCCGCCGCTTGCCCGCCCAGGATGCTGACCTTCTGCCTCGCGGGGAAGCCGGGCAAGAGCGATCTTCTGCCGGCCATGGGCGAGCGGCGGGGAGTCGCCCATGGCCGGCAGAAGATCGCTCTTGCCCGGCTTCACCGCGAGGCATCAGGTCAGCAAGAGCGATCTTCTGCCGGCCATGGGCGACTCCCCGCCGCTCGCCCATGGCCGGCAGAAGATCGCTCTTGCCCGGCTTCCCCGTGAGGCTTTCCCCCCCCACCGCCGCCGCCCGCTGGCTGCGAGCGCTCTGCCAGGCAGCCAAGAAGCATTCAGGGTGAAGTGACGTGGAGGAATGGGGAGCTAAAACCGGGCGGTTTCAGCTTTCCATCCCTTCACGTCACTTCGCCACTAAATCGTGTGGCAGCAAACATGCTTTGGGGTTTTGGCTGGGGGGGAGGGAGTTAGGAAGGTCCTACTTCTCCCCCCAGCCAAAACCCCAAAGCCTGTTTACTGCCACACGATTTAGCCAGGACAGGAGCGAAGTTTGGGTTTGGCGTTTGGCTTTGGGAGATGGCTGGGAAGACGCGCGGCTCTTTTAAAAGGTCACAGCCGGGCTGGGGGCCTTCCCGGAAACCCCCCCAGCCCGGCTGTGACCTTTTAAAATGGCCGCGCGGCTTCCCAGCCATCTCCCGAAGCCAAACGCCAAACCCAAACTTACGCGTTTGGCGGCTGCTGGAAACCCCCCCAGCCCGGCTGTCACCTTTTAAAACAGCCGCGCGGCTTTCCAGCAGCCTTCAAACGCATTGTTCTCCGGACCCCGCCCGCTCAGCCCGGCTGCTGGATTCAAAGTGCTGGGGTGGGGGGGCTGTCGGGACAAGGAGCGAGGGGGCTGCGAAGGGGCGCGCGCGGCAGAGCTCCGGCGGAGGAGCCGCGCACAAAGGCCGAGGCGAGGCTGAGCAGGAGGCGAAGCCAACTAGCGAGGCGGTGGGCTGGGAGCCGCAGGCGAAAGGAGCTTGGGCATTGTTCTCCGGAGAACAATGCCTGGCGCCGCGCTCCGATGCCCGAGCTCCTTTCGCCTGCGGTTCCCAGCCCACTGCCTCGCTGGTTGGCTTCTCCTCCTGCTCAGCCTCGCCTCGGCCTTTGTGCACGGCTTGTCCCGACAGCCCCCCCATCCCAGCACTTTGAATCCAGCAGCTTCTGCTGGATACGGGCGGTGGGTGGGACGAGCGGCGCAGAAGCCAGGGGCTTGGCAGCTCGCCCCGCCCATCGCCCGTATCCAGCAGAAGCGGCGGGATTCAAAGTGCTGGGGTGGGGGGTGTCCCGACAGCCCCCCCACCCCAGCACTTTGAATCCAGCAGCTTCTGCTGGATACGGGCGGTGGGTGGGACGAGCGGCGCGGAAGTCAGGGGCTTGACAGCTCGCCCCGCCCATCACCCGTATCCAGCAGAAGCGGCGGGATTCAAAGTGCTGGGGTGGGGGGTGTCCCGACAGCCCCCCCACCCCAGCACTTTGAATCCAGCAGCTTCTGCTGGATACGGGCGGTGGGTGGGACGAGCGGCGCGGAAGCCAGGGGCTTGGCAGCTCGCCCCGCCCATCGCCCGTATCCAGCAGAAGCGGCGGGATTCAAAGTGCTGGGGTGGGGGGGTGTCCCGACAGCCCCCCCACCCCAGCACTTTGAATCCAGCAGCTTCTGCTGGATACGGGCGGTGGGTGGGACGAGCGGCGCGGAAGCCAGGGGCTTGGCAGCTCACCCCGCCCACCGCCCGTATCCAGCAGAAGCGGCGTGATTCAAAGTGCTGGGGTGGGGGGTGTCCCAGACCTGCTGCCTTTTCCCGCGCCAGCCGCCGGCCCGATGCTGCGCCTCCTGCTTCCCCCCCCCAGCCAAAAATATAAAGGGGTCTCCGGCGGCAGACCGTCTTTGTGTTTTTCACTGGGAGGGGGGAGCAGGAGGACCTTCCTGACTCCCTCCCCCAGCGCCGGACCTCCTGCCCTCCCTCCCAGCCAAAAATCCAAAGCAGCCTCCCGAACGTTTTCCATCTTACGAACCTGCCGCCGCCGCCGAGAAGCCCTGCCGCCCGGCTGTCACCTTTAAAACAGCCGGGGGGCTTCCCAGCAGCTTCCCGAAGCCGAACGCCAAACCCGAACTTCCGGCTTCGGCTTCCGGGAAGCCCCCCGGCTGTTTTAAAAGGTGACAGCTGGGCTGCGGGGCTTCCCAGCAGCCTCCCGAACGCCGAACCCGGAAGTTCGGGTTTGGCGTTCATAAGACGAAAAAAGTTCGTAAGAAGAGGCAAAAATTTTCTGAACCCCGGGTTCGTATCTCGGGTTGTTCGTAAGACGAGGGGTTCGTATCTTGAGGTACCACTGTACTTTATAGCAGTGATTCTCAACCTGTGAAATTGTCACAGGGAGTCCACAAAGATTTGAAAAAAAAAATGATTTAAATCTTAAATTAAGTCTTGGTGATTCTAACCATGGTCCGTAGCCACAAAAGGTATTTAAAGGGGTCTGTGCTAAAGAAAAGTTTGCTGAATAGGCTAGGCTAGGTTAGGCTATAATACAATACAATATAATATAATACAATACTTTATTTGGCCAAGTGTGATTAAACACAGAAGGAATTTGTTTCTGGTGCAGAATATTTCCTCATATATAGTGAAAAATTATTAAACTTAAGAAATAATTCAGTTTTCACTCGTTTCAGATAGAAGCTTATGAAATGTATACGTCTGTAAACATAGTACAAGTATCTAAAATTGGAACCTGAAAATTAATGATTCTTCTATATACCAATCTACTTTAATTGAGAGATCCACAAATTCTTTCCGTGTGAGTAGAGCTCTAACTCACGCAGGCATTATTCCTTCATGTCAGTTATTCTTTGCATTTTCTGATAAGAATAGACTTGATTTGCCCTTCTAGGACTGGTGGACAATTGTTTTGGTCTTCACACTGTTGTTCTTTCCTGAGTTTGTTAGTGCTGTAATCTACTTAAAAATAATAAAGTTAGGTAAAATAAATGTGAAATATAAAAGATATTTCAAAATGCATATTTTGTAAGCAAAAACAATACTACTGTTTTTGTAAGGATTTTCTAAAACTAAAATGGAAAAAAATTAGAACGCAATAGATTTATACTCAAATATATGCTGATGAGAAATATGCCAATCCGTGCATTCTTAGTTTCACCACTGAACTAAATTTGAAACTCTTTCCACCACTATAAATTGGAAGACAAATGTATTTCAGATTATAATATAGGGAGAAAAAAGTGAATACATATACAGAACAAACAGGTACATTTTGGTGTGGAAATGTCTAAATAAAATTTATACTAAATGCTAGGCTTGACAATTAGACAAAGTGAGCTATTTAGATTAAGTTTCAAATATTGATTGAAGTAGAGAAGAAGGGAAGCATAAGTGATTTGCATTGCAATGCCCATTTTACCTCCCCATAGGCAGATACAGAAATCCCCACAACAAATATGAGTATAAACACTTTCAACATTACAAATAACACAGGTGGGAACTTTATCCCAGTTCAGGACATCGGTGCATCTATTGCAAGTTCTGATTGGAAGTTGCTCTTTAAAACCTCTGGGTTATTATCCAGGTCTGTAAAATGACTAAGACAGAGTTTCCTGGCGTAAAGTGGGTTCACACATCTAATACACATTCTAAAGTGCTATAGGGGGAGAGGCCTTGGGAAGAACACGATGTCAATCTTGGTTCCCAACTTCATGAATCATGGTTTATAAATCTTGAACCAGTCGCCCTGAGTCCTTCGGGATTGGGCAGCATAGAAGTCGAATAAATAAATAATTTTTCCAAACTGGATGGTTTCAAGCATCAAATGCCATTGTCATCTGATAATTCTTAATTAAACAAAAGCATTAAGCCAAGAGCCGAGAGTGGAAGATCATTTTACAGGACTACAGGTGAAGCTGTTCATTAAAGGAAATTAAGGTGAAACTATTTTGTCAGATGAATGATAACAATGGGGGGGGGGGAAGAAGGGCAAATCTTGTTTGAAAATACACAAGACCAATTCAGAAAATCATTCAACTCTTGCAGGTTGGTTTTGGGGATACACATTCCACCATTTTTTCTGGGCAACACATACAAAAATGAATGTCTTTCCATGAAGGAACACTTGTTATTAGTCTTGATGGTAGCCCTGGTTGTTACAGCTGTTCTTCCATTCTCTTCAGTGTATTACTTGCTCATCTTCAAGAAGGTTTTTTAAAAAAATAATGGATGCTGAACTCTGCAAACTCCAGAATTTCCACCCCTGATACCCAGATCACAGGAGCTATAGCAGCATTCTGTGGCTGCTTAATAATCAGGGTTCTCTAATATCTTGATGTGCTCTGCTCCAACAAAAGCTTGCACCAAGCGCACATAGAGGTCTTAGAGAAACAAGTTGCAATTAAACCAGGATTATTTAGGCTGACCTCTCATTGGAACCATACTTGTTCCCTCCATCTACTTATTATCTAATTTTATTTATACAGTAATTATAATGGATTGATTTGGTCCTCTCTTCAGTCCTCTTAGTTTGCTGATTAGTTTTAAATAGAAGGAATTTGTTTGTTTGTTGATTGATTGATTGATTGATTGGATTGGATTTGTATTCCGCCCCTCTCCGCAGACTCGGGGCAGAATACAACTAGATGATAGAACTAGATGACCTACAGTCTTTTAAAAGACTGATTTAATTATATTTTCTTAACTAGGGTAGAATTAGTGGAATAAAGTAATCTGAAGTCAACTGACCTTCTACTTCCATGCATGATGTTTATGAATTGACATATTCTTACCCAAATCAATGAAAATCAGAAGAATAACTGCAAGCTATATATTTAATAACATTCAAGGGGACATTGGATTGCCATCTGTCTCGAATGGTGTAGGAACTCCTGCTGGAACTAGATGACCTACAAGGTCCCTTCCATCTCTAATAATAATTTAATAATCTAATGGTATGCATTTTGTAGCCTTCAAAAGAAGTATCCACCTCAAAAGCACACACATACATCAGACTGATCCTTAAACTCCATGCAGATTTTATGGACCAACTCCCTCTCCTAAAGTCCCAAATGCAAACAAATTCTTTTTCTACCTTTTCACTTTTTGTTAAAGACATTTAGCTGAGAGCAGTGAAATGCAAAGCACTGGCTCCAAGTTACATGCAACATGGAACACGGGGTCTTCTGGAGTAAAGAAAGATTGTGATCTACATGGCAGAGGCCAAAGCTTGCCTCAAAATATTAAAAAATATTTTTTTAAAATATTTACAAATTGAGGAGAAATGTAAACGATGCATTTTTAAGTTGCTGAAATGCAGACAGTACTTTCCAATGAATGTTGCTAGTTAATATAACAGTGGTGACTCTATTTACGAACTTAATCCATTCCGTGACCAGGTTCTCAAGTAGAAAAATTTGTAAGAAGAAGCAATTTTTCCCATAGGAATCAATGTAAAAGCAAATAATGTGTGCTATTGGGGAAACCACAGGGAGGGTGGAGGCCCTGTTTCCTCCCAGGAGATTCCTAGAGAGGCCCCATGGAGGCTTCTCCGCGCCTTTTCTGTCCCTGTTTCCTCCCAGGAGATTCCTAGAGGGGCCCCACGGAGGCTTCTCCTTGCCTTTTCCGGTTACAGTTTTGGAGTCTCAGGTTTGTAAGTGGAAAATGGATCTTAAGAAGAGGCAAAGAAATCTTGAACACCCGGTTCTTATCTAGAAAAGTTCGTAAGTAGAGGCATTCGTAGATAGAGGTACCACTGTATTTGGAAACACTGATCCTATCTGAATAAGGTTCTATTCTTACATATCATTTGTATAGAGTAGCTTAATCCTAGAGAAAAAGTCAGCTTAGAGTCCAAAAATCAATCAAAATTAAAGGTTCTTTTAAGCATTTAATGATTTTGTAATTAACATATTGATGAACTTCTACAATTTGCCTAGGGAAAAGGAACATGACTTAGAAAGGCGGTACGAACTACTGAACAGGGAACTAAGAGCCATGCTGGCTATTGAAGGTAAGAAATGCTTTAAATGTTTTTTCTCCGTAGAAAAGATTTTTTTTTAGATGTTGCTGAAAAGCTGAATCTGACAGACAAAATACACAGGAAGCCCAGAAAAATTAGAACTTTCAATCCACCTTACTAAAATGAAATTGAATTCATGATCATTTGGATGGCATTTATGTTGATACATGACTCTATTTTTGCTTCAGTACAGAATAAAGAAAAAATATATTTCATTATTTTTATAAGGTAAAATTTTTACATAGGCCTCATCTATCTTCAGTGGAAATATGACTTTGTTAAATTAATACTTCATTGGACAAAACAACCATCTTTTGGATGTATTTTCTTCATTCCCTACAGCTTGCTAAAAGGCTAGTTAACTCATCTAAATGGAAACTCCTAAATAGGAGTACGTAGGGTTATATTGTACAATTACCTGCTCTTCCTGATACTTTAAATTACTGTATAGTAATCCAGAGGATGATTTATAATAAAAATAAATATCAAGATAGATTAAACTAACTTCACTTTATTAGTTATTTAAATATATCCCAGTCGTCGTTTTTAACAAAGCTGACATTACTTGTATCTTTCAGCCTCAAATTCTGCCTTTACAGTTCAAAGATGTTTACTTAAAAGTTAATCCTTTGGGCTCTGTAAAATGTGTAAGATGGACCTTTTGTCTAATCAATTTAAATTGATTTTGCTATTCTGTATTGACCTCCTAACCCTTTGACTGTCCATGGTAATTTCGTTCTTCACCTGATAAGGTACCTGATCCATAATAAATCAATTCTAATTAGTTTAGAGGCTTTGCTGAAAGCATGAGTTTGTAGGCGAAAGTCATGAAGTGCCAGGTAGCTTTCTTAATCCACCTCTTTGTATTTTCTTAACCAGAGTTGGAAAAAATAGAAATCCTGAATAAAATCTACATCCAGAACATGTTCATCACATTCTAAAAGGAGACCTGACAGTTGTAAATATATTTAAAAAGAAAACTCTGAGCCCAGTAATCTATAAATTATTATTTTATAGACCACTGTGCTTTAAGTAATTGCAAGTAGTATCAATGCGTTGATTCTTTAACAATATTATGAAGTATGCTTTAAAAATAAAACTGAGTCAGAAACTTGATACTGTCTCTCATACGTACATACCACATTATAATGATTTTAACAGCAATTGCCATGTCTTCTTTCAGTGGATTTTTAAAAACTGGATAGCATTTATCAATCATTTCCTGGCAACTAATTTTTATTTAGAAATTTAGCAATTAGTCTCATCTACAAACATAACAGTTTCAAGCAGTGGCACAAGAAAAATCACACTTCTGATTTTTACCTTTGCTGTGTGCTGAAAATTAAGAATTTAAATCTAGAACAGTTCTGAGAGTGGGTACAGGGAGAAATAAGTCTTGTTGAACAAGCAAAAATCTACCTGTGAGACACTTTTTTTAAAAGACTCATTTTAGCTACCCATATTGTGAGTGTAGCCCAAGACAGTGGATAAAGCAGTAAAAACAACAACATTCCTCAAACAAGCTTAATAAAAATTAACAAAATTAAATCAAAATGTGTGGTACTGTTTTAATACATCCATTTTACAGGGCTCTAGCCTCATTCTACCCTATCACTTGTGATAACAGCCAATTGTTGTTCTGGAAAACAAGGAGCCTAGGTGACCTGCTTGGATCTCTGGGGAAAGGCAGAGACAGGTACAGGGCACAAGGCAGTGACAGGTACAGAGTAAGGAGTGCCTCCCCAGGTTCCACTAGATAGCGATCTGGCCTGGTGGAACAGGCTTAATTTTTTAAGGGAGGCAGCTCACAAATAGCCTTGTCTCATTTAGGGCTTTTAAGGCGATATCCAGAACATTGAATTGCTTCTGAAAAGAAATTGGAAGCCATTGCAATTTAGGTAACAGCAGTACAGTGTAGTACAGTGGTACCTCGAGATACGAGTTTAATTCGTTCCGGACCTGGGCTCTTAAGTCGAGCAGCTCTTATCTCGAACGACTTTTCCCCATAGGAATTAATGTAAATAATTTTAATTGGTTCCAGCCCTCAAAAAACTCACAAAGTTAGTCTAAATTATGCAGAAAGACATGTTTTTAATGAAGAAATGTACATGTACATATAAATGAATAATGAAGTTTCTTTCACTTAACTTGTAAACTTTCTTAAACTTTTAAATTTACATATGTTCAACTTCTCTGCCACCCAATCCTGTAGGACAGAGGTCCCCAACCCTTTTTGCACCAGGGACCGGCTTTAAGCGATCAAGAGAGGAATGGGTGAATGAATGGACGGAGGGTGGGAAGGAAGGAAGGAAAGAGGGAAGGGACAGGAACAGAGGAAGGAAGGAAGGAAACTTACGAAAGGGGAGAGTAAGAGAGGAATGAGTGAAGGGAGGGAGGGAGGGAAGAAGGTGGGAAGGAGAAAGAAAAGAAGAAATAGAGGAAGGGAAGGTAAAAGAGAGAAAGAAAAAGAGCAAGAAAGAAAGAAAGAAAGAAAGAAAGAAAGAAAGAGGGAAGGGACAGGAACAGAGGAAGGAAGCAAGGAAACTTATGAAAGGGGAGAGTAAGAGAGGAATGAGTGAAGGGAGGGAGGGAGGGAAGAAGGTGGGAAGGAGAAAGAAAAGAAGAAATAGAGGAAGGGAAGGTAAAAGAGAGAAAGAAAAAGAGCAAGAAAGAAAGTTGCAAGCACCCCCCCCGAGCCCCCCAGGCCGGCTGCAACCTTTTAAAACATGCGCGCCGCTTCGCAGCTGTCTCCTGAAGCCGAACACGGAAGTTAGCGTTTGGCTTCAGGAGACAGCTCCTTGGCGCTTGTATCTCGAATTTGGGCTTGTAAGTAGAACAAAAATATCTCTCCCCTCCCAGCTCTTATCTCGAGTTGCTCTTAAGTAGAGCAGCTCTTATGTCGGGGTTCCACTGTATTAGTATATTCTGCACCAGTTGTAGTTTCTTGATGGTTTTCAAAGGCAGCTTCATGTACAGCACATTACAGTAATCTAAGAGAGAACTGTCAGGGCATAAATGATTGCAAGCAGGGCTTCCTGCTCCAGGAATGGCTACAGGTGGCTCACAAGATGGATCTCTACAAAGATTCCTCAGTCATGGCTGCCACCTCCTCCTTGAGCAGGAGTTTGTGCGTCTTGTACATCAGCTCTGTCCAGGACAGTGCTACCCTCACAAGAATCAAATCTAATAAATTTTAAAAACTTTAAAAAACCCCATTATTAAAACAGACATACATACAAACATACCATACATAAATTGTATGGGCCCTGGGGGGGGTGCCTCAATTCCCCCATGCCTAATGGCATAGGTGGGTTTTAAGGAGTTTACGAAAGGCAAGGAGGGTGGGGGCAGTTCTAATCTTCAGAGGGAGCTGGTTCCAGAAAGTCAGGGCCGCCACAGAGAAGGCTCTTCCCCCACCAGACGACATTGTTTAGTCGACGGGACCCGGAGAAGGCCAACTCTGTGGGACCTAATTGGTCGCTGGGATTCGTGCGGCAGAAGGCGGTCCCGGAGATATTCTGGTCCGATGGTTGATTTGACTCAAGGAGTCCAGAAAGTCCAAAGATTCAGAATTATTATTATTATTTATTGGATTTATATGCTGTCTTGCTAGGGTTGAGTTGAAGTTAATTCCTTCCCATCTAAACATCTTTACATCTTCCTCACTCTGGGCCAGCATTTGAGGATTTTGCCCTCAAGTTACCCCATTCTATTTCATTCAGAATATACATACTAGGGAACCTGTCAATACTCTGTTAAAACAATTATAATATGTTGTTACAATATTCAAATGGCACAACTGGTTGTTCACTCAGAACCAGGGGTTACTTGAAGCGCTTACTTGGTTTTGAGTGATAGTCCGAGTGCCACACTCCAAAAATGAGTAAAAATGTATCAATTAGATCAATTAAATTGTATTGACATGATTTCATTCTATTAATGAATGTAATTACTAAATGCATTTATTTCTAAATACACAAACATACTTGCACATACATAAAATGATTCCCTCTTTTAATACACATAGACATACTCGGACATGGCAATCCCTTACACTTTTTTTAAAAAAAATTCAGTTCCTTCTTCCTTGCACACCATGGATAGTATCTATACAATTGTCATCAACTCATTCTTAAAACCCACCTCTGCCGTCAGGCATGGGGGAACTGAAACATCTCCCCCTTGCCCATGTTGTTTTGGTATTAGATTGATTGTATGTGTGTTTTGTTTATTTGTTTTAATACTTGGGGTTGTTTTTGTGAATTTTTAGCTTAAAACTGAAATTGGATTGGTGGGTATTGGATTGTCATTATATATTGTTTTTTGTCTTGCTGTGAGCCGCCCCGAGTTTTCGGAGAGGGGCGGCATATAAATCCAATAAATCTAATCTAATCTAATCCTAAAAAATCCTCAGAGTATCTCCTTCATACTGTGAAAATATTAACTTCTATTGGTTTTTCACAGGGATGTACAGGCAAATCTCTGGAGGCAGTTCTCCTGCAACCAGGACCTTTGGGGATCTTCTTTCAGTGGGAACTAGGGAAACAAATCAGAAGCAATGTCCCCCAGCAATCACAAACATCAAGAAATGGTTCTTGATCTGTTAATCAACTGACCCAAGATATTCTTTAATTAACAAATCCATTCCATTATTTGAGAGCACTTTCTCGTTTTTCAGGCACAAATGTCTGTCTTACCATTTATTTTATTTTATTTCCACTCTCTTCTTCTTGGAAAAAATGAGCAATTATGAATAGACAAATGAGAAGTAGACTTGCTTGGCCAAGAAAGCGGTAAATCAAGACAGCAACATCTGAGTACCACTTCAGTGAACCTTCACAAAAAAAGAAGAAGAAGAAAGTAAAGGCTAATAGAAATAAAGTCACCAGTTAAAAATGCAATAGCTGAGCAGAAAAAAAATTGCTGAGGAAGAGAAAGAAACAAAGTGTGTTTCTTTCTTTGCCTGATAAGGAAATCAGTTGTATATGCATGGCATTTAACTTCCAGCTGGGTAGAACTGTAACCAGTTCCTGATCTATTCCAGTTAACAGAGGAAACTGCACAAAGCCTTAGGGTATGACCAGCATGAGTTATATACTATTTTGTCCCACTGTAGGGTGATAGCAGGGGGATGAGTTAACAAAGTTTGTCAACAGCTTTTCAGGAGGCTCTGGAGGCAATACAAAACCTTTGGGCTGCACACCCCATGATTTGTAAAGCTCTATTATTTATTTTTATTTATTTTATTCATTTTTATTTATTTATTGGATTTGTATGCCGCCCCTCTCCGGAGACTAGCCTTGAAACAAGCAAAAGTGTAGATTATGATGCTTTCTAAATAGAAAATTTAAATAATCCTATAACCTTATTTCCATCAAAAGTGTTGGCCTTGTGTGTATAACCGCGCTTGCATATTTGCAGCCTGTTATGCAGTGGTTTCAGTATTTCCCAGCTGGAGAGCAAATTTCAGGAGGTGATACTAGGAGTTGCTGTTTGACGTCCCATCCTTTGAATATGCAGTTTCACAGAGTTCAGCATTGTCTGAACATGCTATTTAACATGAAATTGTTGAGGAGTTTAATCACGGCATATTTAGAATTGTACAAATAACAGGGATATAAATAGTTGAATATATATCTATGGAACAACATATAATCTTTCTATTTGCAGTTATGTACTTAAATGCAGATGCTGCTCTTTCCCATCCTGAGACATTTAACTTTATAAAAGATTTTTTCAGCTTTGCTTTCAAGTTGTGTATTGTTCCAAAGCTTTCATTATCAAGCTGTGGAGCAGGCACTTTTCAGAGTTGCACTTAGTTCCTACTCAGATCACCTTTAAGAAAGGGATCCATAACCTGACCTTTTAACTTGTAGTCTTACTAGTAATGTAGTAGCTCTGTAGAAATCTTACCTTTTGGAACAGAATAAAATTACACTATAGGAGGGCTGGATCTCCAAATAAGTTGCCAGGTGGTTAATACGTGCTTTCATGAAACATGAAGGAGGTTCATAATTACTGCAGAATTAAATTGTCTCATTGACACTAGCTGAGTATTGAGAATCTTCATGCATGCATGGTCCTTTTGGTTCAAATTTAATGCCTTCTTGAAAAAGATTGTGTTCCTGTTTTGCACACCCTAAGGGAGAGGTGGAGGCACAATTTTCCATCCAAGAAATGGATCTTCTTTAGAATGTTCTACATTTACTCTTGGCTTCAAGTTTGAAGTGTGTGCACTTCTTAAAGGATTTGTGCATAGGTTCACTATTTTTGTAGTTATGATTTATATGATAAGCTTTTTATATTTAAAATCAATAGGTAATCCTGTGGAGAAGCTTATCCTCTAAAACCCCATTTGTAAATCTATTTAAGTTTTGTTACATAGTTCTGGCCACAGTGCTCCATAGATTGATTAGCTTTAGCAGTAGAATTATATCAAATGGATGATGGTGGTGGTGGTGATGATGATGATGGTGATGAAGAAGAAGAAGATGATGATGGAAACTCTTTCAGGGTTGTCAGTTGACTGGTATTAAGTCTAAGGCTTTAACTACTGTCACTCAATATGCTCTTTACAAACTCATGTTAATTTTAATCAAAATTAAAAATTGTCTTACTTTATATTACAACTTTAAACGTTTTGGGTTTTTTAAATTGTAAAACATAGATCACTTTCATATTGATGTTTTTCTTCCAAAATGCTTGTTATGGTCTTTTTATAAAAATACAAAAATATAAACATCAATAAAACAAATACATCTGTGTGCTGTAATTGTTATGAATGTATACTAGACAATAAAGTTCTTTAAAAATTGAACATTACATACAAATACTTAATATAAGGCAATGGTTGATGAGTATAGATAGACAACCATGTATAGTACAAAGGAATAGAGTGAAAGTTTTGGAATTATTAATACAGCAGTCAATCTTGTAGGTAGGTAGGTAGATAGATAGATAGATAGATAGATAGATAGATAGATAGATAGATAGATAGATAGATAGATAGATAAATAGATAGATAGATAGATAGATAATAGTTGGGTAGATGATAGATTATGATAAATGATTAATAGATTGTGTGTATATGTGGGAGAAGGAGGGATGGGAGAAAGAGCGAGAGAGCTCAAAGGGCTGTAGCCATGTCAGGTATAAGAATACAGTGATCCCTCGATTTTCGCGATCTCAATCTTCGCGAAACGCTATATCGCGATTTTTCCACCCGATGACATCACTCCTTTCCTTTCTCATCTTTCTTTCTCTCTCTCTTTCTCTATCTTGCTTCTTCCTCTCTCACACTCTCTTCCTCCCTCTCTCATCTCTTTCTTTCCTTCTCTCTCTTTCTCTATCTCTCCCCCTCTTGCTCTCGAGCGGCAAGCGAGCAGCCGGCCGGGCGGGTGAACGGGCAAGCGGCAAGCGAGCGGCTGGGTGGGCGGGTGACGGGCAAGCGAGCAGCCGGCCAGGCGGGTGAACGGGCAAGCGGCAAGCGAGCGGCTGGGTGGGCAGGTGAACGGGCAAGCGGCAAGCGAGCGGCTGGGTGGGCGGGTGAACAGGCAAGCGGCAAGCGAGCGGCTGGGTGGGCGGGTGAACGGGCAAGCGAGCAGCTGGGTGGGCGGGTGAACGGGCAAGCGGCAAGCGAGCGGCTGGGTGGGCGGGTGACGGGCAAGCAGCAAGCGGCAAGTGATCTTGGGGTTTCCCCTTTGCCTGGGCGGCGGGAAGACCCAGGGAAGGTTCCTTCGGCCGCCCAGCAGCTGATCTGCTCCACAGCGCGGCAGCAGCGAGGAGCCGAAGATGGGGTTTCCCCTTTGCCTGGGCAATGGGGAAACCCCATCTTCGGCTCCTCGCTGCTGCCGCGCTGCGGAGCAGATCAGCTGCTGGGCAGCCAAAGGAACCTTCCCTGGGTGCCGCCCGCCGCCCACGCAAACTCCACCATCTGCGCATGTGCGGCCATGAAAAAAGGGCGTGCATGCGCAGATGGTGTTTTTACTTCCGCAACCCTACATCGCGAAAAATCGATTATCGCGAGGGGTCTTGGAACGGAACCCTCGCGATACTCGAGGGATCACTGTAATGCTTTCCAGAACCCAAAGGGTTAAAGAAATACAGATTGTTTGGGTTGCAGCCCTTCTCCCATTTATTTGGGAGTAAATCTGATTGGATTTATTTGGGACATAAGATTCCGCATGTATAGAAATGCAGTGTTAAGAATTTATCTTGGCCAATAGTGCCAAATTTGTTGTTGTCAGGAGAGAAAGAATGAAGGGGGAATACCTGTACCTGAATAGAATAGAATAGAATTTTATTGACCAGTGTGATTGGACACACAAGGAATTTGTCTTGGTTCATATGCTCTCAGCGTACATAAAATAAAATATACATTTGTCAAGAATCATGTGGTACAACACTTAATGATTGTCATAGGGGTCAAATAAGCAATGAAGAAGCAATATTAATAAAAATCTTAGGATATACGCAACAAGTTATAGTCATACAGTCAACATGGGTGGAAATGGGTGATAAGAATGATGAGAAAAACTAGTAGAATAGAAGTGCAGATTTAGTAGAAAGTTGACAGTGTTGAGGGAATTATTTGTTTAGTAGAGTGATGGCGTTCGGAAAAAAACTGTTCTTGTGTCTAGTTGTCTTGGTGTGCAGTGCTCTGTAGTGACGTTTTGAGGGTAGGAGTTGAAAGAGTTTGTGTCCAGGATGTGAGGGGTCAGTAAATATTTTCCCCACCCTCTTTTTGACTCGTGCAGTATACAGGTCCTCAATGGAAGGCAGGTTGGCAATTGCTTTTTCTGCAGTTCTGATTGTCCTCTGAAGTCTGTGTCTGTCTTCTTGGGTTGCAGCACCAAACCAGAGAGTTATAGAGGTGCAGATAATAGATTCAATGATTCCTCTGTAGAACTGTATCAGCAGCTCCTTGGGCAGTTTGAGCTTCCTGAGTTGGCGCAGAAAGAACATTCTTTGTTGTGCTTTTTTGATGATGTTTTTGATGTTAGGTGACCATTTTAGGTCTTGAGATATGATAGAACCTAGAAATTTGAAGGTCTCTACTGTTGATACTGTGTTGTCTAGTATTGTGAGAGGTGGAAGGGTGGAAGGGTTTCTCCTAAAGTCTACCACCATTTCTACAGTTTTGAGTGTGTTCAGTTCTAGATTGTTCTGGTCACACCACAAGGATAGTTGTTCAACTTCCCGTCTGTGAAGTGGGTTCACCTGAAATTAGTAGATTTTTTCCCTATATAATTGCAATGAAGAGTAACTGAGGTATGTACAAAGAAGGTTCAGGTGATTGCTTAAGCAGGTTGTTCGAAAATGTTTTCATTTAAGACTGTAGGATGTATAATTTTGAATATTTGATTATTATCCCACAGTGTGATCAGCAGAATTACCATGTCTATTATTTACTTTGATTGGAATATGTCACACTGTTTACTTCTGAATGTAAATAAAATTTTATTTAATATCCTAATGAAACTGGTACTTATCCAATAAAGAAAGCTTTGCTTAAATTGGTTTTACATAGAAAACAAATTACGGAAATCTGTGGTTTCATTTCAAAGGTATGTTTTTTTAACAGTATGTTAGATATTAGAGTTTGGACATTCTTTCAATCTAGGGATAGTAGTTGTTCCAGCTTTACTTTCTAATTTTGAACATAGGAATTGAAATGTAACATATTCACAAAGTTATATAGAGAGTTGTTTTTCTTCCATTCAATTGTGTCCAGTTCTCAAAGATTACCTGGACAAGTCCCTTCAATTTTCTTTGCAAGGTTTTTCAGAAATGGTTTGCTGTTGCTTCCTCCAAGGGCTGAGAGAGAGCAACTGGCCCAAGGTCACCCAGCCAACTTTTGTGCCTAAGATGGGACTAGAACTTACAGTCTCCCAATTACTAGCCTTATCCCTGAAATGCTACTCCAAACAGACTTTCTATCTGCATAGGTTAGAAACATGTTTTTCTTCAATTATAATGCAGGTGTTGGCTATTGCTGAATAATAGGAAAATCTGTAATTTTTAAAGGGTAAAATTGAGTTGGCTCCCCTCTTCTCAGTGTGGTATCTAAATAAAATAGTTGTTTTCTGCTTCTGCATGGTCATGCATTTCCCTTATGTCTATTAGTGTGCATATGCTAATTATGCATATTGAGACTGGTCCACACATTCCTGGTTTTTTATTGCCATTCTAAACTTTATTGGATGAATCTGCATCTAATTTTTAATTTGTAAATACAAAACCAAATTCACTCTGGCACCACTTGCTTTCATAAAGCTTCTGAACAGTTTTCTGCCTTGAATAAATTTTGCTTTGCAGGGGGGGTCAGGGGGATTTGAACCAGCACATTCTTGTGTGGTTTGTGAAGATTCACATGGTAACCATTGGGGTGCATTGTTAGGTTTATCTGAATAAGCACCAGCCATGTGAGGCTTAACATGATTGCTCAGGGCAATGGACAGGGAAGAGAGAAATCCAAAAGACGCCTTGTGCCTTTCCTCTGCTTTTTTGGGGGAAAAGTTGATAGAGGACACCACATGAGTCAGAAGCTGTGGAGGGTTTTCTGTGTTGTTGTTGTTGATGATTTTTAAAAGGTGGGTGTCCTATTTCCCTCCTGCTTCTCATTTGTTCCTCTATCTCTCTCATCATCTCCTTCTCCTTCTCCTCATTGTTTACCTTCCTAATGAGGGAGGCGGGACAGCCTGGTAGTTGAGTGACAGATACAGGCCCTTGCTGTCTGGCCTCTAGAGCAGTTTGTTTGGTGTGCTGCAGTGTTAAAACTGCCCTTTTTAATGAAACACTGATACTGTTTGTCTTATAAGAAGAGACATCAGCAAAGAGGCCTAACTAAATATGATAGAATCTCATTCCTTCTATGACCTCCTAAAATTTAAAAATAAAGCAAGCCTGAAGAAAAATATATAAATTCTTATATATACAAGTTGTCTTCTTGTGGCTATTAACGAACCTGGAAATTATGTGAACTTAAGATTCAGCTTATTAGAAAAAACTATCAAACCATCTGAATTGTTATGGGGGAAAATTGAGTAATATTATTTACTATATTACTTTGATTTCATAGGATAATTGTACACTGCTTTATTGTTGCTGTTAGCCGCCCCGAGTCTCCGGAGAGGGGCAGCATACAAATCAAATCAAATCAAATCAAATCAAATAAATAAATAAATAAATAAATAAATAAATAAATAATCAACTAATTGTTGATTCTTGTTTTAAAGTTATTCTGAGGTGCCTAGTGATCAGTGTGAGGTATTTTCAACTGCTAAGATATAGCAAAAGGGAGGGAGGAAGGAAAATTATAATCAATTTGTAAGAGAAAGGAAATTACATTGTGGTAAAGTTTTATTGTATTGTATTATTTTGCAGTTTTCAGAAACAGAATCTTTGTAGTATACCAGAAGAGGGTGGAAGTTATTTAGGAATATCTGTAATAAAAATGAGATCATAAACATTAATAATGTAATATTTTGCACATCTTCTCTTAAATATGATTTGTTGAATAAAATGGTTTTTTTTCAAAATACATGAATGTAGGAGAGCCTCAAACCACCACCCCAAATCCCAAGGCCCTCAAAAACTTATTTCATTTCATACATGTTTATGTTATTGACTAGTATTATTCAAAAAAATTCCATAGTTTTTTTAATAATGCTGAAAAATATGGATCTGATTTTATCAAACAGTATCTACAAAAGTCAAATTAGATTTCTTGTAGTTATATAGATCCATAGAAAAGTAAAATAATCCCTTATTGGTATCTACAAAGGACATGGCTCTATTATAGAAACCAGAGAAGTGACACTGATTTGTTTAGATCATATGTATATTATGCTCTCAAATAAAACATTTCTGAATTTCTTCTCTTTTTAGACTGGCAAAAGACTGAAGCTCAGAAGAGGCGGGAGCAACTTTTGCTAGATGAACTTGTTATTCTCGTTAATAAACGTGATGCGCTGGTCAGAGATTTAGATGCCCAAGAAAAACAGTACGTTTTTCATGCATAAAATCAAGTTTTCCTTGCACTGTATTTAAATTTTATGTTCAAGACAAAAAAACCTTCAGGAGAAGGTCAGTCTTCCAGCATTGAAACAATTAAATCTCCTTAGGTCCTGCATTTTGGTAAAGTGATCTGCTACTACTTCTTACCTATGGAAATAGATGGTGTAATCTGGTCCCTGAAGTGACTGCTCTCTAAACTCCTTATCTGCCCATAACTCTTACATTGAAATGTAAAGCAGAATTTTGTTAGAAAAACTACTGACAATTTGTATTTGGTTTTTTAGGGCTGAAGAAGAAGATGAGCATTTGGAAAGGACACTTGAACAAAACAAAGGAAAAATGGCCAAGAAAGAAGAGAAATGTATCCTTCAATGACTAGTTTTCATGGCCAAAGATACTGACACTTTTTGTAACTTCAGCCTTCTTACATTTTGGATATAGGCCAACAAGACTAGAAAAACTGAATCACAAAAAGACCTCTTAAAATTTTAGAATTTTCCATTTGGCTGGATCAGCTTTATCGTAAATTGATTTCTGATTCTCTTTCCCCTTTTCATTCAAGCAACAGGGTCTCAGAATTAGCTTTCCACCGGGATATTTTTGTGGGTTTAATTATCTTAAACAAGTTTGCTCCCAAATGTTTAAGCTGCCATCCACTTGTGTAAGAAGGGAGAAAACCTTAGCATTATGTTTTTAGTTAACAGAACTTGCAAATACATTGTTCTATGTAGTCACATAGCAGAGAAAGAAGGAAACATATGCTCAATTGTTTCCTCTAGCTCTGCCATATGTAATATTAAATATGCTATCAACCATTTTATTGTTAGATCATACTCATACTATTTCTTTCAATGTGCTATATTTACATGCGTTTTTCAGCTGCAGTTTTACACTTTCATTGTAAGTACAATTATAAAATTTAAGGCTTTCTTATGTGCTGGGAGAGCAGTTCTTTTTAACCAATCTTTTAAGAGTCTTGCAAATTTAAAAAAATGATTGTAAAGGTAAGGCTAACTGAAGTATGATCAGTTTACAGAAAATTCTTCTTTTGAGGTTACCCCATTTTTATTAATTATTTATTTGCCTGTTAGTTTAGTTCCCTTTTCTTGATCTTGTGCTGGACCTCTGCACTCTGGTTCTACAGTGCTGTTAATATTTATTCTGTATCCATCAGGGGTCTGTCTTGCCATTGTTTGCAAAATCTTGCAAGTAAATATATCCTTCTCTAGCATCATGCTCATTTTTGTGGAAATGGTTATGTTTATTTATTACAATACCAAGTTATGTATAAATTTTCAATAAAAGCTGGATCTTTCTTATCATAGCTGGTCTGGGCTGCTTTTTTATACATATCAAATCCAGGTATTTCTCTAAGACCTTGTGGTGGCCGAAATGTCAGTCCAAAATTGGAACTAATTGGGAGAGCATTCATCTCTTTTTTGTTTTTAATCATTATATATGACTTATTTATTAATATTTAGAATTATTTTACAAATGAGTTACACAAAGATTGAGCACTCATCTGTCCCTATAAATTTATGTAAATTACAATAATTTGCTTTTATTCGTTGAAAATAAATACAGCTGAATTCTGTGAAGCAAAATGCTTAGAAATTGCTAATGTGCTACATGCCTATCCAAAGTTGTTGTTTTTTAATCAGCATATTCCACATATTTCTATCACCAAATAAGCTGTATTGAGCACAGGACTTTCTTCCAGATAAATGTGTATAGGATTTCAGCCTAAGTTACTTCTTATTTTTACAATTAAACCTGTAACCCGGGATCTGGCATTGATACACACTGCCCTGTTCAACAAGTCTGAAAGATATTTAAAAGCAGTGCCAAGACAAGTATTTCCTTCTTCTGAATGTGAGTTGAATTGATTTAATCAGAAATTGGATCAGATGAGTTTTATTCTGAAAAGATTGAAACTAAAAGGTTATTTGCAGTGGGAAACGTTTGGAGCAGAAGTGGATCTTACAAATGTGAATCTTGTTCTACTCCTGTCTGGACACAACTCAGATCACTTTGCTGGTTGACTGGATGTAAAACTCACCAGAAAACGGGGGGGGGGAGGCGGGGGAGGCAGAGAGAAAAAGAGAGAAAGATTCACAATCCAGATCAGGGGCTTATGTTGGAATGGAGGGGGGAACGACAAAAAGCGTTGCAAGGAGAATCCCCGATATGTTACAGAATCCACATCGTGAATAATCCGGTTAAAATGATAACAAGCGCCAGTGTAAATACGAGGCAACTTTGCGCCTTGTGCCTTTGGATGTATTCATAATGGGAATCGCTTTCTGCCGGGCGTTCATATGCTAAATGAATTAAACCTCTTATCTTCGTCGATGACTGGATGAAATTCAGGACAGAATCTCTCTTTCTTTCTCTTCTCCCTTCTACCCTCCCTCTCTTCTTTTTCTCCTCCCCCTTTAAGTCTCCCCCCTCACGCCGTACGCGACCTCCTCCTCCCGTATTTCCCTCGACGCCCCCCCAACACCTCTTGCCTGTGGCCCCCCCCCAACAAAGGCGACAAATTCCATCGCCTGTATAAAGGTCTCCCTTTAAAAGCGACGTTTAATTTGGGCCGAGGAGGAAAACAGAGAGACGGGCAAGCGGTGGGCCGCGTTACTCTTTGTTATGAGAAGCTCGCTTAATTCGCCTTGCCCGTTCCTGAGAGCCAGATTAGAATTTATTAATTTGCTGTTTAGCGTGTGTCTCCCTCTCGCCCCCCCCCCTCCGCCCGGCGCTTCAAGCAGGAGAGCTCCGCGCCGCTCCGGGCCCCCTCAGCGAAAGCCGACGGCAGGCCAGGCCCGGAGCTTCCAGACGGCGAGGCGAGCTTTATTCGCCTCATCTCCAGTGATCCGCATTTCCCGCGCAAAAGTCCCTTCTGCAGCACCGGCTGGGCTCGCGAGCCTCTCGGTGACTGGGAATGGGGTGCCGCCGCCTTCCCGGGAAAGGGGGGAGGAGAGACGACCCCACTCTGGAGTAAATTGGTCGGGCTGAGGCGATGCCACGCTTGGACTCGCTGCCCACAGGTGGACAGGCCAAGGGCGAATCGCCAGGCTGCGCCATTGGCTGGAGTGCTGTTTGGACGGGGGGACGGCGCTCTCTCTCTCTCTCTCTTCGCCCCCCCCCCCCCACCTCCCCGGGAGCGAAACCTTCCCTCAGGGGAAGAGAAAGGGCGGGGTGGGCGCTGTTCTCTTGCCGAGCCTTTCCCTCACGGCCTCGGCCGGTGGGGTTGGGCGGACCAGGGCAGTTTCTCGCGTGGGGCGGGCGAACCACAGTGGTTGCGCTGACAGACTTTCGAAACAAAACAGCTCGAGTCAAGGGCGAAGGACAGGCCGCCTTCCAAAATAAACCTCACGGGGTGGGGAAGCCGTCGGAAGGAAACGCCTTGAGCCTCAGTGCCCCTTTAAAGGGGTTTCGCTGCTACTTTTAATTGTCGGGTCCCCCAAAGGTGCTTTTTCCCCCAACTGGCCTTCCTTTGTTTTTCGTTGAAGACGTTGTGCTTTTCATCCAAAACGTTTCTTCAGCTCTAATTTTACAACCATCCAGTCAGAGCTGAAGAATCTCCTTGGACGAGAAGTGAAACATCTTCAAAGAAAAATCAGATCAATCCAGTTGCCTCTTTTTAAAAAGCACCTTTGGGATAACCACGATCTGGATGACCGAGAATCTCCATATTTCACGTCGGGTAAATTCAGAGGCCACCGCTTCTGGTCCCTGAAGAGATCCAGCTTCCCTGATTCAATGAGCAGGCTCGGTTACGAAAGTTTCCGTCCTTCGAGTAGCCTTATCCGAAAAGAAAGGAATAACGCCATAGAGTTCACTTGAACTGCGCGGGGAACCGGGCTATTAAACTGGACAGAAAAATTGGGTGGGTGGTTTGTGTTGCTTTGCCTTCCTACTGAGGACCAGTAACAACCCTCCCTGCCCCAAAATAGAAGGGGATCCATCTCGCCAAGCTCCTCGTCCAGCTTTGAAGGGGATTATTTCCCTTTATAATCCTCTTTCTCTCCCCCCTCCCCCATTTCCCGGTAATTGTCGAGGGGAAAAACTTCTTTGTTTTGGGAGGGGGGATCTTTGCTGGAAGGGGACGCCTTAGGTATGTATACACACACACGCGGCCTCCTTCCAGGCACTGCAGCTGCAGCCAGGCGCTTCTAAGGACACAAAGACGCAACCGGCGGGCGACGCAAAGGGACGGAGTTTGGGGAAAGGCCACAGTCAAAAGCGGGCTAATCTGGGAGGCGATGCGATGGCGGAGGGAGACGTCCAGATTCTGTTCCTGGGCATTTGGGGCCCGAAGCAGCTCCCCCCCTTCGCCCCACCACCTCCTACACTCGCACAGGCCACTTGCTCTCTCCTTCCTCACCCCACTTCCCCTCCTCAGCCCATCAGCAGCGCCTAGAGGAAAAAGAAGGGCAGCCTCTCCTGCTGCGGCTTACCTTCCTTGCCCTTCCCCGGGCCTGCCTAGCCAGAAAACCCGAGGGCGGCCAGGGCTAGGAGTGGGAGCCCGTTGGTTCCAAACTGCGGGGGGATCTTGTTTAGAGATACCCTTCCCAGAAGCGGGGAAGCCGCCCGTTTAGGCCCGGCTTGCTGGGAACCGGGGCCAGGCTAAGAGTCTCGAGGCCAAAGCCCTCTCGGGATGGGCTTCCTCCTCCAGGGGCTGCCACTTGGGCAGGGAGACACCCATCCTCCCCGCACAGGCTCAACTTTTCCTGTGCCTTGCTCTCTGGCTTCTCGCCTCCTTTCTGGCTCGGCTTGCTCGTGCCCCCCTCCACTGCCCTTAATCCAGGGGTTTTATGGGCTGAGCATTAAGGAAATTCGCCTGCAATTTGGGATTAGACAAATACTCTTATTACAGGGGGGGGGGGAAACACACACACATCCATAGAAAGAGAGAGAAAGAGAATGAGTAAAGCTCAGGGGTTTAGTGCTACTTGATACCCTGAGCTTTTCTCCCGACTTGGCCGTCTGGTTGGAAAGTCTCAGACTTCCAGCGGCTGCCAGGCTCATTTCCGAAGGCCCGAGTAACGCTCCGCTGTGCCACCCGCCTTTCCTCTCCATCCCCCGTTCCCCTCCACAAGAGAGGAAGGGGTTATGCCAGCGACGGATAGGTAGCTATAAAGTGTTGCCGTGGAAGATGACCTAATCCAGACCTCTAATCTTGGATGGGAGAATAGCGGCGCAGGGGTGGGGGCTGTGGGGCTATTCTGTTCCGAGGATGGGGCTGTAGAAGAAAAGGCCTTCCTTCTCAAAGCTTGGGTCCTTTCCCCCACCCCCGCCTGCGAAGAGTGGTCTCCGAAATGGACAATGTCTCAAGCGCCTAAGGGCACTTAGCGCTGCTTAGACTGCAAGGTAGTCTTGGCCCCCGTGAGACCCCCTTTGCTGCCCCATCTCTCTCTCTACTCTCTCTCTCTCTTTGTGAATGGGTTGCGGCCGCTTTGTTCCGTGGAGAAGTGCCCGTGTCGCTGACTTTTGTGGGCTATAGAAGGATCTTGTAAACCTCTTTTCTCCTCTTCTCCCTCTCCTTCTCTCTCTCTCCCCTCCGTTTGATTAAATGTCCCCTCAACGAAAAAAATGTAATTTGGCCGAGCTGGCGGTCGCTCCTTTGAACATTAGCTCGCTTTCAGCTCCAACTTCAATTAGAAGGAGTTGATTTTGAGAGATCAACAAAAGAACCTCACCAAAGCCTTATTAAAGGTCCTAAGAAGATCTCCCAGATCCTTTGAGAAGCAGTTAAAGAAACAGTGTGCTTCCCTCCTACGCTGTTACCGTATTTCATTGGGGCTCCAAAGGAAAGTGTCTCTCCAGGAAAAAAAAGAGAATTCCACTTTGATGGTGCGGCCACTAAGTCCTTTTTCCGAAGTCCTTTTATTCATTCGGTTAGCAACCAGTTGATTCAGAGAAATCGCGATAGTGATTTTCATTTTCCTCTTTATATGTTAAGAAGTTTTCCTTTTCCGTTAAAACTTTATATGTAAAAAAAAGGAATTATCTGTAGAGGATTAGTGTTTATTAATATTTATGAGTCTGATACCCTCAATATGGCATGCACTGAGTGTGTTGTACATGTGTGAGTGTCTGAGAGAGACAGAAAGGAGGGAGCAAGTGTGTGTATGTGTGTGCAGGGAAATGATAAACTCAAATATACAAAATGTCTACATATTATGTGTGTGTGTGTGTGTGTGTGTGTGTGTGTGTGTATAAAACCTGTTTTCATAAATTTTCACAGTTATATTTATGTAAATTTGGGTGCCTTCGGGTTTCCCCCCCAGTATTTTTGCGACCTTTAGACGAGATCACACTGGTCATCTTTAAACTGTTTTGAGCTTCGTGCCCAAAACATACATACATACATACATACATACATACATACATACATACAAACATACGTAACAATATTTGTGACTACATAGAGCTTGGCAAAAGAAACCATCCCAGTCATATCTTTAATGAACGTTGGGGTAATGTTCACCTGCAAAATGTTTTCTTTATTTCGTTGGAACTTACTGCACAATAACATTTCGTATTAGAGAAGATTTTTGAAATAGTACTTGATTAAATATGTATTCACAAGAAGGGTCCTTAGCAAACTACTAGGGACGGTACCTAGTTGCATATTCCGTTAAGCGTACCACCATACACTATTTTAACTGCAGATAAATATGAGCGAGGAAGGCAATGTTAACTAGACAATGGCAAATATCCAAATAAGATCAATAAAAAAGGTTGAAAGGTACCAAATTCTTGTTCGCTTGCAGGATGTAAATTTTACACGCAAGGTATCCGAGTTAGCCTGCCCGTGCTACACTTTTCTGTTTGAAAGAAAACATGTGAATTGTTTGAAACACACGCATTACGGACCTCTGTATTCCCATTCTAAGTATAAAGACCATTTGGGAACTTTTCCGCTCTCAAACCCCGTTCTTTGCCATCGACTAAATAGATGATCTTTTTAAAAGTTCATTTTTTAAAAATTGCGTGGCAGATAGAACGGGTTTTTTTTTACCCCAAACAAAAGGCTGGAATCTGTAAACGCCTTCTTCAGTCCTCAAAAGGTGAGTCCCACTGAACTCGGAGTGGACAAGATTAGACTCACTTTTAAAAAGTAAGTTTGCTGAAAGGAATTGGCCTTGCAAACCAGGGCAGAGAGACACGATGAAAACGATGCAAACATCTCAACTTAGACGGGGCAAACTTTCTTTTGTTGAGCCGCGTTTAGGAACAGCCGCTACCGCCGTTTCGGAGGAGACGAGGCCACGGTTGGCGGCGAGGTTCGGAGCGACCCTTTGTGAACCGCCGGGGAGGAAGAGCGTCATCTGCCACCACCGCTCACAGACGGAGGATTAATGCCCCACGTGGGGGTCGCTCCGGGAAGAGCTGGCCCAAGAGAGTGTGGCGGGGGTGGAAGAGCGGGGTGAGGTGGAGGGGCGGCCTGCTTTGGGCTTCAACCGCGGCCCGGAGGCGGACGGACGGGACGCGCGGAGTGCGTTAGTGCGATGGCGAGGCCGGTTTCCAAAGTCGGGCTGGGATTCAAGGAGGACTGAGTTGGGGGGGGGGTCTCCTGTCAGGCACGAGGACGCCTCTCGCGCTTTTTCCTCCCTCAGGTCTGCGGGGGGGGGCGCTCTGAGGAGGGGGGGCAAAGGAGCGGCCTCGGCGCCTCGCTCTCCCAGGTGAGGTGAGGCGCGCGCGCGATTAAAAAAAAACAAAACAGTCTCGGCTTTCTGCCGGCAGGCCGCCGTGGGCCTCCGGGACCCGCAGCGGGGGTTAGAAAGGGGCGTCCGTCCTCTCAGGGGAGCCGCCGGAGCGACCCGCCCGGGCTGCGGCTGAGGCAACAACTCCGGCCGCCTGCCCTGAGGGAGCCTCTGGGAAAGTAGTTGGCGGCCGAGGCTGCTGCGCGCGCGGCTAAATCTGGGGTGGAGTGTGCGTGTGTGAGGGGGGTGGCATGGGGACGGGCCGAGGGAAGCTTTCCTCCCGCGCTGCTATTGCCCGGGCGGCTGTCACTCAGCGGCAGAGAGCTCCGCGATTGGCGCCCGGCCTTGGTTACGCATTTGCCTTGCGCTCACATACAAGGGTAGGGCAGGAGAAAGGTGATCAATCTTCATCAGGCTACGTTTCCAATCACCTTAAACAAGCCAGCGAGGCAGCCACCGCGACAAGGTAAAAAAAAGAAGGAAAAAAGGGCGCTTGATTTATTTCCCTCTCTCTCCCCTCCCCCCCCCCCCCGGCAGGTGAGCTCTCACTTTCCCTTCTTTCCTCGGGCCGTCCCGACATCGCACTCCGAGCCGAAGGAGCCCGTCCCCGCTTCCTCCTCGCCCTCCGCCCCCGCCAGCTCGCTTCCCCACTTCATCCCGGAGCTTTTGGGTCCGCGCGAAGAAGGGGTGTCCGCCGAGGGAGACTTTTTTTTGGCTGCAAAAGTATTTGGAGAACGCTCAAGTTTTCTGTGGCTTTTCTTTTATCCCCCCCCCCTTCCTCCTCCTGCCGCTGGCTTGGCGCAGCGGCGCCTGAGCCGAGAGGAGGCGGGGAGCGGGGGAAGTCGGAGGTGGAAAGCAAGCAAAACTTTCCCTCCGAACTTCTTCGCTTTTGCAGTGCTCTCTGCCTGGGGAGAACAAGGGGGCCTTGGGGGCGCCGGGGGGGGGATTCCCAACCTAACTCTCGCTCCCTCGGCTGCTTTCCCCGCTCCTCGCTTCCAAATACTCGGCAGGTAAGCAACGAGAGGAGCCCGCCTGGCTTTTGGGCAGCTGCCGCCTTTCTCCTCCGGCTCTTCCTCGCCCGGCGCGCGCCGTTTGATGCTCTTCTCTCCCCCCCCCCCCCAGCCCACCTCAAGGGGCCCTTCCTTCCTCCTTCCTCGGCAGGGACGAGAGCTGGCCGCCTCCCCGGGGAAGAACCCCCAAGATCTGAGGGTCTTCTGCCCGTCCGCGCCCTCTCCAGCCTGCGGGGCTTTCCTGGGCCCCTCGGTTCACGGAGGCCCCTGGAAGGCGGACCCCCGCCCCCGAAGGGAGAGAGAGGTCGGGTGGCTTTAACTCTTCGCTCCGAAGGCGAATGGCTTGGGTCTATCTTGGGCCCCCGGGAGACCCCCTCTCCCCTTGGCCTGGCGCCTCTCGCCGATGCTTATTAGCGCGGCCAGCCAGTCTCGAGGTATCCGGAGACACCTTGTTCTTTCCCACTCTTTGGCACTTCTCCTGCATTTCTCCCATTGGGCAACGGCCGGGTGCCACCCAACACAACAGTAATCGAAGGCCAAGCAAGGGCGGGAGAGTACGATCCCGATCGCCACCAGAGCCCTGGGGTCTTGGGATGGGATGGGATGGGATGGGGCTGAGATCCGAGGGAAGAAGCGATGCCCTGTCCGCTTCTTACCTCGCTTGAGATTGTCGGGCCCCTTTTCCTCTCTGTCCTCAAGCGAGGGGACTCAGGCTGCAACTTTGTGTTGCAATCAGCCGGGGACAAGTCTCCCCTGAACTTGATTTTGGGAGATGCGAACTCGGCCCTTCCCTTGCGTGGCCCAGTTGCCGTCTTGCCTGGGCCTACCCAGGGCTTCGTTGACGTTTTGTTCAAGAGGCCAGCGGGATTTAATCGGCGGCTTCCTTAAGCCAGCCGCAGTTTTATCTATTATATTGCTGCTTGATAGGAGTCAGTGTGCAAGGAACGTTTAAAGAATAAACGAAGGTATCTAAGTGCTCAGAGATGCAAACTCCTTTCGAAAGTAAATTTGCAGATAAGTATGGAGAAAGGGCTCCAAAACAAAACAGAAAACCCACTTTTCTCACTTGCTTGGAGACCACGGCCTAATTTGAATAGTGTCTTCTGACAAAGAAATCCCCCCTGGTCTTAAAAAGCAATGACTGTCGAATAAAGTATACCTGTGCTTCAGCAACCTTACTTATCCTATGCTGTTTAAATAAACCAGATGGGCCGGTTTTGCACTCTTAATTGTGAGCACACAGAGAGAGAGAGGTTAAAAAAACTCACCTCACAAATCCAGGCAGAACTCTAAATGAAATCTCAACTTGGAGAGAGCTGCAACAGGTTAGCCAGTCCTGGGACTATGGTTTTATTCATGAATTTGAGATATTTTAATTTAATAGCCTAGGATCAATTGATTAATATTAGTTCAAGACCCACTTTGCACCCCCTTTCCCCCTCTTTCTTGTTCATTCTTGGTGTGAATCTGTGAAAATGCACACCGTGTAACAGAGAGGCCTATTTTCTATATAAAGCTTTTTTTTGGCTATGGATTAATTGAGATTAATTCTGCCACCAACTGTGCTTTCTGATGTGGGTTTTTATGTACCTGCTTGGTTGATCTGGTGATTGTTCTGTTCGGGCATTTACTTTATTGAAACTACTTAGAAAAGAAAATCTTCTGGATCCAGAACGTGGGAACCTAAAATTTATCTTCTGTTTTGGAATGCTAGCTCACCAAGATCCCCAAATCTGTTCTGTAACTTTTTGCAAGTAAATAACATCCAGGAATTAAAAAAAAATTTTTTTGGAAGGTTTGTAAAACTGAACGGCCACACTCAAGTAAATGCACCATGTTTTTTACCGGGCACTAGTCAGGATCATTAGTTTACTTTAGTTTTATTTCTAAATATGTCTCTCTGAGAGTGTACCTTCGCTCTCCCCATCCCAATACTCCTAGAAATAAATTATTGAGCATGATGTGAGGGGATCGGTAAACTTTTAGTGTCTCAGGCGTCCTCTGCGGCCGGGCCGTTCCTTCCTTCTGCCTGTTGTCGCGGGTCTTTTCGAATGCTGCCCCCCCTCCTCTCTGCCAAAGCTGTCTCTCTTTTTAAAAAAAAGATCATTAGCCATTTCTAATTAATGTGTCTGTTTCTGCTCTCTTTTAAATTAATTATAGTTCCCTCCTTTTGTTATCTCGTTTTGATTTCTAATCCAATTATCTTTTTAAATAATTGCTTTATCGCTCTCATCATTGATACGGCACCCCCTCGCAGCCCCTTGGCGATTGTATGGTAATGTGGCCGTAGATATTTTTTTTAAAAAAATAACAATCTCAGCTTCCTTGTCTCCACTTCATTCTTTGCCACTTTACAGTTTTCCTTGGGGGAGGGGGAGGAATTATCCGCCATGTTCGGAGAGTTTCTGTGTTAAAGGAGAAACCTTTTAGTAAGACAGAAAGAGAAGGGAAAACAGAAACTTTATTGTACTTGATGCGGAAATTAAGTTGCCTTTTAAATATTAAGATCCGCATAACTACATATAAAAACCATTGCATTTTTAAAAACCAATATCTAAAAAAAACCTGTTTTGTTTTGTTGAACATTTAACTTTTGCACTATCTGGGAATTCCGTAAAAAAAAAAATTCTATCGCATTATCAGTTCATTATATGTTAATTTTGTTGTTTTTCTTCCAGAGTGCTGTGAAAAACTCTGCTGCTCTGTGGGATTCCTTTCAGTTGCTGATTGGATGAATATTTTAAAAAAAGAATAAAACCTATGCGCACACTGTTTGAAAAACTGCTAAATAAACCCATACATAATAGCGTGTGGATAAATTGGAAAAATATTTCCAGCTTTTAGCATGATGTCTTACCTCAAACAGCCCCCCTATGGCATGAATGGGCTGGGGCTAGCTGGACCGGCCATGGATCTTCTACACCCTTCGGTGGGGTATCCAGGTGAGCCGCCCTCCCCCCCCCTTCCATCCCTCCCCCCCTTCTCCATTGAGTAGACACACTCAGGCCATTCCCCAGAGTTTGAAAAACTAAATAAACCTGCCAATTCCTCTGCCGTGCCCTACAAATTACATGGAAAGCTAATAGGCCTTAAGTGAGAAGTTCTCCCTTCATGCTCCTCCGTTCTTGGAAAATTGCACTAACGTTTGAGTTCAGTAATTGAATGTTTCTTAAACAATCTTCGAATGCCTTTGCTGAAAACAAGTCTAACTATTTTTTAAAAATGGAAAGCACTTTACCAGAATATTAATCTGAGTTTTTATCATGGAGGTGATTTTATATTCCTGATTTCTACCTCGCTTCGCTTTTACATTCAGGTAGATAACTAGACACCAAACGCGGAACAAGTAGGTGGTCGTTTAAAAAAAGAACAGACTCGAGGCAGTTGAGAGCCGGGGATAAAGGGGTCTTTAAAAGAAAGTGAAAGTTCTGCGAGGGTGTTGATTTATAGTTTTAATATTGATTTAGATTTAAAGTTTAGTTTGAAGTTGTAAGATTCAGGGTAAAAAAAAGTAACGCTCAGAAGGCATGAAAGCAGGAAGGAGGGTTTCAACATTCCCTACTCAAAAAGTTGTCCCGAAGGAAAGGTTTTACAATTGACTCCGCAGCCGATTCACATTCCCACCCCCACACACACACTTCCAAATACACTGCTCAAAAAAATAAAGGGAACACTTAAAAAACAGAATATAACTTCAAGTAAATCAAACTTCTGTGAAATCAAACTGTCCACTTAGGAAGCAACACTGATTGACAGTGCTGTTGTAAATGGAATAGTTGTGCAAATGAAATATTCAATGAGAATATTTCATTCATTCAGATCTAAGATGTGTTATTTGAGTGTTCCCTTTATTTATTTATTTATTTATTTATTTATTTATTTATTTATTTATTTATTTATTTATTTGAGCAGTATAAATTGATGGCCAAAAAATCAGCGCAGGTTTTGCAATCGCGTATAGTCTGATGACAAATCAGGTTAGTACTAACTAATTCAAGGGAAGGCCTCATAGCCCTATGGTTGTGAAAGGCATAAAGCGCCAACATCCTGACTTGTTAGGGCGAGCAGTTCGCTAAATCGGTAGTAAACTGGACTGGTTCCACTAGAATTTATTCCCGTGTGCAGCCTTTGTTAACCCGAGCCTAAATCGCTTGTTAGTTAGGCCAGTTGGCGGTACTGTGCTATAGGCTCCTGTGGGGATTCATCTCTGAGTTCAGGTTTTTAGATATGGGAATAATATACACTGCTCAAAAAAGTAAAGGGAACACTTAAACAACACAATATAACTCCAAGTAAATCAAACTTCTGTGAATTCAAACTGTCCACTTAGGAAGCAACACTGATCGATAGTCAATTCCACATACTGTTGTGCACATTCAAATTTGTATAGAACAAAGTGTTCAATGAGAATATTTCATTCATCCAGACCTAGGATGTGTTCTTTGAGTGTTTCCTATATTTTTGAGCCCTATACAAGATATTGAACTGCCTAGCTTCCCTTTCACCTGCCATGTTATCTGGCGAGGCAGCCACTTGGAGCTGCTGTCTCGAGTCAGCCCCGAAGCCCTCTTTTGCGAAAGGCCCAGGTTGCCAGCCCAGCCCGCCGCCTTTTCCAATGTTGAATCAAGGCAGCTTCCTTTCCTCCTTGATACCATTTTCTGTGACTCACATTTATAGGCTCGAAACACAATTAGGCTTGGGTTATTATTATTATTATTATTATTATTATTATTATTATTATTATTATTATTATTATTATTATTATTATTATCATCATCATCATCATCATCATTATTATCGTTATTATTATTATTATTATTATTATTATTATTATTATTATTATTATTATTATTATTATTATTATTTTGCTCCTGGCTCGGCGGGGGCACCTTCGTTCAGGTTCCCTCGTGGGATCGCCCGGCCCGTTTGATAGAAATCTTATGGGCCCAATCTATGGGTCTCTCCGCGGCTGGCGACCCGCCCGCGTCAAGGGATCGGTGGGCGTGGGAACGAGCGAGCCTGGTCGTCTCTCCCCCCCCCCTTCCTGAATCGGGGCGGCGGGGAAGTGGGGGGCGGGGAGGAGAGCGAAGCGGGCAGGTCGGGTTGTCCCTTATCTCTCTCTCTTCTTCCTTTCCTGCCTGCCTGCCTTGCCCTGCGTGGTGCTGGGACCCTCTAGCCACCCCTCGGAAGCAGCGGCGAGAACGGACCACCTTCACCCGATCGCAGCTGGACGTGCTGGAAGCGCTCTTTGCAAAAACCCGCTACCCAGATATATTCATGCGAGAAGAGGTCGCCCTGAAAATCAACCTGCCGGAATCCAGAGTCCAGGTCTGGGGTTTTTAAAAGAGGGTTTCTGGGGGTTCTGGGGAGGGAAGGGGGGTCTGTGGGGAAGGGGGTCGTTGGGGCTCGCCAGTTGGCTCAGTTCGCCTACCGCTTGTTCCAAACTCAAGTAAGAAAGGTTGTGGACGATTCCTTTTATTTTAAAGATTCTTCTGAGTCCATTCTAGTCTCTATCTGGTCAGGGTCATTCTGGCTTTCGCTTTAGGACTGGTATTTATTGGGGTATACAGTATTCCTCTTCTTCGCTGAGCAAGAATAGTAATTGCAACAAGGATGGACAGGCCCAGTGCTGGAGATCCTTCTTGGTTTATTGAATCTGGAAACTTCCCTTAGCTCTCTTATCACTTTAGAGAAATCGATACTTTACAGATACTTATTTTCTCCTCTTCTCCAATCAATGTCATGGCAACCTCCCAGTCCTAAACACATGTCAGTGGATACACTCCAGCACAAGTTAGTTTTCACTAATTTCCATGGCAATCAATAGGAATTTTTTTTCTGGCCTCATCTTGAGTGAGTCTACATAAAACTTAGGGTGATACTGGATGTAGCACATATGGTACACAAATAGTGGAAGGAAGATTAATTTATTCCTCTTTAATGCTTTTATGTGTAAAATTAAGACTACACAAGCATTTTAAGACAACCGAAGCAACTTTAAAATAATTTGACACCCTAATCCTTAATGCACTTGTAACATTATCCATTCTTGTTTATCTGGAAATCAATTTTACTGGGACTTATTCAAAGATTATATTGGTTAAAATGCCACATTTCTTAAAACTGAAATCAAATTGATTTCATCTATTTAAAAGTTTTCCTTTTTGAATATAGGAGTTATATTGAAAGCTTATTGAATCTCAGCTGTTGATTTGAAACTCAAATCTGGACAGAAGGATAGGCACAAACTATCTCTTTAGGATGTAAATAAGTGTGTAATTAAAGTACAATCACACCTTTGCCATGCAAGCTGGATCCTTCCTGTTTGTTTGCTATGTGTCCTATTTCTCACTGAGGGCAATTTGAAACCATGAAATGAAAGCATTTAAGGGGAGGGGAAGGAACTGAAATTGCAAGTAAATCATATGGTGATGATTTCAATATGTATATGGATGGATGGGTAAAATAAAGCAGGACAGATTTCACATTGCATTCATCACACATCCAAGCTATGAAAAGCGATGCATACAGAACATTTATAAATTCTAAGTAGCCACAAGATCATAAGCAAATTGTTGGGAAGTGATTGTTTATTTCATCAAAATTAGCACGTTAAAAATTTCTGGCCTGTTAAAGCCATTGCTATTAACTACTTGGGAACGCTCTGCTTTTGAAAGTTGTGAAAGATTGCAGAAATTATATATTTAACTTGTTTTAACAATGGAAACAGCAGTTTGGGGATGCTTGCCATTTAGAAGAATGGAAATACTGTACTAGATGCTTGGATTCTGAGCTAAATATTTAGGGGCTTGGGTTGGTTCAGTGAACTCCCATTTACCTGTTGGCTAGTCTGCTTTTTGGGTGGAGTAAGTCTCTGGTGAAGATGACTGGAAAATATTATATGAATTTGACTTGTGTATAATCTGAATGAGAGATGGGTGCCCTATCTTGAGGTTATATAAAAGGGGTTGAATTGTGCAAGTGATGAATGCTATAGTTGTTGACTAGTGGCAACATTTAACATATATTGTGTAAGTATTGTTCATTATGACTCTGTCTCAGAGTCTGTAGTGGGGTCTTTCTATGAAGAAATAGATATAAAATACTTTGTTATAGTTTAATGCAATACAATATTAACAGAGGTACATAAAATTCTGGGCGCTGTACAACATGGTTGTTAAAATTCATTGCAACAAGATTTTTATATTAAGGAGAACTCTCTCATTAAGTAGACTAGTAGAGCAGACAAATGAATCTTAACCTAAGATGAACAATTTCGTTTGCACACCCTTTCTGACTTTCAATTTACACCTCTCACCTACCTTTCCCATAAACTAGTCTTAATATTGACTATTAGGAGTTTGGAGGTCTGATTCATGAATTTTGTTTATTTGGAATGGCATGGCAGATGTGACATATAGAAGAAGTGTGGTTGGATTTGACAAGGGATAGCATCTTGGAAGTGGATGTAGCTGTTAATTGGTTTGGTGTATCCTGCAATATAAAATGTTGATGAACAAGGAGAATAAATTAATGACATTAAGAATCAAAATTCTCTCTTGCTCCATTGAATGCAAGGAACGATACTGCTTAGAGCTGAAAGCTACAGGTGAATGGCTTGAACATAACAAAAAGTAGACTGGAAAATGGGTAAAATGGCATAGAGTATTTAGTGAGGATACTGAACATCCTAACCTCTCGTCTCTAATATAAATGCACCTTCTATTTTCTAATGCAAGGCATCTTAAAATATTGACACTAATTGGTAGAGGACGGATAAGGAGCATTACAGTTTACTGACATCTTTGGGCAAAATTAAGCTGACTACTGATGGAAGCAATGGGTCTGAGATCTTGATCATCAATGGTTTCCTGTCTATGTAAGCTTGGGAAGATAACCGTGGGTAACTTCTGTAGTATATCTTTCCCCGTTTGGATTCTTTTACCAAGAAACCAATAAATATCTAATCTTAGCTTCCTCCTATACGCACATTCGTAGCTCCAGAGAAGGGAAGTGTATTTGTGAGGAATGTTATTCCCTCAGCCCTCCCACTGCTATACAGTGTTAATAGCAAAAAGGACAGGAAGCCCTGAGTGTTAAATATCCGGGTACATTTATAAGTTCCAACAAACTTTATCAACCAAGAGTGAGATGCTAAGAATGAATATACACTGCTCAAAAAAATAAAATAAAGGGAACACTTAAACAACACAATAAAACTCCAAGTAAATCAAACTTCTGTGAACTCAAAGTGTCCACTTAGGAAGCAACACTGATTGACAGTAAATTTCAAGTGCTGTTGTGCACATTCAACTTTGGACAGAACAAAGTATTCAAGAGAACATTTCATTCCTTCTGATCTAGGATATCTTATTTCAGTGTTCCCTTTATTTATTTTTAGTAGTATAGAAGCCTCTCTTAAAGACGGGGTTACTGAGTGACTGGGTTACCCTGATTTATGAGGAACTACCGATATTGAAAAAGTTTTGGGAATTGGCAAGCATGGGGGAGATACAGCCAGCAGAATCGATGTCAGCGGTAAGAGAGAGGTGGACATCCTGCTAATGGGCAACGAGCGTGGTGTGGTCTTTTCCCCACCCACTCCCCAGGATGCAATTGCCTGCATCAGGGATGGTGGTCGCTTGGCTTCTCTTCCGCTGGACCCTTCCTCTCGGCGGTAGCTCTTTGGGATGCGCTAAAGGCAGGCATGGGGTGGCTTGGCGTCCTGGCCTGCAGGGGAGGTCCGACCGGGCCCGCCTCCCCCCTTCGGGTCCCCCTCCGGGAGAATCGGCTCTGACGGAGCGCTACCTTTGCCTCTCTCCGCAGGTCTGGTTCAAGAACCGCCGCGCCAAGTGCCGACAGCAGCAGCAGAGCGGTGCCGGCGCCAAGAGCCGTCCGGCCAAGAAGAAGTCCTCCCCGGCGCGCGAGAGCTCCGGCTCGGAAAGCAGCGGGCAGTTCACGCCCCCCGCCGTCTCCAGTTCGGCCTCGTCCTCCTCGTCCAGCTCCAACTCTTCGGGCCCGGCGCCGGGAGGAGCGGCGGCCCTGAGCAACCCGTCGGCCTCGGGATCGGCCTCGTCGTCCGCCTCGCTGAGCAGCGCCCCGTCGGCCGTAGCGGCCTCGTCCATCTGGAGCCCCGCGTCCATCTCGCCCGGCGCCGGCCCGGAGCCCCTGGCGTCCAGCGGGGCCTCCTGCATGCAGCGCTCCGTCTCCGGCGCTTCGTCCGCCTCTTACCCCATGTCGTACGGGCAAGGCGGCGGCTACGGCCAAGGCTACCCGGCGCCCCCGCCGCCGCCCCCGCCGCCGCACTCCTCGTCCTACTTCAGCGGGGTGGACTGCGGGTCCTACCTGCCCATGCACGCTGCCCCGCACGCCCACCAGCTCAGCCCCATCGCCCCCTCGTCCCTGGCGGGCACCCACCCGCACCCGCACCACCCGCTGGCCCAGGGCTCCAGCCATCACCACCACCACCATCACCACCACCACCACCAGCCGGGCTACGGCGGGCCCGGGCTGGCCTTCAACTCCTCCGACTGCCTGGACTACAAGGAGCCCGCCCCCAGCGCCGCCGCCGCCGCCTCCTGGAAGCTGAACTTCAACTCCCCGGACTGCCTCGACTACAAAGACCAGGCCTCCTGGCGCTTCCAAGTCCTGTGAAGCTTGGCCTCGGCACCCCCCGCCCCTGCCCGCCCTTCTGTCCCCTCTCCAGTAGCGCCCACTTTCTCCTCGGAACGGCCTCTCCCTCCCCCCCCCGTCTTTGCCAACGCGCTCCAATCCACCTCGGCCTTTGACCAGTGGGCGAAAGAGGCCTTTGAAGACCGTCTCCAGAAAGGAAAGGACGCTGGGAGCCCCCCGTTTGAATTAGCCCACCGCTTCCAGTCCCCCACCACCACGTCACCGAATCTGGGCTGAAGGCTGCTGGGTCAGACCTGCTTTGCCCTTCCTGGACCTGCTGTTGCTGCTGCTTCCTTAACCCCGCCGAGTTGACTCCTGGCGTGTTATTTATTCGCTCCCTGGGATTATGTTCAGGATCGTAATTTTTTGTGTTTGTTTGCGAAGCGGGAGAGGACTTGCGATCGAGATTCCTCCTTCTCCTTCCAACCGAGCCCCCCCCCCCCTTTTTTTTTTTGTCCAGCCGGCTAGCTTTGTGACGCTCGCTCGCTCGCGTGTGGAAAGAAAGGAGAACAGGGAAAATGCCTTTTGCTTTCTGGCCTTGACAGCAGACTTCGTGTATAGATCCTCACACCGCCCCCCCACCCGTTCAAGGAGCCCCCCCCCCCCGCCCCCAAGTTCCCTCTGTAGATTTATATTGCCAAAAAAGGAGAAACAAAAGAAACAAAAAGGGGTAGGAATGTATATAGAGGGTTCAACGAGATCTGTCCCAGCGACCCTTTACAACGAAGGAGCTAAAGGCGAACTCTGGAGGCTCTGCAGGTCGGAAGTGGAAGGCGTTTTGTCTGCTGTCTTCCCTTCCCCACTTGGGCAGGGAGGAGGGGGAGAGCCATTGCCCGGCGGAGTTGGAACCGGGAAGCCGTGGGAGTGGGGGGCGTGCTCGGCAGAGGGGCAGCGGAGGGCGTGGGGGACGAAGCCAGATGGTGGCATAGCATCCCGGGCTCCCTAGGTTTGTGGGGTCGCGGGTCTCCGGACAGGGTTTTTTTGTGGCCCGCTTGGGGGAGGGGAGAGAGAGAGTGGGCAAAAAATGTAAAGTTGATAATTTACTCCGTTAACCCAACAGTCACCTGTTGAATGACATGTAAGGCAAATCCCACCCTTTATCTACATACCCCGATAATAAAATCCAAACTGACGAAAGCTCCCGTCTCTCGTATCCTTCCTTGGGGAAGATGGGGCGAGGAAGAGGCGGGAAATAGCCCTCCCCTTTGCTGAGCTGCTCTGCTGGCCTTCGCTTGGGTAGGAAAAGGGGCAGCAATGATGGGCTGCTAAGGTGGGACGGTGACTTATGCTCGCCCCCGTGGCTCTGAGTGCTAGCGGAGTCCAGCGCAATTCTGCTACTGCACCTGGGCAGGAGTGACGCACCTGCGCGTCCGCGCACGATTTCGCTCCCTGCCCAGGTGCAGTAGCAGAATTGCGCTGGACTAGCACTCAGAGTCAAGGAGGCGAGCACACCTCACCGTCCCACCTTAGCAGCCCACCTCTGTAATGAAACATAAGGATTGTCGTAACCCAGTCACTCGAGGTTGAACATAAATGTCAAGAGCAAAAGCGAAATCTATTAGCCGGTGAAACCGAATTGATTTAGAAACACCTTCTGCTATTGATACCGAAGGATTTGGTAAAGCTGTGAGGAGGGACCGCCGTTAATTCCACTACCATTTCGGTGCTCACCACAGGAAGAGTACAAATCATTTCCGCTGACGTCTGAGGTGACACTTAACAATGCCTTTGTGTTCACACTAGGGACACCCAAAAGGTCTCTGACCTGGGTCGCACTTTTTAATGTGGTAAACCGCACAACTGGAATTAATCTACAACTTCAGCCTAAATTGTTTAAAATTTGAGTTTACATGTGATATTCAACTACTGGAAGAGAAAACAAGAGACTTAATCGCATTTTGAAATAAAAAAGAATCTATCTTTATCTTTGGGTTGAATACAACTATAGTATACTGCTCCAAAAATAAAGGGAACACTCAAAGAACACATCCTCGATCTGAATAAATGAAATATTCTCATTGAATACTTTGTTCTGTACAAAGTTGAATGTACACAACAGCATGTGAAATTTGTCAATCAGTGTTGCTTCCTAAGTGGACAGTTTGATTTCAGAGAAGTTTGATTTACTTGGAGTTATATTGTGTTGTTTAAGTGTTCCCTTTATTGTTTTGAGCAGTGTATTATAATGAGGTGGCTGGATGGAGTCACTGAAACAGTAGACATGAGCTTAAATGGACTCAGGGGGATGGTAGAGGACAGGAAGGCCTGGAGGAACTTTGTCCATGGGGTCACAACTTGACTTTCACAACTAACAAAAACATAATATTATAACTGAAGATACATACTTTTTTCTTCCTAAAAAAGCAGAGTTGGCTAAAACTATCAAATATAAAATAAAATAAAATGGTGGCAGGTGTTAAAATAAATGTATCCTATCAGAAAACATTAGGGGAAAAGTTATCCTAGCACTCCAAAGCCAGAATAATAGAAGATTTCCCTTCTTTTAGAAAACTTTTGACTTTTTAAAAAAATTCTAAGAAAGAGAAAAATGTACCTGAGTTAATTTAAATTCCTAGGTTAAATCGGCACCTATATTGTTAACTTGTTCTGTTTTGTTTTTTGCTCTCGTCGGTGAGACAACTGTTCTTACCAGTGCAATATCTATCAGTTTGATAGTTCCATTTTTACGGCTCCTCAAATGGGCTGAAGTTTGGGACGAATTTTTATTTTCAATAAGCGATTCTCAAATGTTATTTTTCATTGTAATTTTATAATTAAAGGAATGATTCGGTTTGGAAAGCAAAAACGATTACTTAGATAAAACGGCGGCTGGAGAAAGGAAGGCTAGAGGTGCAATATTTCACACTCCCCGTCCGAAGCTCAAGGCAAAGGGTTTGGTTTCACCAGGAGGGGAGAAAGAGGTCCTGTTAACCGGAAGCGGAAGACGCGCCCTTCTGAACCGGTTTTTTAAGCAGCCCACGCCAGGATGGCTCCCCTCAGACCAGGAATTCCCTGGCGGCCCTCCAGAGGGGAGTCTGCTTTAACGGCCAAACGAGTTTTTTTTCCCTTTGGGCCTGGAAAGAAATGGCGCAGCAGCCACCCAGAGCTGAACTCGCACCCCTGCACAAATGCGCACCAGGCCTTGTCTCCCCATGCAACGTGGCGCGACCCCGGCGGAATTCTCGACAACCACTTGGGGGAACAGCACCCCTCCTCCCTCGCCCCCTCTCCAGTCCCTTGGTCAGGAAGACAGAGGGCGCAACTGGGGACGGCTTCAAAGCCTCCTGGGGAAGCCCCCTGGCAAAAGGCCGACTCCTTCCCTGCGCTCGCTTTCCAGTTAGCACGGCTAGTAGGGGGGCAGGAAGTTGGGCGGCTGGCGGGTGCTAGGAAATGGCAAGAGGGCGCAGTTGCCGGGGGAACAGGGTGGCGGGAGCCGGTCGCAGGCCCAGGAGGGAGAAACCCGACGAGGTTTCCCGCCTTTCTTAGATAGACCAAGCCGGCCTCTGCAGCAACTTGAAAACCAGAGCGCCGGAAATATAAGAATTCTGGGCCCCTCTGCAGTAGCAGATGCCCGGAACATTGTCCTCTCTAGGAAAGAGTGAGTATGCAATTCCTTGGAGCATAGGCAGAGTGCCCGCCTTACGCCCGGGTTAAAGGCTTTCATCAAGCGGCCCCTTCTGACTTCTCGGACGTCCGATATAGGCGTGAAGCTCTGCGTGACTTTGCGCCTTGGACCCTCTTTCTCCGCCGCCCCTGCGCCTTTGAGGCGGCGGCAAGCGATAAATTGTTCCAGAAGGGCAGAAGCGTCAGTGTAAATTAGCATAATCATTTAACGCGGTTTTGCAGTATTCCTCGGAGAGCAGCTGGACTGGATGATGCCTTCGCTTATTCGCCGATCTTGCACACTTTTCTTTGCACACTGGGGGGCGGGGGGGGGAGGCTCGGGAATGGGTCTGGGATGTGCCTCGTCCCACCGCGGCGTAGGGTTTTGCAGTACTTCGGGGACTTCACCCTTCCCACGCGCGGCCCTTGGAAGCTAATAATGTTATTTTAAATATAATATATATTTAATATACTGTATATAAATTTTCCCCGCTCCGGCTTTTTTCCTTCGATCTCCCCCCCCCCCCTCCGCCCTTCTCAAGCGAAGTAACTACTCTGAATCATTGGCTGACACTGAACCGATTCAGCTCTGAGTGTTTACTCTGCCTCACTAAGGGCTGCTATCTTGTTAGGTACTAAGCTGAGATAGGGGCTTGCTGAATCATGGAGTCCATAAGAAAAAAGGGGGAAGAGTTTGGATCGGGTTCTTCCCTGCCACCCCTCCCGTCTTTTCTCCCGCTCGAGAAGCGGCTGCAAGAGGAGTCATTTAGCGGGCTCAGGTAAGGTTAAGCCACCAGGAAGGGAAGCGGCGGTGATCACCGGCATCTTGCCACGGTAAAGTCCAGGCTTGCTGGCGGGGGGTGGGGACGGGAAGGACGGTCGAGATGGGAACGAACCCCCCCCCTCGCGTTTCGGGGGCTGGGAGGGAGGACGCGCGTACGGTCGCGGGGTTGAGGTGGCGGCGACGGCGGCTCTTCGCGCCTAAAAGAGAACTGACGTCGGAGGAAAAGTTTTTTGGGGGAGCTGCGCGGGGCCGCTTTTTACTTCCAGCAACTGGAGGAAGGCGCGTTTCTAGGAATCAACAGCCGTCCGCCGAGATTGGAGATCGCTCCTCGCGGCGTACCCGGCCGCCGCGACTTCTTTTACACCGGCAATCACTCTCCTTGAGAGGGAAGTCGGCACGGGGGCATCCGGCCGGCCCTCTCCAACCCACCCGCGCCGCTGCGTGGCGGATGATTCCAGCGCCTCGCTCGGGTAGGTGTTGCAAGAGACCGGCAAGGAGCGTGCGAAGAGCCGGGCCGCTGCCGGCCGAACCCGAAGCGGAGCCACTTTTTCCACACCTGCAACGTAATTAGAAGTTCTCCTGGGAGCTGCTCTCTCCTCTCCCTCCCCCTCCCACGGGGGTCACGTGGCAGCGGCCGAGCAGTCGGGGGAGGCGGGCGCTCGAGAGGCCAGGAGGCCAAAAGGGCGGGTTCTCTTCCCCCCTTGGCTGCGAGATGCCTTCGGGAGGGAGGCGCGAGCGAGCGCCATCGCGTTGCTCGAACAGCTGCACCAACGCTATTATTCCTCACTTATTATTATTATTATTATTATTTTCGCCAACTCAGCTCGGCCAGTGCCAAGAGTTGCGGCACACAACCATAGGGGGAAGTCGCCGCCGCCACCGTGGTGCCACCGTCGGCGAGGCAAGGGCGGCCGACGCTCCTCCAAAGCGCCTGCGATTGAAAAACCCCGAGGCCCAGTGGGTGATTCATCCGGCGCCTGGCGGAGGAGCGCAACTTCTCGGAGGTTGCTCGCTCGAGGAAGGTTCGCGCGTGGAGATGCGCGCAGTGTCGCTTTTCACCCAGCGCTTCTCCGCTGCGAGGCGGGAGCGGCTCGTTCGTTGCTTCGCTCGCGGTGAGGGAGAAGTTATCTGGGCAGCGGGAGAGTCAGAAAGGCGGGAAATTTTGTTCCCGCGGCAGCGGTTTATATCAAGAATGCGCGACTCAACCCCAGTGAACTCGCTTCCCTCCCCTCCGCCTCTCCCACGTCGGTTGCCGCGCATCCGTGTGGTGTATTTTCTGTGCCCGGGTTCCCTTGCTTGAGAAGGGAGTCTGGTTAGTGCCGGCCGAGAACGGTAGCTGGCCAAGCAGAGATCCAGGTCCGAATGCTTCCAACCTTTGCCTCACAAAACTTTAGCTCTAAAACATTAAGTAGACCTCCCTACCAAGGTACTATCGAGCTGTATCAACTACCCATTGGCACCATCTAATGCGAATAAGGCAAGTGGTAGGACGAATGCGCCCAGGTGAGGTGACGGAAAGATTTCAGCCGCCAAAGTTTCTTTGGCAGTTGTATCGAGTCCGCCAGTCTGTCACTTTCTTAATATTGAGATATTTGCGTAAATTCAAGAGGCCAATCGACTAAACAGCAAGATTCCCTTGCTATTTTCTGCGGGTGCGAATGTGCGTTTGTCTTCAAGTCATTTGAAGTAAGTTCTCGCTATAGTCGTAGGTTTTCTGTGTTCAAATTTGAACCAGGAATTTGCTCTTGGTAATCTAGTTTCTGGGTTACATTACTGTATGTGAAAGAGGCCAAATCTAGCTCAACCAAAACCGAGGTACAGTACTTGAATAAGAGCCATTTTTAAACAGATCTGTTCAAGAAAATCTACTGAAGTGGCTCTTCCACAATCGGTTAATATGGCGGGAATCCCAAATGACTATTTTACTTGCTTTAGAGCAAATGAATTAAGTTGCACTATGTTTATCTGAACCCAGTTGAAATTACTACCAATCAACTACGGATGCATTCTTATGGCGCACATTGTAACTTGGTATGTTCAAATAGCAATATGGTTGGTTTTCACTTCAGGATATCCAGAGGTCCCAGAAAACCTTATGCCATGTTTGGCTAAGTTCTTGCACTAACACAACCGCTACTTGGGATTGAACAGCAAAATACTTTATATCTTCCCCTGCATATTTCAGAGGGATGAAATATGACATATATATAACATGAAATATAACATGAAAATATAAAATTAATGTCTTCAGAATAAAGTGAAATTAGGACCTAAATCCAACAGCTACATTTTAAGAATGTGTTAAGATCTTAGATCAAGATATTTTTTAAAAGTTAGAATATCAGTTTTACAATGCAAACCACCTGCTGACTTTGCTATTGATAATGAAGGCTGAATTGGAGATTTTCTTACACAGCTTCCTTTAATTTTCTCCTTTTCAAAGTGAGCAAATTTAAAAGAAGCCGTTTTGCTCATTTTCATGTCAATGTTTTCAGTTTGGGATTTTTGTCCAGTTGAGTTGCTCTGTGATCTATGGCAATGTCCAGTTCTGGTTAGGCAGGAATCAAGATGGTTGTGTGCCAAATCTGTGAACAAACCAATCCAGTTTGGTAAGGATGTGGCGTGGCAGCAACTTGGACTTTTCTTGAGAATTGTTTCATAGATTTAAAAGAAAGTATTCCTTTAAGTGAGATGTTCCTTAAAAGTCATTGACTCAGCATTCCCCAAGACCCCAATGTGTCAGATGAAAATCATTTACACACCACCTTTGGAATCTGGAAGTTGGTTCCCTTGAACTCAGTGGGATTATATAGTCAATAGAAATGGACCAAATGAGTTGAGATGTATCTCCTCCTGCTTTCCAAAGAGGTAAAATCTACTGCACTTCTACTAGATCCAGTATATTCCATTCTACCAGGTCAGGTTCACTAACATTTGCATTGCGGGAGACACCCCTCTACTTCAGCCCTCAAGTGACCTTCCTGCGCTGCTCTCAGAGTGAATTCATTTAAGAATCTGAAGAAAGGATATACCAGAAGACAACTATGTGAGTGTATATAGTTCACCTTCAGGGCATAAGAGGTTGAGCATCATGTGGCAAGACACTACAGTGACAGTAATGACCATGTTGAAATGTGCACCTAGATTAATTTCAATGGAAGAAGCCAAGTACAGATGTTCCTGAACTATGGACTTCCTGTCAAGTACAGAAGGAACCTGAACAACTTCAATTTAATGAGCTTTCAAGGATCCTGTATATTACTCAGCTAATCGGGAAAGGAGCATTAGCATATCAGAGAGATAGAGAATTTTTACACTACCCCACCATTTGCCTGGCTACTGTGGCAGGAGTGGGAAGGCGGTCATGCATTTCCTTGGTTGTCTGGCAAACGAAGCAATGAATCTGTTCAGCTCTAGGGTTCAAGAGGCTCTTTTATGGCAAGGTGGGAGCAGTTACTGACCCTTGACCTCATTGTGCAGTTCCTGTAGTGTAAACGCAACCTTAAAGCTGCTGATTGTCTAGACGGGAAGGAGAATCTTAGCTGCCTAAGTATGTCCATGCGTGGTCAAAAACCTCTAGCAAGTTGATCGTGGGCTGCAACCCGAAGAACCAAATGGAAAGCCTGGGAGAATGATGGAGAAGTGACAAAGTGCAACTCTCAACGGCTCTATCCATGGGCACCAAGGGCAAATTCCTTGGGCAATAAAGAATTCTACATAGTTCCATTCCATTCTATATGCAACCGAAAGTCCTGTGTTGATCCTTATGCCCCTAGACTAGCATCATTTTAAAGAAGACTTCTCTTAAGTAAGGTTCACTCCGTGCAAAAATAACCCGCCCGGAAAGGTTGGTTATACACCAACGATTAGACTAAAGTGTACGAAGTCAGCCCTGTGACTAGGTGCCAATTCATTGGGCTCTAGAAACCCACCAATTGGATGGAATAAATTACGTCGTGACAACGTTTCCCGATTGTAAGGGTTTCAACCGATGACGAAAAGAAAGTGTATGTATGAAATACTTTCTAATTTGAATGGATGTTACAAACACCACAATGCAAAAGTCGGAAATGGTCACTCCATCTGAAATACTTTTCTGATTAGTACCGTACCCAAGCATTCCCCTCGCTTGTCCTATCGATGCGCTTTCAGAGAATTTACTTTGGAATCCTTCCTTTCCCCCCAATGCTACGGATTGAATCCGAGACACTTCCCGTGTAAAACAGAGCTTCCCCCTTTAAGGCATTTTTGCTTGAAATCAACAAGGTTGTGGGTGACAAAAGGACGCCAGAGAGTTGATGCCTTTAGATTGTCGGGAGAATTCTGACTCCAGTTTACAAATTGACCCGGAAAATAAGCAGAGAGACAGCAGTAGTTACGGTATCCCGAAAGTGGCTTCGCTGATTACTAGGAATTACTGAAAAGCCACCACACAAGTAGGCGCTGCTGATTGAGTAAGTACCGTAGAACTGAAGTTAGCGCTAAAGCGATACCGCTGAATCCTCGGAAGAGTATCCTCTGAATATCCTCAGACAGAAGAATCCCGCGCAGCATGGATTAGGATCGCGCCTTGTGTTGCGCGGCAGCTCAGGGTTATTAAAATTGTTTCATTGCTTTTTCCTTCGAGGAAGGAAAACCCTTTGCGACTGAACCAATGAGCCTATAAAAGCTTTGAACTCTGGTTCCCTCCGAACTCCTCTGAGTAAACACCGTGGGGTTAATTCAAGGTATAAAGTTGTGGGAAAAGAGCTCCAGACGAGAGATTTTACACCGCAACCAGGTCAAGCCTGTCTTACGCCAGAAGATCAAGACGATCCCGCAGTTGCGTGGGATAGGGACGCTTCCTGCTGCTGCTGCTGCTTCTTTTTTTGGAGTTCTTCCAGTTGCGGATTGGGAGAAATAAGCCGTGGATGTCCCAAGGAGGGCTTTCGTATCTTAACTGGGAAAGATGGTAGAGGGCACCTAAGGCCTTGGCGCAGCAGGACGGGAGAGCCTCTTCAGTTCTCTGCACAGCGCCCTCTATTGAAGCGCCGTGGAATTGCAAGGGACGAAACGATGGGAGCTCTTCTAATATGGGGAAAAAGTCATGCCCATCTGTAGTACTTCCATTGAACAAAAAGACTATTGAGCAATATAGTGATACAAGTTTCCATTTCGCCATCTATCAAAGAACCAAATACTTTTATTTCATCTAGCTAGATGTCTTAGGTTTTAACAATTTAACTTTTTATTGTTTGATAATGGTGATTTCGTCTGTCCTCAAAATGTTGCTATGGATATGTCTCCATGCATGCACTGTAGGATAGCAAGGTTAAAAAAAGCAGTTTTCAGTCCAGAAATTCACATTTGGAATGATAATGCAGTAATATGAAATACATTCAAATAATGCTTTTGATGAAACAGAAATTCAGTGTCTATGGAAAACTCACATATACACATAATCCACATATGCAACTGAAGTTAGAGGGCTGGAGTTCCCAAACAGCATAATTAACACTTCATTTTATTAATTCACCATTTAATAATGGAATAATTCCAACCTGTACATCAAGGGCTGCAATCAGGAGCCTCCATTTGGAGTTCAAAAACTTAAAACCTAAATGTGTGAGTAATTTCTCCCCAACTGCTGAACAGTTATGGTTATAATGAGGGAGGTATATACGGATAGGTAAGAATTTAATTGAAAAAGCAAATATGTTTGTTTCAAGTAAATATAAACATCAGAAAATCAAAACGAAATTATTTTACTCTTTGGAGAGAAGGAAAATGAAAGAATAATTTATGTATAAGTAAATACAAAACTATGTACCCTAGCTGTCTACGCAGTCACTAGAGTATATGTCTTAATAATGGGCTGCGGGGAAAACTAATGTTTCGTTCCTTGTTTTTGAAGTGAGTATTGTAAAAGTGCCCAGGAGCGTTACTCTAATTAAAAAGTCTGTCAACATTTTTATAATAAACAGATTTTTTAAAGGTGTGTTTTGTTTTTTTTAACACTTCAATATTTCCGAATTGTCTGTGGAGATCTTGCTTCAGGCAGATGGCACAGAATGTGGAGAAATTCTTTTATATTTATCAAAGCAGAATAGATTTTCCGGCAGCCCAGTTTAACTAGTTTATTTCCATTGTGGTCATGTGTCCTATTTAAGCTTTGTAAAAGCTTAAGCATTAGACTTTGTAAAAAGGGACATATTATATAGTCAGTATGAGAAACATCCAGTTGCCTCTACAATATCATTTCTAGAGAAGCCAGAAATAATATTTGGAGAGTAATTTGATTTCAATTTGAAAATACAGTACTGTACTTGGAAACTTGAATTGAGGGAGATGTGATTTCTTGTATTTTTTTCTTTGGATAAGAAGAATAACAAACAGATTTTTTTAGGCTGTAACCTATACTACAAATTAAGTCTATCACAATTGTTTTGATGAAATAGCTTCTCGTTAGGTATTTGTCCCATACATATATTTTTGATGAAACTATTATCTCCAGAATTTAACTTTGAGAAATAAGCAGGGACATTCAAAATTATAATTCATCAGTAGCTATGACTCTAATGATTTCTCAGTTCAGTAGAGCTTTATATTCTTAAATAATCAGAGATGAATATTTAGTTTACCTTCAAATAGCCAGAGCTACCAATTTGTTCCCCCTCAAAAAAGAGTTTAATTTGTCCATTTCAGGTGTATGATAGACTGCAGAAGGAATTTTATGGAATTAGATAGGATTGTACATATGGTTTATTGGCAGATTTTAAGTAAAAAAAATCTGTTATAAATTGCATATTCCAAATTAAGTAGCATAACTACAGTTCAGTTGCTATTATGTACTGCATTTAAAAACTGAACCTACTGATAGTTGATTTCCTGATATTAAAAATTTACACAATTTTATAGCTAAGCCTATTTAGGAATATTATTGATATTCTTGTGTAACCACATTAACTGTTCAAAAGCAGACCCATTTTCATCTACTTACATAATGGAATTGTACATCCAATTATTTTGCATTCATCTCAAGAATGGAGCCGTTTATAAGGATTTGCATATTTTGTTAGCACTATGTGCACTTCAATTCTTACAAACAACTTTCAGTTATTATTATTGTTTAATTTATCCAGTTTCCATGTTAGGAATAGGACAAGGGGGTACAGAATGCAGGTGGTGTGTGAGTGCCACAGACAGATGTACACAGTACTGATAGGAATATAGCTGCTGCTGATTGTACGTAGGCGCTGTGGGGATACACAGCTGCCACAGGCAGGCATTATGGATCATAGGGGCGTGTGGGTACTTCAGGCTGGTTCTGTAGGCAGGCAAGAGTGAGCGCTGGTGGTTTCATGGGTTCTGTGACCAGACATTATAGAGCACTGTCTAGCAGGTGTACTTGTGGCACAGGAGAATTTCAGTGAGTGCCATAGGTGGGGCCTATGAAGCATGAGCAGGCAGATAAATGGTGGGAATTGGAGTGATTTGTGACTCTGCTGGCATTCCCATTTACTTCATTTGTAGGAAGCCGACACAGAGTGTGAGAAATTGTGATCATATGATAGTGACTTGCTGCAATGTCATAGTTGCCAATCAGGCACTGAGTGCTGAGATCACAATCACATGACTGTGAGGATGTTACAATGACTGGAATCCAAGGACTCATTTTAAGGCCCCGTCATTCAATGCTGCCATAAGCTTGAACATTGCTGAATGAGTAGTTGCAACCCGAGGACTGCCTTTGTTTACCAAATTATCTTAGGTATCTATTTATAGCTTTATAACTTCTCTACCATTTTTGCTTTTTAAAAAAGGTCTGTATTTTCCATTTTGGATGGCTGCATCCTGTAAAACCCTGCATTTTTTTCCTCAGCTACTTTTACTGAGTCACTGAGGATGTCAGGAAAAAAAAGGGAAATAATGTATTTCCTCTATTTGCAGGATGTTTCCTCTGCTTGGGGATTTAATGCCCTACTATCTTAAAATTACATTAGTCTAATGTTTTTTTAAGACAAAAACACCTAGAGGTGGATAAATAGTTTTGCAGTTTGGAGATGAAGTGGCGTTATAATGATAGTTAAAAATATTGTTCAATATGAATTGACTTCTAATTAAATCATTCAAGTTTTCAAGAAGCAAATATTTTATGATTATATTCTGTCCAAGACTATTGATACATCAAGCCTGGAAACATTTTTGTGGTAACCATTTGCAAAATTAATGTTATTTAGCGTACATATTTCCCCCCCCTGAAGCATGTCTTTATAGAGAAGTTTAGTTTCATTAACTAAATTTCTTAGGAGAATTTTGCTAATTTTAGAAATAATCTAGGGCAGTTTGCAGAGTTTGTTTTCTTTATGTTGGGGTTTTGTTCTGCTATCAGAAAAGCAGAGCCCAGTTTGTCCCAATGGTGCTTTTTCAAAAGGCAACTGGACTTTGGTTTTCCTTGAGATAATTTGTTTCTCATCCAAGAAATTTCTTCAGTTCACCAACTGAACTGAAGAAGCTTCTTGGATGAGAAATGAAATGTTTTCAAGGAAAAACAAAGGAAGTCCAGTTGCCCTTTGAAATGCCACCTTGGGACAGCCATGACTGGGATAATTGAGAATCTCTGTAGACGCCCACTTTCCATTAGGAAATAGGGTTAAAACAAATGATCTATAGTTGCAATGTGTTCAAATCTCTGGATTATAAGGATTTGATTTTAGGATTTGGATTTTACAATATTTATATTTCCACTCAACATATTCCCTCCTTCATCTAGCTTCCTGTCTAATATCGTCTTATGCTCCATTATTTTTATCTAGCAGTTTTATATTTGTATGTTTAGGAGTTGCCATCTTTAAACTGATGAGATTAGTTAGAAGTGAGTTTGAAATCCAACACATAATGATCCTGGACTAGATGTTATGAACTGAAGAATAGTAAAGATCTCTGAAGGAACTTTGTATCCTATAGTACAGTGATGGCCAACCTTCTTTCCCTCAGGTGCTGAAAGAGCATGCACCCATGGAATCGCACATGCGTGAGTGCCAACATCCATAATTCAATGCCTGGGAAGGGCAAAAACACCTTCCCCCACCTCCCTAGAGGCCCCCTGGAGGCTGGAAACAGCCAGTTTCCCAACTTCTGGTGGGCCCAGTAGGCTCGTGTTTCACCCTCCCCAGGCTCCAAAGGCTTCCCTGGAGCTGGGGAAGGGTAAAAACGTCCTTCCCCCCCCCCCCCCGAGGCTCTCTGGAAGCCAAAAACACCCTTCCAGAGCCTCTGTATAAGGCAAAAATCAGCTGGCGGGCACACACATGCATGTTGCACCTGAGCTAGGGCAACGGCTTGTGTGCCAGCAGATATGGCTCCGCATGCCACCTGTGGCACCTGTGGCATAGGTTCGCCATCACTACTTTAGTAGAATAAAATACAATGTTTTGATAGACTGTTTAAGGGATGAAGTTCAATGGATAAATGTAAAATGGATAAAGTTGTTTGATCTATTTTTTGGGGGAGGGACCCATTCATGTTGTATCAGTGATGGATTCCTCCCATTTCAGGCTGGTTATCCCAACTGGTAGCAACTGGCTGGTGACGTCATGACGATGTCATGGAACTGGTTTGATTGGTGCTGGTGTGTGGAAACCACCATTTTTTTTTTGAATTTTTTTGTTTGGGGAATTTTTTCTCAGGTGTTTTTTCTTCTGGGCATGCAGAAGCCAAGTTTCAGCACTGCACATACTTTGCCATCTTGTTTTTAGTTTTTTTTGTGGGGGGAGGATTTGAATTTGGTTGCAAATTCAAGGACTGGTTGTAAACCTACTTTTTTCAGCACTGTTGTAAGTTGAATGGCTGCTAAATAGGACAATTGTTAACTGAGGACTACATATTATAAATTGAACCAAATTTAAATAAGAATGGTTACCACACATACAATATATCATGCACCATGGTAAATATAAGCTCTTACAGTATCACTTTAAGGAGGCCTAGAGGCTTAAAATATCACAAATTAGCAAATATGTAAAAAGACAGGAATCAGAAATAGTTGCTTTTATTATGTTTGGGTAATCTACGAATAGATTTCAGATTGTGACAATTCCAGCGCTAACCAAGGACCTTACAATGATTAAAGTAGCATAGAATTATTATTATTGTGTGTCACAGTCAGCCAGATGTTTAGACTGGATCTGGCATTTTTATCCACCCATCGAGTCTTTCTCAAGGGCTTGGGATAGGCAAACGTGTTGTTTGATAGCATTAAAAGTATTGTTGCAAAATGTAAGCTGTTCCAACTAAAGCTGCCTTTTGTAATTGACATGATTCTGTCAGTGTTGATGGTGTCCAAGTGGTTCTTCAGATACTTTGGGGAATCTGTTACTACGTAGTATTATTTTTGAATTCTTTCCCCACAGCCATTCTATTTCTATTTGGAGATCTTTGCTATCTTTGTTTTGTTATCTTTTCCAGTTCTTTCCCTGCTATTCCGCTGTCTCCAGGTATTGCCATGTCCACTACCCTAATTTTTTTGTCTTTCTTACTGACAATTGTTAGGTTTCAATTGTTGTGGCAGGTGCTTATCTGTTTGAATTCTAAAGTGTTAAATAGACCACTTTAGTTTCTTCATTTTGTATTCTTTTGTCTGTTTTGTGGTCCTACCAGTTCTTGCTTGCAGGCAAATAGTATTTTTTGCAGATATTCCAGTGCATGACTGTTGCAATTTTGTTCACACCATTGTTTGTAGTCAGTCTGTGCAATCTTCTTCCAGTGGCTTATTATTATTCTCTCCCCCCCTCCACTTTTCAGGTATTTTAATTTTTAAGTAGCACATGTAACCAGCTCTGAAAATGACATAGGACAATATCACAATATTTTGCAGCATTTCTTAAAGTATAAAACCAATGCAGTTGTTTTAGTCTTAGTTTAATTGATTTCTGTGTACTTAGATTCTGCAGTGAATCAAGAAATGTAGCTCAATGTAGAAAAAAACCGAGTTGGTGTTTTACAAATTGTAGCTTGAAGTTACTTGGGATGCAATTTCGAAAAGTTTCATAGCAAAGATAGGAGCCAACGTCATAAATTTCAAGAGCTTTCTGAAAGTGATTGTTCCACACTTTGGATGAGAAAGTGGAGAAAAAACCCCCTGTTCTGGTTAGATCTGATTGAAATACTGTGAACTGTGACTAGTATTAATTATAAGATACCTTATGCGTGTTAAAGGAAAGTTTTATGATAGAAAAACACAGAGCAGAATTTAATGAGTAGCATGTCTTTTGTGGAAACTCACAGTCTGTGAGCCTGTGGAGATGAAACTAGTCACTGTGGAGGATGGTGCACTAATTGTGTTTGTGTTGCTGGTTGTTATTACCATGATTATGGTTGTATTTCTTAATCCTGGTGACTGTGCTCTCACATAATTTTTTCACTTATAATCTGTCCTGATTTACCTTGTGACCTCTTAATATGCTTTTGGCATGCTATATGAATAATCTCAGGTCATGTAATTATTTTATCCAGTGTATCTATATAATTATATAATAAAATTAGGTTCAGATTGGATTTGTGTTCTATTTATAACTTAAACTGACTTTTATATCTTCATCATGCTATTTACTTTTGGGTAGAAAATGTCACATAAAACGCAGAAAGGTAAAATATTTTAATATTTTGCAATATTGGGATCATATTCTGTTGTGTATGCTTTAATAGACAGGGTCACTTCTGAAAAATGATTTAAGGTCATTGGCATAATTCATTTTAGACCATAAATATTATCATCTGCAAGAATTTAAATTATACATGGTTTGTCCTAGGTAATTTTCTAATGAGTGTACATAAACACTTTCACATGCATGGTTTTAATACACTATTTTACATATTCTGAGAAGCTGATTCTTCTTTTAAGTTTGTTTCTGTAACTGATATTGTGTTTACTTTGTTCTATAAAACAAAAACTTACAGCCCAGAAAAATACTACTAAATGAAAATGCAGCAATACAGTAGTCCCTCACCTATCGCTGGTGTTACGTTCCAGACCTGGCCGCGATAGGTGAAATCCGTGATGGGGAATTTAAAGACTGATAGTACTTATTTAAGTATTTATATTGTAATTGTTTGGTAAGTTTTCATTGTTTTAAGTGTTTATAAACCCTTCCCACACAGTATTTATTTTAGATACAGTATTTAAATACAGTATTTACAATTTTAGATATATTTTTTTTTTAAAAAACCTGCCGATCGAGTTCGGTGGGCTGTTTAAATCTGCCGATCGACTTCCTCAGAAACCCGCGATGAAGTGAAGCCGCAGTAGGTGAAGCGCGGTATAGCGAGGGACTACTGTATAGGGAAGTTTTGTTTTTTGTGCAGAAGGGAGATAGACACAGGAATCCTTGTATTTTTTAGCTGTACTTTAAGTCAGAAGGCTATAAAAGATTTGAGAATTATAAAGAGGAAAATACAATCCATATAGAAAGGGCATTGGTCTTACCTGATACAACTCTTTTCATAGAGTGGAGGCAGAGTTGGGCTGCTAGCCAGAATGCTAAATTGGGCTTGCTGCTGTGGTTCATGAGTGCTAGCGGGGCCAGCGTGATTTTGCTTCTGCACCTATGGAGGTAGAAAAATTGTGCATGGAGCCGCAGGTGCACCGGTGTTTCGGCAAGTTTTTTTGCTTCCACGCATACTGGAACACGGGCGCATCTGCGGTTCTGTGCGCAATTTTACTATTATTATTATTATTATTATTATTATTATTATTATTATTATTTATTAGATTTGTATGCCGCCCCTCTCCGCAGACTTGGGGCGGCTACCTCCACAGGTGTAGAAGCAAAGTCGTGCTGGCTCCACTAGCATTCACGAGCTGTAGCAGCAAGCCCAATTTAGCATTCCGGCTAGCAGCCCACCCCTTGGTGTAGGTCAGGAGTGGGCTACTGCCCGGACGGGGCGGAATGCAGTGGGGGTAGCAAAAATGGAGCTCCACCCCAGAGCACCCAATTTGCACTGAAAGATGTTGAAAGAAAATACAGGGCATCCTGCATAGCCACGTCCACAGTGTGGTAGTAAAAAATTTGGTAGCCCTTCACTGGTGTATGTAGCATCCAGACTCAGTCCAATCAGCCTACTCATTGATTGGACTGAGTCATCAGAACTGTTAGGACACTTCTCTGTTGCTAGGTCTTCCCAGCTTTTGGTTAAGGTAAAGTGACAGACTTGACGTGTCTCGTTGCAAGGTGCATTGCTCATGGCAGTTTTCAGGGAGGGACTGGATGCTATCTCCACCCCATGAGAAGAGGTATATCAGGTAAGACCAACACACTTTCTCCGTGGTGGTGGAGATGGCATCCAGGAATGGGACATACCGAAAGGTCTTCCGGGTGCAGCCTGGTATTCATTCCCCCCTTCCTTGACAATTCTTTGCAGACTCGTTCAAACTCGGCTGAAGCAAATCTGTCCTGTTTATAGTTCGTGATAAAGAGGGAAAGAGAGGACCAGGCAGCTGCTCTACATTGCATTGCCTATGCTGCAGTTATGGCTGTACTCCTGGTGGAATGTATGGTAATGCGCCCGGGGGCCGGGATGGCCTGGAGCTTGTATGCTTTGGCTATGCATGCTCTTAACCACCTACCTATCATTGAAGCAGTTACCCTCTTGCTCAAAGAAGTGGGTTGTAAAGATAAGAATAGAGATTCCAACTTCCTAAAGGCGGATGTTCTTTTTATGTATATCTTGAGAGCCCTCCTTACATCCAAGATGTGCCACTTCTGCTCCAGAATATGAGAAGGGGCTGGGCAGAAGTTTGGCAGAATCAGCTCCTGGGCCCTGTGGAACCATTAGTACATTTTGGGAACAAAGGAGGGGTCCAATCTCAACACTTCTCTGTCAGAGTGAAAGTTACAGAGGTCCTCCCTCACTGAGAGGGTCTATAGTCCCAAAATCCTCCCGGCTGATGTAATTGCCACGAGGAATGCCACCTTAAGCATAAGAAAGCACAAGGTGGCTGACTGCAATCGCTCAAAGGGTGATCCGGTGAGTGCATTCAAAACCTTGGACAGGTCCCAGATGGGGTACCTGTGTACCACTAGGGGTCACAAGTTACTGGCGCCCTTTAAGAAGCACACTGTGGGGTGCAACAAGGGATGAAGTCTCCCACAAGATAGCTCCAGTGCTAGCACTGCTACCCGTCTCTTGATGGCATTAGGTGATAACCCCCTGTCCAAACTATCCTGGAGATATTCCAGGATTTCGGCCACTGTCATCGTTGTATTCCACCAGTTTATTACCTGGAAGAAAGCTATATAGATCTAGTACTACAACAAAGTAATAATTCTGGCCAAAACCCTGGTCTCTGAATAACTACAGTACAGTGATACCTCTACCTAAGAACACCTCTACTTAAGAACTTTTCTAGATAAGAACTGGGTATTCAAGATTTTTTTAACCTCTTCTCAAGAATCATTTTATACTTAAGAACCCAAGGCCGGAAAAAAAATTCCAGGAATTTGAGAGCGGCACAAAGGCCCGGTCAGTTTCCTGCCATTTCCCCTTTATTAATAATAATAATAATAATAATAATAATAATAATAATAATAATAATAATTTATTAGATTTGTATGCCGCCCCTCTCCGAAGACTTGGGGCGGCTCACAACAAACGATAAAACAATATATATAGGCACAAATCTAATATTAAGGGGAAAAAAAACAAAACTAAAAACCCTATCATAATTAAAAACCAAACAGCACATACATACCAAACATAAATTATAATAAGCCTGGGGGAAAGGTGTCTCAAATCCCCCATGCCTGGCGGTATAAGTGGGTCTTAAGTAGTTTACGGAAGACAAGGAGGGTGGAAGCAGTTCTAATCTCCGGGGGGAGTTGATTCCAGAGGGCCAGGGCCGCCACAGAGAAGGCTCTTCCCCTGGGGCCCGCCAGACGACATTGTTTAGTCGACGGGACCCGGAGAAGGCCAACTCTGTGGGACCTTATCGGCCGCTGGGATTCGCGCGGTAGCAGTCGGTTCCAGAGGTATTCTGGTCCAATGCCATGTAGGGCTTTAAAGGTCATGACCAACACTTTGAATTGTGACTGGAAACTGATCGGCAGCCAATGCAGGCCACGGAGTGTTGTAGATATGTGGGCGAATCTGGGAAGCCCCACAATGGCTCTCGCAGCTGCGTTCAAAGGTAGCCCCATGTAGAGAGCGTTGCAGTAATCGAACCTCGAGGTGATAAGGGCATGAGTGATTGTGAGCAATGACTCCCTGTCCAAATAGGGCCGCAACTGGTGCACCAGGCGAACCTGGGCAAACGCCCTCCTCGCCACAGCCGAAAGATGATGTTCCAATGTCAGCTGTGGATCGAGGAGGACGCCCAAGTTGCGCACCCTCTCTGAGGGGGTCAATAATTCCCCCCCCAGGGTAATGGACGGACAGATGGAATTGTCCTTGGGAGGCAATACCCACAGCAACTCCGTCTTGTCTGGATTGAGTTTGAGTTTGTTGACACTCATCCAGTCCCCAACAGCCTCCAGGCACCAGCACATCACTTCCACTGCTTCGTTGACTGGACATGGGGTGGAGATGTACAACTGGGTATCATCCGCATATTGATGATACCTCACCCCATGCCCTTGGATGATCTCATCCAGCGGTTTCATGTAGATGTTAAATAGCAGGGGGGAGAGGACCGACCGCTGAGGCACCCCACAAGAGAGAGACCTAGAGGTCGACCTCTGACCCCCCACTAACACCGACTGCGACCGACCGGAGAGGTAGGAGGAGAACCACTGGAGAACAGTGCCTCCCACTCCCAACCCCTCCAGTCGGCGCAGAAGGATACCATGGTCGATGGTATCGAAAGCCGCTGAGAGGTCAAGAAGCACCAGGACAGAGGACAAGCCCCTGTTCCGGGCCCGCCAGAGATCATCCATCAATGCGACCAAAGCAGTTTCTGTGCTGTAACCGGGCCTGAAACCCGACTGCTGAGGCCCTAGATAATCGGCTTCTTCCAAGGACTTCTGGAGTTGGAGCGCCACCACCTTCTCAACAACCTTCCCCATAAAGGGAAAGTTGGAGACTGGACGGTAGTTATTAAGCACGGCTGGGTCCAGGGAAGGCTTCTTGAGGAGGGGGCGCACAAGTGCCTCCTTATAAGGAGCCGGGAAGGACCCCCTCCCCAAGGAGGCGGTGACAATCTCCTGGACCCAGCTCTGTGTCACCTCTTGACTGGCCGAAACCAACCAAGAGGGACACGGATCCAGTAAGCAGATGGCAGAACTCACAGCTCCAATAGCCTTGTCCACTTCATCAGGTGTCACCAAGTCAAACTCCTCCCAGACAGATGGACAAAGACGTTTAGCCCCAGTCACCTCGACTGACTCATTGTCAGCCGATACTGCTATGCAATTGGAGTCGAGTTCCGCTCGGATCCGAGCAACTTTAGCAGCGAAAAACGAGTTAAATTCCTCAGCACTGCCCTGCAAGGGTTCCCCAACTCCCCCCTGATTTAGAAGGGAGCGGGTCACCCTAAACAGAGCAGCCGGGCGGGATTCCGCTGATGCAATCAAGGCGGCATAGTACGCGCATCTTGCCGCCTTGAGCGCCACTTTGTAAGTCTTAATAAAAGCTCTTACAAGTGTTCGGTCAGAGTCGGACTTACTCTTCCTCCATCGCTTCTCTAGACGTCTCTTCTGGCGTTTCAACTCCCGGTGCTCCTCGTTGAACCATGGAGCTCTACGGAGTCTAGTGCCACAGAGAGGTCGCAGTGGCGCAATTCGGTCAAGAGCCTCCGCTGCAGCCTTGTTCCAGGCCTCAGCAAGAGACTCTGCCGAGCTGTGGACGAGCGAATCTGGTAAAACCCCAAGCGCCTTCTGAAAGCCCTCAGGGTCCATCAAGCGTCTGGCGCAGAACCTCCTAATCGGTTCCGCCTCTCTGCGGGGGAGGATTGGAGCCAGGAAGTTAAGCCGCAGTAGAAAATGGTCTGACCATGACAAAGGCAATGCTTCTAAGCCCCTTAGTCTCAGACCACTATTCAATTGCTCCGAGAGAAATACCATGTCGGGTGTGTGTCCACCCTCGTGAGTCGGACCCTGAACTACTTGAGTCGGCCTCCTCATCCAGGATCAAATCCCGGATGAGGAGAGCTTTATTCACGACCGACCTGGCATTGAGTAGCAGCAGCTTGAGCCCAGGGCCCGGATTACACTCGTCACCAGGGCTCGGGTTTGAGCTCTTTTTCCTCCAGAATGGCTAGCCCCATGGCTCCCGCCAGGTAGGCTAAATTCTGCATTCATACTGACCCTATTGTTCCCATACATACCATCCCACTCACCCCACCCATTCATATTATAAAATTTACAGTTACCATTTATCTCATCCATACCCCACCCATCCTGCAAGCTAATCCCACCATTCATTCGATTCATTTCATATATACCTTCCATCTGATCCCAAATATCCATCACTAAAATTACCCCCCAATAAATTAGTTAAAAAATGTATAAAAATTAATTAATTAATTAATTAATTAAAAAAGGTTAATCAGTCAGTTATAACATTAATCTGAGACAATAATATTAATTAGAATCAATTAATATAAATCAGTTCTTAAATAAATAAGTAGATCAAAATTCATCAGCCAATCAGTCAATCCAGAACAGGATGATAATAATGTCTTTAGTAAAATCCTTCATTAAGTCTGTTGTAATTATAGAGTCATCCACTAGGGGCGCAGCTATCCCAGCTATCTCAGGCTTTTCTGGGCTGCCAGAGGAGCCACCTTTCGGTGGTGCTTAAGGAGACTTTGGCAGCCCAGAGCGAATGGAGCATTTTCTTTCCCTGGGCACTTGGAGAGGGAATAAACCACTTCGCTGTGGTGACCACAGTGAAGGAAAGGCTCCGGCTACAAAGCGAGCGAAAGGAGAGGGGAGCCCTTCAGCATGGGAAGGAAAGAGGCAGCAGGTAGCAGCAGCAGCAATAGCTGCCTTTTGGTCAAAGGAGTGGGAGGTTCTCCCCTCTCACCCACCTGGGTTTCTCTCTCTCGTGCAGGGTATGGAAGGCAGTCTTGCGCCGGGTGTATGGGAGGTGCGTGCTCCTCCTCGCCGCCTCAGAGTCCCTCTTTTTTTTTAAGCCTTAAAGTTTTTGATTTTTTTGATTCCCCTCACCTCACCTTTTTCCTTTGGCAGCAACTGTCCTCCTCCTCCTCCCACCCAAATTCTGAGCTTTTATTTCTTTCCTAATGGGTTTGCATACATTATTTGCTTTTACATTGATTCCTATGGGAAAAATTGCTTCTACTTACAAACCTTTTTACTTAAGAACCTGGTCAAAGAACAAATTAAGTTCTTAAGTAGAGGTACCACTGTATATTCAACATATTTCCTCCTTCTATTTTCTTCACTAACTCTGTGAGGTGAGTTAGTCTGAGAGTGACTGGCCTAAGTCACAGAACTGACTTTCCTGGCCAAGGTGGGACTTGAATTCATGGTGTCTTGCAGTTGCGTAAGGTGCCTGATCTGGACAAATATTTAAATACAAGTGTTTTGGCCTAACTGAGCTGAGGACCTAGTTCTTCACCTAGCTATTATCCATTATTATTTTTTCAGGTCAAAATATGCAGGGTTGATGAAATAAAATTTCTAGAGACAGAAATTCACTTTTTCTCAAATTTGTTCACTGAGGTTCTTCAGTGATATTCTTACCAATACCAGCAATTGCTTTCCTTCTCCTGAGTTATATAGTCTGGGTTCCCACAATGAATAAATCATTCATGACAGAGTGATAATAAATAATCGGCTTGAAGAGTAATACCTATCTTGGAGCTCTAAAGTTAAGATGGGTTTGCACACATTATTTGCTTTTATATTGATTCCTATGGGAAAAATTGCTTCTACTTACAAACTTTTCTACTTAAGAACCTGGTCACGGAATGAATTAAGTTCTTAAGTAGAGGTACCACTGTATTTGTTCTTGAATGCTGGCCTTTTACAAATATGTAATGGTAAGCAATACATAGAGGTTTATCAAGTTTCTCTGAACAAAGTCAAGTGGTTTAGAATAAAATAATTAAACTAATATAAATTCCAACCTTATTAAGGTTACTTTGATCTAGAATCCAGTTAGATATATGCATCTCAAACTGATTAATATCATATATACAGTACTGTATATATAGTTTGCATGCCTTTTCATATTATAGGAAAAATGCCATTAAAGCAAATATTTTGTTTTTTTCTTCCTTACATCTTTTGGGTAGCCCAAATAATAAGATGACTTAATTTAAGCATTAAGGATTATTTAATTTAAGAACATGTTTGACATTATTTGATTGTCATCTTATGTGGGGAAAATGCATACAAAGTGTTGTGGTTCAGTCTGGGACCCCTCCGGGAATGGCTGACCTTCTGTCGGTTTCCAGCTCAGAGGGAGAGGCTGAGGAACAGGAGGTGCAGACTGACGAGGAAGAGGAATCCCAGGCTGAAGAAGAAGGACAGCCAGAGTCCCACCAGGGGGAGCTCTCCCCAGCAAGCAGCCTGGATTCCTTAGGGGAAAATGCTCAAGACATCATAGATATGCGACAAAGGAGAGCTAATCAGAGACGGACTCAATTGGCTAAGTATTTCCAGCATTAGAGGTCACAGCTGGGTTTGGGTGTGGTGCTCTTGGGAAAGGATAAAAGGCGGACCCACCCTTCCTGGCTTGTGGAGTTTTATCTTGGAGATTCGTGAGACCTGTCTGTGAACTTTGGTGGCTTACAATCCAGGTTTGTGCCTTGGACTATTGAAACCTTGGGGGGGTGTGCCAGCAAGAAGCTTGTGGTATTGACTGGACATCAGGACCCTGCTGTAACGTATTATAGCCTGTCTGTTGTGAAGACAGGTTTTCCTTTGTGCTTATTTTTTCCAGCTATAAAATACTTTTGGCTTTTACCAGAGTGTCTGGCTGTTTTTTCAGTTGGTGTTGAGGTCTGGGAAAACCCAGACAGAACACAAAGGAAGGCAATTTACAAGAACTTGAGACTTTTTATATTCTTAAAAATACTGTATATCACATTTCAGAGGCTAGTTTGTCTAAATTCCTTTCCTCTTACCTAGATTCATCCATTTGATGATCCATCTTAAATGACCAGTAAAACTTCTGCAGATGTATCAGTGAGAGGAAATGACTAATGACTTCCAATGGAGATAAAATACATTTTCAGATGCCTCACCACCAGAAATTTATCTTGTTATACAGTTAAAATAACTTTCCATCCATCTTCTTTTCTGTATTGACTGTGTGAACTACATTGGAATAATTAATACAAAGTCAGCCTAATTTGTAAAAGACAGACCCTTTCTTAGTATATTACTATATCACTATTCATTTTACATAGTTTGAGAACCAAATACTGCCTATTTGTTACAATCTTGATAAGCCTAACCCACCAACCTTCAGAGATCCACTAAGAAGTATATTGCTTATCAATAAATGAGGGGTTTTGTGTGTGCGTAATGTATCCATTAAAATATATTTCCCCTGGTGCTGATATTACATTATTTTTAGCTATTTCAGCTATATAGGCAGATTGGCTGTGTTTTTTGAACAGTTTATTATTAATTACATGATGAGATTTTAAAAAATACTAAACTCTCTTTGTTTGGTTTTAGTATAATTCTTGATCATACTTTAACTCTTTTACATTTTTTTAATCTTTTATCTATTTTTTATTTGCATTATAACCTGTAAGACTGCCAGTCACCTTGTAGAGGAGATGGGCAGATTAAAAAATAATAAACAAACAATTTAAAATTTGACATATTAACCAGTTTTGAATAAAGGTATTGTATATACACATTTCCACATAAATAAAATAGCCAAGAGATGATATGTTCTGCAGTACATTTGAATTTCTTTTGGATGTCTCACATCCAATAACCATGTATATGCAGAGGGGTGGAGTACATACAATTGTAGGGCTGCATAAGAGGATGGAAAAAGGCCACGTTCCATTTCTAGCTAAGTCCACATTCAGTGCTTTGAAAGCACAGAGCTACAAGAAACCCATAATGGATTTTTTTTTAAATTGAAAACTGAGATTTTAGGAAATGGCACTCCTGATCTTCTGTACATTTCCAGCATCACTTCCTGTGTGTTTTGAAATCAGAATCCTCTTAGCATGCAAAGTAAATAGATTATGATATACTGAAGGATTAAGAATCACTGTCTGGTGTCAGATTAATCTCTAATACAGACCATCACAGGAACTGACAGAAATATGGCTGCAATTCAGCAAAATCGCTCTGTGGCTAAGTAACATATGTCAGCATCCTTAGGGTGAATAAGGGAAAGGCCCCCTGGATCTTTTGTTGGAGTTGATCTATCTCAAAAAGATGTATTTCCACATAATGCTTTTATGAGCCATATGTTCTTCTTAAATAAGAAAAAGGCATACATAATATTTAATACAAAATCATATAACATAGCATGTGATTAATCCATTTAATAAATTATTATTACTATCATCATAATTACTGAGTCATTCATGTTTATTAACATTTCTTCCATGTACCTATCATTGTCTGTTAGTACTCAGAATTTTATGTATGTTACTGGACTATTAAGGATACATGGATTATCAGCATGTATTTAATGCATTTATCTGACCTTTGCTGTTAAATATGCTTTATTTTTTCTTTGTTCCCATTAAATTATTATTCACATGTTATATTATATAAATTATATAATATATATTGATTTTTTAATTCTAGGGAGGCTATATTTAAAAGACAGATCAGATGAAGCCTCTATTAAAAGAAAAAAATTAAAACATTTCCTCTTTATTTTGCAGGGAGTCATTTCAACTTCCTATAATTCTGATTTTAAGATCAACATAACTAACTCCTCAGACTGCAAAAGAACGATTATATTGTGATGCAGAAAAAAAATTAACATGTGAAGAGAAATGTTGTTATGTCCAAAGTAATATAAGTTTTTATTCTCAGTCTATTTTTCATTAGTGCCTGAAAAAAGATTAAAAATCTGAATTTCTGAAGAATTAAAAACAAAATAATGATTATTATGGGAAGTTTTTTCTCCGGAACATTAGAGCAACCATTAAAGCTGATTTATTGTGAATTATCTTGTATGTACATCTTGTGTGTATATGTTATTTTTACAACATTGTTAAAATGTCTTCTGAACAGCCGTATCTGAAAATTCATATAATGTAAAGAGAAATAGAAAATGTTGAAAAACTTAGATTTCTTAATCACTGGGAGTATCCTATGCTACTCTGGCTTCTTGCCAATTCTCAATTTTCTGGGCTTCCACAATGAATTTAGTGTTGATGGTAGGAAGATATCATTGGCTTCACTGTTGGTTCACTTCCTCCGGTGCCATGTGGGCGCCCTTTATGCGTGTATGTGCAATAGCAAAAACCAGAACCCCCTAAAAGCCAAAAACAAGACAGCAACACATGCATAATGTCAGAAACTCGGCTTCTGCGCATGCGCAGGAAAAAAAACCACATTTCTTTTTTTTTAAAAATCTAATGCTAATGTTTCAGGCAAACTGATCCAAACTAGGAGGAACCTACCTCTAGTTGGCATGTTCCAAATTATTTAAAAAGAAACTCACTTTTCAACTTAGTATGAACCCCCCTTATGGTTTTATATATTAATTGACACATGTAATTGGTTGCCAAATCTCAATGATTCTGGGTAGACTCCCAATGACACATAATGATTGTCTGATATTGTCAACAGATAAGGATTTTATTAATTTATGTGTCTTCATAATCTTATTGGTAATATAGTTCATTGCACATAAAATTCTTTTTGTCATTTTTGGTTATGGGCTTAGACACTGATGGGGAAACCTCCTTAAAAAGTAATTTGTGGAACAATAACTTAGTAGAGAAGTTAAAAACTGTTCAGACAACACTATGATAATATAAGTCTTCTAGTATAATGAGCAGTAGACTCCTCACCTTCTCAGTCTGGACCACCAGCAATATGGATTGCTCTTTTTGTAATAAAGTTGCAACTTATTTTTGTATGCATACATATTCCACCGTATCTTTTTTTATTTTCACCTATATGCAGTTATGGTAAGAACCAAAGTAAACCTTGTGGTTTTTATACTGTTTATAGTACCGTAACTGTAATTAGGCGATATGCTTTAGTCAAAGTTTATTACTCCACAAATAAAAATACAAAAATGTAAAGAAAGTTATAGAATTAATTTAATAATACAAGTAAAATCTAGTCAGATCTATTTATCAATCGTTAAAGTACATTATTAAAATAGCTTATCTCTTTATAGTATCAAAAAGTATTCTTCAGTTAATATAAAATAGGCTCCACTCAGGGCAAAAAATTATTATGATATTCTAAATACATAATGGTGATGGTGATTACTCATCACATATGTTGTTCTAGAAATGCAGTAAATATAAGGCTCCTTTCTGTAGGTAAATGAATTATATGACCAAGCTCAAAATAGTAAGATTTAGGCAGAACCAAACACATTTAATTCCTCTTGATTTAACCATTTATGCAAAAAGTTAATATTTACTAGTGAATTACTTGAACATGTTTTCAGAAACTATGTTAGTTGAAAGCATTTTTTTTTACAAGAAGTGATCTGTAGGACCTTAATTTTCTTATTATGCACCAATATTTCTGATTTATACCAGACCAAAATGCACTACTTTGATAGAGCTCTTTCCTCTAATTTCCTGCTGAAAGACAAAGGGGAAAAATAATAATAGTATATGAATCATATAATATAAATTCATTTTATTTTGCTAAAGAAAGGATTACATTAAAAACATCAAATCAAGAAACAAAAGCAGAGGGTCACCATTCTGATATAAATAAAGCTAGCAAAAGATAGAGATTGCTTTCCTGAATTTGTTTTAAAACAAGAAAACTATTTGTAATTCAGTTTTAAGATACTACCAATCAAGTTTCAAGTCAAATAAATGTTTTTGAGGGGGAAAAGGTGGACCTTTGCAATTATGGCCTTTGTAATAATATACTATAACGCTTAAAACATGAGCCCTGTACTAAAGAACATATTTCTTTACAATGATAAATTACTTTTTGTAACAATCTACAAATGTTTCCAGCTTCCTGATGGAAATAAACTACTGTAGGCATGGAACTTGAAACAGAAAGAAACTTGCCATAATGCAATATTTAGCATATGCTCTAATCATTTCAGTAACAAATTATATATTTTGGCAGGAGAAATGTGCAAGCTACAGCTGCTTCAGGCTTATTTGTATGCTGGCAAGTTCAAGTAAAACTTTTGAGATTTTTTTAAAAGTCTCGACATGTCAGAATAAATCAATCTTGAAAAAAGACTAGCAGCTTTATCTGATAGTATATTTGTTCTGACAAACAGACTTTTGAATATAAAAGTTGTATAACATCTGCTTTTCAACAGATAGCTAATATTTTACGCCTATATCCTCTAATTGGTGCTAGCCTAATCTTTAAAGTAATTTAAGTAAAAAACAGAGTAGACTTTTGAACAAATGAGCTGACCTTTACTAAGAAACTCAAGATTTGCACATTAAAATGTTTTTCCATATTTTTCTCTATAACAAAGTTTTCTGCTATCCCAAGTGCTATAATAATAAAACAGAAACCAATTAATATTTTCTCCTATATTTCCAACATGATTCTCAAATATTGTTTCACTATCCTTAAAATGAGATTTTTAGGCAACATATGAACTATCGTCTTGAACATATTGACTTAAACATTGAAATCTGCTATATTTTAACTTTCACAAGGCTTTCAATTGCTGGCTGGAAATAATTTTAAAAAGCCCTTTGGGGACAGAGACTTGTCATTTTAGATTAGAAAATGAAAAAAAGTGCTTACCTCTTCCTCATGCACTTCCTGAAACAGTTCTAAACCCCACCCCCAAAACAAATGTCTGAGTAAATTATTAGGGAATCATATAAAATGGTTATAATTTAACTAATTCTTGATTTTAAATTATGCATATTTTTGATACATGTATGTGCACATATAACCTATGGATATAAGCAATAATATAATAATAAATAAACAACAACAATAATAAACATTGAATATAATCTACCATTTATATTCAGTGTTTTCCTGAAAATAAAACCCTGTCTTATTTTTGAACCCTGAAATAAGTGCTTGGCCATATTGCCATGCACTCAAAAGCCCGATTGGGCTTATTATTTATCAGAGGATGTCTTATTTTGGGGGAAACATGGTATCATTACTGCAGGTCATGTGTATACCTGGAACAGCCCATCATTGCTGTTCCCTCCTTACAGTATTGCCTTCTTCATGTGCCTGCCCCTCCCCTCTCATGAACACCCACCCAATATATGGGGGGAAAAAACATGCAGAAGGTAGAGACAACATGCTTTAATGAACGTGTTGGTAACAGGACATCTAATGACCTTATATCATTCATCTGCAGAAAAGTGTGGCCTCTAATAAAGGAGAATGGTGCTTGGTGCTCTCTGAATTTCTTCCAGACTGTTCATGACCCAAACTAGGTAATGTCATCAATGCACTGATGAAGTTACCAGTTTGGGTAGCAAAACATCTGCAAGAAAACAAACAAGCTCAGGGAGCATCACAGACCACTCAGTGTAGCATTTTCAGTTTACTATTCAAGTAACAATTTTATGTCAGTAGAAAGAGCAACAGTCGATTTATAACAGAATTTCATATTCTTCCCGAAGGGGTGAAGGAGCAGCTCTGTTTATCTCCTTCACATCTTTCTTTTTTGGGGGGAGTTGAAGTAGCAAGTACCAGGTGAATAATATTTTCTGCCATGTGCCAGGTGTTTGCTACAGTTTATGACTGGTATGTATGGAAATCTGGGTGGAGTCCTAAAAGTTTGCCTTTGTGCCAAATCAAGCTTTAAGCAAAAGAAGTTAATTTAATTATTTGAAATGGTAAACCTTCAGCATGCAAGGCGATGCTCATAATACAATCCTGCGTACATCCACTCAGCAGCAATCCTGAGTCCAATGGGGTTCAGTGTTAGAACATAATACCCTTGACTACTTTTCCTGGAATAGCCTCATCCGAATTACCAACTTATTCCTACTGCCATCTTTTTTCTTCAGTATTTTCAGTATGTCGGATGATATTCAATTATCCAATATCTAGTATACCCAATAATATCCATACGTTGTTTTATCTTTTAAAAAATTCCATTGGTTACAATATAAAATGCATATGTGATCTTCTTTTGCACTACTGATTACATTTTTCTTCCTGTTAATGTCTATCTATGCTTCCTGTTTTGAGAACTTGTAGCTATCGTGACTTTATCAAAGGCACTCTCCTCCTGGTAGCAAAGGCTTTTCTATGTAACAGCACTTTCAGTGCATTTCAACTCTTTCTAAAATAAAATAAAAAATCTAAAATCAAAGAAAAAGAGAAATTTAATTCAAATGTAAAAGAGAAATGGGGAAGTTGAATTGCAGCTCTTAAGCTTAATTAAAAGCACATCTTGAATATCTCATCTAGTTAGCAGCTCTTAATGATAGAGCTTTTGGTTTAACCTGCCAAATATCTGTAGAATCTTGTGAGAATAATTGATCTTCCTAACTGGCTGCTTTTACTATATCAACATCAGAGCTTAAGGACCTTATTGTGGTGTACAGTTATGACCTGGAGAATTCCTTGGAAGTGGACTTATTTCTCCAGAAGAAAAAACAAGAATTGGTGGCTTCCAGTGATGACTCTTTATTTACGACCATTAATAATTCAGTATGTTTTGGAATTGTGTTGTTGTTATCCCTTTCTATATCCCTTTCAAAAGGAAATAGATTCGACCCTCCCCATTGTAAACCAATTAAGTTGTTTGAAACAGAAAAACACTAAAATGTATATCTAAAATAATGGGATTGGATAAAAAAATAAAATATTTTTGTTGAGGAATAGTCTAGCTTTAGAGAAGGGGGCAGTAAAATCTAGATATTGTCCTTTATCATTTAACTGAAAAATAGTCTTCCCATCCCACACACATTTTTTTTTTTTGCAGCTGTCACTGATTGCAAATGAGCTTTTAATTTGATCCAGGGAAAATCTGTGGGAAAAATGAAGGGGTTACTCAATAGTCTAAAGACTCCTTGTCAGTTTCTCTAGTCTAACATCTCTTTGTGGGTTAGATATTTCAGATATTTCTGGAGCTGTTCTTCACAGAAAATGGTGAGGCAGAGGTCATGTTAACCTCATTATTTTATAATTCACATTTTAATTCAAACGTTGAGTCCTTGCCCTGTTTTTTAAGAATTGCCCTCCTCTATTAGATACAGCAATAGCACTTAGACTTATGTATTGCTTCATGGTACTATACAGCCAGGGGTGGGTTGCTGCCCGTACCCGGAGGGGACGGGGGACGCAGTGGGGTAGTGAAAATGGAGCTCCATCCTAGACCACCCAATTTGCATTGCGTTGAAAGAAAATGCAGGGCACCCTGCATATGCCACACCCACAGTGTGGTAGTAAAAATTTTGGTAGCCCTTCACTGTTTACAGCCCTCTCTAAGCAGTTTACAGAGTCAGCATATTGCCCCCAATAATCTGAGTCCTCAGGGCCCTATCAAATAGAATGGTTCAATCTGTTTTGAATGTAGATTCCCCGCAACCTTTGAAATTTCTGATTGGAAAGATTTATTACTCAAGTCACTAATTTCTACCACATTTTTCATTATACATATTTTATAGCACCCTTACCTGTTTGACATGCAGTTTTGTCAGTTTCCACTTTAGTAAAAAACTCTGTCAAAAATTTGCATTCTCTTTTGTCTACTTCACTAGAAAAAAATGGAACAGCAAAGAGGAGTATTAGCCAGAGGTCCCATGATTAAATATGCTGATGCATTTTCATTATTATTACTTCAAGTCAGTTTTTTAACTCCCGGTGATTGCTTGGACAAGTCCTTAAAGGTCTATTGGCAAGATTTTGGAAGGTTTATCATTGCTGGCTACTTTGGGCTGAAAATGATTGGCCTAAAGACACTCAACTGGCTTTGTGGAGAGACTGAAATTCACAGTCTGCCACTTTCTAACCAAGTTCCTTAATCACTATGCTATGCTGGTTCTGATACATTTGAATACAGTCATAATTATGTATATAAAATACTTACAAGCTATGTTTAATGATAAAAATGGTACAAATAGCAAGAACTCTAGCAACAAGAAAAAGAAATCAAATGACCAGCCTAACCAAAAATAAAGACACCCCCCACAAAGAAAAAATAAAACTAAAATTGATAGCATTCTGTATATGAACTGCAAATAATCAGAAGACTAATAGATGGCAGCAAAGAGCTAAAACATAATATCCTTTGTTGCCATCTAGTGGTCATCCAGATTTTTTCAGGCCACGTATGGTTTGCCTAATAATACTTAGAGCACGGTTGTCAAACATGCAGTGTCACGTACATATCATGACATTTTTCCCTTTCAAGGAACTGGGGTGGGCGTAACCTACGTGTGATACATTCGGCCCTTGGGCCGTCAGTTTGACACCCCTGAATTACAGCATAACATTTCTTATGTATTCCTGTAAAATTAACTTGTAGGGCAACATTAATGACAACCAGAGAAATCTATTTTCATAAAAAATGTATCAAACCTAGGTTTGTCTGACCCAAATACAATAACATAACAAAATCTCTACATTTCAAACATAGAGCATTTTACTTATGTATGGAGTTTCTGGGAATGGAAAAAGTGTTTTATCTTGCCATAGAATATGAACAGGATAATATCAATAAAATTATTTAAATTGGTTTCCAAAGGCTTCAAAGCAGGAAGATTTTAATTCTATTTGTTGAAGCATGACCTGACTGAACAGAATCCTCCACACCTGAGGGGTTGTATCTTTATATATATATATATATATATATTCATACATACATACTGCCACACTAAGATATTTATTATTTTTATAAATACATTATTTTTATGTCTTCCAGTTGTACAAGCAAGTACCTTGTAATTGGTAGTCAGAATTAAGAAAAACAATCTTTCAGGACAATTTGCTTATTCTATTTTTTTCATTGAGGAAAATATTAAATCCTCTGTAGCTATACATCCTTAATGTGTTAGAAAGGGGGGGGGGAATAAAATAAAATGAAAATTGTCTTTCAAAAATTTGAACAATAAAAACCCTTGTCTCTTTCATTTGTGAAGAACAGAGAGATATCATTTAAATCGCCTCAAAAACTATTATATGTTAGTCCATTTAGGATCTTGATGAAATAGAACAGAGTGTGAATATTTAAGATCATTAGTTTCCTTTCTGCACCTTTTTCATTAGTTTATCATCATTTTGAAAGCCCCAATTATCTCAAATCTTACCCCAGAGGATATATTATGGGAAAAAGCATAGAAAAAGAACACATGAATTTAAGATTCCCAGTCAGATGCACTATTTGGTATAAAGTTGATGAAAGTATTTTCTGTGTGCATTTTCCTATTTGGAATTTTTTTTAAGGCAAGGTACATAAGGTAACATATAACAAATAGCTTGGTGGTGTATTTTGTATTCAAAGTTCCGGAAACTTTTTCCAGCTTTCATTTACCAATCTCTATCAAAACCTAAGATTCCCAAGTTGGACTTATTTTTAATGCCAAAAACTGATATATTTCCAAGACTACAAGCAGGTAAAAATGGGAAGATTACCCAAATAAAGTAATTTGTTCAATCTACTATGAATCAAGATTAAATGACTGTGACTGTTCGGCACGCATTGATCTTCTAGTGCAATCTTTCTGACACACCTTAAATATTGTTTACACATTGCAATAGCTTTCTAGCTGAAAAAAATTAGGAGGAAAGAAGATCAGGGAGTAGCAATTCAGGAAGAGAGAAATTTGACAGAAACATTATAATTTTAATTTTATTCCAGATGTATCTTTCTATCAGTATCCTGCACAAATCTGCCTAAATTTGAAAAATCTTAATAGTCTGTATAGACCATAGACTATAGTCATCCAAGTCATGATTGTCCCATAAGTACTTTTTCAAAAGGCAACTGAACTTCATTTGTTTTTCCTTGAAGATGTTTCGCTTCTCATCTAAGAAGCTTCTTCGGTTCTGTCTTCAGTCATAAGTGAAGAAGTTTCTTGGATGAGAAACAAAATGTCTTCAAGAAAACCAAAGTCCTGTTGCCTTTTGAAAAAGCATCTTTGGGACAAAGCCTTATTCCTATAAATGAAAATTTGAGGGAATTTTATTAATATAATGTCTACTACAAAAAAAGTCCTACTGAAAGATACTAAATATGATAGACCTGCAAAAAAATAAACATTTTTAAAGTGTTCCCTCTAATTTTTTTTCGGGGTGAGCGGAAAAGTATAGTGTCTGAGCGGCAGTCCCTTTGGCACAGGGCGGCATATAAGTATAAATAAATAAAGTAAGTAAGTAGGTAAGTAAGTAAGTAAGTAAGTGTGGGCGTGCGCTATCACACATGAGCAAGTTCTTGCATCCATAATTCTATCCTTTCTATGTCTTCCTCCCTCTTTCCTCCCTCCCACTTTCCTTTCTATCTCTCCCTCCCTCTTTTCTTTCTATCTTTCCCTCCCTCTTTCCTTTCTGTCTCTCCCTCCCTCTTTCCTTTCTATCTTTCTTTCCCCCTTTCTCCAAGCCCTTCCTTTTCCCTCTCCCTAACTACCCCCTTCTCCCTCCTTTCTATCTCTCCCTCCCACTTTCTCTCTCCCTCCCTTCATCTTTCATTCCCTCTCTCTCCATCCCTCTTCCTTTCTCTCTTCCTTCCTCTCTTTTTTGTTCTTTCTCTCTCCCTCCTTCCCTCCCTCTATGTCTTTCCCTCTCCCTCCTTCCCCCCTCTCTTTCTCTCTCTTGCTTTCTTTCCCTGTCTTTCTCTCTTGCTTGCTTTCTCGCTTTCTTTCTCATTCTCTCTCCCCTCCTTTCTCTCTCTCTGTCTTTCTCTCTCTTTCACCACGCCGGCAACAGAGAGAAAAAGAGAGAGAGAGAGAGATGGAGAGAGAGTGGAGGGCGCCGTTGTCTTCGCCTCTGCCCGGCGGCTCTGCAGTGAAGAGGAAGCAGCCGCGCACCGCCTCCCGGGAGCCCGGCCGACTTTTGGAGCCGTTTTGTTTTCGGCCGGGCGGAGGCGGCGCGCGAAGGCGAAGACACAGCGCCCGGCCAAGCTCTGCCTCTGGGGAGCCCGGCCGACTTTTGGAGCCATTTTGTTTTCAGCTGGGCTCCCGGGAGGCGGAGCGTGGCCGGGCACCGTGTCTTCGCCTCCGCGCGCCACCTCCGCCCGGCCGAAAACAAAACGGCTCCAAAAGTCGGCCGGGCACCGTGTCTTTGCCTCCGTGCGGCTCTGCTGGGCTCCCGGGAGGAGGAGCGTGGCGGGGCGCCGTGTTGCAGCGGAGGAGAAAGAGAGGCGGAGCGGGCAGCAAGCGGCGGGCGGGCGGCCAGGTGTTCGGGGGGCAGCTGGCGCGCGCTCCCCAAATCTCCCTGCCAGCCCACCCGCCCGGAACATTCAAAATAAGAAAATCCTTCGCTCTTACTTTGAATGTTCCGGGCGGGCGCGCAGGCAGGGAGATGGGAAGAGCGCGCGCCAGCCCGCGCGCCCGCCAGCCTCCGGAGAACGCCTGCCCCTCCCCCCTCTCTTGCAGCGGATGAGAAAGAGAGGCCGGGTGGGTGGGGGGCGGGGCCAAGAGGCCAGGAGCGCGAGGGGGCCGGAGGCACCATGGAGAGGCAGGTGTGGCCGCGGCTCCCTTCTACTGCCCGCGCCTCCCTGCGCGCCCCCCCGCGGGCTGGCAGGGGGATGGGGACTGCGCGCCCGAGGAAAAAGGTGCGCACGGGGGTATTTTGGAGCGCGCGCGCGTACGTGCGCAGCTTACAGGGAACGGTGATTTTAAACATTTGCCAGCAGATAATAGCTTTGCAAAATTCCTACTTTCTCTCCAACAACATAACCTTTCTTTTTATATTTTCTAATCAATTTACTGAGAGGTGAGGATTTTGACCAATCATGTTTCCTTACATGTACACTTGAAGTAAATTAAAGTAACACACAGACTGCATTACTTTAATAATTCTTGCATAGGAATAACTAGTATTAAAATCATGATTTTAATGGGTAAATTGTTACTGAGCAATTCATGAATAAACTGAATAATAATATAGTAGTTACTTCAGTTTATTCAGCAATTCCTCAGTAACAATTATAAATAGATATAACTGTTTATAAGTTTATTTTATTGATGTGAGTGATTTGGTCTAGTGGTTAAAGGCATCAGGCTATACTAAGAGACTGTAAATTCTAGTCCCACCTTAAGCATGATAGCTAGCTGGGTGGGGTTGGGCCAATCACTTTCTCTCAGTACAACATCTTGGTCCTCTAATATAGTTCAAGAGCAAAGTATTCAATATTAGTCCACATTTTAATAACTAGAAGACCCAATTTCAGCCACCTTAGGGGCATAGAAATGTAGAAATAATTAAACACTTTTATAAAGAGATTAGGGATCTATATAGATCTCTGAGTCTACGTAGAGGGGCGGCATACAAATCTAATAAATAATAATAATAATAATAATAATAATAATAATAATAATAATAGTTGTATAGATTCTTATTGATCCATCAAAATATTTGGCAACAGAAATTTAAAGCTTCTCAGTCACAACTCATAAATTTTTGGAATGCAGCTCAAGTATTTCTGTTGACTACGTTTTCCTGGTATCTCTTCAGAAACCTTTAAAGAGCAAAACTATGTATTAACATCAATTTAAAAGGGGGCGAAACTTGACAATGTGGAAATATATGCCAAGTATTCCTTAAAATTAATATATTATGATCATGTGCATATTTTGTAACAATGCATATGCAGTCTCATCTTTATGTCTTTTAGCAGTAGACAATTATTCTTTGTGCCAATATAAATTTAACACAGGGAGTTCCCTTTAAACTTGCATTTAATTTGGCATTTAAATATTCACTTCTGAAATACTTGCTGTAATAACTGGATGCTTTTTTTAAGAGTCCAAAATTAAAAGGAGGAAAAAGTGATTGTAGATCTATATTATTGTATGGCTGGCAGCATACAAGTAGAGTTTAATAGTTAAAAAACTGTTGGGAGGAGTGGAGGCTCTTTTTAATGTTTGCTCCCTCAGAAAACAATGATCCCAGTTTTTGAAGATAAAGCATTTTAAATAGTTTAAAAAAAATAATAGATGGAAGTATTAATCACTTGTGTGATCCTTGTAGCTGATCAGCTGCAGTATTCAACATACTAGTACTGTAGTAATAAAAGAAGTAAAAGTAAAGGTTGAAGATCTTTGGAACTATCTAGAGCAGAAAACCCCTACTTTATTAACAATGGACTATAATGCAGTTTTCTTTAGAAAAACTGAAATGTTCTGAATAATCTGTACAATACAATATTGCAAAATTCTTTGAAAATTCTTTTTATTTTGTTTGTGGTATGCCAAGATCGGAACCTTAATCAATGCTAAATTCTTTTTTAGATTTTTCTTTTTTAAAAATCTAGTTAGATTTTCTTTTTAAAGCTGGACAATACTTTTAAGCACATTTACTTGAAAATATATTTCAATTAAATTAGCTTAGGTTTACTCTAAATAATAGGTTTAAGTCAGGTACGTCCTACTGACATTACCAAATATAGAATAATCTATACAGTGATCCCTCGATTATCGCGAGGGTTCCGTTCCAAGACCCCTCGCGATAATCGATTTTTCGCGATATAGTGGTGCGGAAGTAAAAACACCTTCTGCGCATGCGCACCCTGTTTTCCATGGCCGCGCATGTGCAGATGGTGTTTTTACTTCCGCACCTGGGAAGACCCAGGGAAGGTTCCTTCCGTCGCCCAGCAGCTGATCTGCTCGGCAGCGCCGCAGCAGTGAGGAGCCGAAGATCGGGGTTTCCCCGCCGCCCACGCAAAGGGGAAACCCCGATCTTCGGCTCCTCGCTGCTGCGGCGCTGCCGAGCAGATCAGCTGCTGGGCGGCCGAAGGAACCTTCCCTGGGTCTTCCCCGCCACCCACACAAAGGGGAAACCCCGATCTTTGGCTCCTCGCTGCTGCCCGCCCGCCGCTCGCCCGCCGCTCGCCCGCCGCCCGCCGCTCGAGCACAAGAGGGGGAGAGATAGAGAAAGAGAGAGAAGGAAAGAAAGAGATGAGAGAGGGAGGAAGAGAGTGTGAGAGAGGAAGAAGCAAGATAGAGAAAGAGAGAGAGAAAGAAAGATGAGAAAGGAAGAGAGTGACCTCATCGGGTGGGAAAATATTTTTAATTAATATTTTTTGAAAAATCGCGATATAGCGTTTCGCGAAGATCGAGATCGCGAAAATCGAGGGATCACTGTACCTACTAATGATGAGGATAAACATTGGGAGTAATAAATTTATATCTCTTTATGAATGCATGCTAAGCTTCTTAGAACAAATGATTATTCACTAAACTAGAAAACAAGTAAGATTTCTTGCAAAATATAGTAAGAAATCTGGATAGCAGTTTTGAATATTTTATTAGCATTTAAAGTATCTACAAGGATCTCCTTATAACATCTCTTTATTATTTATTTATTGGATTTATGTGCCAATTAATTAGATTATATAAATATTGCTATCTATTATTATCAACTATCAAGGACAAAAGTCATTTAAGCTGTTCGCCGAACCATCTATTTGTATCCATCTATTCTGTTTACCTGTTTGTATCCGCCTATTCTGTTTATCTGTTTACCTGTCCAATATGATGCAACAGAGTTTACATGCTTTAGATTCCACTCATTAAAAAGTGTTATTTTGTGGAACTTAAGCAGTGGGCATTCTTTAGAGCAGGATACTCTAGAGCAGCGGTCCCCAAACTACGGCCTGCGGGCCACATGCGACCTACTGAGGCCATTTATCCGGCCCGCCAGTGAGTGACAAGAGCACAGGGAAAAGAGAGAGAAAGAAATAAAAGGGAAAGAGAGGGAGGGAAGGAGAAGTGGAGAGGAAGGAAGGAAGGAAGGAAGGAAGGAGAAATGGAGGGAACAAGGAAGGAAAGAAGAATGAAATGAATGGAGGGACAGAGGAAGGAAGGACTGTTTTGGGGGGGGTAATTTTTTTAAATTTTTCTCTCAACATACATTCAAACAACACAGTGCACCATCTAATTTTCCAAGAATAAAATGCGGTATTTTGTTAGTAACTAATATCAAAAAAGTGGCAAAAGGTTTTTTTTCTAATTTTGTCATCCAGGTACATACTTTTCTTTTAATTAAATTCCCTCCTTAATGTTCCTTCAAAAAGTGCAACACCAATTATATTTCTAACTTATTAACCATTATGCCAAAGTGCTTCCTTATTTCTTTATACATTTTTCATAAGCCAAGAAAACCTTGTATAGCCAATCAGATGTTAGCAAAAGAAAATTAAAAACAAAACATAAACATATATGAATTTCAGATCTTCTCCCCCCTCTAAATAGTACGTTCCCATTTTGTTTTTTACTTTAAAACAAAGTATGTGCAGTGTGCATAGGGATTTGTTCATAGTTTTTTTTAATAGTCCGGCCCTCCAACAGTCCGAGGGACAGTGAACTGGCCCCCTGTGTAAAACGTTTGGGGACCCCTGCTCTAGAGATTTGTAGTGTTCTTCTAAGTTCATTTAAGTGGACCTTTAAAACCTTCCACCAGGCCTTGGGCTAGATTTCTTGAGGGAATGTTGCATGACCTAGATTAGAAGATATTTCTAGAGAGGAACTTTTTTTTTGCTGTTTATTGTTCAATCTGTTTTTAATACTGTATACCACTCAGAGTTATCAAAAGCAGGTGGCCATTACAAATATGATTAAATCCATCCATCCATCCCAGTTATATTCTTCAACACCTGTTCTTCCCATTATACTGTACATTTTAGATTTAGAGCCATATTTTAAAATTTGATCTGCTGAGCAGTTACATTTTTCTCTTTTGATAGTTGCCCGCTTTGAATATTTTACCTTGTGGAGCTGTTGCATGTTGTATATTTGAGGAAATCATCACTTCCACTGCATGGTGGGAGACTGCCTTCAACTTTCTGTCCTTGTGGTGTCATGCGCAGGTCCACGACAGATTCTCTTAAATTATCTTCTTTGTTTTTATGTCTTGGAATCTCTATGGATTTAATAAATAAAACTAGTATCTTCTATTGCCAGAAAATAGTACTAATTTTTAATAGCAATTGGAGTTGTCTCTATTAAAGCAGCTCCTATTACTATCCATAAAAACATACAATATAAAATTACTAGATGTTATTGTCACTTCATATATTGTTATGTGCAGTGGTAAAAGCTATATCACTGGAAGTATTCACTTCTAAAGGGACTAAATATAAACTACAGTATTAGTATTCTGTTTAGAAAACCAAATTGACGTTTATAACAGGGACAATATAAATATAATACTAGCAGTCTTTACAAAAAAATAACCAAAACAGTGGCACTGCCATTAAAACATTGACCTTGTGATTTATCAAGAAAAGGTTTATGAAGTGATAGCTAAAAAAGCGGTGGCATTTGCAGCTGTGGAATTATTTCAAGTGTTTGTAGACATTGAAAATGGCAGCATCTTCAAGATTAGCTAACTTTACTAGGACATAAGCTATTGCGAACAGGAGCTTACTTCCTCAGATGCTTAGGGTGGGTTTTCTATTACAGGACTTTAAATTTAGGGAGTGGAAGAGGGAGAAATAGAGGGGAAAAACCAAGTTAGCAGCCTTACATGATTGTGAAATTTAAGAGGAAGAGACTGAGTGCCACTTTATCAGTTAACAAAGATTATAGGCTAAGAGCTCATTATTCTGTTCAGTAATGGATTGTAATGTTTGTTTGTAATTCAACTGCCAAAGTTTCCTGTTCCACCACTGTTTGAGACCAGTGACAGTTTTTGTAAGGCTGAAAAGTTATGCTGTTTTCTTGTTTCCATTTTGAGCTCTGCTGTTCAATTACTACCCATTTATTTTCTTATTCAAAAGCTATCTTGTTTTTCCTATGTAGACTTCAGAAAAATGGATTATGACATATCGTCTTAGATGATAAACTTAGGAAGGCATGCCTAACATTGTGAGTGAAAATTATATTTCATTATTGTGGTAAGATAGCCTTGGTGGAATATTGACTTCTTCACTATAAAAAATGTCCATTCTTGCTTTAGGTAAATTTATATTTGGACCAAGCTTAGAAAATAGAAGTGTCTTAAATCTACTGAAAATACCTAAAAATTAAGAATTCCCCAAATGGAAATGATCTATTATTTTGTTATAGAAGGGTTTTTTTTAAATAAAAAAATAGAATTATAATTTAAGATTGTAGAAATTATAATTACTGATATAAAGAGGCCGACTGTCTCAGTTTCCATCAGAATGAATTACATATAGTTTATATTAAGAGGTGATGCATGCAACTTTTCTCCTTTAATCTGTTGATGAACATTAGCCTATCTGTAAAAAACAGTCACCTATTCTCACAAAAAGCTTACCACATGCAATTTGATCAACAGGGGATTCTGACAAGTCTTAGAATTTCAGTGTTTGGTTTAGCACATGGTAATGCAGATATACTTCTTTGTGTTGGCACTGTGCCCAGAAATGGGGAACAATTTGTTTTCTCAAGTTTCCATTCTACTTTCTAGAGTGAAATTGATTTCAAAGGTATATTATGACACAGAAGAATGAAACTGGCATCTTAATATTGCATCATTGACAAGTCTACTTAACAGGAACCATTAAAAAGTAACAGCTGCTCTTGTATAAAACAACTTTTTTGGCATGAAAACACACTTGATAAGTAAAGATAAGTCATTTTTAAAAATATTTTTTGTACTCTGCATGATAAATGAAGTTAATTCTGTATAATCTGATGTTTATACAGTACTCATAATGCAAAACCTTCTTAGGCAAGAATAAACCTTAAAATGCTGAAGCAAACACTTAATCAGAATACCTCATGCTAGTTTTGTAAAATTCAATATATTCAGAAATCTTACAAACTATGGTGGTATTTACATCTATTTTGCAGATATATCCCAAATGAGCTATTAAGCCAGATTTTATTTATTACTTGTTCAAAATAGCTATTACTGGAACTTTCTGTTCTTAAAGACTCAAGAGGGGCATGGAATCACATTTACTTTTTAAGATGAAAAGACATTGAGCCCTCCTTAGGCCCAGCTACAAGTAGGAGAGATTGCTGTTCCCTTAACAGAATAAGACGTAAATCTGGATGTTTGTCATTATTATCCTTTAGCCATCTGGGAATTGTGAATTGAGATGCTTTTTCAACGTTTATTTTGAAATAAAACAAATTAGAAAGATACATTTCTTAATTTAGCTTATCTGTTCAATATTAACAGAAATAGTTGCACAAATGATGCCAATACCTTGCCTTAAAATCTGCTGAAAGATGGAAGAACATTTTCTGAGTTTGATTGAAAACAAAATTGATAATGTAGAAAGGAACAATGAAAAAGAGAACACCTGCAAGCAGAACCCCAAATCAAAAAATAGCACCTTCAGAAACCAAAGTACAGCAATACCTCGTCTTACGAACTTAATTGGTTCCGGAAGTAGGTTCGTAAGGCGAAAAGTTCGTAAGATGAAACATTGTTTCCCATAGGAAACAATGTAAAAGCAATTAATGCGTGCAAAGGGGGGAAAATGGCAAAATGGCGCTCCGCTGGGCACCGCCGCCCGGCTGTCACCTTTTAAAACAGCTGGGGGGCTTCTCTGCATTCTCCCGAACGCCGAACCCGGAAGTTCGGGTTCCGGAGGCCGCCAAGAAGCGCCCGGCTGTTTCAGAAGGTTACAGCCAGGTGGCGGCACCCGGCGGAACGTCGTTTTTGCAATCGGTGGTGGCGTTTTCAGCCGATCTGGAGGCTGGAAAGGAGGTGGGGAATTCCAATAGGGAATTCCATGGGCGGAGCTTTGACGTCACGAAGACGTCCTTCCTGGAGGCCACGTTTTTACATTTACAAATGTAAGTGAGTGTTATTAACTTATCTGCAGTGGTTCATTTAAAAACTCTCGTAAGAAAGATCATAAATTGGGGCAAAACTCACTTAACAACTCCTTCACTGTCCTACACTATCCTAAGTTTACTATACTAAACTATATTCAGATCATATTTTTATATCACAGATCTTTTGCTTAAGCGCTGCTGTATGAACATCTCTCTTGAAAAAAGGTTTAAATTTTTGCCAATTTAGAATTTCCAGACATATATTTATCATATATATTCCATTAATATTAGAAGCATCAGACCTTGAGATTAGAAATAAAACTTTAGCCAGTATTTAAACATATAGAGCATGTATGTCCTTGTTTCAACTTTTGAAAGTCCTACCTCCACCCACAGAGCAACATTAAGCATGCATTTCACCACTTGGAATAGCTTCCTTAGAAATTTTGATTGTACTCTTTCCAAATTGTGATAATTAATACCTGTGCTTAACTGGGCTCCATTACATGAGCTGGAATATTGTTTTGGCTTCAGAAAGGTTCAGGGGAACTGGTCTGACTGGGCACTTCTCCGTACTGAAGGAGTGGGTCCAGCAGTCACATGGGTTGCTCCTGTCCAATCCATTGGAACTGAGCCTAGTATTAAAAAAGACTGCTGGATCCGCCCCTTCCCCAGAATTCGCTCAGTTCGCATATCCTGCGGTTGTATTGTGATAGCTCGTTCAACAGTCTAACACCTTCCCTTCGATCTTTTCCTTCAAAAAGTAGTAAGATTTATTGTCTTTATTGATTTACTTGCACTAATTGCGCCAGCCGTTTAAAAGAAAAAAAGCAAAAAAGCGGCTAGGCTTTTTTCCTTGGGAGAAGTTGCGGTTTCGTTTTCCCCCGGCGGTTTTGCCGGTTACGATTCCTGCGGCCGCTTGTGGATTCTTCTAATCCTTTGGCCTGGAGGTCCTGGTGCAAGTATTTACCTATTGAATTATTGATTATTATTGTATACAAATATTTAAGGGCTTAAGAAATACCTCCTGCGGAGTGAGACGCCCTCTAGTCTCCTGGACTTAGTCGATCGCTTCCCCTTTAAGAAATTTTACGCAGCGATCTTTTTTGGCGCGAAGGCCTTCGCGCCCTTTTAAAATCTAGGCCTCTCGTGTTGGCCCCCTGCCAGCCGTGTAGGCCTCAGTCCACCGCGTGGATCCCGGAGCGGGCCTTGGGGGTCCCAGGCTAAATTCTCCACCGGCTAAGCCTCCAACCAGAGTGCCTTGGTTTACTTAATTATAAAGTTTAGGGAGGCTGGCCCCGCTGGGTTTGGGGGCACGAACTCTGGGTTTGCCCAGATTGTCCTCAAGTTTCAGCAGCTTCGAGGCCTCGAAGCAGGATCCATTCCTCTTGGGAAGTCCTTGAAATTCTTCTCCTTATTATTCAGTTATTGGCTCAGCCTTGTCTTCTGTTAATTGTCAGACTATGGCTTCTTTTCCCAAGAGAGGCACTACCAAAGGTCCCAAAGAGGTTAGGCCTACTGGTAATTCTACTGAAGTTCCCCAGGCCTCTTCCTCCTCTTCCTCAGGCACCCATTCCTTAGCCAAGCCCTCCAGGGCTGAGAAGAGAAGGGACCCAGCCCTACAAAAAATACATGATAAACAGCCAAACTTTTAAGGTGCAGGCCCAAGTGCATATCAATCCAACCCCCCCGGAGGCCTCTAACCTGCCTCTTTCTGGGGTTCCTGTGCTATCCCTGGATGAGCCAAACCTAAATCCACCCCAACCTAACCTATGGGGTTTAGGTCCAGAGGAGCCAGATTTTACCGAGGATTCCTCCCAGCCAGAACCTGCTCAGGCCCTCAGGGATCCTCCGGCCTTTCCGGCTGATATTTCTTCCTTGCCACCGGAGTTTCAGTCTATCTTGACTATTCTGACTAACACCATTGACGCTAAACTCTCATCTTTCAATGTGCCTTCTCTGTCTCATCCCTCTCCACGCTCCTCCCGTCCCGTGAGTTCTTCTCCTTCCTACAGAGCCCCAGCCATGGAGGTCTCTGACTCCTCTCAGGAAGAGGATGAGGACGTGGATGCAGAAGAGGATGATGACCCATTTCAGCGTCTGTCGGAAGATGAGGAATCTCAGATTAAGATTCCAGCCCCAGCTGCTATCTTTCCTTCGCAGCCTTTCAAATCTCTCCTGCTTAAAGCTAGAGTTCCACGGGGCTAGCCGGGCAAGAAAAACAGGCTACTTCTTCCTCAGATTCTCCGGAGGATAATCTTCCTTATTTCATGAAAGAACAGGAAGACAATGAGGTAATTCCTATGCCCAAGTTGTTAAGGATGCCTTGCTTAAACAGTGGGACCACCCAACTGCTGGCTTTACTCCCACTCCCAAGGTCAAGAAGCTCTACAAGCTCTCCTCCGTCTATGAGGAACTCCTAACATGTCCCAAGCCAGATGAACCAGTGAAGACTCTCCACTCGACTGCCGCCATGCCTGGCGAAGCAGAGGAGGTCCTCCGGCCAGAGGACAAACGACTTGAGCAATGCTCAAAAGGAGTCTTCTTGCAGACTCATGGGCCTTTAAGAGTGCTGCAGCGGCATCCTTCTTTTCCAGAGCTATGCTCTTGTGGCTTCGTCAGCTCCAACCACACCTGCCTCCAGATGACTTACGGGGCCAACAGGATTTCAACAAAATCTTCGCAGCTGCCCAATATGTAGCAGATGCTACCCTCCAATCTTCCAGATTTGCAGCCAGGTCAGTAGCAGCCTCCACAACGGCCAGAAGACTTCTATGGCTCCGCCCTTAGCAGGCGGGAGTAAGACAGAAGTGGCAGTTAGCCATGGGTCCGCTGAAACGTGACCTCCTCTTCGGAGACCTTCTGGACCCTCTCCTTACAGAGACCACAGACAAGAAAAAGGTCTTGGGACCTACCACCAAGAAGGCCCCTAATCCGTAGCCCTTTCGGCGCACAGGGCGTCTACAGGATCAGGGCTTCGCATTTCAAGGAGTCCAGGTCAGTATTCCCCTCGGTTTCGATCCCAATCTAGAACCACCAGGGGCAGAGGTTCCCGTTATCAGAGAGGATCCTCTTCTACCAGGGCTTCCAAAAGAGCCAGATGGTAAGTTTTCCTCCTTTTCCCATAGGCGGTCGCCTAGCCTGGTTCTCTTCCGCCTGGCACCGTTCTTGTAAGGACCCCTGGGTCATTGACTCTGTGGAAAGGAGCCTAAAGTTAGAGTTCACTTCACCTCCCCCTAACCGTTTTTATTTCTTGTCCTTCTCCCAGTTCCCCTCCATCTCGTATCCGAATGGAGGAGGCTATTTCTCATTTGTTGACTATTAGAGCTATTCAACCGGTCCCCTCTCTCCAGAGAGGTTTAGGCTTTCTCCCATCCTCTTCAGGGTCCCTAAGACCTCTGGAGGCTGGAGAGCCATCTTAAATCTAAAAAAAAAAAAAAAAAAAAAAAAAAATGGAACCGGTTCATAAAATACAGGATTTTCAAAATGCATTCCTTATCTTCCATTTTTAGCAGCTCTACATCGGGGAGACTTTATGGTGTCTCTGGATCTCACGGAGGCCTCCCTCCATATCCCCATTGTCAAGGTCCATAGGAAATTTCTGCGCTTTGCCTTTCAAGGCAGGCATTTTCAGTGTAGGGCCATGCCATTTGGGCTCTACTCAGCTCCCAGAGTCTTCTCTAAACTCTTGGGATCCTTGGCGGCTCATATCCGAGCTTCTCCCATTCATATTTTATGTTATTTAGATGACATTTTAATTCATGGAAATTCCAGAACTGGGTGGCGGCAGACCTCTCTTTTACCATGTCGGTTCTACAGAATCATGGTTTCTCCATAATTCTTGAAGGGAGCCACCTGGATCCATCCACTTCCATTCTGCATCTGGGAACTATCATTAATTCTGAGTTATCCCAGGTTTCCTCTCCACTGAGAGAAAACGCAGCTTTTTGGATCTCATTGCTCGCATCCTGCCCCAGCAATCTACCTCCTTTGCCACCCTATCTTCCCTTTGGGTAAAATGGTGTCATCTATTGGTATTGTCCCCTGGGCCTGTCTTCACGCCAGGGAACTACAGTGGCTTCTATTACCTCCCAGAGATCGGGCCACAGCTACTCGAATCGTCGCCATTCCACCGACGGTTCGCAGATCCCTCAAGTGGTGGACTTCTCCAGCCCTAGACAAGGGATCTCCCTTCCAGTGCCCCGACCAGTTGTAGTCACCACAGATGCCAGCCTCTCGGGCTGGGGAGCCCACGCCCAGGGTCTTTTAGCTCAGGGCACATGGTCACTGGAGGAGGCTTCCAGGCCCGTCAATTGATTAGAATTAAGAGCCGTGTCTCTAGCTCTAAAACAATTCCAATCTCACACCTCCAACCAGCATGTGCTGATTTTCACCGACAATATAGCCACCAAAAGCCATATTTGCAGACGGGGAGGCACAAGAGCCTAGGCCTCAGGAGGGAGGCCCTGAAGTTAGGCCTTTGGGCAGAGAAGAATCTCCAGTCGCTTCTAGCCGACCACATCTCGGGGAGCCTCAACGTCCAAGCGGACTGGCTCTCGCGAGCGACCATAGATCCAGGCGAGTGGAATCTCCATCAGTCACTGTTCCACCAAATCTGCCTCAGGTTCGGCCATCCAGTGTTGGATCTATTGGCGACCAAAGCCAATGCCCAGCTCCCTCACTTCATCTCCAGGTTCCCGTCTCCGGGAGCAGAGGCAATCACTGCTCTCAGGAGTCCTTGGCCTCCAGGTCTATTGTATGCCTTCCCTCCAATTCCAATTCTGCCAGACGTGATCAACAAAATTCTCCTGGAGAAGGCCCGAGTAATTCTGATTGCCCCTCACTGGCCTCGCAGGCCCTGGTTCGCGGACCTCCAACAATGTCCGTCCAGGACCCCTGGCGACTCCCCGTTTCGGAGGATATGTTGCGACAGGGGGCCTCCTTCCATCCAGACCCAGAGTGGTTCCACCTCACCGCCTGGTTATTATCCGGAGGGACTTAGACCTGCGAGGGTATGACCCGGACACAGTGGAAATCATCCTGAAGTCTGGAAGAGGGTCTACCAACCGGATCTACGACCATACTTGGTCCAAATTCCATCAGTGGTGCTTGCAGGAGGGCTTATCTCCCCTGTGTCTTCCCATCCACAGGATAATCACCTTCCTCATGAAAGGCTCCCACCAAGGCCTCTCTACCAGCACCATCCGCCGACACCTGGCCGCCATCTCTTCCGTCTTGGCGGGGCCTCGCAGGCAGCCCCTCCGCTCCCTTCCAGAAATCCAAGAATTTCTAAGAGGAGTGGCCAACCTCAGGCCTTCTAAAATCCACAGATATCTCACCTGGGACTTGCCACGGGTTCTCCACTCTCTTACTCAGGCACCTTACGAACCCCTGAACTCTGCGTCCCTCAGGTACCTATCCTTCAAGGTAGCATTCCTGGTGGCGATTACATCCGCCCGACGCATATCTGAGTTGGCAGCCCTTTCTATCAGACAGGACCTCTGGCAGTTTCATCAGGACAAGGTGGTTCTGCGACTGGACCCCACCTTTCTACCAAAGGTCAGTTCCATGTCCCACAGATCTCAGGTTATCATATTACCTTCCTTCTGCCTCCAACGAGAGCATCCCCTGGCAACTAGATGGCACACTCTGGATCTCACTAGAGCGCTAAAGGTTTATATCCAACGCACAAGATCCATCCGGAGGTCTGAAGCACTCTTCATAGCCTACCATCCCAGATCCTTGGGATCCAGAGTGTCTTCTACAGTAATAGGTCGTTGGATCAGAGGGACCATCTCTAAGGCCTACGAGACAGCTTCCCTTTCCATTCCAAGGAATATTACAGCGCATCCCACCAGAAGTGCTGCCACATCTGCCGCTTGGGCGACTCAGGCTCCGTTGGAAGAAGTCTGCAAAGCAGCCACTTGGGCCTCGCCAAATTCCTTCATCAACGATTCGTACGCATCAGCGGACGCTGCCTTTGGCAGAAGAGTACTCCAATCCGTTATCTCTCACGATAGCAAGGTACTCCCACCCTAGGGACCTATCTCTTGGGTATGTCCCATGTGACTGCTGGACCCACTCCTTCAGTACGGAGAATAGGCGTTGATTGCTTACCTGAACGCCTCTTCTCGTACGGTGAGTGGGTACAGCAGTCACTTCCCTCCCTTTGTGTGGTCTTCTTTACCTTCTATTCTATTTTCTTATAACACATGAGAGTTGAACATTAAAGAGCTTCACTACTGAGCCTAGTCTATGGATTCGCGAATTCTGGGGAAGGGGCGGATCCAGCAGTCTTTTTTAATACTAGGCTCAGTTCCAACGGATTGGACAGGAGCAACCCATGTGACTGCTGTACCCACTCACCGTACGAGAAGAGGCGTTCAGGTAAGCAATCAACGCCTATTTTAGAGAAGAAGAAAGAAAGAATTGCTTCTGAGCTCTTCTACACATTTGAAGCAACTGTTCAGTATGCATATGATGCTTCCCAGAGTAGCATAACATAAGCGGAAGTGTTTGAATCAGGAATCTCCTTTTTTCGGACACTGAATGGTGCTGTACAATATTTTAAAACTCCTTGTAAAACACACAGCATTTATTTTTTCATAAATGTATGTAATGAATGTACTATATATAAATGGCCAAAGTTGTCCCGATCCTTTCAAGATCTACTTTGTTATAATAAAACTGTATCATCTGCATAAAGCAATATGGATACAGGTCTTCTGTCCAGTTTAGGAAAATAAAATTTTTCCATAAGGTCAATGGGAGAATCCAGGATGGGGGTCACTCTAGTCTTGTAGCTCTATAGACTCAGTTGAAATTCTGAGGACACGCCTCCCTGGTGACGTTCCCCAGTTTCAACTCAGTCTCAAGTTCTTTCGGACGTCTTTTTTTGGAGCTAAGAAAGCTTCTGAGTAAAGACTAGTGAGACATCCCTGGATTTCTTCATTGACCACCAGTAAGAATCATAGTTATAGGCAGGCTGTTATCCCTGTGGCTGCGGTAAGAGATAGAGCTTGAAAAAGTAAATCCTGGGAAAATTGCAGATTGCTTGGCCCTTCCCTGTCTCAGCCTATAGCAGTGATTGTGAACCTATGGCACAGGTGCCAAAGGTGGCACGCGGAGCTATATCTGCTGGCACACAAGCTGTTGCTCTAGCTCAGCTTCAACATGCACATGTGTGCCGGCCAGCTGATTTTTGGCTTCCAGAGAGCCTCCGGGAGGATTGGAGAGGGCATTTTTACCCTCCCCCAGCTCCAAGGAAGGCTTTGTAGCCTGGGGAGGGCGAAACACGAGCCTACTGGGCTCAGAAGTTGGGAAACAGGGCCTCTGTAGGGAGGGGAAAACTGTTTTCGTCCTCTCCAGGCATTGGATTATGAGTGTGGGCACTTGGGCATATGCCATAGCGCGCACCCACGCTCTTTCAGCACCCAAGGAAAAAAAGGTTCGCCATCACTGGCCTATAGTATCAGTGGCATAGGGAGGGCAATCTTTTACAAGGCCAAGGTCCACTCCTGAAGCCATGTTTACATGGCAGCTAGCCTTAGACAAAAAGACGTGCAAGAAACAAATATGTCTTCCTTAATGAGGCAAGGAATTTCTCAGGTGATCAGCCAGGGGGTTGCTGAAGTCTGCAGCAGAGTCAGCAACCTCATTTCAACCAGGTAGCTGAGAGGGCTATCTGTACTGAACCTTTGTTGCAATATACGGCTACTGCTCTAAGACACGTGTTTGTTATCCGCTGTTTGACCCTCAGTAGGAGGGTGTGCCGTGTGCATGGCCAGAGGGCCATGTTCAGGGTTAACCTGTGCTGAGTGCAAATGGTTTTCTTTCCAATACAAGGTATCACCTCACGTAGCACACGTCGCACAAGCGGCATGACTCAGGGAGTTTCCTCATATTACTACCTCACCCTCTTGCTGTGCTGTACATTTTTCATTGGATGAATTTTGCTGCAGTATTCTGCAATCATTTTGTATTGTACCTGGTCTGTCACATGTATGAGATGATGTCATGAAATCCCACCCTCTATTGTCTGTTTACAATAAAAGAGCTCTCCTGACTTCGGTTGGGGTCGACTCACCTTGAACAAATTCTTGTCCATGCCTTCTGTGGAATAATTAGGAGAACCCCGAGCGACCCACTAGGAGCGTGGGAAGTCCGCAAACCTTGGCATCCAGAGAGGGAGTCTGAGGAATACCAAGGGCCAGAATTCATTCCTTGCTGGTCATCACTATGTCTGAGAGATGCTCAGATGTTGTGCATTTCATCCTCAAACAGCTGTCTTTATATAATGCATGTAGTAAAGTGACTAAGGGGGTGTGATGGCTCAATAATTAAAGATGCTGAGCTTATGAACTGAAAAGCTGACAGCCCAGATTTGAGCACCGCACAACAGGATAAGCTCCCGTTACTTCCCCAGCTGCAGCCCACAGTCTGAAAGCATGCAAATGTGAGATTAATAGGTACTACTGTACTTTGGTGAGAAGGTAACAGTGTTCTGTGTGCCTTTGGCATATGTCATGCTGGCCACATGATCACAGAAACATATTCAGACAACACTGGCCCCTTTGGCTAAGAAATAGAAATGAGCACCACCAACTAGAGTCAGACATGACTGGACAGGGAATAGCTTTACCTTTAGGGCAGAGGTGAGCTGCTAAGGTGGGACGGCGACGGGTGCTCGCCCCCGTGGCTCTGAGTACTAATAGAGTCCAGTGCAATTCTGCTACTGCAGCTGTGCAGGTAGCAGAATTGTGTGCGGAGATGCAGGTGCGCCCATGCTTTGGCAGTTTTTTGCTTCTGCACGTGAAACATGGGTGCACCTGCATCTCTGTGTGATTCTGCTTCCTGCACAGCTAGAGTAGCAGAATTGCACTGAATTCTGCTAGTATTCACAGCCACGGGGGCCAGCGCACATCGCCGCCCCGCCTTAGCAGCCCACCTCTGCTTTAGGGTGAGTAACCATCTATTGATGATAGAAACTTTCAATTTTTTTCCAGAGAGATTCACCTTATTTATTTGATAAGAAGACAAATCAGCCTTGATGGGGCTCACTGTAGAATGTTTCCCAGCTATGAAAGTATGTTACTGATGAGGCTATCCTGAAGATTTTATGGAAATTATACAAAATGTTAGAGACTTGACTTGAATGGGACTAGAGAACCTTTACTTCAAAATAACTTCCAATAAGATTCAGGTGTACATTTTTATTTTAAAAACCTTATTTTGGGGGAAAAGATTTGAAAAACTAATTACTTTTATGTTAGGGTTATGTTATGAGTCCATGTGATTTTTTAAATAATCCAAGGCCTTGCTCTGGATTACCACCTCAATTAATCTAAAGTGGTCAGCAATCAGTGATATAGTTTATTTATGCTGGAATTTCAGCTGTGATAGACTCTCAAGAACATACAATTGATTACTATTTTAACCTTTATCCCCAATAAAAACACTGGAACCTCTCGTATTAATGTTCCTTTAAATGTTTATTCTGCATTTATCCAATTTATGGCTTTTTTATTAGAGGGCATATTTACTGGTTGTGTTAATTCTTTTTTTTAAATTTTACATCCAGAATATAAAGGACACAAATATAGAAATAAATATACAGTAATACTATTAGCACCATGCTGCTGGCCAGAGTAAATAATTGATGAAATATATTCTGCAACTAGTTTTCTTTCTTTCTGATATGCTAATCATCTAATCATATCTCTAATCATATCCACAATTAAGTAAATTAGTGGAGTTTATCCTCAAATTTGTATCATAGATTATGTTAAGACAATAATAGCACCATTAGAAGAATACAAGTAGGGTCAACATTCCATTATTTGGACATTCTCATTTAGAAGATTCTGTTTCTCTCTGCAGAGACACATGAATAATCTCCCAGAGAATGGTCTTTGAATAAATATCTTAGATGATGAATCTCATCCCTTGGGAGCTTGATTCCTTATATAACATGTTTTAAAAGTGCAATAATGTCCATAGTTATCCCTTTTCCTAATGTAAAAAGCCCATCTTGCTTCATTTATCTTCAGAAAACTCCTAGAGGTTACATAATTCTTATTTCATGTAAGCCAAGAGATGTCCCAAGAATTTAGAAAATGTACACTTCAATTTAGATTTAAGCAAGGTTAAATCTTATGCTCACAAATGTGTTGGATGAAGGTGATTTAAGCAAGTTTAAATCTTATGCTCACAAAGGTGTTGGATGAAGGTGGTGCCATGGATATTGCCTATCTGGACTTCAGCAAAGCCTTTGATACGGTTCCACATAAAGAGCTGATAGATAAATTAGTGAAGATTGGACTTAATCCCTGGATAGTTCAGTGGATTTGCAGCTGGCTGAAGCTAGATATCAGAGGGTTGTTGTTAATGGCAAGTATTCTGAGCAGAATCTGGTTACAAGCGGTATGCCACAAGGGTCTGTTCTGGGTCCTATTCTTTTTAATATGTTTGTGAGTGACATAGGGGAAGGTTTGGTAGGGAAGGTTTGCCTCTTTGCCGATGACTGTAAAGTGTGCAATAAGGTTGATATTCCTGGAGGCGTTTGTAATATGGCAAGTGATTTAGCTTTACTAGATAAATGGTCAAAGCAATGGAAACTGCAATTTAATGTTTCCAAATGTAAAACAATGCACTTAGGGAAAAGGAATCCTCAATCTGAGTATTGTATTGGCAGTTCTGTGTTAGTAAAAACTTCAGAAGAGAAGGATTTAGGGGTAGTGATTTCTGACAGTCTCAAAATGGGTGAACAGTGCGGTCAGGCGGTAGGGAAAGCAAGCAGAATGCTTGGCTGCATAGCTAGAGGTATAACAAGCAGGAAGAGGGAGATTGTGATCCCGCTGTATAGAGCACTGGTGAGACCACATTTGGAATACTGGGTTCAGTTCTGGAGACCTCACCTACAAAAAGATACTGATAAAATTGAATGGGTCCAAAGACATGCTACAAAAATGGTGGAAGGTCTTAAGCATCAAATTTATCAGGAAAGGTTTAATGAACTCAATTTTTATAGTCTGGAGGACAGAAGGAAAAGTGGGGATGTGATCGAAACATTTAAATATATTAAAGGGTTAAATAAAGTTCAGGGGGAAAGTGTTTTTAATAGGGAAGTGAATGCAAGAACAAGGGGGCACAATCTGAGGTTAGTTGGGGGAAAGATCAGAACCAATGTGAGAAAATATTATTTTACTGAAAGAGTAGTAGATACTTGGAACAAACTTCCAGCAGACGTGGTTGGTAAATCCACAGTAACTCAATTTAAACATGCCTGGGATAAAGATATATCCATCCTAAGATAAAATACAGGAAATAGTATAAGGGCAGACTAGATGGACCATGAGGTCTTTTTCTGCCATCAACCTTCTATGTTTCCATGTTTCTATGTTTAAATCAGTATTTATTGTTGAAAAATTTAGTTCCAAAATTCATTTTGTTCAGTTGTAATTTCATAAAGGACCAGTCAACATTATCAAATGCTTTTTTTGCGTCTAAAAATATTAATGCCATTTGTTATTCTGGATGTTGTTCATAGTATTCTAATGTGTTCATAATTGTCCTCAGGTTATTTTTAATGTGCCTATCCGGTAAAAAACCATTTTGGTCTTCGTGTATTATTCCATTCATAATATTTTTTAATCTATAAGCATATATTGAAACGAAGATTTTATAATCTACATTTAATAAGGAAATTGGTCTATAGTTTTGAATTTTTTCTTTCTCAGTGTCTGGTTTATGTATTAAAGTTATTAAAGCTTCTGACCAAGTTTTAGGGATTTTACCATCTAGAATTATATTATTAAAGATCTCTAACATATTTGTTGTAAGTATGTTACTATTTAACTTATAGAATTCCGCTGGTATGGCGTCAGGGCCGGTAGCTTTATTTTTTTTTTACTCTTGACCATTTCAAAATATCATCTCTTATGGTCTTCCTGATGAATTTAATGTGAACCTCTCTCAACAAGTTATGTTTTCTGGCGAAGCTAGTTTGAACTCTGTAAATTTCGTCAATTTATTTTATTAATTCTTGTGGATCCATCTGTAAGATCTCTCCTATTATCTCCACCATTTTTTAACCCAGATTTTCATCTTTTTCTTCTAATACATTTTGGAACCTCAACCCGTGTGAGGCTCGTTGTAGTTCTAGATGGGTAATAGCTTTGTCAAAACCTCGAGGTATCACATTACTATGGTCCTCAAATTACTCCATCCGCTGTTCTGCTTTCTCCATTTTATCTTCGACCGTTTTCATCCTTTGTTCGTTTTCTTTTAGGGTTTGTTGTATCACTTCAATTTTCCCATCCATTGCTTGTACACGTCCCTTCACATTTCCTAGTTTAACTTTTAGATCTCCTAGTTCAACTTTCAGATCACCCATTTCTGCTTTTATATCTTCATAATGCTTTTTGGCTTCTTCACGGGCATCTTCTCTGTTGGCATCAGTTGAGATCTGGGTTTTCTGCATGAAGTCTTGAAGGAGGGCTAAAGAATCCTGAATGGTCTGCAGAGTTGGCTTTGTCAGGATCTTCTCCTTTTCCTTTTCTTTCTCCTTACTCAACATACTTGTTATTGTTCTTTGTGGTGCTGGAGATGGAGATGGTGAAGGAGATCCTTGTGGGGTAGAGGATGGAGGTGAAGTCTGGTTTTTGGGGATTTTTATAATAGTAGATATAGTAGACATCTTGAAGAAATTTCTGGATCTTCTAAAACCTGTAAGATTTATCTGCTTCCAAAGTGGCATCAACTTAACAGCTTACAAAACTAAAAAAGAGAAAATACTCTATTTCTAATTTACTTAATATTTTGTAATATTGAATAATCAGTTATTGTGGTCTCAACTATTTGACTTAATATATATATTAGTAAGTACAATAAAAGTACTGAATATAATTAAATGTTAAAATATAGTTCAAAATTAAATAATTAAAAAGTACCAAGTATTCAAAAATGGAGAAAAATATTAAAAGAATTTATATTTATATATCTAAAAGAAGGAGAGGGAAAAAAGAAAAATTAAGAGAATATATCAATAATCCTTAGAGTAATTTATATAGGTATAAAAGTATTTTCCAAATATATGCAACTTATTATTCAATGTAAAATTACAAAAATATAATATCTAAATGCTAAATCAGTTAATACAATTATTATTAATCTAGTGTGTATATAAAAAAAGTAATTTCCAAATTTATGCAACTAATTAATCAATGTAAAGATAAAGGTATTCAATATTTAAGTGCTAATTCAATTGATGCAATTATTATAGGTCTGATATAACAAATCAATTATTATACTATCAATCCATCTTGTCTACATAAATATATAGTCCAGAAAAAAAAAGGAATAATAGAGAACAAAAAAGGGGAAAAGAAGAGGATTGGGGAGAAAAAATATAAAAAGGGAGAGAGAGGGGAAGAAGCAAAAAACCCAACAACTAATACTGGACTAGAGAAAATATTTGAAATGTTTTCTATGTAATATTTAGAATTAAAAACGAGAATAAGTATCAAGCTATATATGAAGAGGGGGCATGCCAAGAAAAAGGGAGGAGAAATCAAATTAGCAATTCATTTATACTTTAAATAATAATAATAATAATAATAATAATAATAATAATAATAATAATAATTTATTGGATTTGTATGCCGCCCCTCTCCGTAGACTCGGGGTGGCTAACAACAATAATAAAAACAACATGTACAATCCAATAATAAAAAACAACTAAAACCCCTATTATAAAACCAAACATACACAAACATACCATGCATAACTTGTAATGGCCTAGGGGGAAGAGCTATCTCAACTCCCCCATGCCTGGCGGTATAAATGAGTCTTGAGTAGTTTACGAAAGACAGGGAAGGTGGGGGCAGTTCTAATCTCTGGGGGGAGTTGGTTCCAGAGGGTCGGGGCCGCCACAGAGAAGGCTCTTCCCCTGGGCCCCGCCAAACGACATTGTTTAGTCAACGGGACCTGGAGAAGGCCAACTCTGTGGGACCTTATCGGTCGCTGGGATTCATGCGGTAGCAGGCGGTTCCGGAGGTAATCTGGTCCAATGCCATGTAGGGCTTTAAAGGTCATGACCAACACTTTGAATTGTGACCGGAAACTGATCGGCAGCCAATGCAAGCCACGGAGTGTTGAAGAAACGTGGGCGAATCTTGGAAGCCCCACGATGGCTCTCGCGACTGCGTTCTGCACGATCTGAAGTTTCCGAACACAAATAGGGTTAAATAGGAAAAATTTCTACCACAATAATTGTAAACAGGGAAAAAATACTTAAGTCCAATTTTCAATTATGTCCAAGATAATCCAAACTTCTTCTTCTAGTAGTTGAAATAAGGCAACTCAATCTTATTATTATTTAAAAATAAATCAATGTCTAAAGTCTATATAATATCCAGAATCTGATTTCAAAATGTTAAACAATCCTTATTTGTCCAGTTGTAATCCAGTTGTAATCCAAATTGTAGACCAAAAATGTAGATCAAATGATGTCCAAGTAAAGTTCTAATCAAGTTCAGAGTAAAAAAAAAATTCTTCAAAAAGCAATATAAATCTCAATTCAGACTGCAAATAGCTTAAAGTTCTATACAGGCCTTATCCCCTCGGTTCTGATATGTTTAATGAAACCTTGCAGGAATAAAGTGACAAGAAAACTTTAGAGTCCATACAATCTTACGCTCTATTGTAGTCTCAGTAATTATGTGAGCTAATGCTATTCCGATTTATTTAAATCCACTCACACTGGCAAGTTCTTCTAGCTTTCTTCTTCGCCTTAATTAATTGTAGATATTTCTATTTTAATTAATTTTATACAAATATTGATCGCTTTACCTTCTTTCTTCTCCGTTGGTCTAAGCACTCTATCAGACTTCTTTGTCTTTTCTTTTTACTTCCTCTTTGGTGGAGGTGCCGCTATGGCCAGGCGCTGGACATTCCAGGGCCCGGATCTTTACTCCTGGCGCTGCAGGGCAATCCTACACTTTCAGGGTATTGGCGAGTACCCCCCGGATGTTAGGAGCCCCCCTGTTCTGGATCAGACTCTCCGGGTCCAATCGGATCACTGTGGGTGCGACCGCCAGGGCAAAACGGAGGTCTGGGGACGGAGCTCTTTCCCCAGCCTCCCGGCGCGGCGCGACTGCCACCCGGAAGTCCTTAAATCAGTATTTATAATGGAACAAGAAGACACTGTTTGGATTCCAAATAGCATCCGGACCTAAATCAGAGTATAAGGCAAAATATTCCTTAAAGTTCCAATTTATTAGCAGAGCCATGTTGGCACATTTGGGAGAAACCCGAATCTGAAGTCCCAGGGGTTTCTCCACCTAGTTGAAAGTTCAAGCCTTTGTCCCCACACCCTCCCAGGTCCATCATGTTGACCAATCTTCATCTGCCAACTTGGCAGCAACTCCCATCTCCTTCCATGCAGATGCAAAAATGCAAAGACAAAGGATGACCTTGACAATCCAGAAGAAATTTGTTATGGCTACATGCAGACATCCCTCATGCAATTACCCCTCCCAAATTCTCACAGCTAAGAATAAATTTTTAAAAAGCATAAAGAGTGGCAGGCCAAAGACCCCAACGAAAACGGCTTCGGGCTGGCAGACACTTCTCAACATTTTTCATTATAAGGAGTGGTTAACTTGATTTCCCCTCCTATTGCACTCAAGAGCATGTGAGCAATATTGTTAGTAGCCTCTATAGGAACATTATGAAAAAAAATCATAATTATATGTGCAGCATGAAGATAGATGAAACAAAGACATTTAGCCATAGGCAGTTTTTGCAGCCACAGAAAGAACTTATTTTATTACCTTTTAAAAAGTTGTAAATTTGAGTTTCTAAAATTAAAGTCTTAATAGGCAATAAATATAAGTGATACTTGAAAGGTTTTCCCTAGTTATGTTGATCTCTAAATATATATAAGCTTCATAGTTCTTTTTTTCACATTACAGCTATTTTCTGTAAGAAACATGAAAGACCTAACTGTCAAGATATGCCTGGCCAAATTTTTAATGGCCCAGTGCACACATTTAACTGACAAGTAACTGAAATCTGACCCAGATGCTCAGCCTTTCTTGTTACTTCCAAACTATTTTAGACTTAAACACCTAACACCTACAGGTATTCACAATCTCCAGCTTGTCAATAATGCAGACCTTGCCAGATATACTATCAGGATGTGGGCAGACATAAAGACCTCACAGATGACTTTAGTTAAACCATCTTGACCACCTGTACCCCTCAAGGCTTTTTCTTGATTTGTCCTTCACAAAGTCACTTTGGAAGAGTAGTTAGTAAATTACCAAATGGCTAAAGCAATTATAGTGAAGCCATGCAGCGAGGGAGTTAAGCAGGGCAAGGGAATTTAATTTGATAATTCATAGTCATAAGACTGAAACTTAACATTTAACCTTGCAGAAAATTACAATGCCTTTTTGATCCAGTAAAAATTCTGTGACCATTGAAACATGAGACTATAAAACATATTCTTATGAAAATATGTTATCTCATTAGAAAAAAAATCCTCTGCCAACAACTCTTTAGCATAAAGGATAGAAGTGTATTTGAATATGTAACAGACAGTATGTAAGTAAATGTAGATCTAGAATAAAGCAACTAAAACTGACATTTAAGTGCTTATTTTGCTTATTACTGGTATATATTTTTCAATTAAAATATAATGTTCTAGAATGCACTAAATCTAATTCATGTAAGCTAAAAACAACAAAATGAAAGCAAGAGAAAATTAGTGGTAAATAGCAGATTCCTTAACATATCTGTTCCAAAGATAGATAATGTTGAGGTATATGTGATGATAGCAAATTTCATAGTGATAATTTTTTTTACTTTTAATCATAACAAATCTTACAGAATATTTAAGAAAGAGAAATATTTATTTGAAGTATAGTTTGAAGGATAATTTGAGTACATAGTGAATTCCAAGATATAAACAACATTTATATACTATATTGACTATGGACTATAATTTTTGTAAATTAATTTTTCAGTTTTATTCATATCTAAATGTTTGTTCTAGAAATTATTTTATTTTAGGAAGCATCCAAATAGATCATGATAAATTCCATGTTTACTGTAATGAGGCTAAGAAAGTCAAGCAGAGTAGAAGCCAATTAATCCAATAGTGCCAGATATGGTACATTTTATTATTTTTGAGTCTAATGGATCATTATATAGATCAATGTAATCTTACAATATTTGATGGCTCTCAGACTGTTTGGGGGGTTTAATTGGGGGTTTAATTTAATTTGGGGTACAGTCTTATTCATTCATTCTAATATGTGCAGGAAGTTGTTGTAAATATAATTTGAGGAGCTGGGCAGATATAATAAATTCTTATTTATTTTTAACCATGTGCCATTTTTCTGTTTGAATAAATTCCAGGCGCACAATAAAACTAATTCAAAGTAAACATTTAAAACAATGAACACTATTAAAATATTTAATGGCATAAAATAAGGCTAACTTTAATTTTTCATCTAACTCAAACGAGATAGTGGATTTCTTAAACCACTTGCCTGAAAATAGTTATAATTTGAATAGTATCTGTTATATATGCTCTGGTAATGCCATGATTAGATTACTACATTATTTTTGAAGATCGTTCTGGTACTTCAGTTGATGATGTGACCTCAGTGCTCCTTCAAGAGGACTGGCTGGCACTCCATATTTAGATCCAACTCAAAAGTACAGTTCCAGATATGTCAAAACATTATTCTGCACAAATAATAATAATGATACAGTATATCAGTGCTTCTGATAGGTGCTTGTGTTGAGACTCAGGTCACCCTTAGTGACTCTGTTCAGAATCAATGTTCAATGTCCAATGTTCGAATACAGCTCACCTGTCTGGAACCCACACCGAATTTCAGACATCAACATCCTAGAAAATGTCCAACGTTACTTCACTATGTCCAACGTTACTTCACTCCACCACTCGAAACAGAATACCCTACGAAACTAGACTTACAATCCTGGGTCTAGAAAGCTTAGAACTACGATGCCTTAAACATGATCTAAGTATTGCCCACAAGATCATATACTGCAACGTCCTGCCTGTCAACGACTACTTCAGCTTCAACTGCAATAACACAAGAGCACGCAACAGGTTCAAACTTAATATCAACCGCTCCAAACTTGACTGTAAAAAATATGACTTTAGCAATCGAGTTGTTGAAGCGTGGAACTCATTACCAGATTCTGTGGTGTCAACCCCCAACCCCCAACATCACATGCATATCATGCCCACCCCAGCTCCGTTAAGGGGGGAAATGTGATACGTCATATGATGGCAATATGATGCAGTGAGTTTGACACCTGTGTTCTACACAAACAAACAAAAATAGAAAACCATTAGGTAAAGTCCAGTGATGCACTAATAGATATATATAAAAATAATAATTAAAAACAATTTCTGCTGGCTTTCAAATTAGTTTTTTAATGACAACTATACAATAATCACTTAACTTGTACACCAATGGTGGATGCAGAAGTACTCTACTTCATCCCATAACAGAAAACAGACTGCAATAAAATTAAGTAGGAAAACAACACCATGTACTTATGCCCTCCACAAACAGTTGATAATCCCCACTTGTAAGGAAACAAACTGGTAGTGCATACTGTATATGCCCTATGTTACTATTTATTCAGGAGGGAAAATTATTTAATGCTTTTTTTCTGATTTGCAATTGGTGGTTTTATAAAACACAGCATTATATTTATTACAGAATTGATAATTTCTGAATGTGGAAAATATGATTTTGCACATAGAACGTACCTGTTTTGTATTGCTCAAATAGTATCTCCTAACCATTACTGAATGATGTGTATATTTAGAAAACCTAGACTTGCCTTTTAGTGCTAGCTGAAAATATGCTTTGTCAGGGAAGACAATACAAATATATTAAATGCCCTTTAAAGGCCTTAGACATGAAAGTATTTAGATATCAGAACCCAACTTGCTTTAAACATCTCTTTATAGCCATGATTGACAGTTTAGAATTTATAATAAGGGACTGGGTACTAAATTTATTAAAGCGGATACAAATGTTGGTTTTTGAGCACTTATGCCTGTGAGATTTAAAACAATTTTATATTCACTTATTTGTCACACAATTCTGATGTACAAACAAAGAGTTTATTTAAATGTGTTTGCAAAGGCAGGCCTCCACGTCCCTTTCCAAATTTGACTGAGATCGTGAAGCATACTTTTAAAGTTTCACACCATGCATTTATACATTTCCACACAATATGCATGTTTCACACAATATATATATCACAGCTACGATCCTTTACACTCTGTGTTTCTGACAAATGTGATTATCCCTGCCTTGCTACAACAGGATCTATCGTATCTTGTTTAGCATTTGACCAGAATGGCGTACTTGCTTGAACATTCAAGCCGAGCTGATACACAGTTATTAGCTCTTTATCATTTGTGGTTTTTATTTAGCTTTGCTACTAAGGCTTGCAGTAAGAGTCATTGAGTTAAATTATTTTATAATTCTTCTGATACATTTTATAAAAGTAACTTTCCATCCATTCTCACATGCCTATCTCTTGTCTACCTGCTGGCTTTAAGGTGGGACAAGAACTCACCATCTCCTTGATTCTAGCCTGGTGCCTTAATTATTAGACCAAAGAGGCTCTGGAAATATGGTAAAATAGTTGAAAAAGCACAATCATTTGAGCATGATTATTTGAGCTCCTCCAAATTTTGTAATCTATTAGATTTGCTATGATTTATAGCATTATTTGAATTATCTTTCCTCCCTACTTCAGCCAAGTCACAGCCCCTTCCTAATCCTTAAAACAATAGTTGAAAATATAATGGCATAAAGGGTGCTAGATTCAGGCCATTGAGATTTGAGTGCTAAGCTACATAAGCCAACGAAAACACACCATAAAATAAGTATAAAACTCTTTTCAGTAGTAAGAATGTTTTTCTTCTAATGGTGCTGAATTCTGTACTTGTTTGTAGACAGCAAAGATTTTATATGCTCAAACTGCCCAAGGAGCTGCTGATACAGTTCTACAGAGGAATCATTGAGTCTGTCATCTGCACCTCTATAACTGTCTGGTTTGGTGCTGCAACCCGACAGGACCGACACAGACTTCAGAGGACAATCAGAACTGCAGAAAAAGCAATTGCTGCCAACCTGCCTTCCATTGAGGACCTGTATACTGCACGAGTCAAAAAGAGGGCGGGGAAAATATTTACTGACCCCTCACATCCTGCACACAGTTTCAACTCCTACCCTCAAAACATCGCTACAGAGCACTGCACACCAAGACAACTAGACACAAGAACAGTTTTTTCCCGAATGCCATCACTCTACTAAACAAATAATTCCCTCAACACTGTCAGATTTTCTACTAAATCTGCACTTCTATTCTACTAGTTTTTCTCATCATTCCTATCACCCATTTCCTCCCATGTTGACTGTATGACTGTAACTTGTTGCTTATATCCTAAGATTTTTATTAATATTGCTTCTTCATTGCTTATTTGACCCCTATGACAATCATTAAGTGTCGTACCAGATGATTCTTGACAAATGTATATTTTATGTATGCTGAGAGCATATGCACCAAGACAAATTCCTTGTGTGTCTAATCACACTTGGCCAATAAAATTCTGTTCTATTCTATTTAGTGGCCTTCTGGGGAACTTTTTTGATGATATTTGTTCACTTATTCCAAACCAGCTGTTGCATTTGCTGTCATTTTTGGCATGCTGAAAGTTGATGGCTCTGATATATATATATAACATACAGCTCTATTATTATTTGTTGTACTTATATTAATTGGGACATCATTAATATATTTCCATGTCTTTTATATTGTCATTCAAGAACTGAGCTATTTGACTTACTTCTAATATTAGATTATAATTAAATCCTAATGTCTTATTTTTACTTACAGTGTGGATATTATCAATCTTAATTTCTAAAATAATTTCTAAAACATTTAAAAATAAATTCAATTTAGTAATGATATTCTGAAGATTAACCAATCTAAAAGGTGGCAAGTTAAAACAACTAGCGGAAATGAATGTTACAACTATAAAGGCTCTGTCTTCATATTTTTAAATCCTTGTTGAAACTTTGTTTTAAATAAGTGATACAAATTGCTATAAATATGCTGTATGACTTTGTATCATGTAGCTACACTGTAAGACATTCATCCTTTATTCTGACTAAATATTTAAATTTGGCTCCTTGAAACAATTTTTTAACTTCTTCACATTAAAATACTTAAAGGCATTTAACTTTACTACTGTATGTCATAATCAGAGGTGGATTCCTCCCGGTTTGGACCAGTATTATAGAACTGGTAATAATTTGACGGCCTGGGTTGCTAGAACCAGCAGCTACCCAGACCTGTCACGCTCCTGAACTGGTTCTCCTGGTGCCGCCGTAGGCACTACAATCACTGCAATAAAATGAGCCGGGGTGGCGCAGCAGGTAGAGTGCTGTACTGCATGCCACTGAAGCTGACTGTAGATCTGAAGGTCAGCGGTTCAAATCTCATCACCGGCTCAAGGTTGACTCAGCCTTCCATCCTTCCGAGGTAGAACCCGGATTGTGGGGGCAATATGCTGGCTCTGTTAAAAAGTGCTATTGCTAGCATGTTGTAAGCCGCCCTGAGTCTAAGGAGAAGGACGGCATAAAAATTGAATAAATAAATAAAATAAATAAATAAATAAATCTTGTTTCTTGCTTCTGCGCATGTGCAGAAGTTTTTTAAAAGTACTGCATGTGTGTGCCCACTCGTGCAAAGCACGTGCGCAGTGTGCAATGTGTGTGTGCCGCATCCCTGAGTGAAATGGCAGTGGGAGAATCCAGAAACCACCCACAGTCATAATAAACTGATTAATTTGTTCAATTGCTTCAGTTAAATGGAACCAACTGCCCCCAGAGACTTGTACTGCCCCCACCCTTCTGGCCTTCTGAAAGGCTGTGAAAACTTGGCTCTGCCGGCAGGCTTGGGGACCATATAATAACTATTTGGCCCCAGAGAGATGCTTGTTTGGATTTTTTATTGGTTTATATTTTTTTGGTTTATATAATGTATGTATGTATGTATGTATGTATGTATGTATGTATGTAAGTAAGTAAGTATGTATATAAGTATGTATATAATTGTTTTATACTGTGTATGACTATACGCTGCCCAGAGTCCACAAGGAATTGGGCGGCTTAGAAATTAAATAAATTAAATTAAATATATTTTAATCAAATGTGTTTTCTTTTAGCCAAGTAAAGACATAATAGTTTTAAAAACCAAAAACATTTTTGTATCTATTTTCACACAATAATCTTTTCTCATTCTCAGAATAGAATCACTGCAATTCTAAGAATGTTCTAATGGATAGTAATCACTATATAATTAAAATGATCAGGGACAATAATTTTAATATAAATGAGAGTTGAACACATGTATTATAATTTCTTCTTTGGAGTTGAATTATCCCTATGTAAGAGTCTGAATTCAGATAGTCATGATAAAAATACAGCTCTAACAGCATGGGATTGCAATGGGAATGCCAAGGTTTCCCCGAAATGCATTAATTCTACCTAACGCAATAATCTAACAAATTATTCCAATTAAGCTATCTGATAATGGAATCACCTAGCAAATATATATTATCCTTTTACTATCTGGTAACCTAATAAAAACATGCGGAGAGGGGCGGCATACAAATCTAAATAAATAAATAAATAAATAAATAAATAAATAAATAAATAAATTATATACCATAACTTATCAGGATTCAGTTCTTGATAAGATGCATATTTTTTAATTCAGGTACTGTAACTGAGGAAACAAGTCATAAAATGTGAAAAATCTTGTTTTTTCCAGTGATTTTTCCTAGCTAAATCAGCTAGCTTTGGGAGGTTCTGGGATTTCTCTGAGAAAGTGTATTGGACAGAGTTGGCTAATCAATCTCCAGAACGAAAATCCAACTTGACTTTTTTCTGCTCCAAGGTTACTTCCTTAAAAGACATTGAACCATGTTTCTTGCCTGAATGAATAGAGTTTCCTTTCTCTTCTATTTTTTTATAAACATTGTTGCTTCTATCTAGTTTTCACAAGTTTAGCATTCTTCAAAATCACCTCTTCTCATAGGATTAGCTTGATCGGTCTCTAGAATTTTTAAGGCAAAGCCTTTTCCTTATAAATTAGGTAAAAGTGTAAAGCTTGTATCAACTATTGGAGTTGCTCAAAGGGCACATTTTCCTGTTCACCTATCCTCTTTAGCAAAGATTCTCCTCCAAGTTAATACTGTACTCTAATTAAATAATATGTGCTAAATTTGGACAGAACAATTTATATTCAGGAATTCCTGTGCACTGTGTTGATAGTCCAGCATTTTCACTTCGTGTCACACTTTAGAATATTTTAGTCAGCCTATTTGCAAAATTAATTTGCTATTTTCATAAAAGTCTGGATGCAAAAGAACTTAGTGGGTAAATTATACATTATTAACATTTGATTATTATGTTTGAAAATTTGGCTGCAGATTATATCTTCTCCATATCTATGAATTTTCTGGAACCATTATTTGATTAAAACACTTATTTTCAAGCTTAGAAAAACTATTCTTCTTGAAATTCCTTAGATGACACATCACATCTGTGATGTGTTACACCCTGTCACATCATATTACATCTTGCAGAATAAACAGAAGAAAGGTTATAAACTCAGTGTGTGCATACCAATTGCTAACAAGTATGTGTTTTTGCCAACTTCTATCTAAATGAATGCACTCAGGAGTGACAATCCTAGGATCAGATAATTTCTGGTTGAAATTCCTTATCCATCTGTTGGTAGAAAAGTCCCATATCTAATATAATATTAAACAATATTTATGCACAAAACTAATGATCAGGAATACAAACAAATTTATATCTCTATATCCATGCCTATTTATATTAAATATTTATATTTAAAAGCACTACATAAGTTAGGATCAACAAGAAAGTAAAGCATTTTTTTTGTAATAATGAGTTGATTTGTTCTTCAAGAAAGGCACTTATTCATCATAGCCAGTAGTGGCCATGACATAGCATCACAAAGATGATTCCTGGTAGCATAATGTTGTAGTTGATATATGTGGCTGATCATAATATTGTTTCTATACTTTTTTGGTGTCCTAAAAAACCTATATCTGAATAGAATAGAATAGAATTCTTTATTGGCCAAGTTTGATTGGACACACAAGGAATTTGTCTTGGTGTACACGCTCTCAGTGTACATAAATAAAAAGATACATTTGTCAAGAATCATGAGGTAAAACACTTAATGATTGTCATAAGGGTCAAATAAGCAATCGATATTAATAAAAATTGTAAGGATTCAGGCAACAAATTACAGTCATAAGTAGGAGGAAATAGGTGATAGAAATAATGAGAAAAAATAGTAATAATGGTAGTGCAGACTTTGTGGTTCATTGTTTGTATTAAATAAGTAAACTATATGGATTATTGAAGACCCAATGCTCAAATACTGGATTTATGGTTGCCACCATAATACATTTTCCTTAAAATACATTTCATCTCCTTGCCTGTTCCTCTTTTTTACTGAATATTTCAAGCCAATTCAGTATCATTTGATGTTTGTTTCAGGGCTTTATTCCAGTATGCAGAGAGCAAATTACAGTGGTACCTCGGCACTCGACCACAATTCGTTCCAGAAGTGTGGTCGAGAACCGATTTGGTCGAGTACCGAATTTATTTATCCCATAGGAAATAATGGAAATGGATTTAATTGGTTCCCAGCCCCTGTTAACTCGCTGGGAACCAATTAAATCTATTTTCTTTATTTCCAATGGGATAAATAAATTCGCTACTCCAAGCTGCAGGAAAGGTGGGGGCTGCTGCAATCCCGGCAGCTTTGGGGGGCTCTTTTCCTCATTGCTTCCTTTTATTACCTGTAAGCAGCTTCAAAAACTTTCTCCTTCCCTGTGGCTGCAACAGTGGCGGCTTCCTTTCCAGTAGCAAGAGCGCCGGGAACGTCACGTGATGAAGGGAAGCTGCTGGAGCCATCTCAGCAGTTGCTGCCGCTCCAGCAGCTTCCCTTCATTACGTGACTTCCCGGCGCTCTTGCTACTAGAAAGGAAGCCGCCACTGTTGCAGCCACAGGGAAGGAGAAAGTTTTTGAAGCTGCTTACAGGTAATAAAAGGAAGCAATGAGGAAAGGAGCCCCCAGAAGCTGCCAAGATTGCAGCAGCCCCCACCTTTCCTGCAGCTTGGAGCTCTTAGAGAGCTCCTCAGCCCCCTGAAGCTGCCGGGATTACATTTCGGATAATGAACAAAATTTTCTCTGGCTGTTCGGTATCTGAATTTTTGTTCAGATACTGAAGCAAATTTTTGCCGAAAATTTTGTTCGTTATCTGAAATGTACGAGAAAGGAAGCGTTCGAATACCGAGGTACCACTGTATATACATTGATAATGATAGATAATGAATCATTTCAACCAATACAAAGACATAGTATAAAGCTAAAAAGAGTGTCATATATTTAACACTGATTGGAGAGGTTATGTTACAGAAGGGAAAATAAATGTTTATCATTGACATTTCAGTAACGACAGGCTAAGAAAACCAGTTGCCTTTGATATACAGTGATCCCTCGATTATCGCGAGGGTTCCGTTCCAAGACCCCTCGCGATAATCGATTTTTCGCGATATAGCGGTGCGGAAGTAAAAACACCATCTGCGCATGCGCGCCTTTTCCCCATGGCCGCGCATGCACAGATGGTGGAGGCGGGGAGCGACGAGAGTGCGGAAGCCAACAGATTGCTTTGAATGCCAGCTGCCCCCGCCCCCCCAGCACCCGCCGTTTGTCGCTCGCCTGTCCGCCGTTTGCCGCTATCACCGCCTTCCCCACCCAGAGTCGAAGTCCCGGGGATGGCAAGGAGGGAGGGAGCGATGCGGATTAAGCCCTCCATGGCCTCTTTAACACTTGGGCAGAAGTCGCACTCCTCCTCCGGGTGATGGAAAAGACGCGGGTACTCGGGAGCCCAGGCGCCCCGCTCGAAGTGGAGGAAAGCAGGCGGTTCCCGGGGAGAGAAAGCAGACACTGGGCTTAGAGGCGCCCATCCCAGCGGAGCAGATGGAAACGCTCCGCCTGCGTATCGCCATCCCCGAAGATACGCAAGCTCTCCCCCACCACACAAACACCCCCCCCCCGCCCGGCCAAACTCTCCCTCCTGCCGCCCCTTGCCAGCCGAGCGCCTCTTCGGCTCCGGTTACTTTCCCCGTGGGGTGGGACAACCCCGCCACCGGGCAAGTGGTTCCTGTTCAGCGCCATGTTCCTGGCCAATGGCAGCGCCTCCAGCCTCCTCGCCACTCGCCTGCCCGCCGCTACCGCCCCTCTCACCGCCGAGTCCTCCTGCAGCAGCGCTGGCGGCCACCGTTCCCCGTAAGCACCCACCACTTGCCCGCCCGGTCGCTTGCCGCTACCGCCCCTCTCACCGCCGAGTCCAGCGCTGGCGTCCCCCGTCCCCCGTAGGCACCCGCCCGCCTGCTGCCCCCCCGAAAGAGATGAGAGAGGGAGGAAGAGAGTGTGAGAGAGGAAGAAAGAGAGAGAGAAGAGTGGAAGGAAGAGAGAGAGAAATGATAGAAAAAAGAGACAGAGAAGTGACTCTTGGTGATGACGTATGACGTCATCGGGTGAGAAAAACCGTGGTACAGTATAGCAAAAAAAACGGGGAGTATTTTTTAATTATTATTTTTTGAAAAATCGCGATATAGCGTTTCGCGAAAATCGAGATCGCGAAAATCGAGGGATCACTGTACATATATTTATTAGACGTGTCAATCATTTGCAGTGGAATATATAGATCAAAATAGATAGCATGGCATTGGAAAAACAAACAGAAGTGGTCTCAGTTATTGTGGCCATGTCCTTTAATCAAGCCAAGAAGAAAACATGAGCTTTTGTTCAGCTTCCAAATAAAGCAGTGACTGTTCACTATTTAAAATCTACAAAATAATGAAGATAACATTTGTATACAAGTTTAAGAAAAAAGCTGGTTAAAGAAGTAAATCTGAGAGTGGCTTTATAAAATGTAGCTTATAATAGCTGTATGATGTAGCTATTATGACTTCAGGAGGTGGCTATTCTAAGTAACATGGTTACATTTTTATGGTTACATTTCAACATTGCTCTATTAAATAACACATCGTCGTCTGTTGCCACATTATTATGCTTTGATTTCTGACACAGTTCAATGTTTATAGGTCAGTGCATTGAGCAATCATGGAAATATTGTTAGATATTTCTGTACAACAATACTAAACACAATTGCCTCATGTTTATACAGAATTGCTCTAAATCATCATAACAATAATAACATTTCATTTATTTCAGATTAATCTATGGCTGGATTTCAGTCAAGAGAGATGTACCGTAGTTAAACTGCATCTCTTTTCAATCTCTTGTGCCTATAATTTTAATATGGTGGTATCGATTGCTCTCCCCCCCCCCCCCGGCATCTGTACCTCATACAGAAGATAATTGATGCTGCTGTACTGAATCATAAAATCACAGAAGACCATAGTACAACTATCAATATAATAATTTGAGATTAATGTAATGGTATTCAAAATGTAAAATGGTATTACTACAATTGCTTATACATTAGTCTATTTAATTCTATACCATACTAAAGAACATTTATAATGACTTAATTTGATTACAAATACATTTCATCATATTAAAATTTGATTGTTTTGTTTCACAAACGTAACATGACATTTTTTTAAACATTTTTAGTTTATACTGTATAGGATACTTTATAGTTCCATACATATTACCATAAATTAAACTTTTAACCTGAAATCTTTTTCAAGTATAATCATTTTCTTAAAAATATATATATATATCAAAAGTTCCTATTAGGTATTGTGCCACTGAATAAATTCTGGAAAGATTTTAATAGTAAGTTACACCAGTTATAATAAAAAAAACTTTTCTTATATATGTTACCAAAATGCAAAGCAGACAACAATTAAAGGCAACGTTTCTTTATGAAAAGAGAAGGCTTTGGAATTTCTCTTTGAACTATGCATCATTTATTGGGAATCTTGTCACAACATGAATCCCTTTGGGGTGAACACAATTGATTTGAAGGTTAAAATAAATTAATCTTGCTGCGACCTAATGCAATTTATTGGAAGCTGGCCTTGGGAAACACATTGACATTTACTACATCGGCTTCAAAATGCAGTAATGTATTTATGAGTAACTTGTTCATCTTCACAAGCTTTTATTAATTATGGCATTTTAAATGACCCATTTAAATTTTCATTAGTTTTGCCAAGAGTTTGATGTTATTATCTCTCCATGGTAATAGCTACAAGTTTCATCACTTTTACATTAACAATATTGAGATGTTTGCTAAGACAGAATTTCGTTCCCCCTCCCTTGCCCACTCCCCCATCTCTTTTCTCCTTTATGCTGACGATGCAGCCATACTGTCTGTAACCCAAGTAGGCCTCTGAAGATGCCTTAAAGCTCTATCACTAAAAGAAAATTACTCTAAAACAAAAGTATTGGTATTCTTGAGGAAATGCTTTCAGGCCCCAATTAGATGGACAAATTAATTGACCAGATAAAATCCTTTAAATACCTAGATGCCTATTTCCAATCTTTTGCCTGCTGGTCTACCCAAACAAAAGAGCATCTAGTATAAACCAAAGCATCCCTTGCTATTGCTAAATTTGCAAGCAATTATTTGTTAATAATTATGTCCCAGCAGCTATTAACTATTAATTAGCTATTAATAGTTAATAGCTGCTGGGACATAAGTTTGAAACTGCTTGGTGCTCAGCTATCTATTTACCAGGAATCTACCAGCTTAGAAGAATTCAGTCAAAATTCTTGAAAATCTCACCACAAATTCCTTATTCAAATTCTAATGTTCTAACACAACTGGAATTAGGTTGCATTTCCCTTGGGGATCAGTTTACGGCTGCCATCTTAGATTCTGGTTGGAACAAATCTGTTGGAGAACTTTCTTAGTCTATTTCACCTTTCTAGATAAGTTGTCTCCTACTTTAAAAAGAAAAATTAATGATGATTTTTTAAATAAACACCATTTTTGCTACTATCAGCATATAAATCACTAACCATTCCTATTTTATGTTAATATTGTCCTTATAAATTCTCAGTAACTTTCATTGTTTATCTACTGTATATCCTAATTGATAATTTTATCTGGGTTTGTGTTCTGGTTTCTGGTAGAACTTTAGCTATTACAAATAACTCTTACTAAATGCAGTATTTCATAAACAAAGAAACTCCATCTTTATTTCTCTTCCCTTCTGTATTCAAAATACAGTTCATACTAGCACATTCCTCTTCCTCCCGTTATCTTTCTTAATTGCATTCCTCATACATTCCTCCCAGCCTTCTCCGTTTAACAAGATTTATGTACTCACAGCATGATTCAAAAACAGCAGAAATGACTGTAAAATAACAGAGAATGCATTTGCTTGCTTGGGAGCTGAACGGAAACACCTTTCATTTTAGCCCTACAACATTGAAACTCCACCCTTCTTCCCCACTGACCTCCTGACGTACCAAATACATCACTCCAGTATTTAACCCATTCCCCCCCCTTAATATCTTCTTCCAAACACCTGTTCCTTACATTTTGGACCCTTCTGAATTTAGGATTGACCCAGCGAACGTCTGATTCTTCCTCGCTAGATTCTGGACTCATAGCCACATCCTGTGGCTGGCCTCCCACCTGTTCTACTACCTGTAACCCCGGACTCACCACTAATTCATAAACACTATCTGTATCAGAGTCCTCAATTTCTTTATCATCCTCCAACTGACCAGGAGTATGTACAACATTTTTTAGCACCAAGTCTCTCAAATCTTTGGATATTCCCACTGCAAATAAAATGTGTGTCTGTCCTATTGCAATTATTCTATCAATAGCTCTTAGTAATTGTTATTAGGGAACATTAGTGGAATTCTGCTATTTCATTTATCCTCTGCTCATAAACATTTATTTCCCCAGAACAATTAGGCTTTACTGTGATCCAGCATAGTTCTAATATTTTTCATGTTTTTCTAATGTTTCTTTGAACAGCTCTATTGCCCAATTCAGATGATTGAGAACCTGTTGTTTTTTTAAAAAAATCTAATCAATAATTTGGAAAAACTCTTTAATTTAATATGACATTATATCTCTCATTTAATTTATGCTTCTGAAATTTCATTTATGGATTTTAGTGTTATGTGCTGAGGGGAAATTAAATATATTGAGGGGAAATTAAATATATTATTGTATTCCATATGTCAGAATGATTTTCCAGGTTCGGAACCATAACCACTATTTCCCTTAATCTTTTGAGTCTGTTCTGAATAAGGAGTGGATGCTTCCTGATAAACATTCAGCAAGTGCAACTTTTCAAATCATTTGATAGACAAAAGTAAGCCCAATGCATTTGCACAAAACATTATATTTTTCATAAATTTATCCTATTCTTTTAATTAATTAGGCAGAAATTAAATGAATCCATGAATCTAGTATAGTAGTAACATATAATACTTTCTATAATGAATGCAGAAAAATATAGTTTTAGTAGAATATTATTCTATTGAACTGTAATCCAATTATTAGATAATTGCAACCATAATTTCTCTTTAGGTCATTTGTCAAATGTTTCCCAAAAAACAAATTTAAAATGGATTTTTCTGCTTTAATTGTCTTTACCGTGTTTGGGGCTTTAAGCTCTTTTCTAGTTTTCTGGTAGTTAGTTCCCTGGTGCGCCAGGATCCTTGAAGGATATGGTTCAGTGGTTCTGAAATCACATCTGCCAGCTCCTTCAGAATTCTGGGATGCAATCCATTTGGTCCTGGCGATTTGAACGTGTCTAGAGTGAGTAGGTTCTCTTACCATTTTCTTGCCTATTTGTATTCCTATTCATTTTTTTTATAGTACTGTTTTTTATAGATTGTTTTTTCGCTGATTAGTAACAACTTCATCTATTTCCTTTGTTTGATTGAGTAGCTTGTAATATATACCTATGGCCGTGCCATGGTTATTTTTTCTTTTATATTAACCCAAATACATTTAGATTAAAATACATTTTATCATTGTTCTGTTGTATTTCTATAGAGGTGTCATTCCACCTCATCTTTTATTAGTTCTGTTATCAACAGTTTGAATCCCTCTGGCTATATGTTCTAGACATGGGTTTCATTCAACCAAGTTTCAGTGGCAGTGATGTCATAATATGCCCTCATGTACTATTCACTCTGTTTGTTCCTCATACTTTGAAACATTAGTGTATAGGCATCTGAGTCTTTTTTCATTAATTCTGTGTTTGGTTTTTACATCTCCTGTTTTGCGTCCCTTTTTTCTTAATGGTTGGTTAATTGCCTTGAGATTTGTGCTTGGAATTAGCTTTCAAAAATTCATCTCCCTCTCCCTCTAGTTTAAAGCCATTTGGATAAGTTCAGCCAGTTGATTTCCAAAGATATTTATCCCAATTCTTCTAAGTTGTAGCCCATCTCCTGTTAGAAACAGAGCTGTATTGCTAGAAGCAATCCCAGAACACCTTGTTGTCATTGCTAACCGAATCATGCTAGTAGTTAGGTTAGGACCCACCCTAATTCAATCCATACCTGGCTTGCTCCCTTCTAGCACTGAACTCAGTTAAGTTAAAGAACCTCTTCAGCTCCCCTCACTTGCCATTTTGGCTGCCTTACACTCTTCTCTTCTGCTGGTCTTACTGCCTTGTGCTCTGCTTACCCTACTGCCTATCAGCCCTGCCGCTCTGCCAGTCCTGTGGCCACGGCTGTTTTCCTCCCACTGCTGACAAGGTGTATCCAGCTTGGTCGTAGGCGAGGCAACTTAGGCCTTCTTCCCAAGGCCACTTGCACTGTTCTTTAAATCAAGCAGTACCTTCTCATTTGTTCTGGAAGACCGCAGAAACTTTCTGAAGGTTGAAAGGAAGGAAGACAGTAAAGTCCAGTTGTGGGTGGCATGACCAGTGAGTGCAGGGTGGCAGGGCTGGGCAGAGTGAGTGGAGCACAGACCAGTAGGTTGGCAAGTAAGTGGAGAACGGGAAGATCACAACAGCTTAAGCTTTGCGCTGTGGTGTTGGGATGACCAGTCACAATTTTAATATCAATATTTTGAGTAATACATATAAAATTAATGGCAGATAGCTATTTATATTGGTCCATGTCTGTAATATATTGGGTTGGTAGCAGTTTGATCATTTCGCTAAGATCAAGAGGTTTTTAAAAATTACAATTTGGTGTAGACTTTATTGAGTAGGGCTTAAGTTTTTGAAAGTCAGTGAGAATTCTAAATACACATGGTTGTATTAGAATAGGACAACTATTAACAAGAAGATACAGTTACAGTAAAAAGTAATATCTGTAGTGTAAGAGATCTGAAAATAAATTCAATTTTTCAAACAAAGTAATACTCCCAGTTCTGTCTATATGAAATAGATTATTGTGAGAATGGAAGTTATCAAGTACATTATATACAAAGTTCGTGTAAAATTCTATAGCAATAGCCTATATTGTTTGCCTCCACTTAGAATAGAACTTGAGGTGAACAGGGAACAAGACTTAATACATCCTTAGAACTAAAAGTGCTATTTTGATCTTATAATACTATAAATACATTCACATGGGATTTCAAACATAAAAAGCCCTTTGAGACCTGGGCCTCTTAAAAAGCTTTTATCTAATTAAACTCAACAATATGTATTTGTCCCCAGGCAATAAGTAAAAGATAGCTAGTTTTTGACTTTAACAAATCTCAAATGAAATAAGCAAATGTTCTATTGCTTGAGTTGCCAAACCCACTGTTAATTTTCACTGGGCAGGAAATAATTGTTCATCAATGTATGGATTATATTTGGCAAACAATGTCCTTGTAGGTAGGTCATATCATAAGCTTCGGGTTTAATTTTCTTTGCCATATGATGGCACCGAGAAAGTCTGCTTTGGTGAAATGCCCTCAAACCATTTGAGACCATTTCACCAATAATATAATTATTTTCTATTATTCTCTGCAATTCTGTATGGATTTCATATTTACAAGACCATCTGCTAAGAATTAAGGAATGTTTCTTTAAGGAGAAGCTCTCTGTAACCTCATCTCATCTTTCTTTACAAATGTAGAGGAGATTCTAACACAGGAGGAAGCTTATTCCCAGAACTATGGATCACCAAAAGCAAACACAGACCACAGAGACAAAGAGGTAAAAGAGCGGGAATTTTAAATAGAATAAGGAATACTGTAATTAAATTTTTTTAAAAGCACCAAGCCCAGACAAGATAACTCCTTCTTGGCCCCCATCTTCACCCAAATCTTCAACAAATCACTAGAGATATGCCATGTTCCTTTTTGCTTCAAACACTTCACTATCATCCCAGTGCCAAAGAAGCCCTCCATCAAGGAACTGAATGACTAAAGATCAGTTGCTCTAACACCTGTAATTAGGCAAACCTTTGAAAGGCTAATGATGTCTCACTTGAAAACCATCACAGATCCACTGTTAGACCCTCCGAAAATTGCATACCAAGCAAATAGATCAACAGATGATGTTGTTAATATGGCTCTGCCCTACATCCTACAACATCTTGAATCTCCAAAGACCTAGTCAAAGGTCTTCTTTGTAGACTTTAGTTCAGCATTCAATACCATCAAACTGGACATTCTTCTACCTAAACTAAATCAGCTAGCAGTACCTGAACACATTTGTAAGTGGATCACAAGCTTCCTAACAGACATGAAGCAGCAGGTGAAGCTAGGCAAAATCACATCAGGTATCTGTACAATTAGCACAGGGACCCCCCAAGGCTGTGTGCTCTCTCCACAGTATACCATTGACTGCATCTCAAATGATCCATCTCTTAAACTACCGGAGTTTTCAGATGATACATTGATTGGTCTCATTCAAGACAAGAAAGAAAGTGCATACAGATGGGAGGTTGAACAACTAGCCTCGTGGTGCAACCAGAATACGTAATCTGGAACTGAACACACTCAAAACTGTAGAAATGGTGATAGACTTTAGGAGAAACCCTCCCATTTTATCACATCTTACAATGCTAGACAACACAGAATCAACAGTAGAGACCTTCACATTTCAAGACCTAAAATGGTCACCTAACATCAGAAAAATCATCAAAAAGCACAACAAAGAATGTTCTTTCTGTGCCAACTCAGGAAGCTCAAACTGCCCAAGGAGCTGCTGATACAATTCTACAGAGGAATTATTGAATCTGTTATCTGAACCTCTATAACTGTCTGGTTTGGTTCTGCAACCCAAGACAGACTTCAAAACTGCAGAAAAAACAGTTACTGCCAACCTGTCTTTCATCGAGGACCTGTATAATGCACAAGTCAAAAGGAGGGCCATGAAAATATTTACTGTCCTTTCAGATCCCGGACATAAATTGTTTCAACCTCTACCCTCAAAACAACACTGCACACCAAGACAACTAGACACAAGAACAGTTTTTCCCCAAACGCCATCACTCTAAAGTTCCTCACCACTGTCAAACTATTCACTAAGGCTACATTACTATTGCTATTAGTCTTCTCATCATTCCTATCACTCATCTCCTCTCACTTATTACTGTACGACTGTAACTTGTGGCTATATCCTTACAATTTATATTAATATTGATTGTTTCCTGATTGCTTATTTGTACTGTATGACAATCATTAAGTGTTGTACCTCATGATTTTTAACAAATACAGTATATCTTTTCTCAAAGAAACTTTTTCTAAAAGTACAAAGAGAACATATGAACCAAAGACAAATTCCCTGTGTGTCCAATCACACTTGGCCAATAAAGTATTCTATTCTACTCTACTCTACTCTATTCTATATTGCAAGAAATTCTTTAGTGTCTTACTGTGGTCGGTTCAAACTACATATGCCACAGGAAAAAAACAATGGACACAGAGAACTACACAAGAAGAAAATATTTCTCTTTAAGTTTTAAGAGAGGAAAATTACAGAATGGTGTATGGATCAAGAATTACTTAATTAAGGAAGTGAATGGAATAACACAGAGAAAACATTATGAATTAAAGGTCACTGTTCTGATGTATATTTTAGTATAGAAACTTGTGCCCTGACAAAGAAATGCAAAATGGCCAGTGATAATTCTCTGACATCATAATCAAATCGTCACAACGTCTAACATTTTTCCCAAACAAATTTGTTGTGATCAAAATATCACATTTATCCTGAGAATGCAATGTTTGTCCCAAATACATTTATGGTCTTCAGTTTTAAATAATAAAAGGACCGTTGAACTTACCTGAACGGTCTTCTCGATGCACTGCAAGGAGAGTCCAGGATGGTAATTCTTCAGTCTGATTGGTAGGGACTGAGTTTAATTTAAATATTAGGCAGGTGCCGCCCCCCTTAGCCCTCCAGTCTAATTAAAACGAAGGAGCAGTAAAGTCCAACACATTTATTGAACCATATGAAAAAAACACAACAACTTTAAAGAAAGGAACCTTAAACCATAACATGGCCCCTGGTCCAGAACTGGGTGGGTCTGGACTCTCCTTGCAGTGCATCGAGAAGACCGTTCAGGTAAGTTCAACGGTCCTTCTCCAATGCACTTGCAAGGAGAGTCCAGGATGGGATATGCCCAAGAAAAAACTTAGAGGGAGGGAGAAGGCTGGACCAGTGGCTCAGCAAAGGAACAAACCTCCTGTAGGACCCTCCTCCCAAAAGCTGCTTCTGATGAAGCATAGGAGTCTATACGATAATGTTTTATAAAAGTTGAGGGAGCAGCCCAAGTGGCCGCCCGGCAAATGTCCTCCAAAGACGCCTGTGTCCTCCATGCAGTCGAGGTAGCGGCACTGCGGGTTGAGTGCCCCGTGATCCCCTGCGGTACAGGCGAACCTCTAGCTCTGTAAGCCTCCGAGATACAGTCACGGAGCCACCGGCTGATGGTCTGGGAGGAAACTCTGGACCCCATAGAGCGAGATGAAAAGGATACAAACAAGGCTTCTGAAGCTCTAAAGGACTGAGTCCTGCGAATATAAATTTTAAGTGCTCTCCTTACGTCCAGTTTGTGCCATCTCAACTCTAAGGGGTGAGTTCCATGTGTACAAAAGTCCGGCAGCACGATGTCTTGTGCCCTGTGGAAAGTGGTATTCACCTTAGGTAGGAAAGCCGGGTCTAGTCTAAGGACCACTCTGTCCGGGTGAAAGCGACATAAATCCGGTCTTGTAGATAAAGCCGAAATCTCTGACACCCTCCTGGCAGACGTAATGGCTACCAGAAAGGCAGTTTTAAGAGTCAACAGCCGTACAGAAACCTGTCTTAAAGGTTCAAATGGAGGTGCGGTGATGGAATGAAGCACCAAGGACAGGTCCCATGACGGGAAGCGATGAATGACTGGCGGTCTAAGATTAGCCGCCCCTCTCAGGAAGTCTCTTATCCATGGATGTTTGCTCAAGGGGCGATGACTGTCCAATGTAATGATGCTGGATAAAGCAGCCACATGCCGACGAAGAGTATTCGGGGCGAGGCCCTTGTCCAGACCTGCCTGCAGGTATGACAGAACCATAGGTGGGGAAGCCACCTGAGGCTCAACCTGTCGAAGTGCACAGAACTTAGAGAAGGCCTCCCAAGTGGCCTGGTAGATCCTCCTAGTAGAAGGCCTACGGGCAGCCTGTATGGTCTCAATAACCGAGTCTGGCAAAGCTTGACTCCTCAGACGTTCCCGCTCAAGCGCCACACGGTTAGCTGCCACCACTGAGGCTCCGGATGTGCCATGGTCCCCTGGAAGAGAGAGATTCGGTGGTCCGGGATCCGCCATGATGGAGCAATTGAAAGTTGCATCAGGTCTGCGAACCAGATCCGACGGGGCCAAAAGGGGGCTAGCAACAGCACCTCCGCCTGCTCCTGTAATACTTTCCGAATGACTCTGGGAATTATGGAAACCGGTGGAAACGCATATAAAAGACCCTGAGGCCATCTGAGGCGCAGAGCATCCACTCCTTCCGCTCCCTGGGATGGAAATCGGGAGAAGAAGCGGGGAAGCTGGGAGTTGAGACACGTTGCAAACAAATCCATAACCGGCACCCCAAACCTTCTGGTGATCTCCAGGAAGATCCCGGGTTCCAGCTGCCATTCCCCTGGATCTAGCGTCTGTCTGCTGAGCCAGTCTGCACAAACGTTCTCCACCCCAGAAATGTGTTCCGCTGAGAGCGATGCCAGATTGGCCTCTGCCCACCTGAAAAGAGACTCCGTCTCTGCCATCAGCCTCCCTGACCGTGTTCCCCCCTGTCTGTTGATGTGGGAACGCGTGGCCACGTTGTCGGTCATAATCAACACGTGCTGATCCCTCACCAGGTGAGCAAAGCTGTGGAGGGCCAGTGACACTGCCTTCAGTTCCAAGAAGTTTATGTTGACGTTGCAAAGGTCCTGCTGCGACCACAGGCCCTGAGCCATCTGTGAGGAAAGATGAGCTCCCCACCCCCGCAGGCTCGCATCGGTCGTTACCGTGAGGAATTCCTTTTCCAGAAAGGAGGAACCGCTGCTCAAGGCCGGAGACACCCACCACCTGAGAGATCTGCGAACCCTGGCATTGAGGAAAACCCTCCTGCGAGAATGGCTCGATTTCTGCTTTTGAAAGGGGAGAAGGAACCACTGTAACGGTCGGAGGTGGAACCTTGCCCACGGCAGTATGCCAATGCATGACACTAGCGTCCCTAGGAGCTGGGATAGGAATAGCAGACTTGGGTACGGCTGGCGGCTTAGTTCTCTCACCAACCTCCTGATTGTGGATTGCCTGTCCTGTGACAGGAAGACCTCGCCCAGTTCGGAATCTATCGTCGTCCCCAAGTGGGCCAGTCGAGTAGTGGGAGTCAGGTGGCTCTTGTCCCAGTTTATGGAAAAACCGTGGTCTTCCAGAGTCTGTATGGTCAATTGTAGGTCCTTTTGTGCACGATCCCTCGTCCTGGACAAAATTACGATGTCGTCTAAATACGCCATGAGACGTATCGACTGACATCTGAGATGCGCCGTAAGGACATCCAGCAACTTTGTAAAAGCTCTCGGGGCCGATGATAGGCCAAAGGGCATCGCCCTGTACTGGAAATGTGCTCCGGCGATGCAGAATCTGAGGAATTGCCTGTGAGGAGGAAATATTGGGACATGTAGATACGCCTCCTTCAGGTCTATGGAGGACATCAAGTCTCTGTGGCGGATGGCTGCCAGTATTGACCGGAGAGAGTGCATCCTGAACCTCCTGTATTTTACATAGAGGTTCAAGCGCCTGAGGTTCAGAATCAGCCGCACTCCCCCCGACGACTTGGGAATGAGAAAGATCGCCGAGTAGAAGCCCCTGCCTTGCTGTGTCAAGGGAACCTCCTCTATAGCTCCAATGTCCAGTAAGTGCTCGACTTCTTTGAATAGGAGTCTTCTTCTCTCCCCATCTGAGGGAACCTGACACGGGAGAAATCTGTGAGGAGGAGGGCAGAAGAATTCTATTCTCAGGCCCTGTGCAACTGTGGAAACCGCCCAGGTGTCTGAGGACGTAGTCTCCCATGTACCACGGAAAGCCATCAGCCTGCCGCCCAAACAACTGCTGTCCTGGGAGTCACTTCGCCTTCCGAAAGCCTCTGTTGCCTCCTCTAAAGGGGCGGCGGCCCTGGTATGCTCTATTCCGGTCTGCCTGGAAGGATCTGTCTGCTCGAAAGGATCCCTGGCTAAAGCTGCCCTGAAAATAAGGCCTCGACGCCTGTGTGCCCGTCGAGGAGGGCTCGGACCGAAAGGGCTGCCTCCGTTGATAGGGAGTGAACCTTCTATCCTGTTTCCTGCTGGACCTTGGCATGACCTTTTTCTTATCTTTATCCTCAATGAGGACATCGTCCAGGACCTCCCCGAACAGCTTCTTGCCCTTGAATGGGGCAGATGCCAGGCTCCATTTGGACTTAACGTCCGCCTGCCAGCTCCTGAGCCAAATGAGCCTACGGGAGGAGACCGAGGAGGCCATCGCGCGGGAAGCAAATTTGGCGGCGTTGATCGTGGCGTCCGCCGAAAACTCCGTGGCCGCCAGGAGCTTGTTGAGGTCCTGTCTGAGTCTGCTGTCCTCCGGATCCACCCTGGATTGTAGCTCCTGGATCCAGAGAATCGTGGCCCTGTTGAAGAACGAAGCCGCCGATGCGGCCCGAAGAGCCCAGGCAGACATCTGGTGCGTTCTGCGTACCACATTTTCCGCCCTCTTGTCCTCTGCCTTGAGACCCTCCTGCGACTCTGAGGGAACTAGGGCATTGGACACCAGGCTCGTCACTGGTTTATCCACAACAGGGAATTCCAGCAGCTCCTCCATGGCCTGATCAAATGTGTAGAACCTGCGATCAAGATTAGACGGTCCCTGGGCAGTAGCCGGGTTCTCCCACGGGCGTTGGATGGTCTCCCTGAACAGGTGGGAAGACGGAATGTGAACCGTTTCCTGCTTGGGGAAAACAAACAGGCCCCCAGCAGGTTGAGCCGCCTCAGCCGTCGCTGCCTGGTCACCCTCGCCCGCCTGATCAATGGTCAACTTAGCTTTATTCAATAGAACCTGGAAGAGTGATGACTTGAAGAGACCAGGAAAGATGGGCGGTTCAGGGGGCTGCTCATCTCCAGACAGTTCATCTTCAGCCCCACTGAAATTGTCTCTAGATGACCGCTCTTCCTCCATCGAGCCCTCCAAGGAAAAGGCGGCTGGGGCAGTCCAGGGGTCTCGAGACCTCAGCTGAGGGAGTCCCACTGGAGCTTGCTGGTGTTGCTGGGCACCCACAGCCACCCCTTGGGTATAGGCGGTGGCAATAAGGTCCTGCACAGTCTGTGGCATACTCTGCCAGGCCTCATTGGAGTTGCGCAGGCCTGCAGAAGTAGGAGTGAAGGTAGCTGTCTGTCCACAGTGGGCTGGTGGAAAGGCTTGATAAGCAGCAGGCCCTACTGCACATAGTCTCTCAGCCCTGGGTGTGGGTGTTGTCAGCCTCACCCTTTCTGGAGACCAATCCCTCTCCGTGGCTGTGCCTACCAACCCCGGGTGGAACATGGGGGAGGCCATCAAAGGTGTGGGCTGAGTGGTAGAAGGAACCTGGCCCTGTAGCTTCTGAGAAGCCTCCAACTGCCTCTCCAGCGCCCGGATGCGCTTCTCAGCTTCCTTCAGGGAGGCCCCCTGAGAAGTTTTGGCCTTCTGGGGCTTCTCTTTTGGAGTGCTAGGTCCTGCAGAGGACTCCTCCACCAGCTGGCTTGCCTGATCTGCCATGCTGTCAATCAATGGAGATTGCCTGTACCGTTAGAGCAAATCCGACAAAAATCCGTGACTGCTCTCTCCACGAAGCACAAACTGACAGCTACTAGCTTCCTCTGCGCCTGCGTGTCGCCAGGGCAGATTCCAGCTTCAGGAGCTTCGCGCGCCGAAACTGCCGGCCAGCCCCGCCTTGCTGTCAAACTTTGACAGCAAAAAAATGGCCGCCGCCGGTTGCCGTAGCAACGCCCCAAGCTCTTGGCGCGCAAACCTCCTTAAAAATGGCCGCCGGAGTCTCACAGAGGCGGCTGGAAAGCTTGCCAGTTTCCCGCCTCTCCTGGGCTCGTCGAGCTGGACTCCGCGCCAGATCGCTTCCATACGGGGGCGACGGGGGGGGGGGCGGATGTCTTCTCCGGGCCTATTGAGGACCCCTGGCGTCCTGGCCCCTGGTATTTTCGCCACGGGGAAGGGCGGACCCCCCCGCGGCGGCAACCTACTCCTCTCCTCCGGAGTCTACCTCGGAGGTAGTTTCCCCGGGCGCTCACTCCTGACCCAACAGACAGGCCCCTGTATGGGTTCCCAGAAAGGAGGAGCTGCAGTCCTCTGGATTAGACCCACTGGAGGTCTGAAACCCAGGGCTGCCTGAGGAGAAACCCCCAGCTGCACCTGTGGAGAAAAGATAGGAAAAAAACAAGGCAAGTTAAAATTTATGTTCAAATTTTTCAACAATATTTAATTTAAAATATTAACATAATTTAATAATTAATCACTACACAATTAATAAGTACTCAAACCAAACCCTGTTGGCAGAGCCAAAAACTCAGAGTCCCTTTACTGCGACTGAGTTTTTAGACTGGAGGGCTAAGGGGGGCGGCACCTGCCTAATATTTAAATTAAACTCAGTCCCTACCAATCAGACTGAAGAATTACCATCCTGGACTCTCCTTGCAAGTGCATTGGAGAATATATAAGGTATTTTAATATCTTGCATTTAACAATTGAGCATATACACATATTTTCAAAAACAGAAGACTGAAAAGCAAAGCAAAATGTGTATTCCTGAATTCAGGACTTTCTTTATATTTCTGATATACACAAACTGTACATCTGTTACTTATTTGTTATAAATCACAAGAAATGGAGATATATTGGATTTATCAATCTGCACCAAAATATAAATGTATTAATAACATTGATAACTTTTCATAAAATTGTAGACAGGTTCCATCTTGCAAACTGTGAACTTTTTAAAGAGGTTGATGTATGAAGTGACCCATATATTTTAGAATAAAATAATCTGCAAATAAGAGGGTAGTAGATCTAATATATTAAAGCAAATAACTGTAAAAACATTTGAGGATATCCTTTTTAACATAATATACAGTGAACCCTCGAGTTTCGCGTCCTCAAGGATCGCGAAAGGGCTATTTTGCTAGTTTTCAACCCGGAAGTAAACTCCACCATCTGCGCATGCGTGCCCTTCCATGCATGCGTAGATGGTGGAGTTTCCCCGCCGGGCAGAGGCTTCCCTGGGTCTTCCCCCTCTTGCCCCGGTAAGACCCCAGCGGCGGTGGGCTGGAGCGCGAGCTTGGGGCACCCTAGCTCCGCTTCCCAGCTGGGAAGCGGAGCCGGCAACAGCGTGGGCGGGCGGGCGGCGCGCGCGAGCTTGGGGCAGCCTAGCTCCGCTTCCCAGCTGGGAAGCGGAGCCGGCAACAGCGTGGGCGGGCGGGCGGCGCGCGCGAGCTTGGGGCAGCCTAGCTCCGCTTCCCAGCTGGGAAACGGAGCCGGCAACAGCGTGGGCGGGCGGGCGGCGCGCGCGAGCTTGGGGCAGCCTAGCTCCGCTTCCCAGCTGGGAAGCGGAGCCGGCAACAGCATGGGCGGGCGGGCGGCGCGCGCGAGCTTGGGGCAGCCTAGCTCCGCTTCCCAGCTGGGAAGCGGAGCCGGCAACAGCGTGGGCGGGCGGGCGGCACGCGCGAGCTAGGGTTTCCCCAAGCGCGCGCGCACCCCAGGCGCGAGCAACGGGGTGGGCGGGCGAAGGGCGGGCGGCAGTGGAAGTAAAAACACCATCTGCGCACGCGCAGATGGTGTTTTTACTTCCGCACCGCTACTTCGCGAAAAATCGATCATCGCTTGGGGTCCTGGAACGGAACCCTCGCGATGATCGAGGGTTCACTGTATAACTGTTAATATAAATGTCAAGATCTAGTTTTTTGTTTTCAATATTCGATATAATTTGTCATTTTTGTTTTATTTTGTCAAGTGTTATTCCTTTGAGGACTTCTAAAATGCTGCCATTGTCACTTATGTATTTAAAGGCTGTTCCTGTATGCTTTCCTTTCTTCATAAAGATGCCAACTTTGTTCTTCCAACCAAAAACAATTCCAATTAGCCTATATCCTTACTACAAGCATAACATGACAGTGATACAAGAACAAGTATTGATTTAAACAAAAAGCCATTTTTAAAAACAGTGTTCATTCTTACCAACTCCAGTAGTTATTGATTCTGTGTCAATGTTGTTAGCTTTTTTCTTTGCCACTTCAGCTAGTGCCAATTCACCCTTATCTAGTGCAAAGTAATGGATGTCCTTTAGAAATAAAGCAAAATAAAAGATTAATCTAAAATGAATCTTGGGCAGGTAACAAAGAAGAATTTGAAAGGTTCTTTATTCCTTCAATCAGATACAGAGTTGGAAATGACGAGACTATATTTATATTTCTTTCTGTGTTTGGAAATGCAGGTTTATAATCCAACTTGAATTTCTTTACTTAGTAATGAATGAAGCAGTAACCATTAACAGAAAGAATAAAGCCATTCATTCCTGTGGTACAACTAAACTTTTAATAAAACAGCTTAAATTTTCTTATTGTAAAAACCAAAACTTTGGCAAATGTTGCAGTACAAAGGAATCATGAAGGTATATTTTTCCTAACATTTCCTAATGATTTGTGATATCCTAATAAATATTTATAACTTTTTTTGCCTTTTTATTCCTGAATGTCTCTAATCGGGATTTTTTACTTTGTTTATTTGAGTCCGAAGTAGCTTGAGAAATTTCATTTTAAATTCTAAATCAGACCAAATCAGCATTTTACATTCCCCAGGCCATGCCTAATTTTTTGGCTGTCCCTATCAGGCCCCCGTGAGATCAATAAATGTACACCATGCACGTAATACAACTGCATTGTTTTTGTTTTGAAGGCAACTGGTATTTTAAAAAAAAGATTCCATATATATGGGCATGCAAGCCTACCGATCTTCACAACCCTATTGGCTTGGCACACCATAACAGTCTTAGTTTCTCATGTGGCCCCTTCGAAAAATTGCCCATAAAGTATATCCATCAAATTTAGTTTTTAAAAAAAATTGTAATTGTTAATACATCAAAAAGGAAATAAATGATTGATCAATAATCCTGTTAACAATAGAAAGTTAAATATAATTTAGTTTCTGTAAATGTAAGTCTGTCCCATTTAGTATAAAGTATAAGTATAAAGAAATATGAATACTGTTTAATGATTCTATGTAAAGGGAAAGTTTCTAAGCCCTCCCACCAAGCTTTACTTCGATAGTTCCTTTTCAAGATTGCTTTTAATTTACAGGTTTAGATACAGTATTTCTTAAATACGTTCCTTTTTGCTTTTCTTTGCTGTCTTTAACTATCACATCCAGTTTAGAAATGTTGGTTTTTTTGACAACTCTGGTGCCTCTAAAATATGCATTGCTGCAATGCTCTGGCATGACTAGAGGCTACCAATTGATTCTGGAGGGTTAGAAAAATATTAACTACTCACTGCTAGCCTAGATTAAATATGATCTATACCCGTGCTGGTGAACCTATGGCACGTGTGCTGGAAGTGGCATGCAGAGCCATCTCTCTGGGCATGCAAGCTGTTGTCACATGCACGGGAGCTCAGGAAACCAGAAGAGTATGCCTGGTCCGCATGCATGTGCCGGGAAATTATCTTTTGGTTTCTGGTGTGTGCATGCACACTGGCCACCTGGTTTGCCAGTTTCTGGCACGCATGCCCATGGGAAGATCAGTTGGCCAGCAGGCTGGGGCCTGGAAGAGCAATGAGTTATTATTATTATTATTATTATTATTATTATTATTATTATTATTATTATTATTATTACTATTATTAATTGGGCTTCCATGTTGCACCTCTCTAAGGACTCGGGGCGGCTCACAACATATAAAATGTACAATACACAATATCTTAATCCAATTAACTAATTAAAAATCTAAAAAAAAACCAGAAACCATAAAAACAATCATTCCATTCACTCCATATTCTCCACATTCTCTCAATGCATTCATTGGGCAGGGGGCAAAGATTTAATGGCCCAAGGCCTGATGGCAAGGAGGGTGGAGGCCGTATGAATCTCCGGAGGGAGCTGATTCCAGAGGGCGGCCCCCCCCCCCCCCCCAGAAAAGGCTCTCCCTCTGGGCCTCGCCAAATGACATTGTCTGGTTGATGGAACCTGGAGGAGGCTGTCTCTGTGGAACCTGACCGGTCGCTGGGATTCATGCGGCAGAAAGTGGGGTCGGAGGTATTCTGGTACCACAGAGAGGTTACGGTTTGCACGTCCAAAGATGCGGAGAGGACATCCCGGTGGTCACTTCCTAGGGGAACAGAGTGGCAAGGACAGGTGATCTGAGGCTTCCCTTTCTCCACACCCGAGCGGGCTTCTGGCCCAGCCCTAGCCGTACAGCCCATGGCATGGACATGTGTTTGGGGTCTGGAATGCCTAGCTGGCTCAGGTGTATGGGACATTTGCTGGCTGGGCAGCTGGCTGCACCACCCGCTCCCGCCAGGTGCGAGGGACTGGCAGCAGTTCTCGTGCTGCCACTTCCGGCTGGTTTGGAGGAGAAGCCACTGTCAAGGAAGTGAGCTGCCCCAGGAGAGTTGGAGGCGAGCTCAGCTTGTCACAAATGGAGATGCTGCTGAGGGACCAACTCGCCATTAGGGAAATAGGTGCATGGGCTGGCCGGTTGTTCCTGTTCCTTGTCCTGAGGCTGCCATTCAGCTCCTGAGTAGCCCCGTAGCCCCAGAAGAGCACAGCAGCAGCGGCAGGACAAGGGGCAGGAGCGACCATCTGGCCCCAGCATTTGCTCCCCCACCGGCAAGTTGGACCCATCATGAGGAGCTGCACTCTCCTCCAGCCCTCCTGGGGCAGCTCACCTCCCTGACAATGGCTCCTCCAGCATCCTGGCTAGAAGCAGCAGCATGAGAACCATCCCCTCGCCCCCAGCAGTGGGCAGGGTGGGTGGACACCCAGCTGCCCTATGTAGCTGTGGTGCCATACGCTGGAGGTCTGGGGCCATACAAGAAGCCCGCTTGGGTGGGAAGGAATGTCTTTCCAGAGCTGGGGTATGAGGCGTGCCATCTGAGAAACAATTGTGCTTCCTTGGCAAAAGCGGTGGTAGGCTGCACTGGCTTGTTCTTGCAGGATGGGTGGGCACTTCATTGATACTCTTCCAGTGTCCAGTGCCAACTGGTCTTCGCACATGCCACGCACACACACACCAGAAACAGGAAGACCAAGTGGTGCACCAGAAACTGGAAGATCATCTTTCTGGCACACGCATATGCACTGGGGCAGCTGCTTTTCTGGAGCCCAAGTGTGCCTGTTTTAGCACATAGTGCCCAAAAGGTTTGCCAACACTGACCTATACCTTTGTAATGGTATGTGAGAAAGAATGGTCAAATAATGGGCAAAGAAAAAGGCTAAGAAGAGACCATCCCTAGCTTCTCAAAGGAGATGGGAAATCCCCCCCCCCGACATTTTACATTCTGTTTTTGTATCCTTCCACTAAAGTAGAATTAAGTTGCATGGTCATCTTTCCAGTCTGGTCTATCTGGAAAGGTTGATTCCAATTCTGCAAGCGACAGAAAACAAAAAACCATTCAGCTTAGTCAATGATTGACAGTCTGTAGCATCAGAATTGTTGCTACAGCTATTGTTGAGAAGATTCAAGCTCAATAGCAAAATGTTTATGAGACTTGCCCAACATGTAAAATATTAGTGATTCAAAACATGGGAGAATTTTTTTAGACCAAGAAACTCTTATTTCCTTTCTGTTTATATCTTATTTTATCACTTCTCAGTCACTGAAGTCCTTCTATCTCAAGTGACTGAAAAAATAATGAAATAGTATACCAGTGGTGTTTAAATGTCAGACAAATGTTATAACCATTATGTCACTGTGATTCCTGCTTTTCAAATCTACCTGTAGCAAAGCTTACTGAACCAAACTGGGAAAATACGAGATAATTTTTTCTTTCAAATTGGTCATTGTGCCTGCTAAAACTTCATAGATTGTATATAAAATGTATATATGCACATGCATGCATAGACACAACCTAGCAGGACTGAATCCCTTCTAAACCAATTCCAAAATGTATCAGTCTGGTTGGTTTAGAATTAAGGTAGCATCAGCATAATCCTTATTTGCATTGCTACTTAAAAAGCAATTTCTTGTTATACCAATCTCCTCTTTTCAATGGATTTATTAATATTTTTAAATCTTGCTTACTAAACAACACTTCCAACTACAGGGTCTTGTCCCACATTTAAATTCTTCCTTGTGGTTATCTATTTTATATTGAGTAACACAATTTATTTATATATACCCGTACATATTTGGATGTTCTTGGCAACATTTTTCAGAAATGGCATGTCACTGGCTGCCTTCTTAAGGCTGAGAGAAAAAGTGATTGAACCAAATCACTCAGCTGGCTTTGTGCCTAAGGCAGGACTAGAACTCACAGGCTCCAGGCTTTTAGCCTTAATCATTACATTAGATTAGATTTATAGTCTGGTTTATACCAGACTAAATAAGAATTGAAACTCTTACAACTTTATCCAGATCTTTTATTTACTGTATTTTTCGGAGTAGAAGACGCACCGGAATATAGATATGTTTATCCCAGGCATGTTTAAATTCAGTTACTGTGGATTTACCAACCATGTCTGCTGGAAGTTTGTTCCAAGGATCTATACTACTCTTTCAGTAAAATAATATTTTCTCATGTTGCCTTTGATCTTTCCCCCAACTAACTTCAGATTGTGTCCCCTTGTTCTTGTGTTCACTTTCCTATTAAAAACACTTCCCTCCTGAACCTTATTTAACCCTTTAACATATTATTTTGGGGGAGGAAAATAGGGAAAAGAACCTGCTTACCAGGTATTTATCTGGCTAGTGCCCTTAGTCTGGCCAGCTTCAGCACATTATTTTATTCCCAGGTTAAGGGCTTAAAAAAATTATTGTGAGAGAGAAACAATGAAAGAGCTTGCAAGGCAGTAAGAGCTGGGAACATCATTAGCACATGGAAAGAAACAGTCTGAGCAAGTAGCACAATGGAAAAAACCCTACAATGACTTAGAGCTTGGAAAACATTCTTCTTTGCAGAGAGTAACAATGAAAGAGCTTGAAAGCCGGTAAGAGCTGGGAACATTGTTAGGGCTGGAAAGAAACATTTGGAGCAAGTTAGACCAACGGGGAAAAACCTGCAAAGACTTAGGGCTTGGAAAACATTCTTTGCAGAGAGAAACAATGAAAGAGACTGCAAGGTAAGAACTGGGAAGATAATTAGAAGCTAGTTAGGGTTGGGGGAGGACTACATTCAGAGTATAAGACGCACCCATATTTGTGATTATAAGAAAATAAAAGACTTATGGCAAAACATAAACTAAGTGGTAACCATGCAAGTGGAATTAAGTACATTACTATGTATTTGCTTGGGACAATACTTCTTATCCAGATTGATTTCTTAAATTGTAGCTATCCTAGACATATCTGCTATAGACTCCCACACACATGCATGTTAATCATTTCTAGCTCTAGGAGCGGTGCTCATCTTCATTTGTAAACTCAAGAACCAGCACTGTCTGAAAACGTCTCCGTGGTCATGTGGCCGAAGATGCACAGAGCACTGTTACCTTCCCACCAAAGTGGTCCCTATATTTCTACTTGTATTTTTTACATGCTTTCAAACTGTTAGGTTGGCAGAAGCTGGGACAAGTAATGGGAACTCACTCCCTTATGTGGCGCTAGGGATATATACTTTAATGATAATTAATTTAATAAGCATTTGCATTTAAGGTAGATCCAACAAATGCTACTTCCTTTAAGTTACCTAAAAGGGCCAATACAAACTATTCAAGAATTGTGTGTAGCTATTGTTGCCTTCTTAATATCAAAATCACTTTTTCGGCATCAAGTGTTACTTATCATTCTTATTCGGGAGCTTCTACTTTGCTCACCTTGGAACATGAAAACAGAGGAACTAGTAGTAGTTTACATTCTGCTGGGCATGCAGGAAAAATAACACAGGATTTCAATGCTAAGAGCATGAAATGAAAGCTTATTAAAGTATCTTTTCGTGGACAATAATGCAACCACAGCATGAATGCTAAGACATTTTGGAATAAAGGAAAATACTTTTAAATTTTCTGAAGGACTCAGACTCAATAACAAGTCTTTACTCCAGAATTGGATGACTTTATCTGGGCATATACAGTATGTTCCACTCTTTTTAAATTGTTTTTCTCTTCTCTTTTTAACCATGTAATCTATCCAGAATCATGTTTGGAGTCAGATGGCCTTCTAATAACACAAAATAAAGTTATAATTCCAGTAATTCAATGAATTACTTTATTTATAACATTGAGCTGTTTAACACAAAACAGATCAAAACAAATATGATTAAAGTGAAACTACATTAGGAAAAACAAATAATCTACTGAGTCTTGTGTTTTTTTGTCTCATTTGTTCCCCCACCCCCCCCAAAAAAAATTCAAATGTACGATTATATTTACGGGACCACCTTCTGCCGCATAAATCCTGGTGGCCAGTTAGGTCCCACAGAGTTGGCTTTCTCCAGGTCCTGTCAACCAGACAATGTTGTTTGGCGGGGCCTAGGGGAAGAGCCTTCTCTGTGGGGGACCTGGCCCTCTGGAATCAGCTCCCCCCCAGAGATTCACACTGTCCCCACCCTCCTTGCCTTCCACAAGAGTTTTGAGACTCACCTATGTCGCCAGGCCTGGGGCAATTATCTGTCCACTGAATATTCAGAAGTTAAATGCAGTTGAATATCAGCATTGATATGTGCACTAGAAAATATTAAACTTGTCTCGATATTGGAATGAGGGAGGATATTGTACTCATTCTGTCAGTGCACCAAGTAGATTAGTGTTAGTGAAATGTACAGGGAATTCATGTGATACTACCCCTTTATGAATAACCACACAAATCACATAAAAAAAATAACCATATAATGAGCACCAGAAGAGAGACGGGCAAAGTTCAGCATGTCCAGTTTACAGGGGGTGCTCTCCAGAAATATCTTCAACTCAAATGTACTATCCTTCCATTGTAGAACACTGGCATTCTGCAAGAAGTAGAAGAGGCACAGTCCTAACTTTCAAATTTATTCCTAACATGATTCCAGGAAATCTTTTTCAGAACATCTGGCATAATTATGTAGTAATGCCACTGCATAATTACAAATCAGTCTATTCTTTTGTAACTCTGACAAAGAAACAAAAATATAAATCTTTTTGTGAAGAATTTTCCTTCTATAATAAAAATGTATCTGCATCACTACAAAGCTTTCTTTTTAAACCTTTCTATAAGAAGCAAAAGTGGCCCTGTATCTCAGGTATGGTCAAAACAGTTGGGCATGTCCTAGTATGCTGCAGATTTTATAGGGAGTTACATAATATATTATGTTCCTGTTAGCAAAGTTTAGACCACCTGGATGAATTCCTGCTTACCTATTTACTTTGAGACATTTACTATTTATTCTCTCTCTCTCTCTCTCTTTCTCTCTCTCTGTATCTATCTATCTATCTATCTATCTATCTATCTATCTATCTATCTATCTATCTATCTATCTATCTATAATGGCACAGGGGCATGTACGAGGGCTGCTCAGGAAGCAATGCACCACATTTTTTTCTCAGCCTACAGTAATGTTACGAATACAAAACTTGAATTGTCAGGAGTGTGTGTGTAAATATTGCATTTCTTCAGACAGATAGCATAGCTGCAGGAATGTTTTGAAATGACATCTGTAAGTGATGTACATTACAAGCAGCGTGTCATCATTGAAATTTCTCACACTGTAGAAATAAACTGTTGGGAAGATCACAAACATTTGTGTAGAGTTTATGGGGGATCTGCAGTCGACAGAAGTATGGTTAGTCGTGGAAGACATTTTGAGGATGATGAAGAGGTGATTTGCACAGTGCAGAAATGGCTTTGTGACAGTAATGGGCAGCCAAAATTTTTACTGCCACACTGTGGGTGTGGCTTATTTCGTGGGTGTGGCTTAATGGTCATGTGACTGGGTAGGAATGGCTTGCTGGCCATGTGACCAGGGGGGAGTGGCTTGAATGATCATCACCGTTCAAGTGAACTGTTAAGTCCTCAACTTAGAATCTTACCAGTGTCGCTCGCTGGGGTGACAATTTGCTTTGCATTTCCTGTGCTCTCCTTCCTGGGTTGTCCCTCCACCTCAGGCTGGGTAGCTAGGCGAATGGGTGCTGCCAGAAGCATAAATGCTGACAGCGCCACTTCCACCCAAGCCTTCTGCTTGCACCCCAGGCAGGAGGTGGCCACGTGAGGCTGGAGGGGAGCTGGGCAGAAGAGAGGGAAGCTCGTCCGAGGCCAGGAAGGAGGAAAGAGGAAAAAAGCAAGGAGTGCAGACTAGCAGCAGCAGCAGCAACAGGGAAAAAAAGGAGAGTCGAGTCGAGATCAGTAATCCAGGAAGTGACAGCCGCCGATCAGATGGAGCTGCCCACACATCTTCATTTCCTGCCTGCTGCCCACCCCTGTTTTGTGACCAAAACAAGGAGTGGTACCGACAGGGCATACACACCCTTGTGTCTCGCTGGAGGAAGGCCATAGAATGGGACGGAAATTACGTGGAAAAATAGGGAGTGTAGAAGAAACATCATTCTTTCTTGTGTGTAAGTTTCATTGCGTTAAATAAATAATTGTTGAGGAAAAAATGTGGTGCATTACTTTCTGGGCGACCCTTGTATATTACTTTTTCTTTCACTGTTTACTATATGGTGTAATTGCTAGTTGGGTGTTGTAAATGATTGGCCTTTGGCTTTAATACAGGATTAATTTATTAATTAATTCAAATTCTCCTCTTTTTGTGTTACAATTATTGTAACAGAAGCACTCTGAATAATATTAATAGTTTCAAAATGCCAGCATTTATGCACACTGCTCAAAAAAGATTTATGTCTCTCTCTGTGGTGTTTTCAAAATAAGCATCCCAGCTAATTCCTTCCTAAGTATATGCAACTATAATTGAAGTAGACTTGTAAAACTTGTTTTTATTCTCTGATGATATTACAAATCAGTAACTTAAGGTAAAAACAGAATGGTGTAAGAAATATGACTCATCCCTGATGAATATAAATGTTTAACTTTAAATGGTTAGAAATGCAAACCTAAGACTTAAGGAACCCCAACCTTAGCAGAAGTTAAAAGATGAAGGCACTACTCCTAAAACTCCTGGGAATTTGAAGGTTCCTAGAACACTTGAAACAAGTGTAGTTTTAGAAGAATGTCTGTCTGGAGGCATAGTAGTAAGAATTTGCCATCAATATTACACTTCCTCTGTCCATAATCCTAATAACATCGTCAAAAAAAGAGAGCCCTGAGGAACTTCTTAAAGGGATAAAAGCTTATACTATCAATTCAGTTGAGGTAATACCGTAATTGTGAATCTTGTTTTTATTATGTACTTAGTAGTATGTTCATCTGATACAAATGAATTAAAAGGATTTTCAGATTAAACTCACGATGCCAAATTTTCATAACCAGTTGTGAAATGAAAACATTTTTAAAAAGTGAATTGTCTGCTCAGATTTTTAAATATATAAAACATTACCAAATAAATGTTATTTATAGTTAAATACTTTTTCTTCTTTGATTATACGCTACTTTGTTAAGGACTCGTTTGATTCTTTCAACAACTATGAAAACAAATATAATGCTGAAGAATGACAATTTGCTTTCAAAATTTAGTAGCAGTTTCTGGGAATTTTGGAGGCTATGGAAGCAGTGTACAAGGAATTACCTAGTACTCCCCTGCACTAAGCTGTGGTTATGAAATAATCATTGCACAATAAAAACTGGTGAGCTATATTTATATGTATATAATGCATACATTATGATACATGTGGTATGCTATAATTTCCCTTTTTATATTAAACATTTTGTTAAAATTTATACACACTATTTTAAAATGATCTTTCAACTTTCTACACCAAAATTGTGCCATATACATGAGGCAGATGCAAATTGTATTAAAGTAGTATAACTATTTTTATGTTAAGAATATAAAGGAACTAGAAAAGTTCCTAATATTTTTCCTTTATATAATTACACTGTATTTACCATATAAACTAAACCAGCACTGATTTTGAAGATTCAGATCTTGCACCTATCCGTGCAAAATTCTAATAATTTTTCAGAATTATATCTATACTGCTTGGATCAACCCTGATATATAAGATTAGTTGCTTTGGCACAGTAAAAATAAATGACATCCATTCATTTCATTTATTTTTGAATTTTATACAAACTAATAAACATTATTTTACTTATATGTAATATGGTACTTTATGCAATAGTTTTTATTTATATTGAAGGGCATTACCTAAAAAGCCCCTTTAAGAGGAGTTACCTGTAACAGTATTACAGTTGTTGTATTATTCTCACATTTAGGCACTTCGAGGAGAATCAACAATATACAACACTTAACAGGTCACAAGAGTGTATCTTGATTGATATCTCACCTCAGGCACTCTCTTGCAATGATTGTGTTTGCAATATTTTTATTCCATTCTTCAAGAAGTTCCCACAGCAATTTACAACTCAAGGTGCCTTCATCCTTAGTCTTCCATTTGCATTATAAAGATTACCGTGAAAATTACTGACAAAATTTTTGCAAGGGCATCCTGCAGTTTCTACACATTCTCCAGCACCTCTGATGTGGAGTTTCCCATTCCAGGGCCGAGGCATGCCAGGTGGCTCAAGGTTCTCTCTCGCTTCTCCTCACGCCTCCTTCCTGCACCTGCGTACACGCCGCCATGCTCAGCCAAGCGGCCAACTCGTTATCTCCCTTTTCCCTGCGCAGGGCACTGTAAGAGAGCACGCCCTACTACTCCCCTCACTCGGGGCCTGAGAGGGCAGGAAGAGCGTAAGGTGGAGTAGAAGGCATCTGCTCCGGCTGTGCCTTCAGTCCAACCCTCCCACTGGCCCCCACACCCACCAAAAAATGGGAAGGGAAAGCGGGTGGAATGGAGCAAACTCTATCTCTCTCGCCCTCTCTCCACAGCCACGGACCCCCCACATGGCAGCAGCCCTTGCTGATTCTGCCTCCATCCACTAAGGCTGCATTACTATTACTATTAGTCTTCTCATCATTCCTATCACTGATCTCCCACTTATGACTATGACTGTAACTTGTTGCTTGTATCCTTATGATTTATATTGATTGTTTCTTGATTGCTTATTTGACCCCTATGACAATCATTAAGTGTTGTACCTCACGATTCTTGACAAATGTATCTTTTTTTATATACACTGAGCATATGCAACAAAGACAAATTCCTTGTGTGTCCAATCACACTTGGGCAATAAAAGAATTCAATTCCAGCTTCAGGATGTACAGCTTAAAGCAGTGTTTTTCAATCAGGGTTCTGCCAGAAATCTGACGACACCAAAGGGTTCCCCTGAAGAAAAAAGGTTGAAAAACACTGGTGTATGAAATTTATTTATTTATTTATTTATTTATTTATTTATTTATTTATTTATTTATTTATTTATTTGTCAAACAAGTATAGGATAGTAGTACCTCTACTTACGAACTTAATTCGTTCCGTGACCAGGTTCGTAAGTAGAAGCAATTTTTCCCATAGGAATCAAAGTAAAAGCAAATAATGCGTTAGGAAAATCCAAACTTTAAGGCTTAAAAAAAAAGCGGTGGATGGACAAAGTGAAAGCTAATGGAGTGGAGACGGACAGCAAGGAGAAGGGAGGAATGGAGGTCCTAACGAAGGCTAATGCCACTCCAAATCGCTCCCAAAATCACCCCTCCAGATGTTTCCTATGCCGGAAGCGATTTGGGGCGGCGTAGGAAGCTTTTGGAGGGGTGGTTTTGGAGGCGATTTGGGGTGACATAGGAAGCATCTGGAAGAGTGATTTTGGGAGCAATTTGGGGCAGTGTAGGAAGCTTTTGGAGGCGATTTTGGGTGGCATAGTAAGCGTTTGGAAGGGTGATTTGGGGAGTGATTTGGAGTGGCGTAGGAAGCTTTTGGAGGAGTGATTTTGGAGGTGATTTGGGGTGGCATAGGAAGCATCTGGAGGGGTGATTTTGGCAGTGGGATGGGGAAAAGGAAGCGGTAGGCTAGGGGGGATTTTGGCAGCAGGATGGGGCGGCTGCAGGAGTGGAGTAAGCAGAGGGCTAGAGGGGAAAGTAGCAGGGATATGGGGCAGCTGCGGAGAGCTCCTTCGATGCGCGCCGTTTTGGCCGCTGCTTGCAGCAGCAGCAGCCAAGAGAAGCAAGGGTTCATAAGTAGAAAATGGTTCGTGAGTAGAGGCAAAAAAGTCTTGAACATGGTTCGTATCTCGAAAAGTTCATAGGTAGAGGCGTTCGTAAGTAGAGGTACCACTGTATATATAGATATAAGATAGGAAGTAATGATAAAAGACAATAGGACAATAGGACAGGGATGGTAGACACAATGGTGTGCTTATGCACGCCCCTTACAGACCTCTTAGAAAAAGGGAGAGGTCAATTGTAGACAATCTAAGGTTGAAGATGTTTAGGTTGGGGGAAGAAGGAACAGAGTCAGGTAGTGAATTCCAGGCATTGATCACTATGTTGCTGAAGTCATATTTTCTGCAGTCTAGTTTGGAGCGGTTTAAATTTAGTTTGAATCTATTATGTGCTCGCGTGTTGTTGCGGTTGAAGGTGAAGTAGTCATTAACAGGAAGGACATTTTGGTATACGATTTTGTGAACTATGGTTAGATCAGTTCAGAGGTGATATTGTAAATTGTAAATTGTCTAATTTCAGTATTTCAAATCTGGTGGAGTAAGATATTTTGTTGTGAGAAGAGGCGTGAAGGACTTTTCTTGTGAAATATTTCTGGACACTCTTGATTTTATTAATGTCTGATATGCAATGCGGGTTCCATACAAGTGAGCTGTATTGTAGAATTGGTCTGACAAATGTTTTGTAAGCTCTGGTTAGCAGTTCAATGTTACCAAAGAAGAAGGTACGTAAGATTAGATTGACAACTCTTAATGCTTTTTTGGCAATGTTGTTATAGTGGGCTCTATCACTTAGGTCATTGGATATGAGTACTCCAAGATCTTTGACAGAGTGAGGGTCGTCTACAAGTTCATAATCTCCAAGTATATATTTAGTATTCTGATTCTTTTTACCAATGTGCAAGACAGAGCATTTGCTGGTTGAGATTTGAATTTTCCAGTTGTTAGACCATTCTGCTACATGGTCAAGGTCCTTTTGAGGGGTAGCATCATTGTTGGTGGTATTAAATAGTTAAAAATCATCGGCAAAGAGAACAGTTGCTTATAATATGGTCACAAAGATCGTTTATGTAGAGTATGAAGAGTGTTGGTCCTAAAACACTGCCTTGAGGGACACCACTGATGACAGGAGCAGGATTAGATATGGCACTTCCTGTTTTGAGTCTGTTAGACTTGTTGTCTGTTAGACTTGTTGTCTGTCCTATTTTGACTACTTGTAATCATGTAATGTTCCAGAGATGCCGTAGGATTTAATTTTCAGAAGACATTTGTCGTGAACTACTGAATCAAAGGCTTTGCAAAAGTTTATGTAGATTGCATCTATTGTATTACCCTGGTCAAGCTGAGCATTCCATATGTTTTTGCAGTGTAGGAGTTGTAGATTACAAGATAATTTTTTCTGAAACCAAATTGTTTGTTGGAAAGTATGTTATTGGTTTCTATGTGGAGTTTGATGGATTGGTTTATGATTGATTCCATGACTTTGCAAGTGACACAACCCAAAGAGATTGGTCTATAATTTTCAATGTTACTTGGATCTCCTTTTTTGAAGATATGGATGACTATTAGTTTGGGTAAGGAGCTAGTTCTGAAAGATGCATTAAAATTATTCTTAGTCTGCCCCTCCCAAATTTTATTTTGTATTGTTTTGTTCATTGAGGGGAAGGAGGAGTTAAGCAAGGGAAATGTTTTGAAAAGCTTGTCCTGAACCTGCCACTTTTTATGCAAGGGCCAGCTTCTCAAAGCTTAGCAAGCCACAGAAGAGCTTTGCACCAATGGCTAGAAGATCAGTGCAGAAAGCTCTGAAAGGCCAGGGAATTCCTTTTTTGCCCTAGAAAGGCAGGGCATCTTGCAGGAGGAAGGATAGGAACAAAATTAGGAAAGGCAAGGGTGGCCAGGATTTTCCTCCCTCATTGCTTCTTGCTGGCAAGACAGTCAGCTTTTGGCAGGCTGGCATATGAGGCACCAAAGGAGTATGTTGAGATGGTGGAGGCCTTGAGACTTGACTGCCCACGATCTTCCCCACCTCCAAGCTCTATTTAACAATTTGTTCAGTCACTTAACAAATATACTGGAGAGCAGGGATGGCTGTTAGTTGAGGCAGTTTTTTTAACATTGTCCCAACTTTGGACCCTAACAGGCAGGCACCATTATGGTCGTAATTTGAGGATTACTTCTACTGAATGCAACAAAGAAGGTAAAATAATAGTCTTAGCCAGCTTGTATTCAATATTTATTCAGATGTGCACCCAAAACCTTTATCAAAATTCTAGAGTCATTTTACAGGGTAAGATTTAAGAACTTTAGAAATTGGGGCTATGTTATCTGTATTAGTAGGCTAATCTACATATTTTTACACTTAATGCTCAGATTTTACATATATGCAACCTGACATATTTCAATCCAAGTTCAATTACATTTGTATTTTAGTATGCATGTTTGTAAAAAGATTATATTTGTTATTAGAAAATAGAAGATTGATGGCAGAAAAAGAACTCATGGTCCATCTAGTCTGCCCTTATACTATTTCCTGTATTTTATATTAGGGTGAATACATGTTTTTCCCAGGCATGTTTAAATTCAGTTATTGTGGATTTACCAACCATGTCTGGTGGAAGTTTGTTCCAAGCATCTACTACTATTTCAGTAAAATAATATTTTAAATATTAATATATTAAAATGCAACTTAATTCTTTTAAAGCAGTTGTACATCTAAAACAAGATTTTTGTACCTGATGTTTTAAAGAGCTAGTGTTGTATATGTATGTGTAAATTTTCTTGTTCTTATGAAATTGTAAAATAGTTTAATTTAGTTTAGCATATGATTCAATGGTGCAGCAAGCTAAAGGGATTGGATTTAAAAGTAAGAATGGCTAGAACTTACGGTATTTGTAGTTATATAAGATTAAAAAAACAGAACCTGTTTTGAAGAACCAGTCAAGATTTAATTGGTAGTAAATGTTCAAAAACTCCTCCAAAACTATTTGAGAAGAGATGGAAAAAAGCAGAGCTTTTATTTATTTATTGTTTATTGATTGATTTTGTCCAATACACAATGAGGGTTTTAGTGGGTATACACATAGTAAAATACACGATGAAGGTTATAGAGGATATACTCATAGTAAAATATATCTAAGAAACAATAGAAGTTATAGGAATAGAACATATCAATGAAAGAATAGAAGAAGAGATATAGGAATAGAAGAAAGGTATAGGAGATATAGGAAAGTAATAGGACAGGGGACGGAAGGCACTCTAGTGCACTTGTACTCGCCCCTTACTGATCTCTTAGGAATCTGGATAGGTCCACAGTGGATAATCCAAGGGTAAAATGTTGGGGGTTTGGGGATGACACTATGGAGTCCGGTAATGAGTTCCATGCTTCGACAACTCGATTACTGAAGTCATATTTTTTATAGTCAAGTTTGGAGCAGTTAATATTAAGTTTAAATCTGTTGTGTGCTCTTGTGTTGTGGTTGAAGCTGAAGTAGTCGCCGACAGGCAGGACATTGTAGCATATGATCTTGTGGGCAATACTTAGATCTTGTTTAAGGTGTCTTAGTTCTAGGCTTTCTAGGCCCAGGATTGAAAGTTTAGTCTCGTAGGGTATTCTGTTTCGAGTGGAGGAGTGAAGGGCTCTTCTTTGGACATTTTTAAGGGTGTTAATGTCTGAGATGCGATATGGGTTCCAAACGGATGAGCTGTATTCAAGGATGGGTCTGGCGAAAGTTTTGTAAGCTCTGGTAAGTAGTGTGAGATTGCCAGAGCAGAAGCTATGTAGGATTAGGTTTACAACTCTTGAAGCCTTCTTGGCTATGTTGTTGCAGTGGGCTTTGGCACTTAAATATTTTGTTATTAGTATATTAATCTTTAACCGAGTGGGGGTTATCTGTGATAATTTGATTATTCAGTTCGTATTTGGAGTTCAGATTCCTTTTCCCAATGTGTAGGACAGAGCATTTGCTAATTGAGATTTGGAGTTGCCATGTGTTAGACCACTCAAAAACAGGTCTTTTTGGAGAGTTCAGGTCTCTTTGGAGAGTAGTTGTGTTATCGGTGGTGTTGAAGAGTTTTACATCGTCGGCGAAGAGGACACAGTTGCTTGGGATGTAATCGCAAAGGTCATTGATGTAGAGTATCAAGAGCGTTGGTCCCAGTACACTACCTTGGGGAACATCACTTTTAACTGGGAGGGGGTGGATATGGTGCTTCCTATTTTGACCACTTGTTGTCTGTTTGACAGGAATGCTGTAATCCAGCTGTGGAGGGATCCTGAAATGCCATAGGATTTGAGTTTTAGGAGTACTTTGTCGTGGACCACTGAATCAAAGGCTTTGCAGAAGTCGATATAAATTGCATCTATAGATTTCCCTTGATCTAGATGAGTTGTCTATATATTTTTGCAGTGGAGGAGCTGCAGGTTGCAGGATAGTTTTTTTCTGAATCCAAATTGTTTGTTAGAAAGCAAATTATTAGTTTCTAGATGGAGAGTAATTGATTTGTTTATAATTGATTCCATGACTTTGCATGGGATGCAGCATAATGATATTGGTCTGTAGTTATCGGCAAGAGAGGGGTCTCCTTTTTTGAAGATGGGGATGACCAGTGCTTTAGACCATAGCTTAGGAAGTGTGCTGGTTCTGAAGGATTTTTCAAAAATTATGTTTAATGGTTCAGCTATGGCGGAAGAGAGCTTTTTTAGGTAGTAAGCACATAGACTGCCTGGTCCGACTGATAGAGAAAGTTTAAGGTCACATAATGCTTTTTCAACTCGGTCTTCAGTGAAGTCTACTTGGATTAGATCGTTGAGCGAGTTTGAGGTGCGATTGATAAAATTGGGGGATGAGACATTGCTGTTAACAAAGGCAGAGCCAAAGAAAGAGTTGAGGAGGTTGGCTTTCGATGAATCATTGTGGTATTCTTTGAGAGGTGGGATAGGTCTAGAGTCTTTGAGTTTATTGTTGACAAAGCTGTAGAAAGCTCTATTAGATTTGGTGCGTAGGAGGTTTTCCTCTTGTTTGCTGTAGTAGTTAAGACATTCTGTTTTTATTTGAGTGCAAATGCTTTTATATCGGCTTTTGAATTTAGAAACTTGTCCTTTTTTGTTTTTCCTCCAGAGAGATTTTTTTCTTGTTTGTAATTTTCTTATTGAGATGGGGAGGTTATTTTTTTTTGTTACCTGGCTATGATGCCCCAACATATACATGCTAACAAGAAGGGAAAATCCCTTTTATGTTAAGGAAAGAAGGGATTTCAAAGAGATTACTTATTTATTTATAGGTATATCCTGCCTTTATTATTTTTATAAATAACTCAAGGCACTGAACATATCCAACACATCTTCCTCCTATTTTTCTCTTAACAACAATCCGTGAGTGAAACAGTTCCTTCACAAGAGTAAAAAAAAAATGAACAAACGAGAAAGAGTCATCCACTTGAAAAAAAAGAATATAGCTACCGCTTTCTTTTTACCAGGATAATACTGCAATTCTATTCTATTCTGAATTGTGCACACCCTTTTGGCACCTGAGTCGAAAAAGGTTCGCCATCACTGGCATTTACTATTTATGGAAAGTAGTGACAGACAAATTGACAGAATCATTGTATTTTCATCTATATAGGTGAACAGTATCAATTGGCCAGAGGCACTGTTTCTTAACCCTGCTGTTCTGTTTAAGAAAAGTAACAAATCTTATGTTCCCGGGTCACCCTGACCCGGACCGAAAACTCTTCATTTGCAGTGCTTATGTTTGGTCTTTTTGAAAGCTTTTTTCACTTGGAAAGTAGTCTGAACATTTCTGCACACAATGATATGAAAATTGAAATGAAAAAAGTAAATCTTATTGGTTTATTTTGCGGATATAATGCACGCCCCCCCTGTTTTTGTGAAATTTTTTTCAATTTATGGATAGTTTTGCTTGCAAAATGCATTCTATTTTACTAAAGTTGGTATGGGATTGGTAGCTTGAACATTTCTGAACATAATGATATGAAAATTGAACTGGAAAAATTGATGCATATTGGTTTATTTTGTTGATGAAATGCACGCCCCCCGTTTTTTTTAAATAGTCTTCACTTTATGGATAGTTTTGCTAGCAAAATACATTCTATTTTACTAAAGTTGGTGTGGGATTGGTAGCTTGAACATTTCTGAACATAATGATATGAAAATTGAACTGGAAAAATTGATGCATATTGGTTTATTTTGCACATAAAGTATGCCTCAATTATTTCAATTTATATAAAAATTATGCTGTTAATTTCAAACTTACATACTTTTTTTTAGTAAAATGGATTTGTTTCATAAAATTAGTTCTCTGGCTACAATGTGGTTGATTTTCAAAAGGATATTCCAAATATTTCTAGACAAATATGTATAAACAGTGACAATAATGGCACACAGCAAGGCCGAGGGGGGGTGGCCCTTTTGTGGCAAAAATAAACCAATAAGAACCATTTTGTTCAGTTCATTTATATTTTTCTTATATTCAGAAATGTTCAATTTAGTATATCAAACCTTTTTGGGGAAAATTCCTTAGGGATTTGTAGCCTTAAAAAATAGAAATTGACACAAAATTAAAAAAGGATGGGGGGAGGGGCTTTTTGATCAAAATAAAAATATAAGTCTCAATTTTTCCAGTTCAATTTTCATATCATTATGTTCATAAATGTTCAAACTAGTTTTCCAGTTGAAAAGGTTTTCAAAAAGACCAAATTCAAGTGCCTAAAAAAAATCATTTTGGTCCGGGTCTATATGACCCGAACAGACTAAGTGTGACCTTTTTTTTGCCCAGAAAAAAAAAATTTCCCCCACCCCCACAAATATTTTTTTGATGGTCAGCATTGTTAAATTGAGTAAATGAATGCCTAAGATTTTAAAGAATATTTCGGATTTGGAGCATAAAAAAATAAAAAGTGAAAATGGTTGCAAGCAGCAGAGGGGGGAGGGGAGGCCTTATTTCTGATGTTAAAAAACCAGTAAGAATCATTTTGTTCAGTTCCTTTATATTTTTCTTATATTCAGAAATGTTCAAGCTACCAATCCCACACCAACTTCAGTAAAATAGAATGCATTTTGCAAGCAAAACTATCCATAAATTGAAAATTTTTTCACAAAAACGGGGGGGGCGTGCATTATATCCGCAAAATAAACCAATAAGATTTACTTTTTTCATTTCAATTTTCATATCATTGTGTGCAGAAATGTTCAGACTACTTTCCAAGTGAAAAAAGCTTTCAAAAAGACCAAACATAAGCACTGCAAATGAAGAGTTTTCGGTCCGGGTCAGGGTGACCCAGGAACATAAGATTTGTAACTTTTTTTGCCCAGCAAAAACTAAGCCCCCCACCCCCCCAAAAAAATTCTCATAGAGAGAACCCCTGAAATGATGAACCAGCATGAAATTTCAAGTTTCAGATATGCAGGGAAAATTTTTTACAGGGACTCAAACTTGGCTTCGGGTCGCATACGACCCGAACAGAACAGCAGTTAAAGAGTCAGTTGAAGAGCAGGGGATTGAGATCCTACTTATTTGTTGGCATAGAAGATAGGCATTGAATCCTCAGAAGCTAACTGAATCGTGGTTCTGAACTATAGTCGCAAACACCTGAATTAGGAATCTAGGTATCTAGAAGAAGCTAATCATTACTACATTGAACTATAAATATGGAACTGGGATTGTTGAATATTATCTAGAAAGGAACTGTGGTATCCAAGCCACATGATGGAAGAACAGTTTGCAAAGTGTACCAATTGCACTTCATAATTGGATCCTTTGTATTTTAAATAAAACAGACTCCCACGTGCCTGGGAATTTATGTCTATTTTATGTTAAAAAATTATTTCTGAGAAAACGCTTCTATACTCCCAAATAGCCACAAGAACATCTATGAATATATAATAAATTTATAAAGTCACAAAAATGGAAAAATGTTTTCCTAAAAGGTGTAAAAAGGACAGAACATACGGACATACATTTCTGGTCTCTGTATGCATATATATACTTGCTCAGAAATATTTCAGAGGGCTCTTTCAGAAGGTTCTTTTAAGGTTTTTTTACAGCATGCTTAATTGAGAAAATTTATCACAGTACACACATCTTTCTAATTAGATGGAATAAACTGGATGATTAGAACTGTATGCTGAGAAGTATTAAAAGATTCATGCAATTTCTTTTTGTATAATTAGAAGGGAATTTTCAAAAACTATAAAAAGAGAATGTAATTGTGCAATTGAACACAGAAATTAAATATTAAGATCAAGCTAACAAGGCAAGTAGCATAATAGAATAAATTATATAAGCAGTTAGTGTCAAGGCTTAATTTAAACAGAATGTCTTAATTATGCAATAGAACTGAGTCAATATAACTCTCTAAGGTTTCCTCCATTGTTTTTCCTTTAGAAACAATAAAATCTCCTGCAGATCTACAGCAATGAGCTGGGAGACTGTAAAACTGCCATCCTCCATTAAACTTAATTGTCCATTCTGCTGCAGAAATCTTTTAAGAAAAGAGCTTCCCAGAGGGCTTGAATATAGGGTCATTTAAGAATTGAGTTACTTTTATTCTGGTTGCAAATTGTCTTCAACAGAAGATACACAAGGATATCATGTAAAATACCTCACTGCAGTGATTGACTTCTCAAACGTCAGTTATAGAAATCTAATATGTGCCATTTGATTTAAACAATCACAATGAAAAAAATCCATCTGTGTCAGAATATAATTAAATTCTTATTTAAGATTATTATTTTATCAAAACATAAGGGTTTAACTAAGAGAGAGTGGTATTAGATATTCTTTCCAGTGGATTTTTTTTCAATGCTTCCACTGATTTCATAAGTTCTACATGTTTTGTCCAGTTCACTGACTCAGTAAGGACTTAACATAAACTATTTCTAAACTGCACTAGACTTATATCTTCAACTTGAAGATAGGAAAAAAGCTTCCTTATGCAAGGCTGGATTGCCTGTGTACTTATGATAGCTTTTAGATTATATGGAATGATATTTATTATCAAAACCTCACCTGAAGGAATGAATGATCGCTAATCTCTTTTAAGATCCAAAGCAATTGATGATTTTAATAACCATTACAAGGCCAATGAAAATACTATACTCAAAGATGGTATAAGTTGAATAGGATAAAATGGTAAATTGTGGCAATGTTCCCTGGTTTGTTCTACTAAAGCATTTAATGCTTTAAAATAAGCATATTTTCCTTCAGATATAGCAGAATGTAGATTTACCACTCTATTTTTCTTAATCAGAGTACATAAAACTATAAAGTGATCTATAACGGAATGGCCAAATCTGAATCATGCCCATTTATGATTATTATTAAATTATCTCCTCACAGCTTAAGTGCTATCGTATTTATTTCATGTGTGTTGCTACATTGTTCAATTTATGATACCAAAAAAATCTTGTCTTTCTTTTACTTATGCAAAGTCAATCGGAAGAATTTTAAATTACCTTCTTTTATTAGACGAAGCAATTTTGTTACAGAATGAAATTTGACACAGCAACTGTTGATATCCATGTTCTGCTAAATAATAGGGTCATATGGTGACTTACAGAAAAGTTCTAATTATGGACATGTAAGTGTCATTTTATCTTTGGGGAGGTGTGTGTCTCTTATCCTTGATCAAAATAAATTGAATCAATTAATATCAATAAATATGGATTCCAATTTTCAGATTTAAATAATGATCACAACAACTATAACATTAATGACATCACTATCAACTGTTTTATTTGGCTTACCCAAAACTTTCTTGGAAATTACAAATAATTCTTCTAAACATTTTACCATTTTAGTCACTGTAGAATTTCAGAAGCAAAATATTTTTCAGAGTATGAACTATACTGCCCTCCAAAAGAGGGTGAAAATTGAGGTGTGTTTTCTACACCAAATGTAGCCCTGCCCACCGGCCCTATGTTCCTCAACCAGCACCGGATAATCAGCCCCAGCCACTTCTCCATTCCATCTGTCACTTCCACCTTCTCAGGTCAGAGGAAGGAGCACAGGGCGAGGCCAGCAAGTGATGGGACAGGGAGCCACAGCAGGGGACCTGAAGAGCTGCCTGTGGCTCCGGAGACGTGGGTTGCTAATCCCTGGTCTAGTTTAATGAAAAGAAGGACTAGAGATGAAATTATGGTAGTGTTCCAAAATCTAAGGAGCTGCCATAAAGAAGAGGGGGTTGATCTATTCCCCAAAACAGCTGAAGGCAGAACAAGAAGCAGAACAAAAAACTAATCAAGAAGAGATCCAACCTGGAAATGAGACATTTCTTGACTGAACAATTAATCACTGTATCAACTTGCCTTTGGAAGTTGTGGATGCTCATCACTGGAGGTTTTTAAGAGGAGTTAGTGTAACTATTTGTCTGAAATGGTATAGGGTCTCTTGCTTGAGCAGAGGGTTGGACTAGAAGACCTCCAAGATCCCTTCAAACTCTGTTATTCTCTTAATTCAAAAAGGGTACAGATAAAGCAATAGTTACCAAATATAGCTGGATCCACACTGTCTTTTCAAGACAGAGCAATGTGTAATCATATTTAACCTCTCCCAAATTGAAGCACTGACTACTCCTGCCTCTAATTTGTGTTGTGAGTGGTCCATGTCCAGCTCAGTTAGTCACAGATGGTACCCTAGGCCAGTGTTCTTGACAGCTGAGTCAGAGAGTGAGAGTGAGGTAGAACTGGAGCCGGAGAAACCTGGGGAACCACTAGAGACTGTAGAAACCCCAATTATGGTAATGTCTGACTCAGAGGATGAATGGGACACTGGGGACCAGGAGCCCCTAATAGATCCCAGGGTAAGAAGTCACAAAGCAGACAGTAATATCTTTATGGGAAAAGTTCTAGAAGGTGAATCTCTATGGAAGAAAGGCTAGACATTGAATATCTCTAGGAAATTGCTGACCACACCCAGACAATATATAAGTGAGGATTTATGAGAAAAGGGGCGTGGAGAATCAATGTTAGTAATGGTGGAGGTCCTAGATCTGGGGTACCAGAAATGCTTTCCTAGCAAACTGCTGTTATCCCTTGAAATTCATTGTGCAGAGATGCACGATGTCTGGGTGTGGTCAACTGTTTCCTAGAAGTGCAACGGTACAGCTGCCTGAGGAAAACATGAAAATTGGTGAGTGTGTGTTTAAAGGACATTAGAACACTTAAGAATGCCTTAATTGGATCTATTAGATAATTTGACTGCCAGCATGGATTAAAGCCTGACCTTGTTTTGTACAAATCATTTTAAAATATAGATGTGTTTGGTTTGAATTTTCTGAGACTGGGTGCTCCTTTATTCTGATCCGACCAAGCCCAAGCAGAACAGTTTGTTATGTCCTATCTTCTGCCAGAAAGAGCATGGACCAAGTATACAAGAGACTATCCTTTCTACCCATGCTAGAAAGGAACCAATCCCTTTCTTCAGAGACCACTGATCAAAAGAAATCTCAGATAACATGGCGAGTTACCAGGATCTCAGCAAATCCAAGTAATGTATTAGCAGAATGCTGAACAAAAGAGTGACATAAGCCAAAATGATGGCCTATTTAGGATTCTACAATCCTAAACAAAGCCACTGGTCAATAGTGTACTTATGCAGTAAGGGAGGAGTAATGATATATCATCATCTTTCATCATCACAGTGTTGTCTCAAGCCTGAGCTTGTATCTGTATTTAGTCAGTCTTCTCCTAATGTTGCGAGCTTCAATTCTGTCATCTTTAAATACCTTAAGAAAACCAATGAGCAGACTAGGATTGACACAATAAGATACTGTATGCCAATCGACAAAATGTATGTAAGTATAATGTCATTCCTTTCCCTATTTTGGGGTTACTGTGGAACGAAAAACCCAGAAGGCAGATCTGCAAGAGGATGATACCATTGCCCTCGCCTAGCCAGATTTCAATAATACATTCCAGCTGTCTGCTATCTATGACCAAGTCATGAAGAAACTTAGCAATTACAAATGGATCTGGCATTTATTCCAACCAATGTGCATCCAAGGCCACCAGTGATCTGAATAACAAGATCTGGAAATGGAGCATGCTTTCTAGATTTACTCAAGATTTCTTAGAATACAATTATATAACTAATGGTATCAAATACTTTTGAGAAGCTCAGAACAAAGGAAATGGGTTGCATTTCTGTTGTCCAATACTTAATCACCAGAACGCAAAGCAGAAATGACTATGGTTCAGATTTTAAACAATTAAAAAAAAAAATAGTATTACACCATAAAGAGCTCATTGACAATACAGTATATTCTTAAGAGTTGAAAAACGTTGTTGAGAATGATTGTCCCAAAGATGCTTTTTTAAATAGGCAACTGGACTTTCTGGTTTTTCTTTGAAGATGTTTCACTTCTCATCCAAGAAGCTTCTTCAAATTTGACAGGATGATTGGAGAATGGAAGGAATGTAAATCGTACAGATCTGTATACATTGGGGAAATGAAGCAACCACTTTATAAGCGCATGGCACAACATCAGGGCTAGATTCAGCAGTCCATCTGCATTTAAAAGACACAGGTCACTCTTCTGAAGACAACAAAGTCCATATTTTAGACAGAGGATTGTTGGTTTGAAAGAGGTGTTAAAGAGGCAATTTATGTCAAAATTGAACAGCCCTCTCTCAACGGGGGGGGGGGGGGGTTACAATATCATCTATTCCAATCTTCAACACAGTCCTTTGAACAGATCCAAGAAGGCTCCATGCCAATTTGCACCACTCAGGTGATCCTGATAACACTGCTACAGGGTGCGTTCCAAATGTAATGCAATTGAATTTCCCGCGCCGCTCCTATTGGTCGGAGTGGGACCGAAGCACTTGGAATAGGTGGCGGGTACGCTAAGCTGTGCCGCAAAACCGGTCTCAGTGCTTTCCAAGCTGTGGAAGTGGCAGGACGTCAGTTATTGTAAACCTCTGCACGCCGACCGTGTCACGAAAAGATCAACCGAGCGGAAATTTCAAGTGAACTTTTGCAATGTATAGAAATTGAACCTGATTACTTTTGGAATGCTCCTGTAAACCTTCATGTGACTTTAATGATTGGCTAAAAGAATGTAAATGACCACTGTTTGCAAGGAGTATAAATCCTTCCATTTTCCCACTATCCAGTCAGAGCTCAAAAAGCTTCTTGGATGAGAATTGAAACGTCTTCAAAGAAAAACCAGAAAGTCTAGTTGCTTCTTCAAAAAAGCATCTTTGGGACAACAAAGAACCGGGGTGGCGCAGCAAGTAGAGTGCTGTACTGCAGGCCATTGAAGCTGACTATAGATCTGTAGGTCAGCAATTCAAATCTCATCATTGGCTCAAGGTTGTTTCAGCCTTCCATCCTTCCGAGATGGGTAAAATGAGGACCCGGATTGTGGGGGCAATATGCTGGCTCTGTTAAAAAGTGCCATTGTTAACATGTTGTAAGCCACCCTGAGTCTAAGGAGAAGGGCGGCATAAAAATCAAACAAATAAATAAATAAACATACATACATACATCTATCTTATATACCACCCAACTCCCGAAGAACTCTGGGCGGCTTTCAGTTAAAAAAAAAAAGCAATATTGAAAAACAATTTAAGATACTTAATTAAAAAAACCTAATACAGGTACATACACTCACTTTCACTCATGGTGGATCTCAGTGATATTTCATTTAATCAATGGCCTCATTGATACTGTTCCACATAAAGAGCTGATAGATAAATTAGTGAAGATTGGACTTAATCCCTGGATAGTTCAATGGATTTGCAGCTGGCTGAAGCGTAGACATCAGAGAGTTATTGTTAATGGCGAGTATTCTGAGCAGAGTCAGGTTACAAGCGGTGTGCCACAAGGGTCTGTTCTGGGCCCTACTCTTTTTAATATGTTTGTGAGTGACATAGGGGAAAGTTTGGTAGGGAAGGTTTGCCTATTTGCCGATGACTCTAAAGTGTGCAATAGGGTTGATATTCCTGGAGGCGTCTGTAATATGGTAAATGATTTAGCTTTACTAGATAAATGGTCAAAGAAATGGAAACTGCAGTTTAATGTTTCCAAATGTAAAATAATGCACTTGGGGAAAAGGAATCCTCAATCTGAGTATTGCATTGGCAGTTCTGTGTTAGCAAATACTTCAAAGGAAAAGGATTTAGGGGTAGTGATTTCTGACAGTCTCAAAATGGGTGAACAGTGCAGTCAGGCGGTAGGGAAAGCAAGTAGGATGCTTGGCTACATAGCTAGAGGTATAACAAGCAGGAAGAGGGAGATTATAATCCCGCTATATAGAATTCTGGTGAGACCACATTTGGAATACTGTGTTCGGTTCTGGAGACCTCACCTACAAAAAGATATTGACAAAATTGAACGGGTCCAAAGACGGGCTACAAGAATGGTGGAAGGTCTTAAGCATAAAACGTATCAGGAAAGACTTAATGAACTCAATCTGTATAGTCTGGAGGACAGAAGGAAAAGGGGGGACATGATCGAAACATTTAAATATATTAAAGGGTTAAATAAGGTCCAGGAGGGAAGTGTTTTTAATAGGAAAGTGAACACAAGAACAAGGGGACACAATCTGAAGTTAGTTGGGGGAAAGATCAAAAGCAACATGAGAAAATATTATTTTACTGAAAGAGTAGTAGATCCTTGGAACAAACTTCCAGCAGACGTGGTAGATAAATCCACAGTAACTGAATTTAAACATGCCTGGGATAAACATATATCCATCCTAAGATAAAATACAGAAAATAGTATAAGGGCAGACTAGATGGACCATGAGGTCTTTTTCTGCTGTCAGACTTCTATGTTTCTATGTTTCTATGTTTCTATGTTTCTATGTATGCTGGAAGAGCCAGGTCTGTACAGCTTAGGCTGGTAAGGTGGGGAGGATGTGGATCTCCAGTGACAGAGCTGGAGCTGCCACTGAGAAGGACCTTCCCCACAGCCCCGCCAGTTGGCATTGTTTGGCTGACGGGACCAAAGAAGGTCAACTCTGTGGGCTCTTATTGGTTGCTGGGAGCTATGTGGCAGAAGGCAGTCCTGAAGATAGTCTGGCCCTGAGCCATATAAGGTTTTATAGGTGATGACCAACACCTTGAATTGCACTCGGAGATTAATTGGAAGCCAGTGCAGCTCGCAGAGTGTTGATGTATTGTGGGGTGTACATAGCCACACCCGCAATAGCTCACGTGGCTGTGTTCTGGACCAATTGAAGTCTCAGAATGCTTTTCAGTGATAGCCCCATGTAGAGCGCATTGCAGTAGTCGAGCTGACAGGTGATAAAGACATAAGTTACCATGTGAAGAGCCTCTTGGCCAAGATAGTGCTGCAACTGTTGCAATAATTATTATTATAATAATTATTTATTGAATTTATATCCTGCCCTGAGTCATTGGAGAGGGGCAGGATATAAATCCAATTAATAATAATAATAATAATAATAATAATAATAATAATAATAATTGAACATGTGCAAAGGTCCCCCTAGCAACAGCCGAGATATGTTGATCAAGTCTCAGCTGTGGACCTGGATGACTGAAAATCTCCACAGACTTATGATAGAGAATGATTGTTACAGATTATTGATCTTAGAACTGTCACTAACTTATGAACTACTGTATAAGCTTATACATTAAAACATATTTATTTATTTATTTATTTATTTATTTATTTACTTACTTACTTACTTACTTACTTACTTACTTACTTACTTACTTATTTATTTATTGGATTTGTATGCCGCCCCCCTCCGTAGACTCGGGGCGGCTAACAACAATGATAAAAACAACATGTAACAATCCAATCCAATACTAAAATAACTAAAAAAAACCTTTATATATTATAAATTACTTCAATCCTGGTTAATGTGCCTCAAAACTGTCATAATCCATCTAATAGCAGCAATAGTACTGAAAATTCTTCAAACATTATCTTACCATAAATAAGTCTCGGGCACCTATATCAACTGCTAGCAGAAAAGCCTTTTCAAATCTTTGGTGCCTATAGAATGAACAGAAACAAAAAATATTGAAATATATGGTATTAAATACATAGTAGCAGATACAAATATGTAACCACAGCCATGAATTCTAGTCCCACACTGGGGACTAGGGTCAGCAGGGTGGTCTTGGGCAACTCCCTTTCTCTCTTCACCCTAGAAAATAGGTAAGGGCAAACCACTTTTGAAATTTTGCTATGAAAAGTGCAGGGACGTGTCCAGGGAGTCACCAGAAGTTGAGACTGACTTAATAATAATAATAATAATAATAATAATAATAATAATAATAATAATAATAATAATAATAATACTTGGGGTGGCTCACAGCAAAGCTTCCCCCCCCCCATCAAATCAAGATGAGAGTAAGAGACAAGGGAAGGGCGGTACCCTGCACATTTATGTCTGATTCCAAATTCACCTCTTTTACATTGTAAGTGAATGTAAGCAAACTTCAAGGCAAACAAAGAGCCTTAGACCCCCATCACCTCTATCTCTGATCATCTTAACACTAAAAGTTACTACTCTTTATAAAATAAGCAGCACTTCTCTGCACTGAAATGTTTTTGCAAAGTGAAAGAGATACAGTTCTACTTATGATATACAGTAGTCCCTCGCTATACCGGGCTTCACCTACTGCGGCTTCACTTCATCGCGGGTTTCTGAAAAAGTCGATCGGCAGATTTAAACAGTTCCAACATAGTGGTAGTGTTGGAGAGAGGAACTAAGAAGATTCAGAAATATATGAAATTCTTTGTAGATGCTCAGCTAAAGCAGACAGGGACATATAGTAAGAAGAAGTAATTTAGGAAAATTATGTTGGTTCACTTCAATGGCAACAAAAAAAAAGCCTATTTTCAAAGTGTGCAATAGAAGAGTACTGAATTCTACCAAAAAATCTACATGGGCAGATAAGATAAAGTGAATGATAATGTTATTACGGAAGATAGACCCTTGAGATTGGATGACACGCAATAAGCTACAGGTAGTGCTGAACGTATGACCACAAGTGACTCCAAAATTTCTATGACTAAGCAAGACAGTTCTTAAGCTTTATCCCATTTTACAGCCTTTCTTGCCACAGTTGATAAGTGAATACTCCAATTGTTAAGTTAGTATCATGGCTATTAGGTGAATCTGACTTTCACATTGACTTTGCTTCTCAGAAGATTGCAAAAGATAATCACATGATCCTGGAATCCTACAACCATTATAAATACAGGTCAGTTGCCAAGTATCGAAATTTTGATCACATGACCATGGGATGCTGCAATGGTTGTAAGTGTGAAAAAGGGTCATGAGTCACTATTTTCAGTGCTGTTATAACTTTGAACAGTTACTAAATTAAAGGTTATAAGTGATAATGATCAGGAGTGGGTTCCAACTTACTTCGCTGCCGGTTCACTCCCTCCCGGGCTGCATGGGCATGCCATGTGGGTCTGGGTACATCAGCGCATGCACAATAACGAAAAATCCCAAAAAATAAAATAATTTTAAAAAGGAAAAAAAATATGGCGATCGCATGCACAGTGCCAGAACTCAACTTCTACGCATGGTCAGAAGGTAATAAAAATAAAATAAAATTTTTTAAAAGATAGTGGCACCCACAGATTAACACCAACAGAACTGGGTCGGTAACATCGTGACGTCACCAGTGGGTCGCTACTGGTTAAGGCAGGTGAATTGATAATGATGCTAATTATATTTATGCAGAATGCCTAGTTTCTGATATTATCTAAGGAAAGGAAGCTGCAAAGAGTATAGTGGCAATATGGAGCATAAGAAACACAAACATGAAAAAGCTCAACACAGTGAAAGATGAAATTAATTTATTACAGATTGACATCTTAAGGGTCAGCTAATTGGATTTGGACCCTTTTGATCAGAAGATCATGCTAGTTACTTCTCAGAACATTAAAAAAAAAAATAAGCAGGAAAGTCCCAAGCAGCTCCCAAGCAGGCTCATGGGCAGGTAAAACGCTGCTCAGGCATGGCAAGTGCAGCTGCTGCCAGATGAGGCAAGGTTGCACTTGGCATAGTATGAGCATGGTAGAGTCAGGGATGGGTAGTGCTAGTGCAGGAGAGATTGCTGGTCACTACGTCAGCACAGGCAGGCATGTGCTACAGAGTACCAGATCCCTGAAATCTGGTACTCCACAAGCCAGGGTCCTCATGAGAAAATGCCAAGGGAGTGAAAGCATTTTACAGGAGTGACTTGAGACCTTCCCTTCCAACTTCCCCATTGATTTTGCTTGTTGGAAGCTCATAGGAAGTTGCAAGATCATCCTTGTCTAACAATCTGCAATGCTCTCTTAATGAAGCAGTAAACTGGTAGGATTGTCACTAAGTAATGCAATCATGTGACATCATGCTTTATGATTGCATTGCTTAGTGATATTTTCAGATACTACTGTATTTAAAATTTTCTTCCATTCCATTCAATTCCACTCAAGCAAGGTTTTTTTAGGCACACTGTATTTTTTTTATTTTCTAGACAATCGAGTGTGAGGATTTTTCTTTGTAGAGTTAATCTTCTTGGCTTTACCATGTTTTTTGTTTTGCTCATGGCCTATTCCACCCTTGTCCTTTAAGGCAAACAAAATTCTGATAATTCATATAGTACAATCTAAGGATCCCTAAGGTTAATCTCAATCTTGCCAGTTCTTGTCACTTTTCCACCTGCTTTTTCATTACTGGCCAACCTTCTTGAAGGAAAAAAGAAAATTAATGTAACACCAGTAAAATAAAATAAGCACAAGGCTAATAAAGTAATAATGAAACGTTCATGAAGTCCTGATATTCTACTTAAATATAGAACAAAATCATACTAAGAATCAAAAATATTGTTACTAACTAGCAACTACCAACAAACTGTTTTAGTCATGCTAATTTTAGTCATGCTAATTCAGCTTCAACCGCAACAACACAAGAGCACGCAACAGATTCAAACTTAATACGAGCCGCTCCAAACTTGATTGTAAAAATTATGATTTCAACAATAGAGTTATCAAAGCGTGGAACTCATTACCGGACTCAATTGTGTCAACCCCTAACCCCCAACATTTCTCCCTTAGACTTTCCAGGACTGACCTCTCCAGGTTCCTAAGAGGCCAGTAAGGGGCGTACATAAGTGCACTGGTGTGCCTTTCATCCCCTGTCCAATTGTCTTTCTTTTCTTTCACCTATTATATATATTCTCTTCCTTTCATATATCCTCTCCTCTAAGTTCACTTTTACCCTTATATATATTACCACATGTCTATTTTCTTCCTATGTATTTGTATATTGGACAAATGAATAAATAAATAAAATAATAAAGTGTAAGTAAATTCCTTGTGCTGGACTGATAAAAAGGGAAACTACTATGTTTCTTCCCTTGCCTCTCTTTAGTAAGAATGCAGTTTTTAGAAAATCATCTGTGAGAGAAGAGCTATTCCAGTTTTGATTTACAAACATTTCATTTCGTTAGAAATGAAGAAGTCCCAAAACCCACCTCACAAAGAAGTCAAATGGAGGATGATTTATGATTGCAAAAATATTTTTAAATCCCTCCAAAGGAAGACAAGGAGAATAATGAATAATGGAAAAAATTCACATGTTATTAAGTGGAATAAAATGAACTTCTAATTTCTTCAAAGTTTAAAATGCACATGAAATTGAATTTCATTCGAGCATTTTAATAACGAGCAATTTTAATAATGAGCCTACAAATAAGTGATGCAAATAGTTAAAAACATTTATTTCAAAGCTTACATGATCATTTTTTATTCAGCAATTCTGTTTAATATTTCAATTTAAAGCTTTACTCTTTTATTCAGTTTCTAGGCATCTAGCCATTTCTTAAGCATAATATAATTATTAATAAAAAACACTTTCCTTATAAATTATCCTATTAGCAATTGTTGGGTCAGAAACAACATTTATGGAGGTACAAAATGAAAAATGAAGTTTAATTAACTATATTTTGCAATATTATAACAGTTTTATTCTGGGCCTTACTAAACAACATTCCTTTAGTAACAAGGCCTGAAGTATGCCTATTTTGCCATGCTTGTTCTGAGGGGTAGAACCAAGTCCAAGTAACTATGAATTGTATCTAGAAGACACTGGTAACCTACACAGATCACAAAGTAATGGTATTACATATGCCGAGTAAGCAGTGCCACTGACTATTCATATTGCTGCAATCTGCACCAGTTGAAGCTGTCAAACACAATTAACTTAATTTTTGATATATTAATTTTCAGACTCATAATTTTCATTGTATCTTACAATCTTAACATTAACCAAAAACCATTCAGCTTGTCAGCCAGTAACATAGTATCATTTAAAACAAATGTACATGCAAAACCACATCACACTGTTAACCAGTACTTAATGTTATATCATCACATTTTTAATAAATTTGTCCATAATAACCAGCCAAGCAAATATTAAACACCCTTGTTTTATGCTGAGTGCTGAGCTATCTGCTAAACTTTCCATTTATTCTCTTTTTTTTTTTCAATTTTTTTATTAATTTTCATAAAATAAACAGACACACATACAAACACTAAACATAAAGTGGGGGTGTACTTCCCCCGCTTCTTTTGAAAGTGTACATTCAAGTACAGAAAAAGAATACATAATTGAATATATGTTAAATGTTAAAAGGTTTAGTAAATTTGAGTTAAAGTTTTACAAATCTTGAATACAATATGAATATTAGGTAAAATTAGTATAGAATAGTCATTTAAAAAAATACCTTTAATATAATCTTAATTACTATAGTAAAATGCCATATTCATCAAACAAAACATTTAAACTAATTTCAACTATTATACATATATAGACCAAAGTTCTTAATATGTTACTTATACTTATACCTATACATAAACTACTATGTCATAATCATCAAAAAATGCATTTAAGCTAGTATTGATATTGTTATCACCTAAGTAAAAACAAATACAAAAAGTTAACTAGAAATAAGTGTGTATATCTTATTTTTTCTTATCTATCCATTTATAAACATTGTTCCATGTTTCATAAAATTTAGTATCTTCTTGATCATTTAATCTTCTTGTCATCATGTCCATTTCAGCGCAATCTAGTATTTTAGCTATAACCTCTTCTTCCTTGGGGATTTCCTCCCCTTTCCAATTTTGCGCATATATTATTCTAGCCGCAGTTAATATGTGTATAATTAAGTAAAGAATTTCTTTCTTATAGGTCTGATTGGTAACTCCTAATAAGTAAAATTCCGGGGTATTATCTATATCTTGCTTTATTATTTCTTTTAATATTTTCTCAATCATCTTCCAATATATTTTAGCTTTGCCACATGTCCACCATTGATGGTAATAGGTTCCTATATCCTTCTTACATTTCCAGCATAATGGGGATGTTTTGGGAAACATTTTTGCTATCCTATTTGGTGGGAGATACCATCTGTAGAACATTTTGATTTGGTTTTCTTTTAATGAAACTGATTTGGTCATTTTCCAGTTATTAATCCAAACTTTCTCCCATGTATCTATGTCTATTTCCTTACCAATATTTCTACACCATCTTATCATAGTATCTTTTAAAGTCAACTCTATACAGTATTTTTATGAGCGATAAGAAATTTATATATTTTCCCTATCATTTTTATTGAATTGATAGTAATTAGATTGCTTAAAAGATTCTTACTTTTATTAAAAATATAAAGAGTTTTATCCTTCTGGTATCTAGATCGAATCTGAGCATAATGCCACCAGTCTATTATTATCCCTTCTTCTTGTAATTTAATCCTAGATTTTAGCTTCATCTGGTCATTTAATAATTCTTTATATCTATAAGTTATTTTCTTGTCTTTTATAGACTTTGGATGCGTTATTGCTTCTAGGGGAGCTAGCCATTCTGGGATATTTAAAAAGTGATTTTTCTTTATGTCTTTCCAAACTTCTAGTAGATACTTCCTTAATGTATGCCTTTTAAAATATGAATGATTTTTTTCCTTATCGTACCATACAAATGCGTGCCATCCAAGCATAAGATCATGTCCTTCTAAGTTAAGTATTCTTTTGTTCTCTAGACTTTCCATTTATTCTCACACGTGCTTTTCTTTTTTTTAAAACTGTGTCTTTATTATTTTTATAAAGAACACAAGACAGCAAACATATCTAATACTGCTTCCTTTTCCTATTTTCTTCATAATGACCCTGTGAGGTATGTTGGGCTGAAAGCATCTAGTTCAAAATACCCAACCAGCTTTCATGCCTAAAGTGGGAATAGGGTCATTTGGGGACTATTGTTGGAAACAATGTGAAATTATGGAGCTAGTTCCTTGAATGAGTTCAAGGTTCTGAGGTTATTTTTTTTTAAAGCTTGTATCATTTCTTTAATTGTAACAGTAAAACTACCACTTCCTATAATAGAGGCTTCATTTGTTCTTTTTACAAATGTGTTTTATTATACTATAAGATAAACTAATAAATTATATTATTTAAATACTGTGGTATTAGAGATTTATTAACACTTTAATATTTATATTTTATTTATTTATTATTATTAAAATAATTATATAGCCATCCATCTTGTACCAAGCACTAATCGGCTCACATTCAAAACTTAAACTGATAGCCAATAACTTAAATCTTTAAAGGTAGAAAAAACGAAGTTTGTATCAGTGTCAGTTTGTGGTCTTGATACTAATACGGTAAGTATAATGTTTAAATTTTACAGGAAGGCAGAGGCAGATTTTTTTCCCTTGGTTTTCTTCCTACAAGCTAGGTATGTCTTATATTCCGGAGTGTCTTAGAGTTTGAAAAATACAATATTTGATTTATAACTTCCCCTTTTTTGCCTCACCTAATTTGCAATATTTATAAACATTTAGGTTCCCTTAGAAGCCAAGTTGTGTTTATATTTGTCATTATGAGTAATATATAATATGAATTGGAACTATTCTTGCTTTTCATTTATTTAAACTTCAGTTGTGGATATATACAATTAATTTTGCCATTGCTGCATATTCTCCAAGTTTAAATTCCCAATCACCAGAACTGCATTTTTTTCAGCACATTATGTTTGAAGGTTTTATACCTAATAAGAAATATTGTGATTTTATTTCAAATTTACTTTCCAATTTTTTTTTCCATTGTATTATGTGTATTGTTTTAGTATTTTGAGTTTTCTTTACATGTGTGGTTCAAATAGTCCTTGATTTAGATCCTTGTATTAGTCATTTAATGACCTTTTGCAGTCACAATGGCCTCAGAACAAGTGCTTAACACAACATACTTCTGACCATCATAAAGCATTGTGGTTTTCTCCAGTCACATGACTGCTTTTAAGGTGCTTGTCAAGCTCTTCACATTTACTACCAGTTGCCAAATGCCCTGAGATCATGTGACCACCCTCTGTATTCTTGTGTGCCAGCTTCTCCAGAAAGTCAGTGGGGAAGCAGACAGGGAAGGTTGCAAAGAGAAGGGATGTTGGATTTGAAGTACAATACCCCAGCATACTGCAAGATTTTGACTGCTTTGCTCAGTGATCGAGATTCCAGGATCGATCAACTGTAAGCTGAAGACTACCTGTAGAATGTTCTTTTCCAACATTTATTATTGCATCATTTATCAATCTTAGAGATTATTGATGGAATTTCATACAAGTGTAAAGCACTTTATACAAATTTTATTTTAAACTGTAGCTTGGAGTTAATCTTGTGGATTTGATCCATAATTATTCCCATTGTTATATACTGATTATGTCTTTGAAAATTTGTTTCCATTTTCTCATCTAGCTATTTGTCCTGTTTCTGTATTATATCTAAGTTTATATTTGCACTTTGATAAATGATAATTCCCATCAGCGAAGAAATCCAGCAAAAAATCATCCCCAGAGAAAAATCTTCCATATGTCCAAAACTCTATGGCCTTCCAAAAATACACAAGGAAGGAATACCTCTCAGACCAATAGTCAGTTCTATAGGCTCCCCTCTACAAAACCTTGCCAAATTTTTAGCCAAATACCTTCAACCATATACAGAAACTATTACCTCATATGTTCAAAATTCATTCCACTTTATACAAATAATCAAAAAACAAAACCTACAACCCGATGACCTACTTGTAAGTTTTGATGTCGTGTCCCTTTTCACACAAATACCTATTAAAGAAGCCTTGACAGCTATCCAGGACAAACACAAACCCCCCAAATATATCCTAGACCTTACCAACCACTGCCTGACCAATACATACTTCATCTATAATGAACAAAGATATAAACAGATAGAGGGAGCCCCCATGGGATCACCTCTCTCACTGGTCATCGCCAACCTCTATATGGAATATTTCGAAAATAATGCATTAGAGCAATCCAAATACAAACCTAAACTTTGGCTGAGATATGTTGATGATACCTTTGTAATTTGGCCACATGGTAAGGAAAAACTAGACAATTTCCTCACACATCTTAGCAGCCTACACCCCAAAATACAGTTTACTATGGAAACAGAAATCAATGATCAACTTCCCTTTCTAGATGTACTGGTCTATAAAAAACCCAATGGCAGCCTAGGACACACTATCTACCAAAAGAAAACCCATACCAACCGTTATCTAAATGCACACTCACACCACCACCCCGCACAAATCACCTCAGTGGCCAAAACTCTCATCACCAGAACCAAACGCTTAGCTGACCATGAGCACTTAAAAACTGAATTGAACAAACTCAAAGATGTATTAATTTCTAATGGATTCGAAGAGAAAACAATCACAAACCTAATAAAAAAAGAGACACCCCCCCAAAAAACAAGATCAAGAACAGGACAATGGTACCACCATCCTCCCTTACATCAAGGGCACCACAGACAAAATTAGTAAAATTCTGCACAAACATAACATCAAAACTTCATTTTGCACCAACCAAAAAATATCTAATATCCTAAGGAGCCCCAAAGATAAAATCCAATTGGAATACCAAGGAATCTATGAAATCCCTTGCAAAACATGTGCAGCCACATACATTGGACAAACCAACCGAAGAGTAAGTGCACGCCTTGCAGAACATGTGAATGCAGTTAAAAAAGAAGAAAATACTTCCTCCCTTGTCCAGCACATTAAAAAAACAGGTCACGAAATTGACTTTGAAAAAACTAAATTACTTCACAAAACAGAGAATTTATATAGAAGAATTGCTCTAGAAGCCATAGAAATTGAGAGGAGACCCCTTTGCATAAATAAAAGAGATGACACGTCCCGCCTACCAGAAATTTGGAAACCAGCCTTAAACAAAAAAAAACACTTCATAAAAATCACCATGTCAATCCTTCTAATAATTATGATTTTGGAATTTGGAAATTTGGAAACCAGCCTTAAACAAAAAACACTTCATAAAAATCACCATGTCAATCCTTCTAATAATTATGAATTTGGAATTTTGAAATTTGGAAACCAGCCTTAAACAAAAAACACTTCATAAAAATCACCATGTCAATCCTTCTAATAATTATGATGACATCAACCAATCAGATCACTGAAACATAATCACCCAATCTATTTGCTACATTCAAACCAAATCTCCACCCCCACACTATATACTAGGAAGAAATGACAGTTGCAAACATTCCATTTTACAACAGCACGAAGCCCAGCTATGATATAGTTATGGCCTTCACAAATATTTCTTTCTGTGTCTTTAATCTATCCCTTGGATCGGAGTGAATCATGTCTGCGTTGGTAATTCATTTTTTCTTACCGTAACTAGCTCCAACATGGAAGGCATTTGAACGAAAGACTAATGTTGAAATTGTTAGGCTTATTATTTTCTTTGTAAAATTCCATTTTTAAAAATAAACTTTGATCATTTGTTTCTAAATTTTTATCCTCCTTTGTGGTTCTATACCACATATATTACCAAGTCCATTAATTAGGCCGACTCCTTCCAGTATTCATATTTTGCTGTTAGAGAATTTTATCCACTGTTATCCATGACTACAAACATGCTTTTTGCTATACCTTAAAATTTGGAAGAGCAAGATCATTTCTATCTTTTGAATCTTATACTGTTTTTAGTTTCATCTGGGTCCTTCCCCACTCCATATAAATTTGTTGACAAATTTCTTCTCATTCTTGTAAATGTCTCAGAGACTATAATAGGAATAATTTCCAACAAATAATTTATCATGGGTAATGTATTCATTTCAGCAATTGCAATTGATCTTAACTAAGATGGCTTTGTTCTTGACATTAGATTCTTATTTCATTTTCAATTTTCACATACAATATCATTCTCATTTTCCTCTAATGATGTGTTTGTGAGTAGGGACATTGCTTAAATTGCTTGTCTTTGTTTCTAAGTTAGAAATAATTGTTAACTTTCACTGTCTCTTAGTTCTAACTGTTTATCTTTCATCTTTCTATATAGGCACAATCCATCAAACTTCCAAAATACTCTGCTTTGAAAACGGATGTTAATTAAAAATGCTGATAAGAACTTGTTGTTTCACATTTATTTTGCTCAACCTTAAAAATCAGTTATGTTACATTAATTGTCTTTGGCCTTTTGTCTGTTCTAGCTTTAGCATTCTAGTGATTATTAAACTTAAAAGCATTCTTAAAAGTTGCATGTCTATACCCTAAGGCAATCCTATAGCATCCTATTGTAAATCTCTATTGTGCAGATATGACGGGCCAACAATTTTAAAAAGTACAGTAGATTAGAACATTTATGGACACATTCTAGATTCAAGCATTTGACATTCTGATTTAAAGCCATTAGGAGTAAGGAAGGAAGGAAGGAAGGAAGGAAGGAAGGAAGGAAGGAAGGAAGGAAGGAAGGAAGGAAGGAAGGAAGGAAGGAAGGAAGGAGAGAAGGAGCAATAATATAGGGAAGCATTTGTCATTTTGAATGTGGGAAATAGAAAATGATATGTGACTCCCTGATCATCTTCAAAGACACAAACCCTTCATAATCCAATGCTGTACGACTTATTATCTGCAAGTACAACCAGTTTCAAAATGTACATAACTCTTCTTGATATTCCCCTCTTTTACCTATTTTTGATTACAATGTGAACTGTAGTGGCCAAAATTGTGAAAACCTTGTGGGAAAAGTATACAATATTTTTGAGATTTGATGGCTAATGACACCAATTTCTTTTGGAGTAATACCATAAAATTAAATATCAATGGGAAAGTAATTCTCTTGTACTTGGTTCACATACTATGTGGCAGCGTTGGCAAACTTTCTAGGCACCGAGTGCTGAAACAGGACCATGCCTGAACATTTTTAACACTGAGTGTTGAAATGGGAAAATGCGTGTGCGCCAGAAACCCCAAAAGCAGATAATATTCCAGTTTCTGGTGTGCACATACATGCTAGCCACTTGCTCTTTCAGTTTCTGGCTTGCAATCAGTTGTCTAGTGCAGAGGTCCCCAACCGCCGGTCCGCGGACCGGGACCGGGCCGTTGGGGTTTTTCAGCCGGTCCGCGGCGCCGCTGACAGCTAGCTTTGGCTGCCGGGGGGGTGGGGAGGATTAAATCCTCCCCCCCTCCAGGAGCAGCAAAAGCCTAAGCGGCGGGGTGCATTTCGGCAATGCTTTCCCTCCGCGGTGGGGGGTGCAGGGCAGGCGCAGGCAGCCCCAGGAGACGCCGCCGCTATCCGGGCGCGGCGAAAGCGAGTCGGTCGAAAGGCTGCCCGGGTCGCGCCTGCGGTCGTCCTCGCGCTCCCATCGCGCAACAAGTGCGGGCTTGTTGTGGCTGCCGCGCGCCGCTTTGCCTCCCTCTGCTGCGAGCCTTCGGGGCTCCGGGGCGGCGCGGCTGGCGGGAGGGCAGCTTCCAGCGGGACGTTGATGGGTCTTGGAAAGCTTTCTCGTGGCGGTGGCTCTGGCGCGGCTGCAGAGCGTTGGTGGGAGCGGGAACTCCGTCGGATCGCCCGAACTCCAAAGCCTCAGCGAGGTTTGGCTGCCGGGGGGGCGGGGAGGATTAAATCCTCCCCCCCTCCAGGAGCAGCAAAAGCCTAAGCGGCGGGGTGCGCCCTTTGCATTTCGGCATTGGCGCTCTCTCCTCCAGGAGCAGCAAAAGCCTCAGCGACTGATCGCGTCGTTTGCCTTTCTGCTCCATCGCTGAGGCTTTTGCTGCTCGTGGAGGGGAGAGCGCCAATGCCGAAATGCAAAGGGCGCACCCCGCCGCTTAGGCTTTTGCTGCTCGTGGAGGGGGGGTTGGCGGTGCCGATACCAAATGCTTTCCCTCCGCGGTGGGGGGTGCAGGGCAGGCGCAGGCAGCCCCAGGAGACAAAGAGTGAATGAGAGAAAGGAAAGAAAGAGAAAGGGAGGGAGAGAAAGGAGTGAGAGATAGAAAGGATAGAGAGTAAGAGGGAATGAGAGAAAGGAAAGAGAGAGAAAGGGAGAGAGAGAAGGAAAGAGTGAGAGATAGAAAGGATAGAAAGAGGGAATGAGAGAAAGGAAAGAGAGAGAAAGGGAGGGAGAGAAGGAAAGAGTGAGAGATAGAAAGGATAGAAAGAGGGAATGAGAGAAAGGAAAGAGAGAAAGGGAGGGAGAGAAGGAAAGAGTGAGAGATAGAAAGGATAGAAAGAGGGAATGAGAGAAAGGAAAGAGAGAGAAAGGGAGAGAGAGAAGGAAAGAGTGAGAGATAGAAAGGATAGAAAGAGGGAATGAGAGAAAGGAAAGAGAGAGAAAGGGAGGGAGAGAAGGAAAGAGTGAGAGATAGAAAGGATAGAAAGAGGGAATGAGAGAAAGGAAAGAGAGAGAAAGGGAGGGAGAGAAGGAAAGAGTGAGAGATAGAAAGGATAGAAAGAGGGAATGAGAGAAAGAGGAAATGAAGGAAATGAACCCCACCCCCATATGACCAAAGCGCCCCCCCCCCCACCGGGCCATGGAAAACTGGTCTAGCTTAATGCCGGTCCCTGGTGCAAAAAAGGTTGGGGACCTCTGGTCTAGTGTACATGTGCTGGCTCTGCCTGGCCTTTCGGGGTCCTCGCCGGTGACCCAGTTGGATGGGGAATGCCACCCCCCTCTGCTGGAAAGATAGAGCCCTTTCCCAATCTTGGAGGTAAAGGGCATCGGCATTCCTGCGGGTCGTCTCTAGCAGGTGGGAGAGCTTCACCCCAACTCTGGCTGGGATGAAGCACTCCACCAGCCCGTCACTGAGAACAAGCTAGAGCAGCCCCCTTTTCCTGGTTGCTTCCTGGCCAGCATGCTTCTTACCCCTTGACAGTGCCTCCATGCTACACTCTCCTCTGGTACTCCTGGGACAGCATGCCCCCACCCCCCGACAGTGGCTCCTCCTCCTTTTCCTCCTGGCTGCTTCAGCATCCAAACTGGAAGCTGTAGCGCAAGAATGGAGAGGCTAGCTACCCAGCCAGCAAACCCTTCCCCGCTGCCCCATGAATCCAAGCTGGCCAGCCTCTCTGGACTGCGGGGGCATGTCATTGCTGCAGATGCATATCAGTGCATGGATGGAGGAAAGCTCCGCACCATCCCATCCTGATTGGTCTGCTCTCTTTGCTCTTTTGGGTTCCTGTGCACTGGCTAGCTGGTCTTCACACATGCAGGAGCACCAGAAACCAAAAGAGTAGCTGAAATATGATCTTCCGGTTTCCGGTGCATGCATGTGCACTAGCCAGCTGGTCGGAATCCAGGAGACCAGGTAGCTGACATGCATGTGCGCTGGAAACAGAAGATAATGTTCTTGGCGTGCACATGTGCCCCAGGCGGCTGCTCTTTTGGTTTATGGCACTCCCCCTCCATGAAGACCAGTGCACTGGACCCTGGAAGAGCAACAAGCAATAGCTCTGCATGCCTGGAGAGATAGCTCTGTGTGCCACTTCCAGCATGTGTGCCTTCACAGCCATATGGCATCAAAGTATTTACACAAGATAAAAACTGTCAGATTAACTGCCTTGACCTAAAAATATTGTAGAATGAAAAATTTAATGTTTTACTGGATGAAATCTTAAAAAAAAACCCAAACCCAGAAATTTAACATCTCGTTATGTCAGAGTTTTATAGAACAAAGCAGCCTTTTCATTTTGTCTTGAAATCATATTGACATCAATACATTTTGATTACCTTTACAAAGTGATTATAAGCTAAAATGTATTAAAAAAAGGATGTCTATTAACAGATTTCAGGATTCTTGTTAAATCTTTTTCCTGAAAGTTATTTTTGATACTAACACCTGAATAAACTCTCAATTAGCTTTTGGGTATAAAGCATAATTTAGGTGCTTAAAAACTACCGTCTGCGCCATAATACCACCAGATACATGTTACATTAATATTCCGGAACCATTCTTAACTGCTTAAACCAACCATATTTTCACATCAGCTGACATAGTCAAAACAGTATAAAGGAATATGTTTTTACAATGAGGTGGAAATTCCTAAGAACGTTACATTTATTAATTTTCTCTTTCAAAATATTTTCTAAAAAAGTGTTCTCATCTAGAATATTTAAGGATATTTAAGTCATATTTAAGTCAACTAAGTTAACTGTACTTAAGCTATCAACAAAAGGAATTGTGTGCACATTAATATACAGCCAAGACCATACAGCAGTTTAACAGGACGGGTTCCACTTAGAACAGGCCTCGCTATGATCGACCAAAGAAGTTAAGTGCCCATGCTCAGTGTTATATCCAGAGGCTGGCTTTGGGAAATAGACGTATGAGTGGTACCAGAATTGCTGCAGAGATTGAGGGGGTGAGGGGTGGGGTCAGCCTGTCAGTGCTCAGACCATATGCCGCACGCTGTATCAAATTGGTCTGCAGGGCTGTCGTTCCAGAAGGAAGCCTTTTCTAAAGATGATGCACAAGAAAGCCTGCAAACAGTTTCCTGCAAATTTCTGGAACCATGTCCTTTGGTCCAATGAGACCTAGATAAACCTATTTGGTTCAGATGGTGTGAAGCGTGTGTGGTGGCAACTAGGTGAGGAGTATAAAGACAAAGGTGTCTTGCCTACAATCAAGCAAGGTGGTGGGAATGTTATGGTCTGGGGCTGCATGAGCTACAGTTCATTGAGAGAACATGCACTGTGACATACTGGAGACTGGATCGCAGGGCAATATTCCAACATGATAACGACCCCAAACACACGTCCAAAATAACCAGTGCTTCGCTAAAGAAGCTGAGAGTAAAGGTGATGGATTGGCCAAGCACGTCTCCAGACTTTAACCTATGGAGCATTTGTGGGGCATCTTGAAACAGAAGGTTGAGGTGTGCAAGTATTTAACATCCACCAGCTACATGACATCATCATGGAGGAATGGAAGAGGACTCCAGTGACAACCTGTGAAAATCTGGTGAACTCTATGTCCAAGAAAGTTAAGGCAGTGCTGGAAAATAATAGTGGCCACATAAAATGTTGACAGGTTGGGCCCCATTTGGACATTATCACTTAGGGGTGTACTCACTTTTGTTGCCAGTTTAGACATTAATGGCTGTGTGTTATGTTATTTTGAGGGGACAGCACATTTACACTATTATACAAGCTGTATACTCACTACTTTAGACTGTAGCCAAGTGTCATTTCTTCAGGATACACTTAAATATTTACAAACTGTGAGGGGTGTACTCACTTCTGTGACATATTGTAAATAATGACTATGAAAGATGATGTCCTTGGTAATATTGTACAAGTTTTATGATTCTCTGGCATAGGAATATTTAACTAAACAATCTTTTACAATTTTTGGCTATTTTAATCTTGTTTATGAACAGTAAGGTTGTAAGCCACTTAAGAGTTTCTTGATGATTAAAATGACAAATAAAGGAAATAAAACGAATAAGTGAGATACAAAATCTTAGTATGCTGAAAACAGAGCACATAGTTTAAATGAGCCAAAATATCACTGAATTATTTTTGTGAGTCTTCTAGAAAATATGTTAAATGCTTCAATAATTTTTTATGGAAATAGTATAAATTCTTTGAAGTTGAAAAAAATCAGGATAGTTGTTCACCTGAGCAGATGGTGGAAGAATCTTCGTGCATATCTGCTGATCTGGTCCCTGTATCCCAAAACTGTTGTCTCAGACAAAGGTCGGGTTGGTGCATAAAATGTCCCAAGAGTTGTCTCCAGCTGTGCTGTGGAATTCAAACATAACGGCAGTTAAACAAATTGAATACCTTCCCTTCAAGAAATATGGACATATGTCTTCAAATAGCCAAGCTTTTCAAATGAATCTACAGCTCGGAAGAATAAGTTTTTTTTTAAAAGTGACAGTACAGAAACAAATCTATGTATGAACAATCATTTCAGGCAGCACCTATGATGATTTGGAGTAATAACAAAAATCTGTCAGTATCTTAGAATAAATGGATCTCTAATTATTTTAACGTGGCAAGAATGATTAATGACTATGCTAAACTTCAAGCAAAGGTTTTTCCTGGTAAAAAGCAATCTCCTTTTTTATCCTTCCTGCTCTGACTTAGCTTGTCAGAACTTTTCCATTGTCCCACAGATAAAAATCTTTTCCAAGGTTAGCCCCTGGGGGAAGCGACTTGACCTCTGTAGGTATTTCAGTACCTCCAAAAGAAGCATTGATAATTGTAGGAATGTTTTTCTGCTTTCAGTATTGGTTGGCAGGCTTCAGTAGTTACAAGATGAGTCATATCTTAATATGCCATGATAATAGAGTATCTAAGTGCAAACTTTCAGCTTTACTATAATGTGCAATATGGATGTTACTTCCTTTCTGAAATATTGGAAGTTTTGCAATAGTAGCTGCGTGCCACCTGCTGTAGGACAGAAAAAAGGGAAACTTGCCAGTATGTTCTTTTCCCTTCTGCCAAAATATACACGTTAAATAAAGATAACAGTATTATTAGTTTTGTTAAGATTGATGAACTACAAATCATTCACATTTGTGCCTCCAATGGTATCTGGGTCTCATGGCTATTTAGCAATATTATTTGGCAGCAATTTCTTGGCTTTCTTTGGATTAATTTTTCCCTCAACTCTTTCATAAATAGCCAAGATTTGGGTTTTCAACAGGTTTTCCATGCAGATTGCAATATGATGAGGTATTTTGCTTAAGGTATCATTATACTGTTTATGGAATGGAATGAATCTTTCTAGCTTCTTAATGTCAAATTTTTTGAAACACCAGAACTACAATTACCACAAAGTAGGAATAATACAAAGTACGGTGGCTGCTGCAGACAGGAGTTTCACACAACTTGCATTCTCTGGATATCTATGTAGCGTGAATAAAGGTGAAATGTGGCATAAGTTTAAAATTAAACAATATTCTTTCCAATTAATTTTTCCAAGGATTACATTCTTGATTATATTTCAACTATTCCTCCCACTCTGTCTTCCCCATCATTTCTACTATTATTTAGAAGTAAATAAATGCAAGCACTAATGCACATATTTAACCAATCAATGGTATGTCATGCAAATTACTTTTAAATGAATGATGTATTAAATTCCTTCCTTTAAAAAAAGGATTTTTTTTAAAAAAAAATTGTGGATACAATTTGATTTCAGATATAGGTCTGCCTATTAAGGCAGATGGACAAATCAAATTTTAAATAGTCAAAGACTCTTCAAAGGAAGGCCCATACATGATCTGCGGAAATATAATTAAATATTTTAATAAACATTACTGCCATAAAGCTCCTGTTTTTCCTTACAACAAGTTTTACACTTTTGAAATAATCCGGGCTACCTGACCATGGATTAAATACAATTGCAATTATAGTTTTATTCTTTTTAAAATCTAGTTCTCTCAAGACCTTGAAGATAACCAAAATGGTTAAAATGAATTTAAATCTAGATTAAAACAAATCTGGTATGGTAAAATCTGGCACTGATAAGGGAATGTAAAGAGAAATTTCAGCCTTGAACCATTGCTATGCATGTAGGAAGCTGCCTAGGAGGGATCCTCCCTAATTTCTAGTCAGCATTTATCAGATAGTTATGCAGAGTATGCTCCAGTTGGGCAAAATTTTGTCAATGGGCAAATATGCAATAAAGAAATTGCTTTGAGCATTTACTTGTATCGTTCTTGATTTCTCATGGTTGACATCGGGTAAACAAATTACTATGACAGATTTGTTAGGTTTTCTTCAGAATAAATCTCACATGGCATAAATTACATGTCTAATATATTGCATACTGGGAGAAGTATAGAAGCAAGAATTTATTTATAAAACATACATATTCAAACCAAAAGGTCCCACACCTTTCCACTTTTCAGTATTCCTTGAAATTTTCTAAGGATAAATGCTAATCATACGTAGAAATTTCTGTCAATGATATAGAATGTCATAAGTGCTTCTTCTTCTATAGCATAAGGATTGTGGGTCTCAGCCTCATAGCCCTGACACATGTTTCAACAGCAAGCAATTTTTCTAAAAATTGCTGTTCACAATATCCTCTAGCACTTTCCTTTTCTCCAGGGAAGTGTTTGGTGCCTAGTTGTACTTACGTGCAGAGACAAGCCGTGAGGTTCTCTTACTTATTACTTTTCCTATCTAAATCCTGGGAAAATAACTAATGGGACCACAGAAAAGACAAAGAATAGAAAATGAAGACGCTAAAGTCCTTTGGGACTTTTAGAATTCTAATAGACAAGCATGTACCACAAGACATCCCAGATTAACATTGTTGATAAGCAAAGGTCTGGTTAGTGGACATTGCAATATCTGGAGACAGCAGAATAAAAGAGAATGAACTGGAGAAAACCACAAAATACAAAGACTTGCAAATAGAAGTAGAATGACAGTGGCAAAAGATAGTACCAATAGTGATAGGCACCCTGGATGCAATTCCAAAACATCTGGACCACCTGAACGCCATCAGCATTGTAAAATCACCACCAGTCAATTGCAAAAGGCACCTTTAACACCATCAAACAACATCTGCTTATCCCAGATCCTTTCGAAAGACTTGACAGTTACTGATAGATAAAAATGCCAAATCTGGTCTAAAGATCTGGCTGACTGTGCAAGGAACCAATAATAAAATTTATGAGGTTTTTATCCCACTTTTTACCATAAAAGTCAAGGTGTCAGCATCCTTAAAATAATTCTCTTGCCTCCTATTTTCCCTACAACAAGCCTATGCGGTGGGCTAGGTGGAGAGAATGACTGGCCAAAAGTCATTCAGCTGGCTTTTATGCCTAAGAGAGGACCAGAACTGAAAGTATCTTGGTTTCTAGGTCGGCACCTTCAACTCTACACTATACCAATATATTTACACTGAAAAATTGATTCTGTAACACAAGTTGCTTTCAACATAAAGATCAGTACATACAGTGATACCTTGTCTTACAAAATTAATTGGTTCCGGGACGAGGTTCTTAAGGTGAAAAGTTTGTAAGACGAAACAATGTTTCCCATAGGAATCAATGGAAAAATGATTAATGCGTGCAAGCCCAAAATTCACCCCTTTTGCCTCGAAACCCCACCTGTGGACCTCTGTGTTTTTGCGATGCTGCGATTTCATTGAGGTTCCCCTCGCTGGGAAACCCCACCTCCGGACTTTTGTTGCTAGCAAAGCGCCCGTTTTTGCACTGCTGGGATTCCCCTGCAGCATCACAAAAACATGGAAGTCCGGAGGTGGGGTTTCCCATGGAGGGGAGCCTCAGGGGAATCCCAGCAGTGCAAAAAATGGGTGCTTCACTGGGAACGGAAGTCCAGAGGCAGGGCATTCCAGTGGCGGCGGTGGGTTTGTAAGGTTAAAATAGTTTGTAAGAAGAGGCAAAAAAATCTTAAACCCCGGGTTTGTATCTTGAAAAGTTTGTATGACGAGGCGTTTGTAAGATGAGGTATCACTGTACATTATTTTGCAATGTTTTAATTATAACCTGCTCAACTTGATTTAGAATTTTAGATTTAGAATTCTTCATTGGCCAAGTGTGATTGAACACACAAGGAATTTGTCTTTAGTGCATATGCTCTCAGTGTACATAAAAAGAAAAGATACGGTCATCAAAAATCATAAAGTACAATACTTAATGATAGTCATAGGGTAAAAATAAGCAATCAAATCCATACTAGGAAACAATCAATATAAATCTCAAGGATACAAGCAACAAATTATTGTCATACATTAAAATTAACATTCTACCATTAATTGAAAGATAGTGATATTTATCAGACACAGCCCAACAAACCTTCTCTAATGTGTGTCAGCTTTTGTCGAAGCAGATAGTTTATTATGGCACATAGGCTTACATAACAGTGATGACCCACTGTATTCCAGTTCATTCCATTCAAGATGTTAATTGCCTCATATATTTCATCTTGATTAATATATTCCTGAATGATTTCTACAAGGCCAAGCTGTCCTCTTGGACTGACACCTGCCACACAAAGTAAGAATAAAAAAGTTATTCCAGTGAAACCTAACTACCGTATGTTTATTTGTTTCACCAAGTATATGTCTGTCTGATTGTCTTTCTTCCACCCACTGAAATATATAGTGTGCACTTTGGGCAGATGCACTGGTAAATAGTATTTCCTTTTTGCTTGCCTCCTATGAGAATAAAAACAGAAGAAAAAATTTCAAGGCTGTATCAATATTAGCAAAATGATTGGAGTGAAAATTACTAAAGTTCAAATATATAGCATTCTGCCTGTGGACTGAAAGATTGATATGACCACCCAATAGATTTTGTTTTTATCTGTAATTTGAGTGTGATTATACAGTACATATTTCATGTGCAGACACCCCTTCTGTTATCAAACAATATTAAGTGCACATTAACAAATGCATCTTTACCACATTCATATATTTTATATAGCTGTGTTGGAGCTATCAAAATTGGAACGTTCATGATAGTACTGTTTTCAATTTATACAAAATCAGTAGCATTCAGGAAGAAAAGAGAGCATCTAGAGCAGTGTTTCTCAACCTGGGGGTCAGAACCCCCTTGGGGGTTGAACGACCGTTTCACAGGGGATGCCTAAGACCATGGGAAAAAACAAATTTCCCATGGTGTTAGGAACTAAAGCTTCTATTCTGGCGAATGTATTTTTACAATTTGACCAATCAGGCATTTATAGTGAGGGTATCCTTCTGATTTCCGGCCAATCAGCTTAAAGCTCTGTCAGGAGAATTGGTGCTAGACTTATGGTTGGGGGTCATCACAACATGGGGAACTGTATTAAGCTGTCACGGCATTAGAAAGGTTGAGAACCACTGTTCTACAGGGAAAATACGATACTTTGTGGGCTTTACTGGCCATCCATAATTCCACTACCTTTGATTTACATTTTCACTATGTAACATTAAGGAAGTTTAGTCTTTTCTTATTGTTGCCTATCAATACAATCTCTGGTTTTTGAATTTCTGGATATTTGAACTTTAATTACAATCTGGTTCTACTCCAATCTCCATGAAATAAAATATTGATGTTGTTTGCAGGAGGGATAAGCAACAATACATAGTAGATCTATTATAAGTATATTCTGGATCAAATGAAACAGACATTTTGATATCACTAGATGCAGAAAAATCTTTTGATATGGTGAAAACTGAATTTATGGTACAAGTAAAGAAAATTGGATATCCTTTAGAATTTGTTATATATAAAAATGTATTATTTTAATTTTTCTGCTTGGGTGGTTCAGATGGGATTATCTGCTATGTAATCAAAATGTGATGATCCAGTGATAGTTAAGGACCTTAATGGATCAGAATATAAATATAAATCAAATTTTAGATCTTTTAAATGACTCTTAAAAATATTCCCAAATGTGTGGGAAATGTAAATACAGTGCAAATGGCCATGGCCATTGAAGTAATAAATATTTTGAGAGAATGCCTATGTTGCTTACACTTTAAAAAATGAATAGTTAATTTCTTATGAAATAAAGAAACCCCTACCATCTTATTCTCAAATATACAGTTTTCATATAAATATGGTAATCTTGAGCCAATAATTATATCATTAAAACGTTTGAAAGATTATAAAATAACCCTAAACTTTAACAATCCAGATTTCTGGAAAGTTTGTTTATTGGAGGGGGGGCATGCGTTAATGAAACTAAATTTACAATTTAAAGTTACTAAAATTACAAAAATGTGGACAAAAAAAAAATGAAATAAGAGAATGAGACTAGCCTAGATAGGAAAATCACTATTTTCACATTTTAAAAGGTTGATCAAGTGGTTAAGGCATCAGATTACAATATGGTAGACTGTGAGTTCTAGTCCCGCTTTAGCTATGAAAGCCAACTGAGTGATTTGAGGCTACACTCTCTTTCAGCCCAACTCATCTCACAGAATTCTTGTGGGGGAAATAAAAGGAAGAAAGTGTGTTGGATATGTTTGCCACTTTCAGTTATTTGTAGAAATGATAAAGATAGGATAAAAATAAAGAAATAAAATTTCAAGTGTGTCTAATTAATTAAACATTATTTTGAGAGAATATTAGGCATTTTAATGGATGATTTTTAAAAAATTGATTGGAATTCAATTTATTAGATTTGTATGCCGCCCCTCTCTGAAGACTCGGGGATTTCTTCTTATTATTCTTATTCTCATCCGCCTTGAGTTCCATTGGGATTTGGCGGCATAGAAGGAAAATTAATTAATTAATTAATTAATTAATTAATTAGACTGCTATGCCACCATATTAATTAATTAATTAATGTTAGAGATGTAATAAAAGTGAAGGCAGATATCTTTAGTAGCTCCCTATTGGTTAGATACTGGCATCAATCAGATATTTGAAAAACACTCAAGAAATAAGTATGTTCATGCATTGTATTATCAAAATTTGAAATTTGTATATTTAGGAAGAATATTGTTGAAGATAACACTGGTGACATATCACAGTTGCTATTAGAAGCCAAACAAGTGGTCTGAATATTATATTCAGATGTGATCACGAGAAGTTGCACGTTGTAACTAGAAGATCTGACTACAATAATACACAAAATACTTTAGCTCTAAATTTCTACTTCCTTTTCATTCCAATCCAATCCTCCCTGTTTCAAATTATTTTCTTAATTTTTCTACTACAAGAAATCATCAGAAAAAATTTACAGATGTCTAGGGGAGAAGAGAACAACTACAGGTGGTCCTCAGTTTTCATTTAGTGATTGTTCGAAGTTACAGCAGCACCCAAAAAAGTGACATGTTTTTCACACTTATGACAGTTGCAGCATCCCTATAGTCATATGTTCAACATCCAGATGCTTGGCAACTGGTTCATATTTATGATGGTTGCTGTGTCCTGGGGTCATGTATCCCCTTGTAACAACCATGTTACTGACTTAACAACTGCAGTTATTCATTTAACAACAGTGGCAAGAAAGGTCATAAAATGGGACAAAACTCACAACAAATGTCTCACTTAGCAACACAAATTTTGGGCTCAATTGCGGTCGTAAGTTGAGGACTACCTGTATTGGCAAATAAAGAAAAGAAGAAATGATAGTAAGGGAGTGGGGGAATGCTAGAGTCTTTATGAAGATAGGTGGTTTCTCATTTCATTTTAGACAGGAGTGAAAGAAATAACGCAGTATGAAAGATCCCTTTTGTGGCTCCTCGATCCATCTACTTTTGTGGCAGAGAGCCAAAACAGTTTGCTTAAAACTTGCAGATGCATAAATCATCAATATCACATCTTGGAAATACTAAAAACTTTTCCCCAAAAAGACTTTGGTCCTATTTAGTGCAGCTTTCAACATGAGACGCACACTCTGATCCTCAAACTGATAGCACTTTTAAATACTTAAGAATGATTACATGCCAAATGAATGGACAAAACCGAAATATTATTTGTCTTACTGATAAACCAAAGCTTGCACCATAAATTGATTCCACTCTCAGAAGACTTGGAAAAAGAGAATTGATTCCACTCTCAGAAGACTTGGAAAAAGAGCTCACCTCAATGGCTTTTGTGGAGCCTATGGTCTCTCAGACTTATTAATTATGATCACACATCTTCCTAGAATTATATATTTTTTAGCTTTATGGACTTTATTCTATCTGTCCCCATGGGAATATTGTTCTATTTTTTTGTAATGTGTTTAACGTCATAAAATTGTAAGTTTTAAGTAAATTTTGAAAATGCGAGTGTTATCTCAGATTTATGTTACATTCTAATTTTTCTAATAAACTGGATCAGAATAGGACAATCATCCCTAATGCATGAAACCTGAGAAATTATTGTTGAAAATATAACAGCATTTTTAAAAAAAAAACATATTGCAGCTTTCAATCACAGAGGTCAACAGCTTCCTTTTTGGGTGTCTAATTTCTTTTGGGTCATGCATTTCCAAATGACCTACTTTGGTAAGAAAGGTGACAGCCAACTCATGGCCTAATTGATTTAGGAACAGTGCCCAGGGAGACAGCCCAATTAAGTTTACAAGCTGGCAATTAGCAGAAAGGCCTCTAAATCCCTGCACTGAGAGCATGTTTCTCTCAGTTAAGAACATAAATGTGCTACAGATAGGAAAAGTAAAGCTGTGCTTTTTAGAAAATTGTTGTGAGCAAAGCCACATGGGAAAACAAAGAAAAGCAAGGTAGGTAGAGTCTAATTGCCTTCTGGTAGACAGGTAACAAAAAAAAATTAACAGCATTTAAAAATATGTAACATTTGAGAATACATTAGCCAACTGTTTTAATTAGCTTTCCAAATAAACATCTATGACTGTTAAAATACTAGACAAGATAGAATAATTTATCTCACAAATTATTGTACAAGCTTTCCTGTTAAACAATGTAACAAGACAATTTTTTAAAAATATAAAGCTGACATATGCTGAAAGTTGTTATTATATTGTATACATAATAGGTGGGATACAGACAATAATTAGAATGGCTTGCGGAGTAGTTTCTACCTACCTACCTACCTACATATGTATTTGGTCAAATCTGCAACCACACTTGCTTGAAAACTATTTTTTAGATGGAATATTAATGGTGCTGGATAAAATCCAGAGACCTGTGAAATAATTAGGAGAAAGATATTTGTCTCTCCAGCTCCCAAAATTAATTTGGGAGAATTGCCCATTCTGTTGCAGCAGATTTAAAGCAAGGGGCAAGATGAGAAAGGCCTTCTCATAAATCAAAGTTTCTTGCACAACAGTGGATTTCATCTGTATTATTTTCTAATTATTTTCACTGGCTGAGACAGATGACTCACATAAAATACAAATATTTTAAATATCATGTTTTTCAGAGTATAAGACGCATTCCCCCACACCACCACCAAGAGGCTGAAAATTTGGGTGTGTCTTATACTCCAAATGTAGCTTATTCAAAGTTTTTTTTCAGCCCTAATGAGGCGCTAGCAAGTAAAGGGATCTTCTGCGCTTTGCCTGCTGCTCCCTCCGACAATCAGTTGTACTTTATAAACTGTTTTTCAGCCGTAACAAAGCACTAGTGAGTGAAGCGATCTTCCGTGCTTCGCCTGCTTTTCTCATTGCTTCTCTCTCTGATGACCAGCTGTGCTTTAGAAGCTGTTTTTTCCCTCCAATCAGGGAATAAAACGTGTGCACGCTCAAAAGTGAACTAATGCACTGAAGCTGACCAGACTAAGGACGCTAGCCAGATGAATATCTGGTAGGCAGAATTTCCCTCCCCCCTATTTTCTTCCCCCCAAAACCAAGGTGTGCCTTATATTCAGGTGCATCTTATACTCCGAAAAATGTGATACGCATCTCTCTTCGGATTTCTTCCGAATCAACAAGTTCAGCCCAACCATTCATTCCAATTATCAACAATATAATCTTGGATTGTTTTCTTCTGGTTCTTTTACTTTTCTTGCTTAATTTTTTGAAAAATAATCTTTTTAAAAAGCAGAAACATTATATCTACGGATGAAACATAAACATTGAATTTGCCATTAACTGCCAAATAAACTTACCAGTTTTGAAATGAAGCACTCCAATAGGTCCTTTGTCAAATCTAAACAATAGAAGATCATGTTTATTCAGATCTATGTCCTGTGAAGAATCTTGCAGAACAGCCCATTGGATTTGAGTGAGACTGCTGGATATCTCAAAATTTTCACTGAATTGTAGAGTCGATTTTGGTGAGAAATCTTCAGCTAAAAGCTGCATTTTAATTGGAGACAGTGCCATGTCAAATAACTGTAGTTCTCCTTGAGAACTACCAATAAGAATTATGGCAGCATTAGGGTGGCAACACATTAAGGCAGGTAGCAGTTTTGCTTCTGTTGCCAGAGTTACTTGACGGTAGGCTTCATACAGAACTACTGAAGAATCTTCACAACCCAGAACTAGTTTGTCTTCTGTAATATTCCTGCAACAGCTGATGGCCTTGGATGTTAAAGGTATTTTGGTGATTGCTACACAATGAACTTTATTCCTAACATATTCATAAATGCAGCTGTAAACCATGGGCTTTTGGTCTGCACTTGCAGATTGTTCTACGGTATGAAACTGATTTGGATTGCACATACTAAATCGGACATCAAGTGGATCCTCATTTGTTTGAATATAACTCAGAATCTGAAAAACAACCCATATGCAGAATTATAGTGTGTTGAAATAGCATATATTAATTTACAAGTACTATAAATTAAAAAATGCTACAATTCATAACAAGATAAATTGACAGATATGAGTTTTATTTTACTTTATTATCTGGTAAATCATGTGACATTAATTGTGCCTCAAATTAGGCTTGTATATCAGTGTATATAGTTTCATTTATAGGTTAATATATAGCTTATAGTGTGTACTGTTTTTCGGTTTAAGGTACATATTCTTGTGGGTGTAATTAACTGGAGCCAAATTTTTCCCTAGTAAAAATAGGCCTGACTTTGTGAAAAAAAAAAATCAAAGGACACTAAAATATAATTATTTTATTTTATAATGCATACATACTCATCCATTTATGAATAATTTAATTATGCTCTTTCTATTTTTAAAAGTTCCAATAAAAACAGAAATGTCCCTATGGAACATTTATTAGTCCCTTCTCAGCTATATTAAACAGATTAAATTATAGTGATGTAATATATTTCATAACTCTCCTTTAGGTTCAGCAAGTTTAAACATAGGAACAAAATAACATTAAAACAGTAAATAATAACCAATATTCATGCTAATGAGTTGAAAATGTGAATGATGTTCTAAAACCCATCAAAAACCAAGGCCAGAATCTAAAGGAACTATTGTTAACTGCTACCCATCTCATCTAAATAGGGACAGCCAAAAAAGAAACTAAGAAAATTAAATTGCTATATCAAAGTAAAAGTAGGCACTTCTTTAAATAACTAAAAAATTTATCCCAAATAAAGTATCAGATCAACAAGAGGCACTGAATCTTTTAGGTATTATTTCTCCGAAAGAATTGAGCAGTTTTTGTGAGATTCCGACTCCATTTGATTCTTCTTCTCTCTGAACCGAGATTCAATTTCTACTGAACCTAAAAAACTCTGCTAAATGTCCCTTCAATTTTTCTTTCTGTATATCTGTCAAGGGATGAACAATTAAAAACAAAGAGAGTGAGGTCAAAGGTGTATATTTGTTTTCTGTAACCCACCTCTAAAATCCTTCAATCAAATGATCCTTAAAATAAGATTCCTCAGATACATAAAAATATTAATAGGAATTACTTCTTATCAAAGACATAATTCCTAATAACTGTAGGCAAGTTTCAATTTCTGCCATATTTGGACTGAAATATTTTGATATAGCACTAATTTAAACTGGTCATTATGAGAACTTTCCCCATATTAGACCTTCCTTTCCTTTCCACTTTACATTGCATCATTTAGGCTAGAAACGCAGGGCAGGGATTTACTTGTTTGCTACAAAATCACTCTAGAGCCTTTTTAGCTAAATGGGTAAAACAAATATCCATTTTAGAGATTTAGAGGATTACCTCTAAGTTGCCATGTTCACATTTCAAGAGTAGCAAGTTGGCTCTCTCTCTTTTGCTAGACACTGGGGACCAAGGCCAAAGTTCATCCTTTGCAGCAGACCACCAGCAAATAACCATATTCTGTACATTATTTATTGTCAAATGACGCTTCATCCTTCTGTTTCCGAATCCTGGTATATCAATGTAAAATATCTGAGTAAAAAAAAATGCAGGGCAAATGTAAAATTACCAAGCAAATATATGGGATTTATTTTACATACTAAAATAAATATATAAAACCTGATTATACCTAAACCTTATTTCCTAGTTCAGGTTCACCGATAGCACTGTTTTCAGCATGTCTTATAAGTTATCTCTCACTTCTCAGTCTTAGGATTTCATTTATAGCAATAACTCAAAATTACAGCAGAATAAAGATAACAATATAATTCATTCGGATTTATAATGTGCCAGTCAAATACATTTAGACAATTGGGTTTTTTTCTCTCTCTCCTCAGTTTCAATATATATAAAGTCTTCCAAAAAGTATTAAAAATATGAATGAGTTGGAAGTACAGAAATCTTGGCTGTACTGTGTTATGATTGTACTATTACTTAGATATAAGAAAGTCTTCAGTGTTACATTTGCAGGGCTTCTTACTATACTAAGGCATGTGTGAATATAAGTAAATTGTATATTGTGGATGGGTATATACATACTATAGACATGGATGTTTCTAAGCAGAAGTGTTCACCCTCCTAAGGATGTTCTCAACTTTTGCATATGAATATTATCACATCAGGGTCCTATTAATATATGAAGAATTTAAGTAAACAAATACTTATTATTAAAAGATGGCTTCTTGTTTCATTTATGTAATACTATAACCTAAATTAACCAAAATTCATAATATCTTCAGTGATGGCAACTGATCCAAGTCTAAAACAGCATACTCAAACCATGACTCTTTGATGCCTGACAGTTGGTATGTGAAAGGCAGCATTTGACTTCTAATAGTTAAACTACATATATAGCCTGGAAAAAAAAATCCATGTTTAAATCATTTGTCCCTAAAATATTCCTCTAGAAGCCTGGGGTCATCCAGGTGTTTTTCAGTACATTTAAAGAGAAATCATTCATATAAGCAAAGGTTTTATGTTGCCATTTTCCCATGAATTCCATTTTACTCTCTCTGCTTGTCAATGGGAATGATGCCTGCTGATATACAGATGTTTTTCTGAGGGGTTTTTTTGTGGTTTATTTATTTATTTATTATTACAGTTGAAAGGGACCTTGCAGTCCAACCCCCTGCTCAGGCAGGAAACCCTACATCACCCCAGTCAGAGGGAAGTCAAATTTCCTTTTGAATGTGTCGAAGGCTCTTCCCCTAGGTCCCGCCAAGCGACATTGTCTAGTTGACAGAACCTGGAGAAGGCCGACTTTGTGAGACCTAACCAGACGCTGGGATTCATGTGGCAGAAAGCGGCCCCATAAGTAATCTGGTCCAATGCCATGTAGGGCTTTATAGGTCATAACAAACACTTTGAATCGCGTCCGGAAACCAATTGACAGCCAATGCATTCCAATTGGATGTATCCCCCTGTTCGCAATGTATCCCCCTTTTAATGCAGCTGAAGATTGTGTTGGCTTTTTTAGCCTCCGCTGCACATTGCTGACTCATATTTAGTTGGTTATCCACCAAGACTCCAAGATCTCTCTCATAGTCACTGCTGTTAAGTGTGGTGTCTCCCAATTTGTATGTGTGTCTTAGGTTTTTTTTTAACCTAGGTGTAAGATTTTGCTTTTTTCAATATTAAATTTCATTTTGTTAGTTTGAGCCAACAAGTTCTAATCTTTCTAGATCTTTCTGTATTTCTTAATAATTTTATGATTCCTTAATAATTTTATGATGGCTTTTTAGTGGCACTGATAAGGTGGTCACTTTTGGGAAGATTCACTATTGTGCCAAAACATATTATAAGATCGTGTCTGATAGTGATTGGCTGAGATCAGAATGTTTAAAATGAGTTTATACAGTTTTCCTAATTGATAATTATCAGTTGTCTTTTTATGAGGCCTTCAGTTATACTTTTTGTGCTTCTAAATATCATAAGGTACAAATTTTACTGTGATGATGGTAGCCAAATTGAGTGTAGAGGCAAGGCTGGCCCAAATCATTGTTTACTGAAATGCCTCCTAAGCCTTAGTTATCCATTTAATTGAATTAAATGTAATATAATGGTTTTCCCATCTGTACATTGGATATTTAATTATTTTGTTTACAAAATAAATGAAATAAAGGCCAAACTTTAGTATTGTCCATTTAGTCAGATTCTGTTACATATAAGTAGGACTCAAATGACACTCTGATTTACACCAAGTGGCAAAGGTGTACAAACTTTCAGAACACCCCAAAATCCACAAAATACATTTTCATGGAGTATTTTTGTATGTGCATAACAACATACACATACATAAAAGTCATACAAAACTGTTACACCCCTTTGAGTAGGCAAGAAAGCCTGTTCCACTTTAATAGCCAAAAGATGTTAGATGTGTATATATGTATATGTATATAAGGTACATACATTGACACAAAGCAAAATTTATACTGGGAGAATGAAAGAATGCTATTGGATGAGAGGATGCAAATTTCCCTCTCCTAAATTGTGAGCAAAAAACCCAAACCAAACCAAACCCATTCATGAATTGGAGGAATTAAACCATGTGCAAATTGTAATAGAAAAAGGACAGGAAAGAAAGAATACTTATATTAAACCTTAAACTGTACTCCATTAAAAAAAAAATCCTTCTTTTACCCAGTTGCTGATATTCTCCCACCAGTTCAAAATATATTTTCCTCTTCCCCTATTCTGCCCCTGCACCCTCCGCCCCCCCCCCCACCTCCCCGTGTCTTCCTGCTCCTCTGTTTATTACAAATGCTTCTTTTGCCTCTAGGGGGTCTGATCATTCCACAAATCCCATTATTTCTTTGCTTTTCTGAAAAGTCTTTCCTTTCCTTGCTCTTCAGGTGTCTAGCTATATGAACCATGAGTGTTGTATGCGAAAGCGTTTTCAGAATAGGATTAAAGCAACAAAGTGGGAGGAACTTTGAACAGAAAGAATTAGAATGATATATATTATCTATATGTATTTAGTATATCATATAGTACAGTGATACCTCGTCTTACAAAAGCCTCGTCATACAAATTTTTGGAGATACAAACCCGGGGTTTAAGATTTTTTTGCCTCTTCTTACAAACTATTTTCACCTTACAACCCCACTGCCACTGCTGGGATGCCACGCCTCCAGACTTCCGTTGCCAGTGAAGTACCCATTTTTGCACTGCTGGGATTCTCCTGAGGCTCCTCCCGCTGGGAAACCCCACCTCCGGACTTCCGTGTTTTTGTGATGCTGCAGGGGAATCCCAGCAGCGCAAAAATGGGCGCTTTTCTGGCAACAGAAGTCCAGAGGTGGGGTTTCCCAGCGACGGGGAACCTCAGTGAAAGCGCAGCATCGCAAAAATACAGAGGTCCGGAGGTGGGGTTTCGAGGACTTCAGTGTTTTTGCGATGCTGCAATTTCACTAATGCTTCCCTTGCTGGGAAACCCCACCTCCGGACTTCCGTTGCCAGCGAAGCGCTCGTTTTTGCGATGCTGGGATTCCCCTGCTGGGATTCCCCTGCAGCATCGTAAAAACACAGAAGTCCGGAGGTGTGGTTTCCCATGGAGGGGAGCCTCAGGAGAATCCCAGCAGCGCAAAAATGGGCGCTTCGACTGGCAAAAGGGGTGAATTTTGGGCTTGCACGCATTAATCACTTTTCCATTGATTCCTATGGGAAACATTGTTTCATCTTACAAACTTTTCACCTTAAGAATCTCGTCCCAGAGCCAATTAAGTTCGTAAGACAAGGTATCACTGTATCTTAATGGGGATGGAACCAACTGCCTTTGAATGTGCCAAGTAGTAATTACATGATACTTTTTGGAACAAGGAAATGAAGCTATTTCTATTGAGACTACAGACAGTCCTTATGATCACAATTGAGCCCAACATTTCTGTTATTCAGTAAGACAATTGTTAAGTGAGTTTTGTCTCAATTTACTACCTTTCTTGCCATATTGTTAAGTGAATCACTGTAGTTGTTAAGTTTATAAATGGTTGTTAAGTAAATCTGGATTCCCAATTGACTTTGCTTGTCAGAAGATCACAAAAGGAGATCACATGATCCTGGGACATTGCAACCAGTGGTGGGCTCCTGCCAGTACAGTTAATTGGGCGGAGCTCTACGGCTCTGGTGCGCAAGTGGTGGATCGAGCACAATTTCGCTTCTTGCCCCTGTTGCAGGTAGCAAAATCTCACACGGGGACGATTATTATTATTATTGTTGTTGTTGTTGTTGTTATTATTGATGTTATTATCATTAATGCTGTTGTTGTTATATTATTATTATTGTTGTTGTTGTTATTGTTGTTGTTATTGTTGTTATTGTTATGATGATGAATGAATGAATGAATGAATGAATGAATGAATGAATGAATGAATGAATATAAGAATGCAGATAGGTGAGAATGAGGTTTCTGGTATCCTTTTCAAAGTTCCTTTAGGTGATAATGTTTTTTCTCCAAAGTGAAGATGGTTAATAAAATTTTCACCACTATTATGTTAGTAAAAAATGTTTTCAGGATGTGCTTTTATGAATTTGGAAGAATGGATTTAAATCACTTTAATTAAAATATACACACAAATTAACATTGATATATATTTTGCTTTGTTGACGTGTTTTCCAAAACCACTGCTCATAAGTAAAGCGTTTCTCATATTGTGAGCGCGAATCTCATGTTTCAGTTATTTTGATTGCAATGTGAGCTTTTAAAGATTATTTTTTCACTGACATCAGTGTCATTATGAAATCTCTTGATTTTTGCACCCAATACAGACTTCTAATGTAAAATTAATTTTGAAATAATATGGAGATTTTTTAAAAATAAATTTGACAAATACATGATATATGTTATTTCTCTTCATTTCTATATTTCTGTGTCTGTGAGAATACATAAAACTCCTAGTCGTAGATATGGACAGGGAAGCATACAAGTTAAGGAGGAATTTACTGCTGTGACTCCAATCAATACTAAAATGTACAGTTGTGGTTGCTTGACAGCATCGACCTATGTGTAAGGATTTAAAGCTACTAATGTATTAAGTTCCACTATACTGACCAAAAGTATTGGAAAAGGGCTACTCGTTTCAAATATAACACTGAACATTAAAAGGTGATTTACAATATATGAATAGTGTGTGTGTATATATACACACACACACACACACACACACACACATATATATATCTTTCTTTCTATCTATCTATCTATCTATCTATCTATCTATCTATCTATCTATCTATCTATCTATCTATAGGATATATAGGATATATATAGGATATATATACAGTACTGTATGTATCATGTATTTTCCTCCAGGGTTAAGAACACCAATTATTCTAATAAGAGATACAATTTTTGCCAAGTAATATGGATGAGTGACAAAACTATGTATAATGTTTATGTGGCTTTTTGAGAATTTCTTAGTTCTATTCCTTCTATTCTATTCTTTTGTTATTCAAACTATATTATTTTGGAGCATGATTATTTGAAAACATGAACGTACACCATCTGGGTGACACATGCCAAGGAAATATAGATTGCACCACATTTCTGCTTAAGGAATTAATGGAAGGTTGATAGCTGGGGGGAGTGGAAAAAAACTATCTTGCTATTGCTGGTCAGCAATAATCGAACCACTTTCTGGGGATTAAGCGCATGGCTAAGCCTACTGGACCAGACACAAGCAAAGGGCAGGGGGTCTTCTTATCAGAGAAATGCTTCTGGAGCCAGTCTCACTACATGACAGATTGCTTTCATATTCCTGTCTGCAAGGCAACAAAGGATGGCAGTAATGCGATAATGCCAGAGTGCAATGGGTGTTAAGAACCCGTTGCATTTATGTATTGTATTTAGTAAATAATCAGACTCATCCAAATTGTGATCTCACCACTCAACCAAGGCCCATTAAAAATCAAGGTTAATGCTTTAATAATCCTTTGCTGGTTTTTATGGCCAAAAAGAACTCCTTTCTATTTGCATGGTCATAATATTATTGACCTCTTCATCCCCTGAATACACATCAAAAGGAACTGGAATCAAAGTAATTACCACTGTTTTCTCTTAGTAAACATTAACTCTTTATACTCTGTCTTCTCACAGTTCAGCAAAGTGATTTTAAAAAGCTATGAAAATGAAAACAGGCAAAACAGCAATGATTTATCCAAAGATTTTAATGCTTTATGGTGCTGAGAGTTTGGAAGAATAAGTTATGGCATGTTATAAAATTCTGAAACAACTATAATGGCTTTGAACATTGATAGCATGGAATTCTCAATCTATTAGATACTGAAGTTTGTTACCCACTAGAACTACTTTAAACTATATATTAATTTTGCATAACTCTTCAACTATTTATATTAATTTCAGCTTTGTTTTTTGCTGCCAATCTTTCAAAATTAGCCTTAGCTAGAAAAGAATAGTTTTATAACTAACAGCAACCAGGATACCTACGCCAATACATATTGTGTAGCTGAGTATAGTGCACAATTTAATTTTAGAACAATACTATTATACTGGATATACCTTCCTGCTATTTTTGTAACGCTACCTTGGAAGCTTTTTAATGACTATCAATTTTATTAAAATAAATTATAGATAAAAAAATAAAAATAGGATTACAAAGCTTATTCCCACTTTTTGCAACATTTCCTTTCTTCCTTTTGTATAGATAACGGTACTTTGTAATGCCTTTTTCTTTAGTCAAGGAATGAAAAAATCCTGCTTTTGAAGCAAATTGTATGGATAATAATGGCTTCGCTACCAGTTAAATTACTGCCTCACTCTGATTTCATCCACCCACCCCACCAGATCTAATAGAAAGAGTATGTAATGGGTCTGTCATCTAGTGAGCTACATTTGGTGGGGCCTAGAAGGTGGGCCTTTTTTGCTGTGGCACCCGCACTGTGGAATCTTTTTTCTCCCTCACCCGTGGTGAGGATGGCTTTATTGCTTCTAGATTTCAGATGGTCACTTCAGATCTGGTTATTATTATTATTATTATTTATTATTTATTGGATTTGTATGCCATTCCTCTCCGCAGACTCGGGGCGACTAACAACAATGATAAAAAACAACATGTAACAATCCAATTTAATAAAACAACTAAAAACCCTTATTATAAAAACGAAACATACACACAAACATACCATACATAACTTGTAATGGCCTAGGGGAAGGAATATCCTAACTCCCCCATGCCTGGCGACAAAGGTGGGTCTTGAGTAATTTGCGAAAGACAAGGAGGGTGGGGGCCGTTCTAATCTCTGGGGGGAGTTGATTCCAGAGGGGCCGCCACAGAGAAGGCTCTTCCCCTGGGGCCCGCCAAACAACATTGTTTGGTCGACGGGACCCGGAGATGCCAGCAAGCCTGGAGACCTCAGGGGATGGGTGAATTGGTAAAGTGTTTTCATTACTATTACTATCTCTTCATCTATTAATTTTGTTTTAGCTATTTAGATAATTTTTAATGTTTTAATATTTGTTATTGTTAATGATTTTAGATTTTTATTGTTTGTTTAGATATTTAGATATGAGGACCCGGATTGTGGGGGCAATATGCTGGCTCTGTTAAAAAGTGCTGTTGCTAACATGTTGTAAGCTACCGAGTCTAAGGAGAAGGGCGGCATAAAAATAGAATAAAATAAATAAATAAATAAATAAATAAATAAAGATTTATATTTATTGTAAGTTGGGAGACTATCTAAATTAAATAATTTAAATAAATAAGAACAAAAGGGAAGGGAAGAAGTTTGTCATGCCAGCAATTTGCTTCCTTCATCATGTTTGATCATTTGCAATATGAAGGGGTAAAGACTGTGGGAAAGTGAGTGCTGAATAATTGGTTTATCTAAGAAGGGGCAACCCAGTGCAGAAATACTGATTATTTCAAAGAAGCTCTATGTTAATTAATTCACTATAACTGAAATGATGAATTTATCTAGATTCTGGTTTAGCCCAGATTAGAATTAAATATAGCTTCCAGAAATCGAAGTTGCTCTTGGTTATGCCAACTATTTGGGGCTTTATAACAAACAATATGTTCTGCCCACAATGTAGTAAATTATTGATGACTTGTTTGTGAAACATTCCATATTTAGGCAAATATCAGTTCTTTCAACTTTTCACTATTTAAGTTCATCAGCTTTTAAATACAGAGACAGAACTACTATTCATTCTATTTTTAGAGAATTTCTTACTCTGTATTAATGTGATTAGAATGTTAGATGTTAAAATACATTCCTTTTAATATCAATAATCATGACAGGCAGAAAAATACAAGGAAAAATCCAGATCTTTAGCCAATCAAAAATACATGAGAACAAACCAGGCTTCTCTTAATCCATGGTTTAGCAGGAATAAAATGTGAATAATAGTTGTATTCAGAATCACAACAGAACCTATGCTCATGAATCTCAGCACCCGATGAGGTCCCACAGAGTTGGCCTTCTCAGGGTCCCATCATCCAGACAATGTCGGCTGGCAGGGCCTAGGGGAAGAGCCTTCTCTGTGGGGGCCCCAGCCCTCTGGAACCAGCTTCCCCCACAGATTCGCACCGCTCCCACCCTCTTTGCTTTCCGAAAAAGTTTGAAGACTCATCTTTGCTGCCAGGCCTGGGGTCATTAGATTTCTCCCCCCCCCCGCCCCCGAGCAATGAATGTGTTTAAAATGAATTATTGATTCAGTGAATGTTAATTGAATGTTTTAATTTTTAAGATGTTTTTAAAAGTTTTTAAATTATTATTAATTGGATCAAATTGTTTTATTATATATTTTTTGTTTGTTGTGAGTCACCCCGAGTCCACGAAGAGGGACGGCATAAAAATCAAATAAATAAACAAACGAACAAACAAACAAATAAGTCTGAGAATGAAGTCTGCCAGTGTAATGATGATAGTCTTTTACTTGAAAAGCATTTCTCTAGGTGGCAAAAATTGGAAGGAGTTTTGTATCATCTTTTCTGATTAACACAATTTATTAAAATACATAAACTCTCATTATCTGTGAACACTTCATCAGATGCATGGAGATCCTTCATCAGTTTAACCATTCCATAGTGGCTGCCATAGACTGATATGGCTCTCTTACAAGGGCTTTGCCAATAGATTTTGTTTAGTCAAAGGAACCTAGAGTACAAGTATAGTGAATGAAATGTATGAAAACTATATTCAATAAAATAATTACATGAAGCAACCACTGAGAAAAAAAATAAGAGAGCCAGTTTGATATAGTGGTTAATGCACCAGGGGAAAAAACAGAAGTTTATGAGTTTTAGTCCTACCTAAGGCATGAAAACAGCTGGTTGGCCTGACTCTGGGTCAGTAACTCTCTCTCAGCCCAACTCAATACAGGGCTGTTGTTATGAGAAAAGTGGGAGGAGGCAGGAATATTAGGTGCCTTGAGTTATAAATAAAAATAATAAATAAATATAAATAAATGTCAACTCTGCCCTAAAATAAGAAAATAAACAACCAGTCAGAAATTAACTAATGCTCATTTTGAAAACACAGTCAAAAAGCAGCCTGGTCTTAGAACAATAATTATCCAATAAATCCCTGAATATTTATCTAGAGATCTCTACAAATCTCTGAATAATATCTACAGAGGAATCGTTGAGTCTATGATCTGCACCTCTATATCTGTCTGGTTTGGTTGTGCAGCCCAACATGACTGACACAGACTTCAGAGGATAATTAGAACTGCAGAAAAAACAATTGCTGCCAACCTGCCTTTCATTGAGAAACTGTACACTGCACAAGTCAAAGAGGGCTGTGAAAATATTTACTGACCCCACGCATCCTGGACATAAACTGTTTCAACTCCTACCCTCCACACCAAGACAGCTAGAACAACTTTTCCCCTCTCCGAGTCTTCGGAGAGGGGCGGCATACAAATCTAAATAATAAATAAATAATAAATAAATGCCATCACTCTGCTAAACAAATAATGCCCTCAACACTGTCAAACTATTTACTAAGTCTACACTACTATTACTACAATTTTTTTCTCATCATTCCTATCACCTATCTCCTCCCACTTATGACTGTATGATTGTAACTTGTTGCTTGTATCCTTAAATTTTTAATTAATATTGATTGCTTCCTGATTGCTTATTTGACCCCCATGACAATCATTAAGTGTTGTACTTCATGATTCTTGACAAATGTATATTTTCTTTTATGTACACTTAGAGCATATGCACCAAATACAAATTCCTTGTGTGTCCAATCACACGTGGCCAATAAAGAATTCTATTCTATTCTATTTGATATTTCTAGGGGCATAAAACAAGTATAAAACAGTATATTTTCATCAAATATGATATATTGTTACAGATTGGATTGTTGAATCTGTAAGAGTGAAATTGATAATTTTGTTGCCAACCAAGGTTAACTGAAGGATAGAGCGAAGATAAGATTTTGATTTAGCTCATGATTTATAGTTGCTGTGTATTAATCTATTTTTCTTAGTATTTATGTACTTCAATGGGATAATAGTTGAAAGCACAGAAGGGAATAAATAACTTAGGAAAAAGCAGTAAATAATACCTGTATACTTAAAATACTTCATTTTAAATCACCCCAAATTTCAAGAGCAGTTCTGTAAGGGCTAAAGGAATGAAAAGGCCACAAGGCATATCACCAACCATAGCTACTCACCAACTCTTTTAGTGGCAAAATAATTCCAGTCATTACCTACTATATAATATGCTTCCTAATTGGAACAGAAACTGTCCGCTTTTTTGAAATACTTCATGGGGTGGACAAATCCATGCCTGATCCAGCAGTAAGGGCAAAATCCTTATATCTTCTATAAAAAGTAACCAAGCAATTAAAGTAATTATCATTGGCAGAAGATATTATTTATGGACCCAGATAGATTACCCAATTGTGTTTCAAAGAGAAGACATTTAGTATGTCTCCTTGTACTTGAACTGCCCATCTCACCATGTGGATACTTTCCAGTCCAATCAAATCTTGACAATTTATATCCAAGGTGATATCACATCCCTTAAACAAAGTCCTTGAAGTAGATGACTTAACACAAATCAGCCTGCCTGATGGAAAAATATTTAACAATTTATATATCTCAACATCTTAGAAGACCTTTCTATAGATCATGCTTTGAACAACTAGATTCTATTATAAGATATGGGAGGTTCCATCATCATCATCATCATCATCATCATCATCATCATTTAGATTTGTATGCTGCCCTTCTCCGAAAACTCAGGGCAGCTCACAGAGTAAATATAAAAACACAGTGTATAGTACAAATCTAATACATTAAAAAAACCTATAGCTAAAAACCCTATGTATTACTCAATCATATGGTACAATCACACCATGTATCACAATTATTAGTCAGGGGGGGCAGATTTAATTGCCCCAGGCCTAGTAACATAGATGACTCTTAAGATTTTTGTGGAAGGCAAGGAGGGTGGGAGCAGTACGAATCTCTGGGGGGAGCTGATTCCAGGGGGTCGGGGCCCCTACAGAAAAGGCTCTTTCCCTAGGCCAGACCTGGGTAAAGGGCAGCCCGCAGGCTGCATCCGGCCTGCCTGCTGTCTGTGACTGGTCCGTGGAGGTCGGGGTCCTGATGAACCATGAGAAAAGCAGGAACTGGAGCTCTTTCATCCTCGCACTGGAGCGGACCCCGACCTCCTACCGAGAGTGGAAAAGCACAGAAACCATGCAAACACTTCAGCGAAGTGAGTATGGTGCACCGTGTTGCTGTAAAGCAAATAATTAGGGGTCTGTAGAGTGGGTCTGGGTGTTTAGGTCAGGCCAGGGTCTGGGTCTTTACAGTATTGGGTAGAACTTAGTTAATTATATTAGTGTGGCCCTCTAAAACTATCCCAATTTCTCATGCAGCCCCATGGCAAAATTAATTGTCCACCCCTGCCCTAGGCCCTGCCAAATGACACTGTCTGGTTGACGGGACCTGGAGAAGGCCAACTCTGTGGGACCTAACCGGCCGCTGAGATTTATGCGGCAGAAGGCAATCCCAATCGGCAACCAGTGCAGTCCACGGAGTGTTGGAGAGACATGGGTATATCTAGGGAGACCCATGATCACCCGTGCGGCTGCATTTTGCACGATTTGAAGTTTACGAACACTCTTCAGAGGTAGCTCCATGGTATCTCACTCAAATAAAAACTGTGTACATGTAGTGCACCAGCTCTTGAAAACATATCTTCTTTTATTGTAAAATATATTTGATGGAAAGGACCACATACTTAGATATTTGGGACACCCAAGAGAAATTATCTTTTACGTCTTGCAGGGAATGAACCTGCATATCTAACAAAATTACAAGTTATGTATCAAATGTATTTTATAAAGGATAAACCATTTAGAATAGGTTGGGGTTGATTGAAGAATAATAATTTATATTAATGGTTTTTTTCCACATAGATCTGTAAGTCAGATGTTCAGATTGGTTTTCATATTTTTATCCACCTATCAGGTCCTTCCCAAAGATGGTGATGTTTTATGATGTTAAGAGTTATTGTCACAGAATGTAAACTGTTCCAAATAAATCTGTCTTTTGCAATTAAGACTGATGGTGAATTTGTCAATGCCAATGGTGTTCAAGAGGTGCTCCAGTTGCTTCTGAATTGCACCCACAGCATTTTTTAACTACTTTGCTTTATTTTGTCACAGTTATTCTATTTTTATTTGCAGGTCTTTGTATTTTGTTACTTTCTCCAGTTCTTTCTAGCTACAGGAACCTTGGGGGTGAGTGATCATGCAGTATTGGAATGAAACATTATGCAAGCACAAGCAATAGAACCAGTGGTGGGATGCTGCATGGTCGCAAGAGTTCGGATGAACCTTTAGCTCTGATCGTTATTGGGCCTACCCACCCGCCCCTGTTCTATGTCCATTTATAAGTTACTTTCCTACTTGTTGTCTGGCCCAGCTGCATTCTGCGCCACCCCTGCTGTTCCCATTGGAGCTGCCTAAGCTGATTAGAAGCCTGTTTAAAGTCCCGTTTCTCTCTCAAAGTGGTGCAAGCTAAATGAGTGCGCGTGCACCCACAACCAGTGAACCCTTTGTTAAAGAAAGTGCAGCCCATCTCTGAATAGAACAAAGTCAGACTAGAGTCTTGGATTTTAAGAGAACTAATTTCAAGAGAACTCTCAAGAGGAAAACAACTCAAGCTTGGAAAATTTTGAAAAGTGAGTTTGTAAAAACCCAGTCTACCACAATACGAATGAAGAAGAAAAATAACAGTTCTCAAAAGAAACCAGAATGGCTGCATAAAGAACTCTCTGACAAATTGAAAGACAAAAAGTGGAAAGAGGGGCACAACTATGTTGTGATAGGATTGCAATCTGAGAGGCAGTATGATATAATGTTCTTCATGATTTAGATATAATAGGTTGTTTCCTTTTATATCAAAAGGAAAGGAAAGAGTCTGCAAATGAATTATGTTTGGAAGATAGGTGTGCTAATACTGCTTGTTTGCGTTAGAGTAGCATCAAATTTGATTATCTGGCTAGAACAGTGATGGCAAACCTTTTTTTCCTTGGGTGCTAAAAGGGCGCACGCATGTGTGCATGCCCATACCCATAATGCAATGTCCTCCCCCTGCGCATGCATGCGCCCCACAAACACACTGGCCACCACACGCATGCACACAGACCTTACTAAAGTCTCTGGACTTCTGATAGGCCCATTGGGTCGTTTTTCACCTTCCCCAGGTTTCAGGAAAATCTCTGTGGATGGCAAAAAAAGGGCCCAACAGGCCTACTGGATGTTCATTTCTGATCTACCAGTTGAGCTGTTAGACTGCTTTTCCCCTTCCCCAGGCTTCAGGAAAGTCTCCTGAAGCCTGGGGAACGCGATAAATGGCCCAACAGGCCTACCGGAAATTCAGCCTAACAGTCCAACCAGAAGTTCGGAAACTAACTTCCGGTAGACCTATTGGGCTGTTTTTCGCCTTCCCCAGGCTTCAGAAGGCTTTCCTGAAGCCTGGGAAGGGCGAAAATGGCCTTTCCCGCCATCCAGAATACCAAAAATCAGCTGGCCAGTGTACATATGCACACTGGAGTTGACACAGGGCAACACCTCGTGTGACCTCAGATATGGCTCCATGTGCTACCTGTAGCATGTATGCTATAGGTTCGCTATCATGGGGCTATAGTATAGGACAGTGATGGTGAATCTTTTTTTCCGTCAGGTGCCGAAAGCCTGTGCACATGCGATATCACTCATGCATGAGTGCCCACACCCATAATTCAATGCCTGGGGAGGATGAAAACAGTCTCCCCTGCCCCCCTGGAGGTCAGAAACAGATGGTTTCCCAACTTCTTGTGGGTCCAGTAGGCCCATTTTTCACCCTCCCCAGGCTTCAGTGGCTTCCCTAGAGCCTGGGGAGGGCAAAAATGCCCTCCCTCATCCCCTAGACACCCTTTGGAAGACAAAAACATCCAGAGCCTCCATATGAGCTGAAAATCAGCTGGTCAACACACACATGAACGTTGGAACTGAGTTAGGCCAATGGCTCGTGTGCTGGCAGATATGGCTCCGGTGTGCCACCTGTGGCACGTGTGCTATAGGTTCACAATCACTGATATAGGATGTTGAATTGATTGGGAGTTAGGCTGACAAATTATGCTTTCTGGCAGGGATGAAGACAAAGAGTTCTGATCAGCACGCAAAATGTAGAACAGTGAGGTATTTTTTAAAAATCAATATGCAAGCCAATGTCTGAATAGTTCCTATCCCAACATTATTGCATATAGCATACACACTGAACACCAGTGGGAGTGGGGAGGTTCATATATATATGCCTGTTCACAAAGAACAACTTCATGTGCCTAATAATCTAGCATCACACCCATGTCATTTGCATTCTCCCAGTGACAGGTATGGAAGATCAAGTCTAAATTCCTTTTCTTTTCCCTTGGGGGCAAATCCTTCTTTTTTGGAAAAAAAATGCCTACGATTTAGTGATTTGTTTCTCACTATTTATATTTTGAAGTTTATTTTATTGCTGATTTAAATGGTGCTGGGTTGCCTTGGATATTGTTATTCTATAGGTTTTTTTTTGTTATACACTACTTTGTTAACTAAATTGTATCTAAATGTTTGAAAATTAATGTCTATATTTCAGAATACCTATCAAAAGGCTTTGTAGGTGAAAAAACTGCAGGTGACCCAATTATAGGTGACAGAATTGTATCATCTACAATTTTAGTTATTAAAAGCAATGTCTTAATGTGCTACATTTATGAACTGTTTCCAATGTTTTTAGACAAAATGTATGTAAATATATACATGCATACACAATCATTACAATCAACAATTCAAAAACATCATAATACTCCTACAGTTAATATAATCCACCATAAAACAGCAATTGTGTATAGCTACAGCATTAATATAATTTTTCAGTTAGAAATATTAGGCTAATTAAACTATTACAAGTGTTATTAAAATTAATACCGTATTTAAATATTTAAATTTTGATAGTGATTCTCATTTAATCTTGAATATCCATGTTTTTCTATTTTTTTTTAAAGTTCATGTAAACTATATTTTTGGTCCAAAAGAGGGAATAATTAAACATGTGTAAGATAGATTTGGAAAGTAAATTACCACAGTATGTTATTCCAAAACTGATTTATAATAATGCTAAGTATATACAGATTTTGATAGTGGTCACCAAAAGCCCAAATTTAACACACAGAAGTGTGCATCACCCTGAAGTAAAGAACATATCAGCTCAATTCCTTGTGAACAGTGAACTGTCTCAAATCCATGTTATAGAGGTTGGATCAATCTTGCAAACACAACTCAGTATTGAAAAAAGGCCTTCAACTGAAGCAGCCTGGAAAATATATTAGATGTCTATTCTAGCAGAGAACATTCACAACAAACTCTATAATATAATCTGGCAAGATATTTAGTGTAATTTGCAAAAACTAGCCTTATAGGAACAAAATCTATCTAACAGAGAAATAACAAAAAAAGCAATAGGAGAAAAATAATACTAGTTAACAAAACATTTTGTCATGTTTGTTTTCTAATAATATTTTGACAGTGAGAGGGGATGAAAGACAGCATATATTCCTACTTACAATGTAGTGGAGACCAGTCTTTTACTTTAATAATCTCCATTTTTCATTTTGAAAACAAATAAAATGAAATATATTCATAATATATCAGAATGAAGCAATTAATTAATTAATTAATTAATTAATAATTAATTATAAAGCCTCTGTCTCAAATCTTAATATTAACAATATTAACAATTCAGTTCCTTTCACCATAAACCAGTACAGTGGTAACTCTACTTAAGAACTTAATTCGTTCCGTGACCAGGTTCTTAAGTAGAAAAGTTTGTAAGTAGCAGCAATTTTTCCCATAGGAATAAAAGCAAATAATGCATGCAAACTGATTAGGAAAGAAATAAAAATTCGGAATTTGGGTGGGAGGCGGAGGAGGAAGAAGAGGAGGAGGACAGTCGCCGCTAAAGGAAGAAGGTGAGGTGAGCGGAATAAAAAAAATCCAAAACTTTAAGGCTTAAAAAAAGGGGGGGACTCTGAGGTGTCGAGGAGGAGCACGTGCCTCCCATACACCTGGCACGAGGGTGCCTCCCAAACACTGCGCTAGAGAGAAACCTAGGCGGGCGAGAGGGGGAACCTCCCATTCCTTTGCAGACTGGTTAATGCTCCATGGCTTTCTTCCTTCATCAGGATCCAGATATACAGTAGACTCTGAATACAAGAGATTATTTATCACTGATACATCAGTGTCCTCTTTGTCATATGCTTTCAATGTTAAACACAATCTGGCCTAAGTTTGTGTACAATTTACCTTTGATAACCATTTCTAAAACCTTATAGTATAAAGTAGACGGCAATGTTTACCTGCCTCTGCCTGCCTGCCTACCTATCTTTCTTGACAGTTATAATAGTCCATATGAAATTCAATTTAAGCATCACTCAAAAGATTTGTCTATACTTTAAACTAAATCCCTCTCTTTCTTAACATCAATTTCTCCAATTATGATATGATTATGATACTTGCAAAACATTAAAGGCTGTACCTTAAAATCGAAGTTTGAGAGCTTTTCGAGTCTTTTGTTTACATCTGGAGAATTTGGTTTTTTTGAGAGTTGAATGAAACAGAGTTTGTTTTGTTCCCAAAATGAAAAGATCATAAAAGTATCAATAAGCACAGCTGGAAGAAAAAACAACATCATTTTAATACTTATCACTGACAACAAAATAAATTGCTGAAATCTCCACTGGAATATTGGAAGATAAAAACACATTTTCAGCTCTATGCATATCTTCTATGATGTACTGATATAAGTGTTTCTCCTACTGTGTCTTTTTGAAAATGGTAAGTAAAGCCTAGGAAGCAGATGTAATAAAATTGAACAAATTATGATATATTTTAAAGATATGGTATTTTACAATATCTCTTCTATTGGTTCTTTTCTTTTAAAGTTCTTTCAGATAATAAATAATCTCTTCTGCAGTGGTTGACACTGGATGAATGAAAACATTGTGGGTATGCTGGAGTGAAGCATAAATATTAAAAAAGCACCTAATGAGAGGGCAGTTGTTTACTGTGGCTTAACTGATTTCTTGTGGTTGTTATGTCTTAAGAAAGAGAAACAGGTGATAAGTGTTTGTTTGGTGCAAGCATTTTTTTTAAATTCTGAAATGAAAACTTACATGAAAATGAATGAAACCAATTAGCTCTGCAGGCATCTGAAATTTATAAAACTACCTATACACAGTTTTTGGCTTGGAGGGAGGGTGGGATGGGTTGGTGATTACACTATAATGAGTATCAGCTATTCCTGCATTATGGTTTAAAAAATACAATAAAGACATTTACTATAAGAAAATAATAATAAAAGCGCAAAATAGTTAAAAAAATATTTCAAAAATCTCAAAACCAGAGCCCAAAATAACCCTCCCCAAGCAAATTAACATTTAAAAATAAAAGCTCTGCTTTCTTAAGGGGTAGAAGGGGTAGAAACTAATGAGATTTCAGATAGATAACCTTTTGGAATGCCTCAAAAAGATCAAAAGCAACATGAGAAAATATTATTTTACTGAAAGAGTAGTAGATCCTTGGAACAAACTTCCAGCAGACGTGGTTGGTAAATCCACAGTAACTGAATTTAAACATGCCTGGGATAAACATATATCCATCCTAAGATAAAAATACAGGAAATAGTATAAGGGCAGACTAGATGGATCATGAGGTCTTTTTCTGCTGTCAGTCTTCTATGTTTCTATGTTTAATTTGTATTAATCTTTTAATAACATTTAACTATCTTTTCACACAATTAGCTAACAGTAACAGGAGGAGGGGTAGAAACTAATGAGATTTCAGATAGATAACCTTTTGGAATGCCACAAAAATGAATTGTTTATTTAACATATGCCATATCAAAAAAGGATTAACAATATATAAACATTTCATCTAGATTAGTAAAACACAATAACATATAAATGTTAAAAAGATGTTTGTTCAAATACAAATGTCTAGGCCAGGGGTAGGCAAACTTCAACAAAGAGCCGCTTGGACCCCGTTTCCCACAAAGAAACAACTCTGGGAGCCACAAAACCTAGGTGGGCGTGGCCAACTTGACATCACTTACTCCCACCCAGTCACATGGACCCCTTGCCATGCCTACCCAGCCAATCATTAGGATAGAGAACTGGGAACTATAAAATCTTTTTCCCTCCCTCCCTCTCTCTCTCCTCTTTATGTCTCTCTCTCCCCCGTCTCTATATCCTCCCATCTCCCTATATTTATTTATTTATTTATTTATTAGATTTGTATGCCGCCCCTCTCCGAAGACTCGGGGAGGCTCACAACGATATATCACCTCTTTCTGTATCTCTCTCCCCCTCTCCTTCTCTCTGCATATCTCTATGGCTCCCTTCCCCTTTCCCTCTCTATCTCTCCCCCCTCTGGATATCTTTCTCCTCCTCTCCCCATCTTTGTGTCTTTTTGTCTCTCTCCCCTCCCTCTATACCTATGTCTCCCCCTCTCTGTGTATCTATATATATCTCTCTCCCACCCCCCTATCTGTATCTCTCTATCTTTCTCTCCTTTGCTGTCTCCCACTCTCTGTCTCTCTATCTCTCTCCCCCTCTGTGTATCTCTCTCTCCTTCTCCCTCTCTTCCTCTCTCTCTGTATATCTCTGTATATATCTCCCCCTCTGTTTCTCCCCCTCTTTCTGTATCTATGCCTCCCCCCCATCTCTCTCCTTCTTTGTATCTCTCCCTCTGACTCTCCCACTCTCTCTGTCTCTCTATTCCTCTCTTCCCCTCTCTCTGGATCTCTCTTCACCCCCCTCTGGATCTCTATCTCTTTCTCCCCCTCTCTCTGGATCTCTCTTCACCTGCCAATTGTATCTCTTTCTCCCTCTCTCTCTGGATCTCTCTCTCCCACCTTTGCATTCTCTCTCTCCCCCTTTCATTTCTGTTTTTCTCTTCCCTCTCCTTTTCCTTCTCTCTCTCATTTGTTTGTTCTTACCCTCCCTCGTTCTTTCCATCATTTTCTCAGTCCACCCGCCTCTCTTTTCCCTTCCCCTAGCCAGCCCCGAGTTTTCTCTTTCTCTCCCTTCCTATTTCTTTTTCTCTCCATCCTTCCCTCCCTCCTTTTCTCTCTCCCTCTTTCTCCCTCCTCTTTCTTTCTCTTCCTTCCCTCCCTCCCTTTCTACCCCCCTCTCTTTCTCTCTCCTCCTCCCTCCCTTTCTCTCTCCCTTTCTTTCCCTTCCTTCCTTCCTTCCTTCCTTTCCTCCCTCCTTCCTTCCTCTCCACTTCTCTTTCCCTCCCTCTCTTTCCCTTTTCTTTCTTTCTCTCCACTTCTCTCTCTCTCTCTTTATTTATTTATTAATTTATTAAATTTGTATGCCGCCCCTCTTTCACCCTCCCTCTTCTCTCTCCGCGGAGGACTTGCCTGACAAGCCTCCACCCTCCGACCCCGGATTCCGATTCAGTCCCCATTCTGAAAACTAAAAGAGGAGGAGGAGGAGGCATGATTGTGTATGTGTGTGTGTTGTGCCCAGCTCGGCTTTCGGCAGGCCTTCTTTACCTTGGCCTCGGATGCAGAGGTGCCTCAGCAAGCAGGCATGGAGACTCACCGCCTCCTTCAGGCGCAATCCCCACCTCCTCCCTCAGGGCTGCCTCAGGGCAAACTTCTGCACCCCGCCATGCATATCTGGAGTGGGGGGGGGAGGCTGCTTATTAAATGTTATAAATGAATTATATGGCCTTAATGAGAAACTCACTGAGTAGTGTAAGGGGAGATGCTAGCTGAAAGGCAAGTGGGCTTTAGGGCTGGGTAATCAACATTAGATCAATGCAACATTTTACATAATCTGGAAGAGAAATACACTAACTTCCTGCAAGGAATTCTCTGTGCCACATTTACTGACCTGAAGGCAGATTCTAACCTGGTCTCCAGAGAGAGGCTATGGCAAAAACTAGTTAGTTTAGTTTATTAGATTTGTATACTGCCCCTCTCCGAAGACTAACAACCAAATTCAGAGGTTGCTGACTACTCCAGCACATCAGGATAATATCTACATGCAAATTCAATGTGTTACCATAGGAGGTCTCTCTACAGCAACCCTCACAGAATCAAATATTCTAAAAGGAACAGTATCCTTATTCTCCTATTTAATTTTCACACCGATTCCACAGTTTTGGCATTTTCTAAAAGTAAATTTCAATCTCCTATTTTACAATAAGTAATGTCCATCTTTTTTTAAATTGATGATGCCACTGTTTTGCCCACATTAAGTGTGATTTTGACAGGTACTAGCTACATATTTTCAGATCAAAAGTAAAAATTATTAAAAAAAAAAAAAAACAAAAATAGTTTTTTTAAAATAAGTGGCATGCTGAGTCTGACCATAATTAGAAAACCCGTAGCATTCCAACTGAGATTCAGTTGTTTAAACTTTACTTCATCTAATACTGCTTGGAAGCAACAAAACATGTGAAATTATATCTTGTGCTCCAAAATTTTCCAATACAATAATGAATTTCCTAGTGTTTATGTTAATAATTTCATTTCTGTAAGAAGTCAAATTATAAAATACTGAGCTTCCTGCTATATGAAGTACAACTTTATCCAATATGTAGAAGGACGCCAACATTTAGCATTTGTTACTACTCTAACTCCTGATACTCTAATATCCTAATTTCATTTTATTATTGTATTATTTTATTTTCCATTTAGGCTCCTTCACTGCAAATTAATTATTTATAAGTAAATTTCAATATACTAGAAGCATTACAACTAATGTTTTTATTTCAAATATGAAATTGTTTTAACAACAATATCTTAGGCAAAATCTCTATGGTTGTGGTTTGGAGAGTTGCCTATTATTATTATTATTATTATTATTATTATTATTATTATTATTATTATCATCATCATCATCATCATCATTATTATTATCATTTTTATTATTATTATTATTTATTAGATTTGTATGCCACCCCTCTCCGGAGACTTAAAGTGGCCGGAGACTAAGAGCGGCCTTTATAGGTTTCTTATTCAGTCTTGAAGTTATTTTGGATTATGTTTTTATATGTTATAGCTATGTTGATTTAAAGTAAAACAATAAATATTCAGTACCATTTTTTAGCATTGTGGTATTCAAACTGAATATGTAGACCGCCAGTAATAATTAAAATTATTCACTTAAATGCAGACCTTTGTCAATAAAAGCTGCCTAGACTTACAATAATGTGTAGTTAAAAATATCATTTTAAAAGTATCATTTCTGTGAAGCCTAAATGTATTAGATTACTATACTTTCTCATTTTTATTTAAATTCTGAATATAATAACTACTGAAGTATTTTACCTGGTTTTGTGTACAATTTTCATTCATTCTAGTTTAAAGTATATAGTATACTTTACAGTATACAGTATATAAAGTTAATTTTTGTTAACCTCCATTAACTATAAGAAGATAAAGACTCCCTCAGATTAGGCTGAGCTCTGGTTATTCTGGTTACACTGCCTATCAGTTTTTTTTCTTTTTTCATCATAAAGCAGTGGGTTGCCATTGCCTTTTCTTGGGATTTAAATTTGCAATATATTTACATTTTGGCCTCCCCTTAAAATTTGTAACTAGAACTAACTCTGCTTAGATTTGGGTGGATTGGGCAAAGTCAGTTAGGTGCCGCAACATACTGACTATATTTAAATCCTTTCGAATCTGTAGAACTGAATAATACTTTACTTCCTCCTATGACACTATTGTTCTTCAACTAAGGATTTTTTCCCCATTTTATGTACCGTAATTATGTGAATTCTAGCAGGTTCCTTTTTTCATACAAAATGATTGCAAATGACTTCAGATGGAATAAATGATACATAGTAGGATAGAAAAGATGGGCAAGGAATCATTTTCTTTGCAACCATTTGTCTATTCAAGATGCCCTCCACACCTGCATTTCTCTCACAAACAATAGATATAGTGACCTTTCTTTCAACTGCCATGGGAAAAAGAACTGTTGGGGAGTGGGAAAACCACATTCTTAATCTTAAACCATCTGTTTTGTGATTAAAAGTCCTTAGAGCAAAGGGAGAATGCGTATAGAACTACCTACACCATCTAGTTTCGCCTTTGATGTAATTATTGAAAATGGTGAAAATGGTGAATGGATTTAGAAATTAGTTTGAACAGCAGATCTCATATGTAAATTAACAGTGTCTGAGTCTTTTTACTGCTATTTTGTTTATATTATTTGATATACATAAGCAATTGACTAAAAACATATCATTTTCTTCCATCTATGAGTAATAGCTTGTTTATTCAATAGTGGTTTCTCATTTATTAGTTTCTCCAGTATATCTGCATTATATAATAAATGGTAAAAACTAAAAAACTCTAGAAAGTGTAAATTAGGAGGAACAGTTAAAAGTAAATAATAACTGATATTTCTGTTATTCCACTGGTTTTAAGACTACTTCAACTCTCTACATGGGACATTGAAGAGTGTCCGGAAACTACAAATCGTGCAGAATGCAACTGCACAAGCAGTCATGGGCCTCCCTAGGTATGCCCATGTCTCTCCAACACTCAGTGGATTGCATTGGCTGCCAATTGGTTTCCAGACACAATTCAAAGTGTTGGTAATGACCTATAAAGCCCTACATGGCATTGGGCCAGATTACTTGCGGACCGCCTTCTGCCGCATGATGCCACATGAATCCCAGCGACCAATTAGGTCCCACAGAGTTGGCCTTCTCCAGGTCCCGTCAACTAGACAATGTTGCTTGACGGAGCCTAGGGGAAGAGCCTTCCCTGTGGAGGGCCTGGCTACCTGGAATCAGCTCCCCCCAGAGATTCGAACTGCCCCCACCCTCACCTTTTGCAAGAGTCTTAAGACTTATTTATGCCGCCAAGCTTGGGTCGACTAGAACTCAACTCCTGGCCGACAAATGTTTCTATGGCTGGTGTTTGAATGGGTATGACTGATTTTTAACACAACTGGAGATTTTAGATTGTTTGTTTAGTCTTAATTTAATTGGACTTAGTTATTGTATTTGTTGTTTTTTATATGCTGTAGGCTGCCCCGAATTGTCAGAGAGGGGCAGCATATAAGTCCAATAATAAATGAATGAATGAATGAATGGTGGTGTTTATTCTAGAAACATGTTTCAAATTTCTAGGAGCCTGGGAAAGGCGAAAACAGCCTCCCCCCTGGAAGCCAGAAATGGCCAATTTCTCATCTTAAAACGGGTCATTTCTGGCCTCCGGAGGGCAACCATTGCGGAGCTGTTTTTGCCCTCCCCACAAAGGCTGTTTTTGCCCTCCCCAGGCTCCTAGAAAGGCTCTGGAGCTTGGGGAGAGCAAAAAACGGGCCTCCCCCACCCCCTCCAGAAACAGCCTGTTTCTCAACTCTCAGAAGATCCAAAAATCAGCAGGGCTGGACCTGAGCTCACATGCCCACTGATATGGCTCTGCATGCCACTTGTGGCACGCGTGCCATAGGTTCACCATTACTGCTTTATACCTTTCTGGACAAATGACTGTCCAATTTCTTCATAAAAAAACTATAGTCATGACAACTTTTTAAAAAAAGTTGTCATGACTATTTTTTGGAAGAAGAAAATTAAAGGCATTAAAGAATAAGGTGTGCACAATATTTTAAAGGCTGTGTTTTGGAAAGATCCAAAATGAAGCACCTCTTCACATTGACTGTTTCGGAAGCTGCTCCTGGCTGTCTCCACCTGTGTGGGCATGCATTTCTTTGAAAAGATGTATGCAGATTAGTGATACCAATGAGGCTGAATATACAATATTTAAATTAGAAGATGGTAAAAAGTTGGAGCTGATTTATTGAAAAATAGAAACAAAATGTTTCTTAAACCTAGGTTTGGTTGATATAATTTACTTTTGATTAGAATACAACAGCAAGCAGTAAAAGGCCAACCAATTCTTTTTATGGCAGTGATAATAGTCTTTTCCAGGAGATTATCAACTAAATATTGAAATGGCTTCCACATTTTAGCCTCATCCTTTAGGTACATTTTTTTCCTGTTTCCTGTCAATGACTACTTAACAAATATCACCCTTGAAACTGGATCTTAAAACAATAAAATTAAAACCCTACACTACAACAATCATGTTGCTAGTCAGTGCATGAGGATGAAACCCCTGACTGAGCTTGCAGAAGTGAGTCTATATAGAAATTAGAAAGAATAGACTATGGCCATGTATTGTGCAGTTTTCAAGATTTGCTATCAAAAATAACATATTCCAAAGGCATGATCTATAAAGAATTGCATTATATTTATCCCGAATTACACTGTCCAACAATGTAGACAAAAATTTAGTATGATTAAAAAATACAGTTCAAGAGAATAATAATCCTCAATATTTCATTACATTTCCAGTAATCTTTGTTTTAAAATTAAAAGATCGCTCTCAGAAGCCATTTTATACTGTGTTTCCCGAAAATAAGACAGGTGGCGTATATTTTTTTGACACCCTCCCAAATGCCCCTGGCCTTATTATCAGGAATGGCTTACTTTTGGGGAGTGCAGGAGGCACCTCACCTACCACCTCCAAATTGCACCCCACCAAGACGTGTCTCCAACCTGGACTTGTAGCTCCAGCATGCTTCTCAGCATTGTGTCCAGGGAAGAAATCCCATTGTACTGGTAAAAAATCTTCTCACAAATTCAGTTACTTCTCAATCTTGCAAGAAGTTTTCTTTTACCAGTACAATGGGCTTCCTTCCCTGGACACAACGCTGAGGAATGTGACAGAGCTACAAGTCCCAGGTAGGATATGCGTCTCGCAGCCCTCCTCACCACGAGATGCCGGTCGTGGAAAGGGAAAGAATCGTGACAGGCAGAAACCACCGGGTAAAGAGCGCTCATCCAAAGCGGCCATTGCCCTAGCAGTTTTTGGAAGCCAAAGAGCCGGAGTTTGGGGCAAAGAAAGAAAGACTTCTGCTGTTTTCCTTCTGTGCAGCCAAAAGCAGAAGTCTTTCTTTCTTTGCCCCAAACTTCAGCTGTTGCGGGAGAGGATTCCCTTGATTCTGGTTGGTCTTTACCTTCTGCCTGTCCTGATTCTCCCCCTTGTCACACATGCGCAAGAGAGAGCAATTGAGAGGCGGCTATACGCACATCCTGCAAGACTGGCTTGGCTGCTCTGGACTGCCTGTAGTATGGTTTTAAAACATGCTCCTGCCTGCATTGAGGCAGGGATCAATGCTCGCCTCCTCTTCCTCATGGACAAAGGCACATTTTAAATTGCCGTAGGCAGAGCCCGGAGGAGCCGAGTTAGTCCTGTAGGATGTGTGTGCACCTGCCTCTCGCTTGCCCTCACTCTCCCAGCCAAGCATAGAGAAAGAGAGGCTCCCGGCATGTCCTCCCCTTTCACCGGAAAGTATTTGGGGGGTTTATTTTCAGGGCGGGACTTATTTCAAGGCATGTCCTGAAAAGCCCTCCGTCTTGTCAGGGTTGAGTTTGAGTCTGTTGACACCCATCCAGACCCTAACAGCCTCCAGGCACCAGCACATCACTTCCACTGCTTCACCGACTGGACATGGGGTGGAGATGTATAACTGAATATCATCAGCATACTGGTTATTCCATAAATCAGAGTAAATCATATTTGATGTTTCTGGGTTACAAAAAGTATAGTGTTTACTTTTTTTTACCTCAGTATATTTTAGGTGAATTCATTTATCATGGTATAAAGATTTTTTGAAACTCTGTGAATATCTTCCCTATACCAAGACAAATGAAAGAAAATGTGAACAAAAAGTTCAAAATTATTTGGTATTGGCTAGGAAAAGGGAATCAAGATGAATTTAACTCTAAAGCTAAATTCAATATGAGATGAATTGAAATGCTGACAAATATTGATATCTATTGTACTTATAAAAGTATTATTGTATTGAAATTATATTTTTTACCATGAAAATATTATATTATGGAATAAAATCAACTAAAATTAGCAGATGAATCCTTTTTTCATGGCATGCTGTATCTTTCATAATATCCTTACTTTCGACCAACTAGTTTTGATAATTTTCCTGTGAATTCTTGCAAATGCATTTGATTCTAGAACATGTTATTTATTTAGTTCTGATATCATTGCTTCTTGCTGGAATTGAAAAAAATGATTAGAAGCTTTAGAGAAATCAGTTAAAGCTCTTTAAAAAAATTCCTGACCTAGTACAATAATGGAAGTTGCCTTAAAAGCTAAAGGTCACTGTTAAGCATCTTCATGTAACTTTAAAAAAAAAATCACGTTTTGTGAGTCATATTGTCAGGAGGTCATAAATAGAAAAGAGCCATTGCTCTTTACAGGAATACTTGCTTCAAATGTAGAAATTTTGATCTATGATATTTATTTAATAGATGTCATATAATATGGCTGAATATACTCTGTGAGTATGCTATACTCATACTTTTGCCTACCAAAATATTATGCACTCAAACAGAAAAAGGTACTTGTGCTAAAACTTTAATGCTTTGGGGGGAAATTACATTCTGACTTACGTTTTTTAAAAGAATGAATTTAACAGTTGATAAAAAAATGTTTTTTTCCTAAAGTGGTATTGTCCTGAGGGTAATAGCTGTAGAATTTCATGCAATTACTTCCAATGTTTTCAAGTCCCCAGTGGTAATAATTGATCTACCTGTTGACATACTATTTCTCCTCTTCCGCTTTAAATTCAGTCAGCCAAATTGCATGCACGTAGGTATAATTACCATCACTGATAGTGTTAGAGATGAACTTTCCCACCAGGGTTCTGTCAATCACCACTTGTTCCAGCTGTGGTCCAGAAAGGCTTAGAGATACCAGTATACCTGAAGAAAAGAGAAGCTGAATCCAAAGAGACAGGGAAAAATAAAAGTTGTAACTTATTAACAAATTGTTAAATTTTATATTAAATTTATATTTTAAAGGTCATATTATAATTGAAATTTATCAAATGTAGTAAGAGATTATTAATAATCAAACAAAAGCAAAAGCAAAGGAATTATAATATAAACATATGTGAAAATGTTACTGAATGAAGTACTTCCTATAATTTCCATACACAATAATTAATAGATGTCTACTATTTAAGTTTGAAATCTTTCACCAGGTAGAGATACCTAATGAAAATACAATTGAGTAATAAAAAGTCACCACAGACTCAAGCCAGTATGACCAAACTATTTAATAACCTGTATCTATGTGTTCTAAATGAAAAATTAAAGTAGTGATGTCAAGAAGAAAACACATGCCAGGTAAAAAAATGTATCTTTAAAAAATTTCAAGTAAGTTTCGGATGAAAATAAATACTGAAGCAATGTTACAAAGTACAATTTATACAACAAATAAGGAGATCTTGTCTAACAACACTAAATGGGACCAGAAACTGTCTCATTTATGATGCAGTCAACTGTCCCGTACAGTCAAAAACTGCAAAATATGACTGCACAATAAACAATGGCAGTTCTGGCAAACCCAGATGCCATCATTAATCAAGGACGAGGTGAATTGCTAAGCAAAGACCTCATCTAATCGTGATTTTTGTCTTCCTGCCAGCTTCTCCATTATTTTGGTTGTCAGCAGGGAAATTTGCAAATTACAATCGAAACTGTGGGGCACTGTGCAGACCATAAGTATAAAGTCCAGTCATAACAAACATCCAGGGATGTTGTAAATTTGAATGGTCGCTAAACGAGTGGTTATTAAACAAGGATTACCTGAACTTACTTCCTATACCAGCATTTCCCTACCGGTGTGCCGCGGCACACTAGTGTGCCGCGAGACACGGTCAGGTTTGCCGCGAAGCGCCTAGGGAAGCTCCAGCTGGGTGGGGCGCTGCCGGTGCCGACCTGGAGCTCCCGCTCGCAGCTGTCCCCCGGCTCCTGCTCCATGCCGCGGTTTTCGGCGCTCTCCTGCTGGGCCCCAAAGAAGGAAGGCAGCAAGAAGGAGAGCTTCATTCTTCACGCCTTTTCCCCGCCTTCCTTCTTTGGGGCCCAGCAGGAGAGCGCCAGAAACAGCGGCATCAGGCAGGAGCCGGGGGACAGCTGCGAGTGGGAGCCCCAGGACGGAGGCACCGGCAGCGCCCCGCCCAGCTGGAGCTTCCCTGGCGTCGGCAGCAAGTGTCCTTTGTGGCCCGGCGGGAGGGCACTGGCGGTGGGAGCGGGGTGGTGGTGGCGGCTGCAGCGGTCGCAGGCAGTTGCGGGGAGATGGCGGCGGGGAGAGGGAGCTCCAGGCGGCGAGAGGGAGCTCTCTCTCTCTCGTTCTCTCAGCTGACTGCAAGCGGGAGCCCTGACGGTGGCGGTTGGACGTGCTGCTGGACGTCGTATATGCTGGCGCTGCGGGCCTGGCATATACGGTGTCCAGCAGCACGTCCAGCTGCCGCCGTCAGGGCTCCCGCTTGCAGTCAGCTGAGAGAGAGAGAGAAAGAAAGACATATAAGAGAGGCAGAGAGAGAGAGAAAGAGAGACATAGCAAGAGAGGCAGAGAAAGAGAGACAGAGCGAGAAAGAGAGACAGCAAGAGAGGCAGAGAAAGAGAGATAGAGAAAGAGAGAGAGAAAGAGAGACATAGCAAGAGAGGCAGAGAGAGAGAAAAAGAAAGAGACACAGCAAGAGAAAAAGAGAGACTTAGCAAGAGAGGCAGAGAGAGAGAGAAAGAGAAAGAAAGAGAGACATAGCAAGAGAGACAGAGAGAGAGAAAGAGAGAAAGAGAGAGAAAGAAAGAAAGAGAGATAGCAAGAGAGGCAAAGAGAAAGAAAGAGACATATAGCAAGAGACAGTGAAAGAGAGAGAGAGCAAGAAAGAGAGAAAAAAGCAAGAAAGAGATAGCAAGAGAGAGAGAGAGCAAGGGAGGGAGAAATACATAGAGGAAGGGAAGGAGTGAGAGAGAAAGAGAGCAAAAAAGAGAGGAAGAAAGAAAGAGGGATGGAGAGAGAGAAAGAAGGGAAGGAAGGAAAAGAGAGAAAGAGAGAGAAATAGAGCAAAAGGGAGGGAGAGGTTTTTTTGTCCAAACTTTTCTTTAGCCCCCCCCCGCCCCCCCCCCTTTTCAATGTTCCCCAGGATTTTGAAAAAAGGTTGGGAAACACTGTCCTATACAATATACAGTTCATCGAATGCTTCTATCTTCTCTCTCAGAATTTTCAGAATGCTTCAAAGTGCCAGAGCCAATTTGATGTAGTGGTTAAAATGCTGTCCTAGATACCAGAAGTTCTAGTCCTGCCTTAAGCATAAAAGTCAAGCTGGTAACTTTGGGCCAATAACTTTTTCTCAGCCCATCTCACGGGGTTGTTTGTGAGGGGAAATTTTATTTAATATATTTTTGTGCTGTTCATCTCCCTGATAGGGCAACTCTACTGTAGGTAGCTTAGAAAACATAAAAAGACAAATAGAAAAGCAATTAAAAATGTAAAACTATACAAAAACAAAAATCGAGGAGATCGACAGAGAAGTGTTATGTATGTTCATTGCGTTGAGTTACTTGTAAAGTAATAAAGCTGGGATAAAAATCTAATAAATAAATAAAATGCACAACTACCAGTTACAGATTGTTTTTTAAAGTGTGTACATCTGTATATCTGCACATCCCAAGGCAAGGGAGGTGCTGATACCACTCTATAATACACTAGTTAGACCACACCTAAAGTACTGCATTCAGTTTTGGTCACCCCACTATAAAAGAGACATTGATACACTATAAAAAGTGCAGAAGAAAGCAACCAGAATGATAAAGGGACTAGAAACTAAAACATACGAGAAAAGATTGCAGGAACTGAGCATGGATAATCTAGCAAAGAGGAGGTCCAGGGGGGTATGATAGCAGTCTACAAATACTTGAGAGGCTCCACAGGGAGGAGGGGAACACATTATTTTCCAAAGCACCAGAGAGCCAGACAAGTAGCTATGGTTGGAAGCTGTCCAAGGAGAGATTCAACCTGGAAATAAGGAGGAACTTTCTGACGGTGAGAGCGATCAACCAGTGGAACGGCTTGCCTGCAGAGGTGGTAAACGCTCCAACACTAGAGACTTTCAAAAAAAGAATGGACTGCTATTAGACTATGTGATGTAGGGTCTCCTGCACCAGCAAGGGGTTGGACTAGATGACCTGCAAGGTCCCTTCCAATTTTAATAATAAAATAAAATAAAATATTTGTTTTTGTACTATAACACCTAAGCAGTGATGAAAGGACTGTAAATTTGCTCCAGAATACTGACCTGTCTAAGCGTACTTAACAAATAATGGATTTAAAATTAATCATAAATTTAGAGGAAAGCAAAGAGGCATATCATCATTTAAAACTCAAAACTGCCAGCCAAATTTAGATTCATATACATCTGATGAATCCATGTATCACTATACATTTAATGAAACTTCATGTATTTTGCAACTTTCAATTTCCCATAAAATAATTAAATATTCTGTTCTGGCTATCAAAAATTGGTTATCAATCTCTGACTGGGTAATGCCCACCTGTCAAAATACCTGTACTTAATGAGTAAAATAGTTCATACAAAATATAAAGATTATATTCATTAGTTCAAAGCAAATACAGTGGAACCCCGACATAAGAGCTGCTCTACTTAAGAGCAACTCGAGATAAGAGCTGGGAGGGGAGAGATATTTTTGTTCTACTTACAAGCCCAAATTCGAGATACAAGCGCCAAGGAGCTGTCTCCTGAAGCCAAACGCTAACTTCCGCGTTCGGCTTCAGGAGACAGCTGCAAAGCGGCGCGCGTGTTTTAAAAGGTTGCAGCCGGCCTGGGGGGCTCGGGGGGGTGCTTGCAGCTTTCTTTCTTGCTCTTTTTCTTTCTCTCTTTTACCTTCCCTTCCTCTATTTCTTCTTTTCTTTCTCCTTCCCACCTTCTTCCCTCCCTTCACTCATTCCTCTCTTACTCTCAACTTTCATAAGTTTCCTTGCTTCCTTCCTCTGTTCCTGTCCCTTCCCCCTTTCTTTCTTTCTTTCTTTCTTTCTTTCTTTCTTGCTCTTTTTCTTTCTCTCTTTTACCTTCCCTTCCTCTATTTCTTCTTTTCTTTCTCCTTCCCACCTTCTTCCCTCCCTCCCTCCCTCCCTTCACTCATTCCTCTCTTACTCTCCCCTTTCATAAGTTTCCTTGCTTCCTTCCTCTGTTCCTGTCCCTTCCCTCTTTCCTTCCTTCCTTCCCACCCTCCATCCATTCATTCACCCATTCCTCTCTTGATCGCTTAAAGCCGGTCCCTGGTGCAAAAAGGGTTGGGGACCTCTGTCCTACAGGATTGGGTGGCAGAGAAGTTGAACATATGTAAATTTAAAAGTTTAAGAAAGTTTACAAGTTAAGTGAAAGAAACTTCATTATTCATTTATATGTACATGTACATTTCTTCATTAAAAACATGTCTTTCTGCATAATTTAGACTAACTTTGTGAGTTTTTTGAGGGCTGGAACCAATTAAAATTATTTACATTAATTCCTATGGGGAAAAGTCGTTCGAGATAAGAGCTGCTCGACTTAAGAGCCCAGGTCCGGAACGAATTAAACTCGTATCTCGAGGTACCACTGTATTATTTAAATCTCTGAAAACTCCTAGATGCAGCAGATTTTTTTTGTAAAATATAAATTCTATTAGAATTACTGCCTTCTTTAGCCTAATAAAACTGATAATCATTCCAGATAGTTACTGAAACTCCCAAAGTGATGGTAAATGTCCTTTAAGGTTTTGTCCTAGTAAAAACATTAGACACAATTAGACTTGTACAGCTTTTATTCCAAGATCTCAGCACTTTAGTTTATTCTTATATTGCTGTTGGGATTAGATAAAATCTCAATTGATTCTGGAATAGATAATACGATTTTGTATCTTAACAGTATTTTGTTTTGGTTTTTTAATTTTTTTATCTTTCTCCACATATACATCCATACATGTACCATAAATCATAACAAAATATAGATATATATTTTTGATAAACCATAAACAAAGATCCTAATTTTGCAGCTTTTATACTTTTATTTCCCATCTGTTCCACCCATATTTCATATCACTCCCCTCCCTCTCTTTCCTCAACCTTCTTTCTCCTTCTTTCCCACTTTCCTACTTCCCTCTTCTCCCCTTCCTTCTCTGCTTTCCTTTTCTCCCTCTTATGGTAGCTCATATCCCTAACTACCGTAATTATTGGTGCAACTCTTTAGATTTATATTTTTTCAATATCCATATTTATACATATATCATATATTTCCCTAGGTATATTTACTACTATTTTAATGCTGCCTTCTTGTCTATCTAATTTTGTCATCTGGTTCTACCACCTTTAATTCTCTATTTTCTTCCTCTTTAATTGGTGTTACTTATTTTCTATACATATTCATTTTCTATACATATTCATTCAATCATAAAATCTCCCCCATAAATTATAATATTCAGAATCTTCCTTATCTTTAATTTTAATTGTCAATCTATTCATTTTCGCACAATCCTATTTTTTTTTTATTACTTCCCCTTCAGAAAGGAATTTTGTTGCTTTCCACTTTTGCGCAAATGCAATTCTAGCTGCAGTGAATAATTAAATATGTATATTCTTTATTACATTTCTCTGGTAACATACCCAACAGGAATATCTCTGGTTTCAGCTCTGTACATTGTTTCAGTATTTTTTCTATACATATTTCAATTGAACTCCAATATACTTTGGCTTCAGCACATGTCCACCATATATGATAAAAAGAAACTGGTATTTGCTGGCATTATCAACATTTCATAGATTTATCTTTAAACATTGTGGCTATCCTTTCCAATGACATGTGCCATCTATAAAACATTTTGTACATATTTTCTTTATATGCTGTTGCCATTGTCAATTTATAGTTTCTTTCCCAGAGCTGTTGTTATTTATCCAATTCTATAATGTGTCCAAAATTCCTTGCCCATTTAATTATTGTTTATACAGCTTCTAGAGAGTTTTGTTATTCTTCAGATACTTTCATTTATTTTGGTTAGGGAAGGGCAATTAAAAATACTTCCAAAATACTGTTTAACGAAGGAGAAGGTTAACATACAAAATGAAGAAGGAAAGAAATTAGTCAGAATCTTATCCAGCTGACAGGAAATTAGCACGGATACTAATTTGTATGTGATTCTTCACTCAGCTCAGTTCCTTCCCATCTAAGTCCTTAGCAAGGTGTACACCTTAGAACTCCAACCATATTGACAATTTAAACGGTGCCAAAGAGAAACCTGTTGTTAATTGATCTCCACAGATGGTTACTTCTATTGTTTTTTCTTCAGATCAGTTATCTCACCATAAGAGAACCCAACCTCTTATGCCATAACTACAAATAAACATACAGGTAGGTCTCGTTTAACATAAAAGGGGCACTAATAACTCGCAGATGCAGCAGTTGCAGCATCCTCTTGGTCACATGATTGAAATTTGGATGCCTGCCAACTACCTGCAATGGAAAAGCCGCAGGATCCTCTGCTAACGTAATCACCATTTGTAATTTTCAATGCCAACTTCTGGCAAGCATGGTCAATGGGGAAGCTGGGAAGAGATCACCACAGAATACTGATGCCACACAAGATTTGCCTACAATGTCAACTGGAACTGCTGTAGTAAGTTGGCATGGTCATGTGATATTGCACTTTATGATAGCATCACTAAACAACAAAGTTCTCAGTTGTAATTAGTGGTAAGTAAGGAAGCTTTGCTGCTTTGCTCAGCTTTTGAAATTCCACCGTCACTTCTATCTATGTGATACTATTAGACTGTGAAGCAGGATTTTCTTTTAATATATTATGCTGATTTAACAGTGAAACCTATAATATATATTTATTAGTTACAGTTTCAGAATGCTTCCTACCAGTTTTTTGAGGACAGAAATCAGACTCAATGTATCTTAATTATCTGATCCATGTAAAAAACAATTTGATGAAAATAATAATCACCTCAATGCCTTTTAGTTCTTTAGTAAGGAGGCACATTACTTCAGTCTAAGTTAGTTTTAGATTGTTTCCTAACAAAATTTAGAAGTATATATGCTTTTAAAAGTACAATCCTGCATTTGTTTATGGAGAAATATGTTTCACTGGTTTCAGTGATGTCTATTCTCAAGTAACTATGCAGAGACTTGTAGTATAATGCATCATTATCAGATATCAAAACTTTGCCTTTGAAGTTAATAGCTAAGGGTGTTCAAATTACAATACATGGTAAGACAAAATATTATCCAGCTTTATAACTTTATCATTATAAAGTATAGCTATAATTACAAGAAAATTAAATTCTTACACCGATACTGTGGCTGATTATTAGCATATATTAAAATTCAATGAATTAAGTCATACAAATTAAAAATATCAAGAATAAAAAGACAGAAGTAGTTTTAACATATTTCAGGAAAAAGCTGTTGATTAGACTGCTGGATCACACACTTTATGTCAACCTGTTCCCACTTTCCATGCCGCTAACAAGATGTGAGCAGATGTTTTCTCTGTATATTATGTGAATATTTACATAGATACAAAATACACATTCTGGACAGTTTGGAGGTGTCATAAAAACAAACACATCAAGTATAAATATTAAATGATTCTCTTAACTCTGATAATCTAATCTGAAGCTGGTGATGGGCTGATTCTACACTTGTATATTCAGAAATAAGTCCTTCCAATTTCAAATGAATTTCTATGTTGTGAGGGTGCACGGAGGACTGCAGCCTATATTTTCTAAATAGCTCATTTTATTTGAAAGCATTATGTGTTTTTCATGACTGATTCCAATTTGAAAACAGACACTTCTGTCAAGACATTCAGCTGAGTATTATACTGGTTTTGTTCTTCAAGTGAATACGTGCAACAAGAAATTATCTTAAACAAACACTGTATATTTCTGTAAGTTAACTTAAGACTAGTCTCTTTAGTAATTGTTCAGTGATGTTGATTGAACATTGCAAAACCATGTCAAAACATTTACCTGACAGACATCTTTGCTCTTCCATTTACTCAATACACACTGACTATTTTGCATCAATTCCTAGAGGAAAATAGAAAGTAGACAGTGAATAGATGACTGTAGACGTTTCACATGTGGTTAAAGTTCTTCTGTTTTTTCAAAGAGGAAAGATTGCCTGACATCTAAAACAAAGATGCAACTGTTTTGGATATCCGACCATACAAAAGCCGACTTATCACCAGAAGGAGATGATCTTTTGGAAAATTAAAGGTGTTGAAAGAGATTTGAAAACATGGATTAATTGTTGTTATGCTTGAATCTTTCTGAAAAATACCTCTAGCTCCTTAAGTGTGTCTCGAAGCTTTTCTGGACGTTTGTTCTTAAGTACCCAAGGATAATTTCGAGCTGGCAAATAAAATAAATATGTAAGATATTGCCATAATGAATAACTGTAACTAGCATTTGACTTGAATCCATAGTTTATGAATAATCTTAACATAAAACAAACATAGAAAAAAACCCACATTAAAAGGAATGTAGTGTTTTATTGTGTTATGAACATGAACAATCCCATTATAAATTTGTTTTACAATTTAAAGTGTCCATTTTCAAAGCAGGTTAAATATATTTATTCCAAGAACATTTACCACTAAAATTCTACATAAAGTGGACTCAAAAATCTGCAGTATGTCTCAATTATGAACCTGCTAGTTTCTGATGATGTACAGTGAGTTTTTGTCACTGTCACCAAAGCATGATTGATAAGGAGGGTCTTCTCTGTGATCAAGGTTGGATTATGGAATATATTGTCATGGAAGTCCCATTTGGTCCTTTTTTCAGTTTGTGAGGTCCTTATTCTTCCAAATATCTGACTGGTCAAGTTGAGTAGTTTTGTTAGTTTGGCCCTTTGCTTTTAAGTTGCTCCTAACTATAGAACTTGTCTTTTTACTGTTTTTACTTCTATTTGTGTCTCTTGTTATTCATTTATTTATGGGTTTGTTTTATTATTTTTAAATTATTGTGAACATTCATGTGTACTCTATTTATAGTGGAAGAATGTAAATCTTACTGAATTTATAGATAACTGCTTAGGAAGGCCATGTGAGTAAATACTATTCTATTGTAGGCACAACAGCGATAGCACATATTGACCATCCCATGGTGCTTTGCAGCACTGAAAGCATGCAGAAAAGAACCATTCGCCCATAATACTGGGATGAAGTTGAGTGGACCAAGGATTGCCACAGCATTGTGGGTGGCCTATTGACATGTGATGGGTGGGATGAAAAACTGAATTCCAAATGCTGCTTCCCTTGCTTCAATTATTGAGTACTGTTTAGCTTGCTTAATGTGTTACTCATTTTTAATACTGTAGCTGAAGCTACAGAGCATTACAGGATCATAAATGTAGGGAAGCACATTCCCAGAGATTATCAGTGGGAAGCATGATAGGAGGCATTGGGTTGATTGTTGCTGGAGAGCAAAGGCCTCCAAATTGGTGTTGTTTCCAGCTTTTTGTCCTTCTTTCCTTGATGACTTGAGTTGTTTGCCTCAGTTTCTAGCTGATGTTAGTTAATACCAAATCTGTATACAAGGAAGAGGAACGGCATGCCCAGGCCCAGCTGCAGTGAAATCTGCATTCTGGACACTGTAACAGTTCTGATTGTAAGAAAGGCATTATGGCTTTTTAAATGAGATCATTATAAAAGTTAAATGATAGCATTAAAGAGCTATGTGAATGCAATTTCTGTGTCTTGGATGTGGGTTCAGATTGGACTTGGTCTTTCATGCCCTACATGGCAACTATGAGCTTATCCCTGGAAATCTCTGGCCCAATATAAGAAGTCACATCTTCAACTTGGTGGGAACAGTGGTTATGTAATCTGCAGGTGTAAGATCGGTCATCAATTTTCCTGCACATATTGTCCCTTCACTTGATGGTCTATCATAAATAATGAATCCTGAGAGCACTGGGATATTTTCCCAATGATTACCGTATTTTTCAGAGTATAAGTTGCACCACAGTATAAGACACACCAAGATTCCAAAGAAGAAAACAAGGGGGGGAAGTTTTTGCCTTCCTTGGACCCCCGGGAGTACTCTGCAGACCTCCCAAATCCTCTGCGCCAGTAGTGGGTTATAAAACCCTTTACCACTGGTTCACAGAGGTGTTCCAGATGGGTGGGCAGAGCCTCCCACCATTGGCGCTACCAGTTCTAAGAACAGGGCCAAAATGGGAGCAATGCAGCCATTTTTGCTCTGTGTGACCCATTTTTTGTAAAAATGGGGCGCACAGAGGCTTTCAGAGGACTGCAGAGTGCTCCTGAGAGAAAACGGACCCCCAACATTGGTGCTACCAGTACTAAGAACAGGGCCGAAATGGGAGCAATGCAGCCATTTTTGCTCTGTGTGACCCATTTTTTGTAAAAATGGGGCGCACAGAGGCTTTCAGAGGACTGCAGAGTGCTCCTGAGAGAAAACGGACCCCCAACATTGGTGCTACCAGTACTAAGAACAGGGCCGAAATGGGAGCAATGCAGCCATTGCTGCTCTGTGTGGCCCATTTTTTGTAAAAATGGGGCGTGCAGAGGCTTTGAGAGGACTGCAGAGTGCTCCTGAGAGAAAACGGACCCATTTTTCACCTTCTAAACCACCCCCCACATCATCTTTGCCCTTCCCAGTCCCCCAGGAGCATTCTGCAGGCCTCCCAAAGCCTGGGTGCCCTGTTTTTGTGAAAAACAGACCCATTTTCTGCCTCCTAAACCCCCCATACATCACGGTTTTGTCCTCCCCAGCCCCCAAGAGCACTCTGCAGGCCTCCTAAAGCCTCTGCATGCCCCATATTTGTAAAAAAATGGACCTTTTTTGGCAAAAAAGGGATGTGTAGGGCAAGGTTTGGGGAGGCCAAAAATGGCTGCATTCGGTCTATAAGGACCACCAACATTTCCATCCTCTTTTAGGAGGAGAAAGTGTGTGTTATACTCCAAAAAGTACAGTAGGCAAGCAGTCTGACTGAGCAAATTGTTGCTCTCTCAAAATCAGAATAAACCAGAGTATTGGATGAGATGTCTAAATGGCTTTTCCCTGATCAATGAGATTTGTGTGCATGTGTGAGTTTCTGGGAGGGGGGAGTCCTCGATTTACTGAAGACAAACAGATGAAAAGTTAAAGCAAGTTCTAAAATAGTATGGCAGAAAACAAGTAGAAAATAATCAAAGATAACAACAGTTCAGGAATATTCCATAGCAATAACAGTATTGATGCATGTTTATTTATTTCTTCTTCTTGTGTCTTCACACTCATATCCAGCAGTTTGTTCAGTGTTACCCATACCCTTCTGGACAGAGATTGGGAGAACTTCCTACAGACTACAGTGGAACCTCGACATACGAGCAGCTCTACTTACGAGCTACTCGAGATAAGAGCTGGGAGGGGAGCGACATTTTTGTTCGCCTCCCGAGCTCACATTCGGGATACGAGCGCCAAGGAGCTGTCTCCTGAAGCCGAACACTAACTTCCGCTTTCGGCTTCAGGAGACAGCTCCTTGGCGCTCGTATCCCGCGTGTTTTAAAAGGTTGCAGCCGGCCTGGGGGGCTCGGGGGGGTGCTGGCAAGCCCCCCAGGCCGGCTGCAACCTTTTAAAACACGCGCGCCGCTTCGCAGCTCTCTGCTGAATCCGGAACGCTAACTTCCGCGTTCGGATTCAGCAGACAGCTGCAAAGCGGTGCGCGTGTTTTAAAACGTCAGAGCCGGCCTGGGGGGCTCGGGGGGAAGCCCCCGAGTTCCCCAGGCCGGCTCTGACGTTTTAAAACACGCGCACCGCTTTGCAGCTGTCTCTGAACGCTAACTTCCGCGTTCGGCGGCAGCGGGTTTTTTTGTTGTTGCACGGATTAATTGACTTTACATTGTTTCCTATGGGAAACAATGTTTCGTCATACGAGCGTTCTGACTTACGAGCCTCCTTCCGGAACCAATTAGTCTCGTAAGTCGGGGTTCTACTGTACTGTGATATTTTTGCAGGATTTTCACAGATAAAACCACGCCAATTTCTCAGAGTTAAATGGCACTTTAACAAAGTATTGCAAGCTGACTTAGGCTGCATATTACAAGATCATCTAATTTGAGAAAGATTGAAAAATGTGTGCCTCTCATTTCAGGCAACTATCTGGGATGTGTGTGGATCAGTGGATACAGGAGGTGGCTGTTTTCTCTTTGAACCAGGCAATGATTCAACCTTTCCAGAAACAGTAATTTCTTTCCCCTCCTTGCTGGATGAACTCCATCCAATCTCTAATCTCTGTTTCCTATCATGGAACCATTATGGGCAAGGTGGTAGGAGTTCCACTAGAAAGATTCTAAAGGGAATAAATGGGTTCTTTCCTTTCCAATCAGAATTCAAGACCAGGCATTGGATGCAAATAACAATAGTTGTCCTGCTTAATGATCTTTGTTGGGAAGTAGAGGGAGTATACTTTTCCAGGTCCTACTAGATGTCTCAGTGGCATTCATTTTCATTAAACTTAGCATTCATTTGGGCCACTTAAAAATAATTGGAGCTGGGAAAATTATGAATGAACAATTCTATGTAATGTGCATGCAACAAAAACAGTCTGGAATGACATAGCATTCATTCCTCTTTCTCATACTGTTTACCTTCTATCTAAAACAACTTATCTGTCAATTTGAGGTAAGGTATCAATATGATAAGGGCCATAAAAGTTCTGGAGATCCTAATTAAGTCTACAGAGGGGGCGGCATACAAATCTAATAAATAAATAAATTAATTAATTAATTAATTAAATTTCCTTTGTAAGCAGTGGACTGCTTAATAATGGGGGAACCAATTTAGTAGCATTACAGTTTTGATTTGAGTTTTGCTTGGTTTTCCATAGGATCCTAGATTCAATTCAAGACATTAGTTTTAATCTTTAAAGTCCAGCTTATCTCAGCACCCATGTTTCTTCAGGATGCTCTCTCTCAAGTGGAATCAGTCCACTGAGTGAGCTTATCTTAAGAAAGACTGCTGAAGATCTCCACACTATGTGAAGTGAAAGAATCAGTATTAGTCATGGAGGTTATAGTTTGAGAGAAACAGAGGGCAGAGCTTAATGTTTTCTTTTGTAATAGTTCTTCCACCCTCCACCCACCTTCTTCATGAGGTTCAACAGAAAAAAACCCAAATAATCTAATTGCAACTTGGTGCTTTCCACATGTTTTGGATTACAAGTTTTTATCAACCTGGCTGAAATGAATGAGAACAATAAGAACTATAGTCCAAAAGATGTGCAAAAATCCCCGAAAGTCTATCTTTGGGACAAGTTGCTATTTCTCTTAAAGCAGCATCTCATTAAGAAAGCTAGTTCCACAGTATATATGATTTTAAAAAGCAAAGTTAAAGAAAAACATTTATATATTTGTACATTTACTTACAGTAACAAGAAAATAGAAAATGCTCTTACATTCTGCTAATTGCTGTTTCTCATATAAATAACCAACTTTTATTTGTGGCTCTACAAGGAGAAAAAAACAAAGTTGAACTATCTTAATTTCTATTTGTCAGCAAGCTGCTATTTTGTATTTTGGAAAAGTAGAGATAATTCGCAAGGAAAAACAATGCTGGTCTATAACTGTAATAAAGATTTGATCGGTTAAAAGTTAACATTTTTTTCCTTCTCTGGTAAACTAAATTTGTTGTAAAATGGAAACAATTTCAACAGTGATAAGAAACAAGTTTTATTCTAATTAACTTGACAACTGGATCCAAACCAAAACCAGTCTGTGCTGCTTGTGGTGGCAGCATGGAATGCTCACACAAACTACCACTTTAATATGGACCAAAACAGGAAGTCATTCTAGCTGAAAAGACCTTTTGGCCCATCATGAATCTTTCAGGATTAAAAAGTTTAATCAGATAAAGAAAATTGATCATTCACTGAAATGCCCATTTCAAATATCAGGAAAGGAAGATCCAGGAAATCAACATCAGTGCATTCCTATGAATTTACAATGCCCTCTACTGGATCTTCAATAAATAAATGGTAACAGGCTCTACCAATTTAATATACTGTACTTAATATTTTTATACAAAAAATTAAAACTTCTTAAGCATATACTTTTTTGTTGGAAAAAATGTTTAAAACTAAGATGAATTAATAGCTAACTAGTGGCAGAGCAAAGTATTTTGGAACAGTTTTGGTCCAGGAGGGGGGGGGGGAAATCAACAACTGAACAAGATCTTTGTCAAAAACAATGAAGTAAAAAATTATAGAAATATCTGAAATCTCATCAGGAAATAAGATGCCATACTATAAAAGCAGGACAAGAAATAGAAATAGAAATACAAAGGAGAAAATGTAGAAGTCCACATGGACAATCTTAAGAAATTAATATTTTAACAAGATGTGCAGACTTAAATATTATATGGTTTATTAGATATTATACAAGTTTCAGACTATGCCATGACTGTTGGAATAAAATAGGCACTTAATAACCAAATTGCCCATTGTTGTAAATATATTACACAAATATGTAATCACAAAATGCAAAACATACAATTTCTGAATGCTGATTTTTTTAACTGTAATCTTATAATCTTTATTATAAGTGTCAAATTTTACCTGCTTCACTCTTTTCATGGTACTGATAGATGCCAATATCTTTGTCTAGATAATTAAAGAAATACAACCTCAATTATTGAACTTAAAATCAAGTAAATTTCTTTGCTCATAAAATAAAACATGTAGTGACTCAAACATAATTCAAGTTGCCAGGTACAAATGCATGAGTGACAATTTCATAAAGACATAATATCATCTAGATCAATAAGCATCTAGATCAGTGGTTCTCAACCTTTCTAATGCCGCAACCGCTTAATACAGTTCCTCATCTTGTGGTGACACCCAACTATAAGTTTAGCACCAATTCTTCCAACAGATCTTTAAGCTGATTGGCAAGAGGTCAGAGGGACACCCCCCTGTAAACGCCTGATTGGTTGGATTGTAAAAATATGCTCCGAGATGCCAGAATAAAAGCTTTAATGGCTAACACCATTGGAAATTTGTCTTTTCCCATGGTCTTAGGCTACCCCTGTGAAATGGTCATTCGACCCCCTAAGGGGTCCCGACCCCATGGTTGAGAACCACTGATCTAGATCAACATAGAAATTTAGCATCTAAGAACATTATTTTCTACTAATTTTAATGGGTTGACATTTACCAACTGTACTTGCTTACTGATCTAATTTAAACTGAATACATTAAATCAAATACCTGAAAAAAATCTTTATTGCAATTACAACACAGTATGTAACAAAGAATATCTACTACATCATATTAAATAGTTTGATATAAGTTTGCTTCATGTTACATAATTGCGATATTATCCTCTCTGATTTAAGTAGCAAAGAAGTCTGACAATCTACCTCACTTTCAGCTCAAAGTTTTACAGGTAAGTATTATTTCTGCAAAGTTTTAAAAGAGTTAGGAAATCAGGTTAGAAATCACTATGTTTTGTTCAGATACTGTTGATCGGATAATGAATGCTGTCACTTGTTATAGAATGAATAACACCTTTCTGTACCCTATGGATCTGGAAGCTAAATGCAATGCACCACATTAAGCTTAATATTAACATGGTTTGGAAATTTCTTTAAAATTGGGAAAAAATAGAGCATCTGTTTTACCTTCAGTATATAAGATGTCTTTCACTGACCAGAGATGCATTTCAGAGAAAAAGACAGTCATCTATAATAATTAGAGCAAAGGGAGATGGAAGAAATCGTAAGATGAAAAATAATGAAATTTCTTTATCATTATACAACTGTAGGACCTTCAAGCAAAACAAGAAAGTCCAGTTGCCTTTTGAAAGAAAGTATCTAGATCAACATAGAAATTTAGCATCTAAGAACATTATTTTCTACTAATTTTAATGGGTTGACATTTACCAACTGTACTTGCTTAGTGATCTAATTTAAACTGAATACATTAAATTAAATTTAGTTATTTCAATTTATAAAGTGAATAATTCATTATACACACACACACACACACACACACACACACACACTGTATTTGTGTGTGTGTGTGTGTGTGTTTACACACTTATTTTCCTAATTTTCTACCTTAAATTTGTATTTAATTGCATCCCTCCCCAAAAGAACAAATGATTTAGATTCACCACTTCTCTGTGTTCCCAAATCTGCTCCAGAAATTTGGAGACTATCCACAAAAGACTTGGTGTTATGTAAGGAATGCAAATAGGAGAAAAGGAGAGAATGCCAGTGGTATTAACAGATATTGTATGTAGCCCTCTGAAATCAGGTGTTGTTGAAAAAGAGTGCTTGAATGTAACATAATCATACTGCCATAAATCTTGGCAGTAAAGTAATAATTTACATAAAAGACTAGCAATTGCTTTTTCAGTAGATGATGGTGTTGCTGCTTGTAGAATGCAAATATGACTGAAGGACATTTAAGGTGAAGAAAAAAAACAGCCATGATCTGAAATCCAGCAAGCAGCCAAGAAATAATATCAGAATGTTATACCATTTCTTTAAATGACATCTTGCACACAATTTTTAATACACAAAAGGTATTTACAAAAGCTATTTTCCTTTGTTAGCTTCTGGGATGAATCTTGTGGTATCCAAAGCAGAACAACTAGATCCTGTACGACTTTTATACCTTATAGTATCAACCTTGTTAACTCTCAAAACTTTTTTCGCTATGCATTCAAAATGGATTATGATTTATATATATGTATATATATGTAGTGTGTGGGTAGCATATGTATAGGTATGTGTATGAGTATATATTTATTTTCTTTAGAGTTGGCATCAGAATTTCATTTTTAATGTGTGCCAGTGTGTTCACAGAAAAGGGGCATTGGTCTTATCTAATATGCTCCTTCTCATTGGGTGGAGAGAGGATCCAGGAATGGGTTGACATCATCTGCTAGCTGATTGGACCGAGTCTGTCAGAGCTGTGAGGACACACCTCCTTTACCAATAGTCCCCAGCTTTTGGCGAAAATGTAGTGACAGACTCACATGTCTCTTTTTCAATGGTGTCCACCCCTGAACTCGGGACCAAACAGTGCCCAGGGAGGAGCTAAATTATCTCTCCACCCAAGAGAGTCATGGAGAGAGAATCCAGGAATGGGACATAGCAAAGTTGGATTGTCCTATGGGTGGGCCGCATTCTGGTCCGGAGTCCCCCAATCAATGTGGACCCTCTGGAGCCCCGCCTGCCAAAGGTTAGGGTGGAATATACATAGGTTCTTCCTGAGAGAAAGGGCTGCCAACTCCGACATCCGTCTGGCTGATGTGATGGCCACCAGGAAGGCCACCTTGCAGATGAGGAAGCGCAGAGTGGCTGATCTCAGTGATTCAAATGGGGTCCTCCTACTCTCAAAACGATGCTACAGAGCACTGCACACCAGAACAACTATAGACAAGAAGAGTTTTTCCCCGAACACCATCACTCTGCTAAACAAATAATTCCCTCAACACTGTCAAACTATTTACAAAGTCTGCACTATTAATCTTCTCATCTTTTCCTATCACCCATCTCCTCCCACTTATGACTGCATGACTGTAACTTTGTTGCTTGTATCTTTATGGTTTCCATTGACTTTTTCCTAATGTGATTTGATTGCTTGTTTGTATCCTATGACTATCATTAAGTGCTGTACCTTATGATTCTTGATAAATGTATCTTTTCTTTTATGCACACTGAGAACATATGCACCAATATAAATTCCTCGTGTGTTCAATCACACTTGCCCAATAAAGAATTCCATTCCATTCTAATCTACTCTTATTATATTCTATTCATCTAATTTTATTTTAAAACCATCTTAAGATCCATTGAAACATCCACTACTTTTTTCTCTTCTGTCTTGAATATTTAATCATATTTATATATTTATGTAAGTATCAAACATAAAAGGAAGTATTTAGTTTGCTTCTTCTATAAAAGGAAATTTATATAGTTTTTTGCAGAGATAATTTTTTAGTAGCAAGAAATCATAGTTAAGAATTTCAGTATTCTGTTATACCATCTTGATGTCTTGCTCACTGGTGAATCCAGGAAGCAAATATTAAAATATTTACTCTCTGCAATAGAAAATAACTAGTTAGAAGTTTTTCAAGTAATCATCTGCCACATGCATAATTATGTACTTATGCATTGCCTCAAGAGAAAATTTTTAGATCTTAAGGGTCTTCGATGTGAGCTCCATCCATTCATAACATGCTGCTAGGTATGGCTCTCACTGAACCCACTTCTGCTTGTAAAACCATTGCAGACAATCTTAAGAAACAAAGACTATGTAGTATAAGAGGACAGGTTGTCTGTCTTTATAAATGACATTTGAAAAACTATAATTAAAGATAAGTAACCAGTTTTTTGTTATGATCTTTGCAAGTCACATATTAATGGCTTGCAAGCTTTTCATCTGAATCAGGTGGATAAGTGTGGACAGATGAACCTATGTAGCTGCCTGGTATAATTCTAGAATGATTATAACCTGAAACAGGTGTGAGAAAGTTGGCATTTAGCAAATTTACCATATTTTTGGAATATAGGACGGATCCCCCCCCCCCCAAAAGAGGATGGAAATGTTGGTGCGTCTTACACAGTCGTCTTATACATTAAATACAGATATTTTTGGTCTCCTGAAGCCACACCCCATATCCAATTTTTGTAAAAAATAAGCCCTTATTTGCACAAATGGGGTGTGCAGATGGTTTGGAAGGCCACATAGTGTTTCTGGGAGCTGGTGGAAGGCAAAAATGCCACTGTGGCCTGGTTGCTATTCACCAAAGGACCAGCATCAGTCCACCATTGGGGAGCCCTGGGGTAATACACTTCATAGTCTGTGACAATATTCGCTCCATAAGACACACAGTTGTTTAGATCCAATAAATAATAAATAAATAAAATTTACACCCACTTTTTGGGGGGAGTGTGCAGAAGTGTGTCTTATGGGGTAAAAAAATATGGTAATTAATAGAGTAAAACATCAAAAATTAAATAATTTAAGATTAAAAATGTTGAACCTATATATATTGTGGAAATAATGGTGTGTTCCTTGCTATATGTTGCTTGACTTTTAATCTGAGAGCAAAAGTTTGCAGAAACACCATCTAAGATTGAACTTTACGACAATGACCAAAATTACAAAAAGAATATTACAAGCACAGCAACTGTTTGGCCATCCTTCTAAAAAAAGCAAAATGTCCACAAATGTTACGTAAGGAGTAGATATGTAAGCAAGGAGTCAAAAGTATTAACTGAATGTTATTAAATGTATGAATATATTATTTACTAAGAATGGAGAAAGTTGTATTTACCAAAAGTTGAATCTACATGTTATAGGGCAGCGTTTCCCAACCGGTGTGCCGCAGCACGCTAGTGTGCCGCAAGACACGGTCAGGTGTGCCGTGAAGCTCCCCGCCCGATCTGCCCCCTCTCCTCCTCCGCCGCCCCCTGCCTTGGGGCACGACTTCTCTCGCGGCGACTGCGGCTGCGGCTTCAGCTCCTCGGGACGAAAGCGCTCCCAGCCAGGGGGCTGCGAGAGGGGCGGGGCGGACTTTCCCGAAACGGACAGAGAAAGCCCTCTCTTGCAGCCCCCTGGCTGGGAGTGCTTTTGCTGCGAGAGAAGGCTTTCTCCGTCCGTTTCGGGAATGCCCGCCCCACCCCTCTCTCGCGTGCGCCGCTCCCCTTTTCTCTCAGCCCTCCCTGGCTTCGCTTCTCAATCCCTCCCTCCTTCCGTCTTTCCTTCCCCTCAGCCATTCTGTCTGGGGGTCTCCCGCTCTTCCCTTCCCCGCCTCCCAGGCTTTGCCTTCGCCACCCCCACCCTTTTTTGGTTGGCAAGGACCTGGCTGCGCTCGGAACCGACAGGGCGCTGCTCTTTCTCTCTCTCTCTCCCGTGAGGCGGAGGAAGAGAAAAAAAGCAAAAAAAACCCTTCTTGCAGCGGGCCCGTGCCCGCGCTCGTCCCTTCAGCAGCGAGGGAGGGAAGTCAGAGGGCGAGGGAGCGAGGGAGCGCTCTTGTCCTCGGTGCCCTCTGCAGCCTGCCTTCCTTCTTCTTTGCCGCCGCTGAGGGACGGAGAGAAAGATAGAAAGGAAAGAGGGAAAGAGAGATAGAAAGGAAAGAGGGAGGGAGGAAAGAAAGAGGGAGGGAGAGATAGAAAGAAAAGAGATAGAAAGGAAAGAGGGAGGGAGGAAAGAGGGAGGGAGAGATAGAAAGGAAAGAGAGAGGGAGAGATAGAAAGGAAAGAGGGAGGGAGACAGAGAGAGAGAGAAAGAGAGACATAGCAAGAGAGAGAGAGAAAAAGAAAGAGATAGCAAGAGAGAGAGAGAGAGATAGCAAGAGAGACAGAGAGAGAGACAGAGAAAGAGAGAGAAAGAAAGAGATAGAGAGCAAGAAAGAAAGAGAGATAGCAAGAGAGACAGAGAAAGAGAAAGAGAGAGAGAAAGAGAGAGAAAGAGACAGAGAGAGAGAGAAAGAAAGAGATAGCAAGAGAGACAGAGAAAGAGAGAGAGAGAAAGAGATAGCAAGAGAGACAGAGAAAGAGAGAGAGAGAAAGAGATAGCAAGAGAGACAGAGAGAGAGACAGAGAGAGAGACAGAGAAAGAAAGAGACATAGCAAGAGAGACAGAAAGAGAAAGAGAGAATGAAAGAGAGATAGCAAGAGAGGCACAGAGAGAGCAAGAGAGAGAGAAAGACATAGAGGGAGGGAAGGAGGGAGAGAGAAAGAGAGCAAAAAAGAGAGGAAGAAAGAAAGAGGGATGGAGAGAGAAAGAAGGGAAGGAAGGAAGAGAGAGAAAGAGGGAGGGAGAAATAGAGTGAAATGGAGGAAGAGATATTTTTTTTTGTCCAAACTTTTCTTTAGCCCCCCCGCGCCCCCCCGCCCCCTTGTTCAGTGTTCCCCAGGATTTTGAAAATATGAATAATGTGCCGCGGCTCAAAAAAGGTTGGGAAACACTGTTATAGGGAGTAATGCTATGTTCCTTGAAATAAATTAAGTTATCTTTTGTTCCAGGTAAGTGTTGAGTCAAAGTTGATCTTTACAAATAGAGGCAGTTTACCTCTTCTGACATTTCATTATATGCCACCTCATGTTAGTGACTACTTAGAGTTTCTGCAAGATAATCTGTCTCCAAACTGTATATTTTATTTCCTCTTCATAAATGACCACGTTGACAGCTGGTTCTCATTTTGACAGGAAGTCTAGTGAACATTTCCAAAACAATCAACAAGTGAGAGAGTTCTGCCTTCATAGAAAATACGTTTTAGCACCAGCATCAACAAATAAACCACATTCAAATCAGATTTTTGCCATCTTAATTTCTTGTATACAGATTTTGAATTTGAAAGTAGAATATTTCTTGAATTCTTGGGTTGTTATCATAGTCTTTTTAGTAAATATTGCCATCTTAATGCTGTGATGTTATATTCTATTAAAATACCGGTAAGTAAAATAAGTAAATAAAGTAATCATTTGTAGTAATATATAAACAATGGAATTAATATCATTTATTTCTCACGATGATATATTTTGGGAGAGTAATGGATACCCCTCTCCCCCACATTCCATTAAATGTGTTTTCATAATATTAAAATTAAAACTAAGGAGAGTATAAGAATAAGAGTAAAGGAGGTTTAGCAGGAGCTACACCTCAGTGCATGGTATATATGAGTATGGTTCTTATGAAAATGCCTTAAGCTTTAGAAGCTACAGAGCAGGGCTCCAAAAAGTTTCATAACCAATGTACAGTGATCCCCCGGGTATTGCGAGCCCGATCATTGCGAAATGGCTATATGGCGATTTTTGAACCCGGAAGTAAAAACACCATCTGCGCATGCGCGCCCTTTTATTCTATGGGCACGCATGCGTAGATGGCGCCGGGCAGATCAGCTGCTGGGCGGTTTCCCTGGGTCTTCCCCCTCTTGCTGGCGGGAGGGCGAAGCCCCCCCAGCACCCGCTCGCCCGCCGTTCGCCCGGCCACCCGCTGTTCGCCGCTCGCCCGCCCTTCGCCCGGCCACCCGCCCTTCGCCCGGCCACCCGCCATTCGCCCGCCGTTCGCCCGGCTCGCCCGCCCTTCGCCCGGCCACCCGCCGTTCGCCCGCCGTTCGCCCGGCTCGCCCGCCGTTCGCCCGGCTCGCCCGCCGTTCGCCGCTCGCCCGCCCTTCGCCCGGCCACCCGCCCTTCGCTCGCTGCTCGCCCGGCCACCCAGGTTCGTTTGGCTTCGGGACATGCCGGCGGCGACGTTTTAAAACAGCCGCGCAGCTTCCCAACTGAGTCCCGAAGTTCGCCTTTGACTTCGGGACTCAGTTGGGAAGCCGCGCGGCTGTTTTAAAACGTCACCGCCGGCATGTCCCGAAGCCAAACGAACCCGGGTGGCCGGGCGAGCAGCGAGCGAACGGTGGGTGGCCGGGCGAAGGGCGGGCGAGCGGCGGGCGCGGCAGCAGCGAGGAGTTTGCGTGGGCGGGGGGGAAACCCCAATCTTCAGCTCCTCGCTGCTGGGAAGTAAAAACACCATCTGCGCATGCGCAGATGGTGTTTTTACTTCCGCAGCGCTACTTCGCGCAAAACCGATCATTGCGAGGGGTCCTGGAACGGAACCCTCGCAATGATCGGGGGATCACTGTATATGAAACAGAGGCCAAAATGAATTTTATGGATTACTGTTACTTCAATAAATAATATTAGATCAAGTTGGTATTATAGTTGAGTAACTTTTCTCACTCAATCAGATTTTACATATTTGGGTAGTACTGCTGCCTACTCTTTCTGGTTTTAAGCCATTTAGTTGAGGCAGGAAATTATTTTCATCTATAACTGTTATTTATTTCTACAACACCAACAAAAGATACATTGCCTACCCTATAAGCTTCTCTCTCATGCTTAGAAGGTTAGACTTTGAACCTAAGAACAATGAACAGTTTGCCCGTGGTTAACCTCTCTTTGCTCACAAAGATGCTTCCTGAAAATTTGATGCTTCCTGAAAATTCCAATAGTAATTTGTGCAGCATAAATGAAGGTGAGTTAGTGAAAGTGGCAGGATTTCCCCATCTCTGGTGGAATTATGGAGGATTTTTTTTTCATGCTGCTGCCTCTTCCAGCATCTCTCAACATTGGTCATATTATTAACATGGCCAGTTGCATTTGTTATTCATTGATACAGTTCCAACTACAGACTAGTTATTTTGGATCCAAGACAACATTAGACAAGATATGCTTGTATAAATACAAAATGAAAAAAAAACCCATTATAGGTAGATATTAAATGGTATATTAAATTTCCTAACAAACATGAAGCAGAAGGTGAAGCTAAGCAGAATCACATCAGATACCGGTACAATTAGCACAACCCAAGGCTGTGTGTTTTCTCTCCACTTCTCTTCTCTCTATATACCAATGACCGCATTGAGAATGATCCATATGTTAAACTACTGAAGTCCACAGATGACACAATAGTGATCGGACGCATTTGAGACAATGATGAATCTGCATATAGAAGGGAAGTTGAACCACTAACGAATACACTCAAAACCAATCTGGAACTGAATACACTCAAAATGTAGAAATGGTGGTAGACGTTAGGAGAAACAACCCATACAATACTGGACAACACAGTATCAACAGTAGAGACCTTCAAATTTCTAGGTTCGACTATATCACAAGATCTAAAATGTGCACCTGTCATCAATAAAGCACAACAAAAATGTTCTTTCTGTACCAACTCAGAAAGCTCAAACTGCCCAAAGAGCTGCTGATACAGTTCTACAGAGGAATTATTGAATCTGTCATCTGAACCTCTGGGTTCTGCAACCCAACAAGATTGACACAGACTTCAGAGGATAATTAGAACTGCAGAAAAAACAATTGCTACCAACTGCCTTCCACTGAAGACCTGTATACTGCATGAATCAAAAAGAGGGCTATGAAAATATTTACAGACACCTCACATCCTGGACACAAACTGCTTCAATTCTTACTCTCAAAACAACACTATAGAGCACTGCAAACCAGAACAACAACAACAACAACAACAATAATAAATAATTTATTAGATTTGTATGCCGCCCCTCTCTGTAGACTCGGGGCGGCTCATAACAAAATCTAATATTACAACAAATCTAATATTAAAAACATTCTAAAACCCAACATTGGAACTATACAACACAAGACACAAAAATAGTTTTCCCCCGAATGCCATCACTCTGCTAAACAAATAATTCTCTCAACACTGTCAAACTATTTACTAAGTCTGCACTACTATTAATCTTCTGATCGTTCCCATCAGCCATCTCCTCCCACAAACAACTGTATGACTGTAACTTTGTTACTTATATCCTTACGATTTATATTGACTGATTCCTAATATGAATTGATTGCTTATTTGTATCTGGACTATCATAAAGTGCTGTACCTTATGATTCTTGACAAATGTATGTACACTGAGAGCATATGCACCAAGACAAATTATTTGTGTGTCCAATCACACTTGGCCCATAAAATTAATATTATTATTATTATTATTATTATTATTATTATTATTAAAGTGCAAACTCTGTAAAGAAACAGATGAAACAATTGATCACATACTCAGCTGCTGCAAAAAGATTGCACAGACTGACTACAAGCATAGACATGATGCTGTGGCACAGATAACCCACTGGAACGTGTGCCAGAGCTACCATCTACCAGTGGCAAAGAACTGGTGGGATCATAAGCCCGAAAAAGTGGTCAAAAATGAGCAAGCAAAACTACTGTGGGACTTCCGACTTATCGAATTTTGAAACATAACACACCAGACATCCTGGAGAAAAAGAAAGTATGGATCATCAACATCGCAATCCCGGGAGATAACAGAGTTGAGGAGAAGCAGCTAGAGAAATTAGTGAAATACGAAGATCTAAAAATCGAACTGCAATGACTCTGGCATAATCCAGTGAAAATGGTCCCAGTGATACTTGGCACACTGGGCGCAGTGCCAAAGGATCTCAGCGGACATTTGAAAGCCATCGGAATTGACAAAATCTCCATCTATCAATTGCCAAAGGCCGCTTTACTGGGATCAGCACACATAATTCGCTGCTACATCACGCAATCCTAGGTGCTTGGGAAGTGCCCAACTGGTGATAAAATACGAAACCCAGCATAGTGATCTTGTTTGCTGTGTTGTATTGACATAACAACAACAATAACAACAGAGTTGGAAGGGACCTTGGAGGTCTTCTAGTCCAACCCCCTGGTTAGGCAGGAAACCCTACACTGCTTCAAACAAATGGTTATCCAACATCTGCTTAAAAACTTCCAGTGTTGCGACATTCACAACTTCCACTGATCAACCGTTCTGACTGTCAGGAAATTTCTCCTTAGTTTTAAGTTACTTCTTTCCTTGTTTGTTTATTGAATTTGTATGTCCTCTCTGAGGACTCCATGTCTTGCTTCTAGTTTCCACCCATTGCTCAGGTGCTTTGGAGAATAGGTTGACCCCTTCTTCTTTGTGGCAACACCTGAGATACCGGAAGACTGCTATCATTTCTCCCCTGGTCCTTCTTTTCTTTTAACTAGCTATGCCCAGTTCCTGCAACTGTTCTTCATATGTTTTAGCCTCCAGTCCCCTAATCATCTTTGTTGCTCTTCTCTGCACTTTTTCTAGAGTCTCAATATCCTTTTTAGATTGTGGCGACCAAAACTGAATGCAGTATTCCATGTGAGGCCTTACCAAGGCCTTATAAAGTGGTATTAACACTTCATATGATCTTGATTCTCTCCCTCTGTTAATGCAGCCTAGAACTGTGTTGGCTTTTTTGGCAGCTGCTGCACACTGCTGGCTCATATTTAAATGGTTGTCCACTAGAACTCCAAGATCCCTCTCACAGTTACTATTGTTGAGCAATGTATCATATATACTATACCTGTGCATTTTGGAGTGGGTTTTTTTTTTGCCTAAATGTAGAACCTTACTTTTTCACCATTTAATTTCATTTTGTTACATAGCGCTCATTGTTCAAGTTTTGTCAAGATCCTTCTGTATTTTGCACCTATCTTGTGGAGTGTTGGCTATTCCTGCCAGTTTGGTGTCATCTGCAAATTTGATAAGTTCCCCATCTATCCTATTCTACATAGACTATGATATTTTCTTCCTGAATATATAAATGATTTGAGGAGAAAATAACCTTTGCACTCTCTTAATATGGTCAATACAGCTAAACTAAACATTTCATTGGCATCCTTCAGTCTTGAAAGGCTATAGTATTATGCTCTGGATTCCCCAGAGCATGAAGCCTGGGTAGGATAGTATGGAGGATAGACTGTTAGTATGGAGGATAGATAGAAAGCTGCAGATTCTCCCCTCTCCACATCTATGAATAATCCAGAATATCTCCGAGACCGCCTTCTGCCGCACGAATCCCAGCGACCGATTAGGTCCCACAGAGTGGGCCTTCTCTGGGTCCCGTCAACTCAACAATGTCGGTTGGCGGGCCCCAGGGGAAGAGCCTTCTCTGTGGCGGCCCTGACTCTCTGGAACCAGCTCCCCCCAGAGATTAGAACTGCCCCTACTCTCCATGCCTTTCATAAGCTCCTTAAAACCTACCTTTGTCGTCAGGCGTGGGGGAACTGAGACATCTCCCCCGGGTATATACAATTTATGCATGGTATGTTTGTATGTATGTTTGCTTAGTAAATGGGTTTTTTAAAAATATTGTAAATTATAATTTAGATTTGTCATGAATTGTTTTATTTTGTTGTGAGCTGCCCCGAGTCTACGGCGAGGGGCGGCATACAAATCTAAATAATAAATAAATAAAATAAATAAATAAATTATTGGCAAGTGTGATTGGACACACAAGTAATTTATCTTTGGTGCATATACTCTCAGTGTAGATAAAGGAAAAGATGTTAACAGCATATTAGTATTTTAAAATGCTAAATGTTTCTAAATATATCATTTTAGAAATATATTATGTATCACAAACAGAGGAATAAATAAGCCAATATATAATATGATTGGAAACTTACACTGAAAATTTTATTGTCACGAGAAAACCGACTATGAGTTGCATAATAACCACTGAGGAGAAAAACATTATCTGATTACCTAAGAATAGTGGCATGAAAATCACACACTGTAAACTTATTTCCATTTACTAAGAAGCGGTTTCATGCTTCACTGAATTAATTTTTCACATTTTTAAGAAGCCTGGATATAAGACCTATCTTTTGAAAATACAAGTGGACATGTTATAACAATAGTGCATTCAGTTTTAAGACATTTACATGTGTAATAACTCCAAAATTATATTGTGGACTAAATTTCTTCTTTGGAGCAAAGCCGTGAACTAAATGTTTTTGATACAACTAGGCTTTCAGTTTCATAGACAGAACAAATTACAGTTCTTATGTCTATGTTAAAATATTAGTATCCACGACTCTGGTTTTAAAATTGTAGATAATCATTATAAGTCACTTGAATAATAAACCATAATCTCTCATTATTCTGATGTTACTGTGTGTGGACATACATCTTGTATAAGATTTAATAATATTTGAAAGCAAATTATGAAACCTGTCAAAATTCTAAGAATACCTTTGAAACAAAGACACTGAAAGTAAATATGGTATGTGCAAAAGCTTCCAATTTTTCAGTCTAATGGGTAATACAGTGATCCCTCGAGTATCGTGAGGGTTACGTTCCAAGACCTCTCGCGATAATTGATTTTTCGCGATATAGTGGTGTGGAAGTAAAAACACCATCTGCGCATGCGCGCCCTTTTTTCCATGGCCGCGCATGCGCAGATGGTGGAGCCAGGGAGCGATGAAAGTGCGGAAGCCGACAAAGATTGCTTTGAATGTCGGCTGCCCCCGCCCCCCCAGCGCGTCCGGCGCCCTCGCCGCTACCGCCCGCCCGCCGCTCGCCCGCCCGATCCACCCCTCTCACCGGCTTTCGGACATGGGTCCTCCTGCAGCAGCGCTGCCGAGCAGATCAGCTGCTGGGCGGCCGAAGAAACCTTCCCTGGGTCTTCCCCGCCGCCCACGCAAAGGGGAAACCCCGATCTTCAGCTCCTCGCTGCTGCCGCGCTGCCGAGCAGATCAGCTGCTGGGCGGCCAAAGAAACCTTCCCTGCGTCTTCCCCGCCGCCCACGCAAAGGGGAAACTCCAATCTTCGGCTCCTCGCTGCTGCCCGCCCGCCGCTCGCCCACCCACCGCCCGAGAGCAAGAGGGGGAGAGATAGCAAAAGAGAGAGAAGGAAAGAAAGAGATGAGAGAGGGAGGAAGAGAGTGTGAGAGAGGAAGAAGCAAGATAGAGAAAGAGAGAAAGAAAGATGAGAAAGGAAGGAAGAGAGTGACATCATCGGGTGGGAAAAACCGTGGTATAGCAAAAAAACCGTGGAGTATTTTTTAATTAATATTTTTTGAAAAATCGTGGTGTAGCCGTTTCGCGAAGATCGAGACCGCGAAAATCGAGGGATCACTGTATACCAAACAGATATTACATAAATTTGAAAAAAACCCTGATTTGCTCCTTTGTTGAACACTAAAACTTTATTTCATATTCTACTATTTAAAAATAAATATTAATTATTGTTCTAACATGATTTTGAAAGGCACCTTTCAGTTCAGATATGAAACAAGAGTTATAATAAGCACAGCTGTATTTGAATGAACTTCAGATAAATTTCAATTACAATATTAATGAAGTCATTTTGTTTAAACTGTTTGGGAAGCTAGGTTTTTTTCCCCAAAAAAATAATTTCATAAAGCTAAAATAAATAATTCAAAGAAAAAACAATAAAAATTACTAGAGCTTTAACAAGGTAGGGTTGAAATTTTATTTTTTTAATTTACCAAATTTTTTTAAAGTGTGTGCACAATATTTGAAAGCAGATGAATAAACATATCCAGGGGACTTCCGGTGTTGATGTCACGCTGGTGCGAGCAAGCCAACGAAGCTCCGTCTGGCATGCCCGGTTTTCTTGCTATTGCAACCGTTTTTGGCAAGGTCTGTCCTGGGAAAGGGCACTAGTAGAGAGGGGCAGTTCTAGAGTATTTGGAAAAGAAGGGCAATCTCTGAACCAAACAAGGAGCTCCCTTAGAACAAGCAGGAAAGAGATTGGCCTGTTAACGGCCGATCTGAAGATGTGGCTGTCAGCCAAACGAGGAGGAAGAAGAACATGGAGCAGTGAAACATATCACTAACTCAAACTTAAAAACAGACATTGTGAAACCTCTTTACCAATGAAAAGTGGATTGAAAAAGGATGATGAATTTAAAGAAATTTGGATCAAACAGACAAGCATCGATTTTGTGACAGGAATGCCAAAAAGAAGGTTAAAATAAGTGTGGAGATGTAAGAATAGGACTGAAATAGACAGTGAGGGATGAAGGAAGAGAATAAGAAAGGGGATTTTGCAGGAAAAATGGAGAGGAGGAGGTGAAAGTCAGGACATCTAAAGAAAGTAATAACAGACAGAGTCTGAGGGGGGGACTAATCACTGTGCAAAAAAGGATACCATCTTGAGAACCTTGTCGTTTGAGATACTTAGGAGATTTGAAAAGAGGTGGTAATGGTCCAGTGAAAAGAAAAACGTGGACATGGACTTAGAATTGGACTTGTAAAGCAGTGACTAAAAGTTTGGACTAAAGCCTAAGCCTCTTCCTCTATATTTTCTAGCTTTGCTTTCTTCTCAATTCCATAATACTCCTATCTACTCTACTCTAGGAAAATTAAGAATATAAGGGTTAGGGAAATGAGAAGGAAAATATTACATAAGTGGTATCACACACCCGTTCAACTTGCATACTTCCAGCAGAATGGTAAAAATACCTGTTGGCATGGGTGTCGAGATAAGGGTGTGTTTATGCATATGTTTTGGGAATGCCCAGTAAGTGCAGAAAAAGTGCAAGAGGATATTAATAGGATGTTAAATATATGATGGACAATTACAAACGAAATGTCAATATTAGTTAAAAGGAATGAAATGGGAGAATTTAGAGAAATAAAAGAAGCAGTGATAGAAAGTGCTCAGGTGGTAATAGTCTTGGGTTGGAAGGATGCAACAAAATGGACAATACAAAATTGGTACTGGTACATGGTGGATCATATTCAATTCGAGATTATGGACAAGAGGATGAACTCGGGCAATGAAACTGATTTGCGGAAACTGATGGGACAAGGTAAGAGGATATATGGTCAGTAGAATTCGAGACCAAGCTACAAGGAATAAATTGGAATCACTTTATAATATGTAAATAGATATATTGTTCTTGAGTTTAAATGGTATATACAGTATATATAATAACCCCCCATTCTGGTAGAGGGGTAGGACTGTTATCTGGTGGTGGGCACAAAACACTGAGCACTTGTTGTATGTTGTGTGTGTGTTTTAAAATCAATAAAAATAATTTTTTAAAAACCAATCTATTCTACTATATTGTACTAAATCTTAAAATACCGTAACAATAATATCTAGAACTTATATTGGTCTCTTGAAAAACTTACCATCTGATTATTTTGCATTTACAACTGTATCTAAAGCTATATTTACATTTTCATAGACATTTATACTCATATTTATACTTAGTCAATATATAATATTATATTTATATTTACCATTAATACTTTGATATACTATATCTGTACTAAAGACTGATTAAATAATAGTGACAAATATTACTACTCAATAATTTGAAGGAAACTGCAATTAACATTATTTATTTTTATTGTTAGTAATTATAGTTCTAATTACTGCTGCTAGAATTCAATACCCAGAGGATAACTATGACTACGCCATTAACTGAAGTAACTGAACTGAATGTAACTGAATTTAAGCATGCCTGGGATAAACATATATCCATCCTAAAATAAAATACAGGAAATAATATAAGGGCAGACTAGATGAACCATGAGAACTTTTTCTGCCATCAATCTTCTATGTTTCTAAAGGGGGTTAAAAACAGATACAGGCAGCAGCGTCAAATCAAAAAGCAATGGAAAATATTGCAAGCAGTGAAAAGACAGGGGTAAATATAAATAGGTAAGGGATACAAACATCTAAAGACTTTTTGCAAAAAGACTATACTAAAAATGCAAGAGACACTAACAAAAACTTTGGATAAGGTAATGAATGAAATGACAAGGGTTTTAAAATAATAGATCAAAAATTTATGATAGAGTGAGCACAATTCAAACGGTACTGAATAGAAATGAACAACAAATGAAAGAGATGATACAGAGGATAGACTCTTATCCTCATAAGTCAAGGTCATGCATCGACATGGCGTGGATGAATATAGAATTATTTATGAATTATTTATTATCAATCAATTGATATCTTATCCAACCAGTGGGCCAACCATAACCCAGTAGCTATAAAATGACTATAAAAGAAAGAGGAAAACAAGATGGTCACTTAATACGGTTGTTTTAAAAGAAATAGAATACTAATGAGCAAACTTCAACCCAAAATACTTGTGATATGATGAAAGCATATCTAAGAGAGTTAACAATAGCATATATAGCTAAAAAAATAAGGGGAAAAAGTAAATTGGAGAATTTGACCACCAAACTTAAGAAACAAGAAATATTATTACAAAAAGATCAGAGAAATATGAATTATAAAGAGGCAAGAGACTTAATTAAACACAAAATTAATTTGGAAATAAATAATAAATAATAAATCAAAATATTAAAAAATTAAGACAAAACTACTTTGAACATGCTAATAAGCCTGGGAGATGTTTGGCCCATAAATTAAGAAAAGGTAAACAGGAAAAACCAACAATTTAGAGATGAGAAAGGAGAACTTCACCATGACAAGACAATTATTCAAAACTATTTTGCAACTCTATATGTTGTGGTTAGCTTTGGCCCAGCTCCTGCCCCAAGGAATGTGGAGGTGGATGTGGGGGGAAACATCCACATGCCACAGGCCTGTTTTGCTCCCGATAGAATCTGCTGACGAAGTCTCCTCTGACCAAGGAAGTGTGATTGACAGGGAAGAGGGGAGTTTGGCAGACAGCCCAGGAGGAGATCAATCTTCCTTATCATCCCTGGATTCTGAACAAGAACCTATGACAGACTCACGCATGTGGAGAGTGATGCATAGGAGAGAACAACTGAAGGATTATTACAGGAGATAAGTGAGGCCATCTGTGGTTGGGTGGGGTTGATGTAATTAGTGCTACAGATAAAAAGAGCAGCATGCTGATTTAGCCTTGTGGAAGTTAATCTGATTCATAGTTCGTCAAGATCGTGGTTTTGCTGTTTCCCTGTTCAAGACTGGACTTTCTGGACTTTGGAATTGGACTCAATTTCCCAGTTACTGGGTGAGAAATTGGATTGCATTTAACCTGTGCCTTGTGTGTACCAGAAAATCCCTTTGACATTTAAAAAGGGAGGGTTTTTTGCTTTTCTGTTGATAAAGACTTTTGGTTTTCCTTCTATCGTGTGGTGTGTGTCTTTCTGGACTAATTACCCTGTAATTACGGGCGGTTGGGACACACTGGCAGAACACTATATGGAAAAACTGAAACGAAAGAAGATGTCAAAGAATATTTGGGAAGCAAAAACATGCCAGTCTTGCTGAAGGGAAAACAAGCAATATTAATTTAATAAACTACATTGGAAGAATTAAGAGGAGCTATTAAAAAACAAAAGAATAATAAAACACCAGGGCCAGATCGGCTTCTGGAGGAGATTTATAAAAAACTTCAAGATACATTAGAAGAGAAAATAGTAGAACTGTATAACGAAGCACTGAATCAGACTAGATTTCCAAAATCATGGGAAGAAGCGTTTATAACTCTTATCCCCAAAGAAAATAAAAACTTAAATTCAAATTTACAGACCGATTTCATTACTAAATTCAGATTACAAAATGTTCATAATATTGACAGAAAGATTAAAAATAATACTGTCAATTGATACATTTGGACCAAAACAGCTTTCTTCCTAAAAGGCAAATTTGAAATAACACAAAAATAATCATGAATACATTAGAATATTACAAAATTCACTCAAATCAACAATTGGCTCTAATATTTATTGACACACAGAAAGCCTTTTATAATCTAGATTAGAAATATTTTACAATACAATTAGAATATATGGAATTTGGCAATAAATTTATTAAAGCAATAGACACAATATACAGTACTCAACAAAGCAAGAATTCTCATAAATGGCGACATTTCAGGAAAAATAGAGGTGATGAGGGGTGTAAGACAAGGATGCCCCCTATACCCTTCTATTGTTTATTTTTGCACTAGAAACTTTATTGAATCAAATTATAAGAAATTCAGAAATTAAAGATTACAAATCTTTAAAAACTCACGCTTTTGAAGATGATATGGTTTTTATCATGGAAGATCCCCAAAACTCTGGACCTGAATTAATAAAATAAATTGAATAATTTGGCTCAGTGGCTGGCTTAAAAATTAATAAGGATAAAACCAAAATAATAACTAAAAATTATTTTTGTACACAAAAACAAAACAAAAAATTGGAAGAACTACTAGGAATTCAAATAACAAACAAAGTAAAATACTTGGGAATTTGGTTGATAGCCAACTGCTTAACAATAAAGGAAGACAATTATGTGAAACTAATACGGGAAATTCAAAAAGCATTAGAAACATGGTCCAAATTACAACTCTTTTATGGACAAAATTGCCACAATCAAAATGAACATATTGCCTAAGATTTTATATCTCTTTCAAATAGCCACAATAAAAATGAATTTAAAAATTCTACACTGACTTAGATAAATTAATTTTGATGTTTATTTGGTCTGTGGAATTATGGAATCAAAATTACAAAATGACAATGGCCTTAACATACAAAGAGGATATCTATAAAATGTTTTACAGATGGCATTTACCTCCGGCAAGATTGGCAAAAACATTTCTCAATGCATCGCCTATATGCTGGAAATGTAAACAGGAAATTGGTACTTATTATCATATGTGGTGGACTTGCTCAAAAATAAATAAATATTGGAATACAATACAAAAATGGATTGAGGAAGTAACCAGACAGTAGAACTTAAACCAGAAACTTTTCTGTTAGGAATATTTAGAACAAAAATAAATACCTCTAATATCTCATATTATACATTATAACAGCCGCTAGAATTCTCTATGCACAATTTTGGAAAACAGATATAATCCCTACAAAAACTATGAAAATATAGGACACAATGGGTGATGAAAGATGGTAAAAGATAGAAAGAAAATCGAAGTTAAGAACATAATAGACTTACAATAGTGATACCTAATGCTTTTTTCTCTCCCCCCCCCCCTTTTTATATTTTGGTCTTATATATATGCATACTCTGTATTTTGTATTTATATTTTTGTATGTTGATTTGTTTTAAATTCAATAAAAATTATTTTTAAAAAGTGAAAACAAACATATCAAAGTATACGGTCAACTATAGAAATGTGAAATCTCCTCAGTTCAAAAGAAAACTTTTAAATATTATAATTAATTCTCAACAACTAGCTACAAGTTATATTTCTTTCAGACAGTAGATATTATGTTATATCATGTTATTTTGGGTTCAGAATATTGCCATAGTAAAGTTGTAAATACAAAGTTTAGGTCTATTTACGTCAAATATCCTCACTGAAATGGTTCATGATTTAATGCATTATGTTGCACTTACAAGAAATACGGTAATCCAGCATGTTCTTCTATAAATAAGAAGCAGAAAAGGCCTTTGGGGAATGATTTGTAATGACTTTAATAATTACATTCAAATAATTATGAAAAATAAATAGGTACTCATTTAAATGTAAATGTAAAGATGGAATCACTAATTATTTTTCTGTTTTCAACATATACATTGTTTTCATTAATTATCTGGTACATTTTGGGGAAGTTAAAAGCCTTATTTAAAACTGAACATTTTTAGTCATTCTTTTTCTATATAAATACTCAGTTCTAAGACATGCTATCTAATAAGTCATAATGGATTTGGGTGATGCTACTAGCATCAAGGCATTTTCCTAGACAGATATTATTGGGGGGGAAATATAATGCAAACTGAAATACTTTACAAAACTGAAATGAAAATATTTTTTTCTTTCAAAATGTTCAGGCCGCCCTTGCCACTGGCATAAGCAATGACAGTGTTCTGCAAATGCAATTTCCATTCATTCCCTGACACTCTACATTTCACTCCAGTCTATCATTATAAGCATTCCTTTTCATTATTTTTAAATGGCAAGTTAACTATTACAGAACCACCTCATGCATTACAGTCAACATGAAGAGACTGTTGGCTTCCAATAGGGGTGCTCCAAAAACCTTATGTGAAAATTCATTATGAATTTGGCACGCTTATAAGGTAGGAAATTGTATTAAGTTTCCCAATTCTTATTTTGAGATTTATGTGGCAGAACATATCACACCATGAGAAGTCCCTATATAATGCTCAAATTTAGCTGCACAATCTTGTAGTCAGAAAAATAGTGTGTGGAGGTTGTTGAGTTTACCATTCTTATTCTATAGTGATCAGATTAGCACACCTAGCAAGACATGACCATACAAATTGAAATAACCAGTTTTTGTACAGATTGGAAAACTAAGGTTACTCTTAATCTTACTATCCAAGTATTTATTAGCACATTTGATGCAGTTGAATCTGTTTTGAATTAATTAGTTTCATTCCTGTCATTACATATCTGATTTATAGTGGTCATGGCAAAGAAATGGCTTTCTTCCACATTGAAATAAAGACCTATTTTACCAAGGAATACAACTTTTAAAAAATAAATGTATAAACATTTAGAATATTCATTATCCAATTAATACCTTTTCCAAATAAACAAGCCAGAAATAATTTGGTATGCTAATCTTTTCTTCCTATGTTTGGCACAATCTTACACTGCTATGATTATCAGTTGTCTCTGTATTAGAAAATAATGTAGCAAAAGGTATATTAAATTCTACATTCCATAAATGTAGAAAAGCTTTATCCTTAGCTTGATTTAACGTTCTTCCTACAATTGTCCTAGAATGGAAATATAATGAAACACCATATGAATCCTCATACTATCCCTGTGATATGGAGGTTATAGAAACCACAGCCCTTGTTCTTCTGTACAGTAGGTTCTATAGGGACATTCATCATGAGCTGATTAAAACTCTTTTCTTTACATAAAAGGGCTCTCTTGATATTTTCTATTTGCACTAACTGTTAAATAATAAAGATAAATTTATTTTTCTAAAAGTAGTAAAATTTTGCTCTATTATTTGTAAGCTTTGCCCACAAATGGTTCCCAATAGTTCTTGTTAGAGGATAATTTTGTGTTCATTTCATTATTTGAATTTCTTTGGTCAATGACTGAAATAAAGTTCTGTCTGTCTATATTAAATTAAATTTTATGTAAGATTCAATTCAAAACAAACTTCACTAAAGACTTCTATTTTCTAGAATTACATGAATAGGCATATTTTCTACACTTATATTCATATTACTGCATTTTAAAAATAGTCATGTTTTATTGCAGATATAAAATTTATTTTATTTTTTATTTACTGGAATTTGTCAAACAAAAATGAGAACAAGAATAGGAGAATACAGTGACATGTTAATGCACTTACACATGCCTCCTGTAAACCTTGTATATCTCCTTTTTACCACAATGATATATATGATATTATTTGCAATAATATGAATAAAGTATAAGGATTAAATCACAGACTCTAGACAAAATCTGTCTGTTTAATGAGACCTTGGTGCTTCTGTTGAAATCTTACATAACAAACTATGTTTTGTTTAGGCATTTTCAAGATCAGTTAACTTTTTTTCTGATGACGGGATACATCATTAAAAAAACCACTTTGTAAGTGTTTTACTCACTAATGTTATAGAGTGTTTACCAGTAAACTGAAACAATATATTAAAAATATTTGAGGCGCAAATAGGGAAATAGTAGGCACTAACAGGGTTAAAATACCCTGGATACATTAGACATGGTTTATTTAAAAATACATTTTATTTATAGAACTACTTTATTCATTGTATATACCCAGCTGCAGATATTCAAAAGGTATTTGATATTATAACTATCCTACTGCTGATCTATAGCAAACTCTTCAATAGTGCTTTACATTTACTTTATTTTATTCTGTTAACAAAAAAATGTAAAATCTGCTTTTTCTTTTAGTGTTGTTTGAAAATATAATTTGTCTGGATAGTAAGAGGAACAGAAAGGTTACATTGGAATCTAAGAAGCCAGATGAAGCCTCATTGCAGAAATACTCTCTAATACCTGCAAAGCAGAGTACTTACTGAAGCAACTATCAAAGCTTTCGGATCATAAACAATGTGCAAAAATTGATCTGCCAGAGTCACAAATGATGACTTATCAGTTTTATAAGTTCTTTAACTCAATTAAAAATAATAAATATGTAAACATATACATACTGTATATCACATTGCTGGTATATTCAATATGAATTAAATTAAATAAAAATTGCTGATTAAATCACTAACCTTTTTAGCAGGAGAAACAGCAATACTACCAATTACCCCATTTGCAAGCTGGAAAAACGATGTTAATTTGTTTTTTCTGCAACCATTAAAATCATATTAAACCTTGAGTCTAACTAACAAATGTTAGATAATTGGGAAAAAATCTAGCCCAAATATACACACAACTTTCACACGACTAAGCCATTGCTTAGTCAAAGAACCAGCAATTTTGGTGTAAGCAACGCTCATATTTAATCTCAAATGTCTGCAGGTAGGAATGGAAAACATCATCTTATGAAATCCTGGGGAGCTAATGTCAGTGTGCATACACTCTACTGAGATAGAAAGATAGATTTTAACGTAAGATTGCTTCCTTCTGCTGCCATTCAATCCCATTCTCTTTCACATATGAACTCTCATTGGTCAGAAATATTACAGGTACCTGAGAAATACTTTTACCATAGAAACAGTGAGAACAGCCTGGTCTATAAAATGTGAAAAAAAGAAAAATATCTCCAGGATTCTCTTAACAAGTAACCCAAAACTTCACTTTTACAATTATCAACAACTGAGGAAATGGAAAGTAATTGAAAAGAAAAAAGACGCAAAATCAACCTTCCTTTCCAATGGAGGGAAAATGCATTGTTTATTATTTTCTGCCAAATGTCTAAGCACATTCCCCATATGTATTGTTCTGAACACTCAAACCATGGAACCATTTCCTTCTTGGAAGCTTGAGATGGAAAGACAGGCAGATGAGTAACGTCTATCAGAATGAAACTCTGCTTATAGTTCAAATTGTTGAGAATAGATTTGGATTTCATACCACCAGTAAAGTACAGTACCTGTTTCTCTTTTTTTTAGAAGAAATTGTGTCCAAGGATCCACCGATAACTTTCACACCAATCTGCAATGTGATTTAGGGCCTACTGCCAAAAATTGTCTTCATGATAAAAAGAAAAGTCTAAAAGCATAACCTTCTATTTAAACTTTAAAACTGGCCTGAAGGCTGGCTCTTTCACATAATGCATAAGTTATCCGGGTTACGTTAAAGATATCAAAAGCACAATTTCTGTTTCTAGTACATTAACAAGAGCTATTTCAGGCACAAATAAATAATTTTTAAGAGCCATGCTGTTTGTTCTATGCAATAATATTAGGCCTAAAGGGCTCCAAAAGTCCAAAGTGAAAAGAAAATAGCTTATTCAGCACCAGACCACCCGATAGAAGTGCTCTTATTTTCCTGGTATACAAGATATGAAAATTGTGGTTTTTTTCTAATGATGGCTTTGTAATTTCACAGGATACCTATCTTCTCTAAAGGAACCTTTCAGAAACGATTTTATCATTACTCAGGTAGAAAAGGAACATGCTCCGAGTCTTCAGAGAGGGGCGGCATACAAGTCTAATTAATAATGATAATAATAATAATTATTATTATTATTATTATTATGCTATTTTAATGTATTGAGCTTTTGGTTTAATTGCTTCCAAAAACCAAAATACCCTTTCGAACAATGAAATATATATTAAAAGAGGTAAAAATGTTGAAACTTAGAAACTTTAAATGGTTTTATATCATAGCTGAAAACCGAATCCAGTATTCTCTCCACAATTATCTTAGTAAATGAATAAATGAGTGTTGTGTTGTTTGCAGTTTTACTTTAAAAAATCAGAACTATACAAAATCACGAGTATTTATATATAAACTAGATGTGTTAGAATAAAAGTCGGAGTTTTTAGAGGATTCACTCCACCCCACCCTGACTCTTAGTTCCTGCTATATATTTTACTGAAGACATTTAAAATTGCCCTCTACTTCATATTGGGATAATTACATGAAAGCAATTTTGCATGATAAACCTAGATTTATGGCTCTGGCCACTTTCAAGATGTCTTTTTTTCCCTGTGGAAGTCATTTTAATTAGAAACTATGCCATCCTGCCAACTTGACAGCTCTAAAATTGGAAAACATTCTCCTAACATGTGTTTTCTGTTCACTGATGGCAATACAAATCATATTACTTAAATGTGTTTGTATAATTAGATGTGAGAGGTGCCCTCAATGTAATATTTATATACTTGCAGTGTATATAATAAGCAGCCTACTAATAGAAATTAATAGTTAGGTATAAAAGATTGATCTTTAAAGCGATACACTGATACAAGCCTCATTTAAAGTGAATACAATTTCTGCTGGCATATTGCCTTAAGCAAAACAGCCAAAATGCGGCTTCTTAGAAACTAATGCCAACTCTCCAATAGTTTGTGGGTCATCTAAATGCTTGTTCATTTATGCTTGTTGTATAAGCCTTAGCTATGTATGTATGTATGTATGTATGTATGTATGTATGTATGTATTTGTGCAACCTATTTGAAATGATGCAACATTTGTTCATAATTTATGCAAAAATTGGTTCCAAATGTTTCCCAGGAAAGTTTAAATAATTCTTTAGATAAATAATTATTATTAAATGTAAACAACAATTTATTGTAATATATTTTACTCAAAAATAACTCTTAAAAATATTTTAAGATCACTGAAATGCATTCAACAATTTCTTGGACAAAAAATAACCACCTTCAACTCATTAGTAACTTTAGCTTTGTTGTAGCAAGATAACCAATATGTACAAGAAAACTTGTGCATGCTCAGCAAGGTGCTTTCCTTCTTTTAATTTTAATATCAAAGCATTAAAACACCAATTAAGTTACATTATTAAAACTATGAATATACCATTCAATTATTTTAATATCTTGAGATTACAGAAAGAAAGTATGATATTGGTAGAAATGCAGGTGAAAACCACAGTCTATTCCAAACAAGGAAAAAGCTGTATTTCATGTTTTCACCCAATCAAGAGGCAGCATCAAATCTAGACAATATTGTATTTCACATAATTGCTTTAATCCTAAGGCATTTTAAGATGTATTTGAAGTAATACAAGGGATGTCTGTTTTACTATTTTCACTACGAATCTGAAATTACCCACTCCCTGTCTTATGAAGACTGTTATTTGAAAGATCCCTCACTGTAGTAGGATCTAGATTCTAGAAGGTAAATATTGTTGATACAAATATCCTGATACATTTAAATGATTTCAATAATCACAGTATTATTCAAGATTGGCTTCACTGTTTAACACTGTTAAAAAAATCTATGGACTCTTGCAAGGAAAAGACCAATTAAAACTTCTCCAATAGGGTACAAAAGAACAGCTTCACAAGTAAGCTATAAACTATCTTTACATAATAGTGCCATCTGCTGGCAAAATTCTTATATCAGAAGCCATACATACATGCATGCATACACACATACAGTACATACTGTTCTATGTTATTCACTTTTCAGGTTAATTAAAGTTACGTATATGAAGTGCAGAAAATGTGTAACGAGTAAATTGACCAAAGAAATTAAAGCATGAGATAAGAAGAGGAAAGATACCTAAAACTAATTTATACCAATGCTGTCCTCTGCATCTCATAATGCTTTTCTATTCTTAAAGGCATTCTTGTTTCTAACATGTTTGTACACCACTTCGGATAGTTTTTAATGGTGTACTCCTATTTATGTAGTAATGTAATATCTTAGTTTACAATTTTTAATCAGAGATCATCAACAAAAAAAATCTCTTCTGGCTTTTCTATCTGTGTGTCTTAAAAAAGCCATTCTCACTGATCAGACTTTCTTTATATGTTACATACAACACTTCCATATCACCGAAGCAAAACAAAGAGGCTGCTGGACTCCCTGTTGTCTCGCGGGTGGGGAAACACTAACCCTGAAACAGGAGATCCAGAGATGGGCATGTCCTGGGCTCATAGCTACTGCTAGTTGAGCAGATGAAAATGTGGGCCATCAGATTTTTTGTCCGCTTCAGCTGGTGAACCACTTATAGCTCTATCTGGAGCACAAGGACCTTGCCACAATAACTCTCTAATGCACATCAACCATTCATCTAAACCAGGGTGTCAAACTTGCAGTATCACATTGTTGTCATGTGACATAGTATAACTCTTTTCCTTCACTGAACCGGGGATGGGCGTGGCCAGTGCATGATGCATTAGGTCCACGGGCTGCACGTTTGACACCTCTAATCTAGGGATGAGTTCTAGCTTACCTTGCTGCCAGTTCAATTCCTCATGGGTGCACATGTGCATGAACGCGCAGTGGCAAAACATCCAAAATATTTTTTTAAAGCCGAAATCAAGATGGTGACCGCATGCAAAGTTCCGAAAACTTGGAAAGAGATAGCCTACATATTAAATGTTAAATTTAATTGACCACATTTTCCTCCTTTTTTTGTACACAATTTTTGTTTCTTTTTTGTTGTTAGGATTGAAGGTTTCTGTTTTGTTTCTTTTTTCTTTTTTACTGTTTTTTTTTTTTCTATGATAAAACAATGAAATTAAATTAAAAAGAGAAGATACCGGGGTGGCGCAGCAGGAAGATTGCTGGCCACTGAAGCTGACTGCTAGATCTGCAGGTCAGCGGTTCAAATCTCATCATCGGCTCAAGGTTGACTCAGCCTTCCATCCTTCCGAGGTGGGTAAAATTAGGACCCGGATTGTGGGGGCAATATGCTAGCTCTGTTAAAAAGTGCTGTTGCTAACATGTTGTAAGCCGCCCTGAGTCTAAGGAGAAGGGCGGCATAAAAATCAAATCAAATCAAATCAATAAATAAATATATGATAACCAAACAGATGGACAAGTGAAGAGTAGAGAGCAAGGTGAGGGGAGAAGGGAAACTGAAATAAGCAGGCATGAGAGGGTGGGGGAATAGCAATTAGTAGCAACGCCTGCATTTTGGAATAGCTTTCTTTGATGTGACTGTTGCCCATATTTTGATTTCTTCCAGCAAGATACTAAAACCTGGGCTCTTTTTATAGATTGACTTGCACAATCCAAAATGAACATATGTATTGCCAATAAATAAGCCTTTAATAAGATTTTATTCTATTTAATTTTTATTCTACTTGATTCGGAGGTATACCGGCTGAAGAAATAAAAGTGAGCAGAAGTATGCTCTTACACACAGCCATTTTCTTTTTTTAAAAAATTCTCCAACAGAGTATAAATGTATGCATTATTTGTTTCGGTAGACTATGTAAATTATTAAAATGACTTTCACTTTGTCTAAAGTACTGGTGGTTCATACTGGAGGAGGTATATATGTGTGAAAAAGTCATTTTATTGATTGATTAATTGATTGATTGATTGATTGATTGATTGGATTTATATCCCGCACCTCTCTGAGGACTTTACCAAGGTACTGGGTGTTTCTCAACCAAGTTCAGGAACCAGATTCGTTCTAGCTTTGTCAATTCAGATGTCCGAGTTTCAAAGGCAACACTACCATGCAAATAATTAGTATGTTCATTTTCTGGTAATTGTGACTCCGTTTAGTGCTTTATAATTTTTGAATTTTTTTAATAAGATGATGCTGTATAATATGTATAACTCCACACATTTTCATTCATTCCCTAACTTGTTATATCCTCATTTGTGTAGGGGAGAAGGCCCATATCATATTAATTAGCTTGATATATTACAATATTTATTTAGAGTTACAACAATACGGTAAAACAGCAATATTCAGCTAAGGAATTTATTTACTAAATGTAAGTTTTCCAATGGTCTCCTATTGTGTAAATATGTATTTCTTAATAAAACATTTGCTACAGAATTATAATAGACCTTGTAATGCACAAATTGTACAATATATTATACGCTGGCTCTGTTAAAAAGTGCTATTGCTAACATGTTGTAAGCTGCCCTGAGTCTAACGAGAAGGGCGGCATAAAAATCGAATAAATAAATATATACTTCTTTAATAGAATAATTAAAATGGCAATAAAATTGGAGGATGAAAATGGAAACTGTTCCTTTGTCTCATAGTGAAATTGTCATTTTCCTTTTCCTTTAAGCAATTGTTCAACAGAATACCAATCTAATTTGAAAAGAAATAAGTTCCTACCAAAAATGTTGATGATTCTGAGTAAATAGTTAAAGTTTTCAGATAACACAATCCATTTCCGAGATTTTTTGTATGAACCTCATTCCATTGGCATTCAGTTATTGTGATATTATTTGTAGAAGTATGGCAGAATAAAACATTTAACTGAATAGGTATTTATAGTTAAGTCTTTTTTTTTCTTGTTTCGGGCTGCTAATATCTAGATTTCTCGAAACTGTGGAAATCAGGCTTTTATTAGAATCTAGATTCTTTGTGGATATTATCAGTGGATATTATCTGCAGCTTTGAAGTTTCCTCTAGGTCTGTCATTTGTTTAGGCTGCTGATGGGTACCTGGGGTGCTTTGTCCTCTGGGATGCTATTTGGCTTTAATTCATCTCTGATTATAAGCAATTTATGCATTTTATCTGTTTTATATAAACATCAAAGGGAGTAGAGATGCCTACTATGCAAGCCCCATTACTGATAAAAAGATGGCAGTGTGATCTTATTTAGTTTTAGTGTGATTCTCCTAAGCTCTCTTTTATACTTTTAATATACAGTGATAAGTAATATGTGTCACTATGATAGTGATATTCTATTACACGGTTAGTAATAGTTCAGATTCTGCAGATAATTAGGAAAAAATACACAAATTGCCAAAGAAAAGAAAAAAACCCAATTACTGCTTTTTTTTAAAGTAAAAGGATACGGCTGCTTTAAAATAAAAATATTGCCAATAGTTGGCATCCATTATTAATGGATTTATATAACCAGTAGTGTACTGAGATAAATGTTTTTTTTACAAACTTGATTTTTGGGAACTAAGAGCTGAAAGTATTTATTGTCCATTAATTAGCAACTATTTGCATGATCTACTGTGCATTAAGAAAGTATTCAGACCCCCTTCATTTTTGTCAATTTTATTATGCTGCAACTTGATTCCACTGTTATTGCAATTCATTTTTTCTCATTAATCTACACTCACTATCCCATAATGACAAATGGAAACAGAATTTTAGAAATGTCTGTACATTTATTAAAAAGAAAAAAATTGAAATATCATCCTGGCATAAATATTCAGGGGTGTATGGGTGCTCAGAGAAGGATAGCACCGCTGGTGTAGGGGCATGTCATGTCCTTTTACGGCCACTCATTTAGGGCAGCTTTTAGGGCAGCTTGTTCACCTTTGATCCCCACGGCAAAACACAGAAAATGCCCTGGTCAACCACTAGGAGAAGGGAAACTCTGACTGCAAACCTCCACTGCCTTGTGGCTATATCCATCATTGGAAAAGGTTTCAGGAGTAAAATCTGGAGCCGAAGTCCCGGAAGCAGTTCATGACTGTATATAGCCACGTTCTGATAACTCCTGCATCATAGCTGGAACCATATTGGGCTTTGCCAATCCATTGGAATATTTCAGAGACGTGGAGAGGAGGGATCTGCTCCTTGGGTAACAGTCAGTCCTCCATACTAACCTCCCCCAGGGTTCATGATACCATGTTCTTTTGAGATCGAAGGATGCCAATGCAATAAGTATTCAGACCCTTTGCAACAACACGTGAAATTTGCAACAACACGTGGCAATGCATACTCTAGCAGAGCAAAAGCTAGGAGGTCAAAGGAACTGTCCACAAAGCCCAGACATATGATTATTGCAAGGCATAGATCTGGGGAAGGCTACAATGAAATTTCTGCTGCACTGAATATTCCTAACAGCACAGTAGCCTTCATAATTTTCAAATGGAAGAAGTTTAGCACAACCAGGACTCTTCCAAGAGCTGGTTGCCCTTGGCTGAGCAGTTGGGGTAGAAGGGCCTTTATAAGAGAGAAGACCTAGAGCCCTCCATTATCTGGTCTTTATGGCAGAGTGGCTTAGACGGAAGCCTCTCCTCAGTGCAAAACACATGAAAACCCCAAAAGACTTTCAGATTGTGAGAAACAAGATTCCCGGGTCTCATGAAACCAAGATTGAGCTATTTGGCCTAAAACCTAAAGTTATGTCTGGAAGAAACCAGGCACCACCACCTGACCAATACCAGGCAAAGAATGAAGCATGATGGTGGCAGCATCATGCTGAGGGGGTACTTTTCAGCAGCAGGGACTAGAAGATTGCTCAGGGCTGAGGGAAAGATGAATGGAGCAAAGTATAGCGGTGCCCTCAATAAAATCCTACTCCAAAGTTCAGGACCCCAGACTGGGCTAAAGGTTCACTTTCCAACATGACAACAATACTAAGCATACAGCCAGGACAACACAGGAGTGGCTTAGGGACAACTTTGTGAATTTCCTAGAGTGGCCCAGCCCAGAGCCTTGACTTGAATCCTATTGAACATCTGTGGAGGGACCTAAAAATGGCTGCCCACCGATGTTCACCACCCAACCTGATTGAGCTTTATTTGCAAGGAAGAATGGCAGAAAATCCCCCAATCCAGAGGTTGTTGCATCATACCCCAAAATACTTGAGGTTGTAATTGCTATCAATGGTGCTTCAACAAAGTACTGAGTGAAGGGTTTGAATACTTGGGTTAATGTGATATTTCAGGGTTTTTAAAAAATAAATGCACAGATATTTCTAAACTATCTTTTGGGAGTTGGGTGGCATTTAAATATAACAAACAAACAAACAAACATTTTTGTTTTGTCATTATAGGGTGCTGAATCTAGATTAATGATGAAAACATTAATTTCAACAACTATAGAATCAGGCTGCAACATAACAAAATTACAGAATCACTATGATATAATCTTCCCTTGACTTATTAGATTACTACTATTGCACATGCACATCAAAATAGATAGCAACTATAAATATATATTGTAAATAATCCTCTTTAAAAGGCTTTGGATGTCACTAGAAGCTGACCCTCAACTAAAATCACTGCTTGGAAAAATATAATTTCTCCATGCTCTAGACCAATGATTTTCAACCTTTTTTGAGCTGCGGCACATTTTTTACATTTACGAAACGCTGGGGCACATTGAGCGGGGGTGGGGGGGCGGCTAAAAAAAGTTTGGACAAAAAAATTCTCTCTCTCTCTTCCTCCCCTTCGCTCTATTTCTTTCTCCCTCCCTCTTTCTCTCCCTTCCTTCCTCTTTCTTTCTCTCTCATCCCTCTTTCTTTCTCTTCCTTCCTTCTCTCTTTTTTGCTCTCTTTCTCTCTCCCTCCCTACATCCCTCTCTGTCTTTCTCTCTCTCCTTTCCTCTCCCTCTCTCTCTCTCTTGCTTTCTTTCTCTTTCTCTCTCTTTCTCTCTTTCTTTCTTTCTTTTGTTCTCTTTCTCTCTCTCTTGGTTTCTTTCTCTCTTGTTCTCTCTCTCTCTCGCTCTTTCTCTCTCTTGCTTTCTCTTTCTTTCTTTCTTTCTTTCTTTCTTTCTCTCTCTCTTGGTTTCTTTCTGAGCTTCGCGGCACACCTGACCATGTCTTGCGGCACACTAGTGTGCCACGGCACACTGGTTGAAAAACACTGCTCTAGACAACATATTGTAATAATTTAAATAATACTATGGGCTAAAATTGAAGTTTTGATTTGGAAAATTGAATAATAGTGTAATTGTAGGAGAATGAGTGGCAGAAGTTGGGGTGGGGAGGGATCAGCCTAGAATGGGTGTCGGCAACCTGTGACTTAAGAGCTGTATACAGCTCTTTCGCCCCTCTGCTCCGGCTCCCTGTCAGGTGATCCCAGCACTGCTGGCCCCGCCCCTTGCCCTCCCCTCCCAGTCATTCCTCGTCTGGCTGAGAAGGAAAGAGGGGTGAAGACTTACTCCATATTCCAGAAGCACCCCTGTATTGCTGGGTCTTGAGGGTGCTTTTTCTGGCCTCCCAATATCAGTTGCTGTGATTTCCCCACCTCCCAGCTGATCATCAGTGCGCTGCTATTCTTTCATCCAAAGCAAAAGTGGCAGCAGTAGCACCAGATCAACCAGCATGCACAGATTCAAGATGTGCATGTTTCTCCAAAGCCTTCTCCTGTGGCAGGGATGAAAGGCCTGTGGTTGCCAAGCAGGGGGTCCACACCTTGGATGGAAGGGAGAGACTCCACAGTTGGCAGCACGGTCCTTGGTTGCCCTGTGTCTCAACTGCTTCAGAGATGCTGTGGCTCCTATCACTCCATTTGTGCATTGGCTCATCCTAGAGACCGAGTACTGGATGAGTGTAATGCTCTGTCTCTATCTGTACCTGGCCCACCGGACCTTGACAGGCATACAAGAATTGTTAATGTGCTTGATTTGTACCACATAAATGTCTTTGCATCTGCAAGTTAAATTATTCTGTCTGTTCTTGTGCAAATACACACACACAGATATCAGAGTTGCCCCCACCCTCCTTGCCTTTCGTAAGCTCCTTAAAACCCACCTCTGTCGTCAGGCATGGGGGAATTGAGATATTCCCTTCCCCCTAGGCTTATAAAATTTCTGCATGGTATGTCTGTATGTATGATTGGTTTCTTAAATTGGGGTTTTTTACATTACTTTTAATATTAGATTTGTTCATATTGTCTTTTTACTGTTGTTAACCGCCCCGAGTCTACGGAGAGGGGCGGCATACAAATCTAATAAATAAATAAATAAACTTTCTTTTATACCCTAACATATATTCTTGCTGCAACCTGCTCTTGCACATGGATGCAGAATGGCTGGGAAAGGGACTATTTACAAACATGCACTCACCTGTTGGGTTTTTTTAAAGGATTCTTAGAGCAGATGTTTCACATCTGTTTTCTCTCTCTCTCTCTTTCTCTCTCTCTCTCTCTGGAGGTCAGATTCTCACCATTCAGCACCAGTTCAGGAGTTATTTCCTCCCCCTGGGGCGAGAGGGAGAGGGAGAGAGAAAAGAGACAGAGAGAAAGAAAAAGAAGAGACAGAGAGAAAGAGAGAGTGGGAGAGAGGAAGGAGACAGAGACACACAGAGAAACAGAGACAGCTAGAGAGACAGAGACATAGAGAGAGACCCATTTCCCACAGAAAACACTGGGAGTCACAAAGCCTGAATAGGCATGGCTGGGGGTTTATGTGACTGGGTGGAAGTGATATTGAGTTGGCCACACCCAGCCAGATTTTGTGGTTCCTGGTGTTCTCTTTTCTGTGGGAAATGGGTCCAAATGGCTCTTTGAGTATTTAAGGTTGCAGACCCCTGGCCTAGAATCACTGTGTAACAGCAAGTAGGCTAGGTGAAATCACCCTTGAATTCCATGGACTCTAACTCCAAGCAGGTACTAACAGTTAGTTGAGAAGATTTCTATGCATAGGCTTTTTAGCAATAAATCAGTACAATTATATCTACACATGTGGAACTTATTTTTCACATCAGACAAGAATAGTACTAATATTTTAAGTTACAATTACTAAAGTAATACTTTAAGCAATCATTTATCTCACTTTCTATTCAACAGCTTATCTAAAAGATTTTTGTGAGGATAACATTGCCACGCTTAATGATTTATACTATCTTATTCCTAGGAAAAATAGGATAACAAATTAGAGGTAGTGTTTTCCTACACACTGGAACTTTATCCTAAATTGAACAATAGAAATAGAGGGAAACTTCTCTTAAAATCTGTAATTCCTCTCTAATCTTCAATTTTGCTTTCTCTAGGTGTTAAAAAATGTTTCAGAACAACTTTTTAGATGATACAAAACTAGCCCCAGTCTTTTAAGGGAATTCTTTTTAGGCAGTTAAAACCTTCCACAGATAAATAGTGTTATAATGTTATAATCTAGAGTCTACGGAGAGGGGCGGCATACAAATCTAATTAATAAATAAATAATAAATACTATATTAAATGGTTTATGAAAGTAGCACATAGGCTTTTACATGAAATACTGTAAAATATACTGCATAGATGTTCACAACTGTTTCTATTTTTATTAACTCTTACTATTTTTTTTTTATTTTTTTATATATTTTCCCTCTTGGGTATACCAGGTGACTCGACAGAAAAACATGTAATCTTTCCCTGGGTCAGATGATAAAGGGAGGAGGAGCCTCTGGCTTAGAGGATGAAAGCACTGCCTGGAAAGGCAAAAGCAGCCCAGGTTCGAATGCTAGAAGGGTATGGCTAGCTGATGAGAGCTAAATAGCTTGAAATAGTTCTATACTAGTCTCCAGTGTTCCCTCTAATTTTTTTTCGGGGTGAGCGGAAAAGTATAGTGTCTGAGCGGCAGTCCCTTTGGCACTGGGCGGCATATAAGTATAAATAAATAAATAAATAAATAAATAAATAAAGTAAGTAAGTAAGTAAGTAAGTAAGTAAGTAAGTAAGTAAGTAAGTAAGTAAGTAAGTAAGTGTGGGCATGCGCTATCACACATGAGCAAGTTCTTGCATCCATAATTCTATCCTTTCTATGTCTTCCTCCCTCTTTCCTCCCTCCCACTTTCCTTTCTATCTCTCCCTCCCTCTTTTCTTTCTATCTTTCCCTCCCTCTTTCCTTTCTATCTCTCCCTCCCTCTTTCCTTTCTATCTCTCCCTCCCTCTTTCCTTTCTATCTTTCTTTCCCCCTTTCTCCAAGCCCTTCCTTTTCCCTCTCCCTAACTACCCCTTCTCCCTCCTTTCTATCTCTCCCTCCCCCTTTCTCTCTCCCTTCCTTCATCTTTCATTCCCTCTCTCTCCATCCCTCTTCCTTTCTCTCTTCCTTCCTTCCTCTTTTTTGTTCTTTCTCTCTCCCTCCTTCCCTCCCTCTATGTCTTTCCCTCCCCCTCCTTCCCCCCTCTCTTGCTTTCTTTCCCTGTCTTTCTCTCTTGCTTGCTTTCTCGCTTTCTTTCTCGTTCTCTCTCCCCTCCTTTCTCTCTCTCTCTCGTTCTCGCCGGCAACAGAGAGAGAGAGATGGAGAGAGAGTGGAGGGCGCCGTTGTCTTTGCCTCTGCCCGGCGGCTCTGCAGTGAAGAGGAAGCAGCCGCGCACCGCCTCCCGGGAGCCCGGCCGACTTTTGGAGCCGTTTTGTTTTCAGCCGGGTGGAGGCGGCGCGCGGAGGCGAAGATACGGCGCCCGGCCAAGCTCCGCCTCCCGGGAGCCCAGCCGACTTTTGGAGCCGTTTTGTTTTCAGCTGGGCTCCCGTGAGGCGGAGCGTGGCCGGGCACCGTGTCTTCGCCTCCGCGCACCGCCTCTGCCCGGCCGAAAACAAAACGGCTCCAAAAGTCGGCCGGGCTCCTGGGAGGCAGAGTGTGGCCGGGCGCCGTGTTGCAGCGGAGGAGAAAGAGAGGCGGAGCGGGCAGTAAGCGGCGGGCGGGCGGCCAGGTGTTCGGGGGGCAGCCAGCGCGCGCTCCCCAAATCTCCCTGCCAGCCCACCCGCCCGGAACATTCAAAATAAGAAAACCCTTCGCTCTTACTTATTTTATTGTTTTAAATTTAAAATAGTATCGGTAATAATACTGATTCAAGATCATAGTATTTTGAAACATTAAAATTGTATTCTTATGTTTACTTACCTCTGATTCAGTTAATTAAATTCAGTGATATTTTTTTTCTGAATAAAGAAACGCAAGACTGCAAATGGATGTTCTGGACCTAAATATAAGGAATAAGCAGAATCAGGAATTGCAATATTTATGTATGTATGCATGCATGTATGTATGTATGCATGCATGTATGTATGTATGCATGCATGTATGTTGGGGATCTTGTAGGTCATCTAGTCCAACCCCCTGCTCAAGCAGTAACTCTACACCACCCCAGGTAAATGCCAGTCCAATCTCTTCTTGAAAGTCTCAAGTGTTGGAGCATTCACAGCCTCCTCAGGCAAGCCGTTCCAGTGGTTGATCGCTCTCACCGTTAGAAAGTTCCTCCTTGTTTCCAGGTTAAATCTCTCTTTCGTCAGCATCTATCTCTTTGTTCCTTGACTGGCTTTCTGGTGCTTTGGTAAACAGCCCGACCCCCTCCTCTCTGTGGCAGCCCCTCAAGTATTGGAAGACTGTTATTAGGTCTCCCCTGGTCCTTCTCTTTGCTAAACTATCCATGCCCAGTTCCTGCAACCTCTCTTTGTATGTTTTAATTTCCAGTCCCTTATCATCCTGGTTGCTCTCTTTTGCATCTTCTCTAGTGTTTCAATGTCTTTTTTGTAGTGTAGCGACCAAAACTGAATGCAGTACTCTAGGTGTGGTCTAACTAGGGCTTTATGGAGTGTTATAAGTACCTCCCTAGCTTTAGAGTGTATACCTCTGTTGATGTAATTTATGATTGTACTGGCTTTCTTGGCCACCACTGCACATTGCTGGCTCATATTTAGTTGGTTGTCCACCAAGACTCCAAGATCTCTCTTGCAGTCACTGTGTTTACTATGATTTCACCCAGTTTGTACATATGTCTTAGTTTTTTCTTACCTAGGTGTAGTATTTTAGTATTTTATTTTTCTCTGCATTGAGAATTTTATTTTACTTAGCGTTATTTTATTTGTTTGAGCCCACTGTACGAGTCTGTCAAGGTCTATCTGTATTCTGAGCCTGTCCTCTGGAGTATTGGTTACTCCCGCCAGCTTGGTGTCATCTGCAAATTTAACTAGTTCCCCCTCTATTCCCTCACTTAGGTCATTGATGAATATATTGAAGAGTACTTGCTTGCATCCTTGAAATGCGAGGAAGGGCACAAAATTTCATACTGGAATGAATCCACGTTACACATTTGAGACTTTGGTCAGTAAAAAGAAAATAACAAAGTTGGAAGGGACCTTGAATATTCTCCTAGTGACTAGTCCAACCCTGCTCAAGCAAGAAATCCTATACCCCAGTGCAGTAATGGCAAACCTATGGCAGGAGGGCCACTGGTGGCACAGGGAGCTATATCTGCCAGCATGCGAGCAGTTGCCCTAGCTCAGCTCCAGCACGCATGTGCACACCGGCCAGCTGATTTTCGGCTCACACGGAGGCTTTGGGAGGGCATTTTCAGTTTCCGGAGGGCCTCTGGGGGGAAGGGGTTCTTCCCCTCCCCAGGCTCCAGGGAAGCCTCTGGAGCCTAGGGAAAATGGGCCCACCAGAAGTTGGGAAATGGGCTGTTTCTGGCCTATAGAGGGCCTCCAGGCAATTTTCACCCTCCCCAGGCACTGAATAATGGGTGTGGGCACTCACGCAGGTACGATAGTGTGTACGCACACGCTTTTAGCACCATCACTGCCCTAGTGTTTCATTTATTACCTTGCCATTTTATATGGAAACAATACTCTAACTGTGTATTTTGTGCCTTTGGTAGTTTATTGGTACACCTTCCAATTTCTTCTATGCCTTGAATTTTCCAGGAGCGCTAATTTTCTGTGCTATGAATAAAAATATAAGAGGACAGAATCCTGAGGTTTTCAAAGGAAAAATCATTACTGGACAATGTGTAAGATACCTGGAATAAATTGCTTTTTAAAAATTCAACAGATAGGTAAAATAACTTATTTTCACCCTTCAAGGAAACTGAAGACTAACTTGTACAGATGAGTAATATCATGTATGATTAATTAGTTATTTGAAAAAACTAAGTCATTATTGAACAGGTTATTTCTAACTTTTGATCAACAGTTCAGTCTTTGAGGAGATGGGTGGTCTATAAATCTGAAATATAAACAATTAAAAACAAACAACAATCCATGGTAGCAAAATTTCTTGATTTTCTTGCTTCTTTAACTTTTTATGTTCTCCCCTTTTTCGGAAAAGTTTTACTTTACAAAGCATTCTAGAGAAGAACAATGTTTACCCATTCTTTTTTTCTATTTTGAATGATTCCAATAAAAGAAGGGGGTGTTCTGTACATTTTGCTTTTGTTACTGTTGGGAGGAAGACACTGAATTGTTTCAGTCTTCAATACAATTAACTCCTATAACACCATCACTAGACTGAGATATGAGTCACATTGGCAACTAAATGTAGAGAGTTGGCAATGTGGTCAAAAAGTGAAATCTAAATCTCTGCATTTATCTAGAAACATTTCTTTTTCCTTATGGTTGACTTCTTATGACTAATGTTAGAGCTTGTAGTATATTGTGTATATAGTATATTGTATATAGTAAACTAACAAAAAATGAATGAGCAAACTGCCATAGTGCTAGCTTAGAACTGAAACTCCTTTTCTATTTCCAATATTGAAATACCGAAAGCCTCATTCACATTTATTTATTTCTTTAAAAAAAACCCTCCTAAATGAAGATATCGTATCACTTTGCTCCTATTTCAGGATATATTTTCCTTGCCAATATTTTTTTCAAAATAAAAATGGCTCAAATCTCTGCAAGATTTATATTTACATATGAAATTTTACAACTGGATGGATAGCACCTACAACATCCTTTAACACAAATGTCACTTAAGACTGTTGACTGCTAGCCTTAATTTATAATGCCATTACTTTTCTTTAGAGAAATAAATTGATATCAGGATCTTAAATACCGTAACTAATTAATATGTCCAAGTATATTACAATATGTCAGATAATTAACATAAATCTAGATGTGCATTTTAATCCTCAAAGTTTCTCATTTATTAAATGATATAGAGAGAGTCCAGTAGATATTCATAAGAGAATAAATGTACAGTATTCTGAAACAGTAGCTTTTATTATGGAAAGAAACAAATTGAAAGTGTTAGCTGATTCTTTAGAGAAAATATAATAAAACAAATTCATATCCTAAGGCATTTTACACACCTAAGTGCTACTCAGTCTTAATCACTGTCAGTTGGAAAATGTAATTCAGCATAAATTACTTCTGACTAACTCTTTTAATCCTTCCTTTTACTGATGATGCAGTCACTCTTTATGCTGTCAGCTATGTCTCTCTCTAACTGAACCTTTTGAAAGAATCTCTCTAAACTTGTTCCAAGGTTGCTTGTTCCCCTGTAAGAAATAGACTCCTTAGATCACACTTCTTAAAGACTACTGTAAGTTCAGGTAACATAAACGAAAACAAAACAGATAACAAACTAGCAAGAAAAATGCTACTGTTTTGAGAAATTTGGTTTCAGACGCCATGATCTGGATCATAGAAGGACAGTAGAGAGAAATCATAAGCTTTTAGAGGCCATTTTTAAAAGGCCAACTGCAACTGGACTAGCTTCTAGGAATTACAGTAATAGTAGCTTACAGTAATAGTAGCTTACAGTAATAGTAGCTTATAGGTCAGAGATTAATTTGCAATGTTGGCCTTCGGGGAAAAAAGAGGTTGGGAATTGAGACAGAACCTCAAAAACATCACCTGGACATATTGGGGTTGAGAGATATAATTGCATATTGGGTATTGAACCAATAACTCTAGCAGAATGAAGCACTGGTGAATACACTGGTTCTTCATAATTCCTCTCTAGAAAAGGAGGACTTAAAATCACCTGCAAGTAGGGAAGAAGTTGTTCCTTATGAGGAGACCAAGAGGTCTCCAGTGGGAAACAAAGGAATAACCCTCTTGCAGAATCCAATCTGGGTCATTCACTGGGACCAGAAGTCTTCTGAGCTTTTGGACTTGTGCTGGAGCCCAACCTCAGGGAATATCTCTCTCACCACATTTTCTCAACAGAATGTGACAGACTAAAACTACCCAGAATGGATTCTGCAACATTATCCTGGGACATGTATGGCCTTCGTAATAGCCATCTTGCTCAAACCATGGCCAGCACCTTTAAGGATGTTGAGTTATATACAGGTACTTCCTTTTCTAATCATTTTCAGAAGTTACTTGTTAATTGTCTTTTAGCTATTAGGATTAGGGTTAGGTTTGACTCAACAAATTCAAAGTACACTAAATGAGTTTCCTTCAATACTGAACAAAAGAAATTTTAAATACAAGTTCAAAAACTTTTTTAAAAAAATCTTGAATAAACAGCAAAGGGACGATTACAACTTTTGGAACAGTTACAAATGAACTAAAGGCCCAGATGTTTTGAAATACAAATGTGAAATTATAAGAATCCTGATAATGTTCTTGGGGAATTCTCTTTTTTAAAAAAATAACAGGATGAAACTGTGAAGGATCAGTCTACAGGGAACCAAAAGGAACCAATTATTGTATTACAATTGAATGAGAATATTTAAAATTGTTCATATTTCTTGTGATGAAGGGTGGTAATCATTTATTTATACATTTATTTATTCTGCTATAACTTTATTTTTCTTTTGTTTTTTCATTTTTCTTTTCTAGTTTGTATTAGTTTTTACATATGTGATTGTATTTTTAATAAATTACTATTTAAAATGAATATATATATATATACATATACAGTGATACCTCATCTTACAAACGCCTCGTCATACAAACTTTTCGAGATACAAACCCTGGGTTTAAGATTTTTTTGCCTCTTCTTCCAAACTATTTTCACCTTACAAACCCACCGCTGCCACTGGGATGCCCCGCCTCCGGACTTCCATTGCCAGCAAAGCACCCACTTTTGCGCTGCTGGGATTCCTCTGAGGCTCCCCTCCATGGGAAACCCCACCTCTGGACTTCCATGTTTTTGTGATGCTGCAGGGGGATCCCAGCAGGGGAATCCCAGCAGCACAAAAACGGGCGCTTCACTGGCAATGGAAGTCCAGAGGTGGGGTTTCCCAGCAAGGGGAGCCTCAGTGAAATCGCAGCATTGCAAAAACACAGAGGTCCAGAGGTGGGGTTTTGAGGACTTCGGTGTTTTTTGCAATGCTGCAATTTCACTGATGCTCCCTTCACTGGGAAACCCCACCTCCAGACTTCCGTTGCCAGTGAAGCACTCATTTTTGTGATGCTGGGATTCCCCTGCTGGGATTCCCCTGCAGCATTGCAAAAACACAGAAGTCCGGAGGTGGGGTTTCCCATGGAGGGGAGCCTCAGGAGAATCCCAGCAGCGCAAAAACGGGCGCTTCGGCTGGCAAAAGGGGTAACTTTTGGGCTTGCACGCATTAATTGCTTTTCCATTGATTCCTATGGGAAACATTGTTTTGTCTTACAAACTTTTCACCTTAAGAACCTCGTCCCGGAACCAATTAAGTTTGTAAGACAAGGTATCACTGTATATATATATATATATATATACACACACACATATATATATGTCACATGTTTTTTTGCTGAATTTGAAAATTAAGGGAGACTAGGATAGATCTATTTCGGCCTCATCAGCTAGCCATACCCACTGGGACTTGAACCTGCAACCTTTGCCTTGTAAGGCAGAGAATTACTCTCTAGGCTACAGTATCCAATCCCTTCAGCTCTACACCAGGGAAGGGTTACATATTTTTGTGTCGAATCACCCTGGTGTAATTGAAGGAACATCACAGCTCCTTATTTGCCTTATTTGAATTATATATATAATTCAAATATTGATGATACTGAACCCTGAACTGGCAATTGGTGTCACCTAGCAATTTTATGGAAATTGAAGAAAAAATAGTTTTGAACTTTGTAGAACCCCACAAAAGATGGTCACACACACACATCAAAATCAACTAGTTACAAAGGAGGAGAGAAGATGTGGTTTACTAGGAGACATAAAATCTGTCCCTCCAGACTGTAAGGAGACTTTCTTAGCTGTTAATTAGTAGGAATTTGGCAGAGGGCTACTTTGTTTATGGGACTGTTCCTAGAGGGTAAGCCCAGAGGATTAATAATTTTCATTAAATCATCTGCAATTTCAACACAATTAATTTAATAAGAACCTCAGGAGAGAGACTTTACAGCTTTATAGATTCATAACTTTTGTTTCTAGTTTCAGACTTCTCAGATCTTGTATTTTGATCCTTTTAACCTCTAGAAATTTTTAAACTGAAATTTACAGCTATACTTTTACTATTTGTGAAAACTGTATTCCCTTGGTATTGTTTTCCATTTTTTGCTTGTCTATCAGTATTATTTAACATAATAAAGATCCTCAAATCTTGATTTTTGGAATCTGTTTTGAGAAAAGCAAAATTTGGTTTTCAAGATACAGTGATACCTTGTCTTACAAACCCCTCGTCATACAAACTTTTCGAAATACAAACCTGGGGTTTAAGATTTTTTTGCCTCTTCTTCCAAACTATTTTCACCTTACAAACCCAAGCCGCCGCCACTGGGATGCCCCTACTCCGGACTTCTGTTGCCAGCGAAGCACCCGTTTTTGCGCTGCTGGGATTACCCTGAGGCTCCCCTCCATGGGAAACACCACCTCCGGACTTCCGTGTTGCTGCAGGGGAATCCCAGAAGCGCAAAAACGGGTGCTTCGCTGGCAACTGAAGTCCGGAGGTGGGGTTTCCCAGCAAGGAGAGCCTCAGCGAAATTGCAGCATCACAAAAACACGGAAGTCCAGAGGTGGGGTTTCGAGGACTTCCGTGATTTTGTGATGCTGCAATTTTGCTGAGGCTCCCCTCGCTAGTAAACCCCACCTCTGCACTTCCTTTGCCAGCGAAACACAGTGTTTCCTTGACTTTCGCAGGGGATATGTTCCAAGACCGCCTGCGAAAGTCAAATTTCCGCATAGATGCTCCCTTCCTCCTTCCCCCTCCCTCCTCCATTCCTGGTTTTACTTACCCCTAGAACCTGCAGGGGCAACGGGGCAGCAAGCTGGGGGCTTTGTTGCGCTTGCTGCTGCTGCGGCGGGCAGCAGTAAGGCTTAGCTTCAAGTGGAGCATACCAATGCTCCGAGAATTAAAGGGGAGGGATCGGGAGGCTGGGGCAGAAGCTGAGCTTTTATTTAAAGAAGCAGGATGGCTGGGGTGGGGGGGGGAGGAGAGTTAAAACGCACAGTATTGTACATCGGGCGGCCCCGGAAAACCCTTGGTATGCAAAAAAAAAACATGGAGTATTTTTTAAATAATATTTTTTGAAAAAACGTGGTATAGACTTTTCGCGAATGTTGGACCCGCAAAAGTCAAGGGAACACTGTACTTACTTTCAAGAGAAACCCATCTTGCTTTAAATATTACCGGTATTTTCATTACTAAAACTAAAAATGTAGATTTTTCTTGGTTACCACAATATTACATGGTTTGTGCAGCTGAACATTCTTAAATAGATATTTTATTTTTATATTCATTTTATTGTTTCCAACATCAAAATTGTCTTTTGTTGAAAACTAGTTTGGGCCTGCTTTTCCTTCCTCCTGCCCAAAAAAGAAACTTTCCCCCTCAAAAATATTGTTTTAACCACAAGAGAGCACTCCAACACAAGAAATAGTGGGAGAGAATGTTGTTGTTTCCCAGATTTCTTTTCCTTAGCCAAAAGGAGGGCACTCCAACATAAAAAATTGTTTTTAACCATAGAGGCTAACCGGATCCCACACACACACCATTTTCACCATGATTATATGTGAACACATGAATTTCTTGTAACAAAGTGACTTTTTGCTTTTTAATCCTTAACACATATTCATTCAATTTAGTATTAAAACTTGATTTGTGCAATATATAAAACAATGATTTTATTTTAATCTTTTACTCTTGATTGTTTCATTTAATTTAGTACAGTTACATTAAACATAAAATTACGTATTATTTTTCAAAAATGAGTAAAAATTAACAGAAGATGGAAGAATGATACTTCTCCAGAACAGAGGTGGGCTGCTAAGGTGGAACGGTGACGTGTGCTCGCCGCCGTGGCTCTGAGTGCTAGAGGAGTCCAGCGCAATTATGCTACTGCACCTGGGCAGGAAAGTGCTATTATCTACTACATCATGATGCACCTGTGTGTCCGCGCGCGATTTCTCTTCCTGCCCAGGTGCAGTATCATAATTGCGCTGGACTCCTCTAGCACTCAGAGCCATGGGAGCAAGAACGTGTCACCGTTCTACCTTAGCAGCCCATCTCTGCTCCAGAATCTCAAAAATCTTATTTATATCAGAGATCAATGTAATGGGCAATAATCTTTTTATGATTTCATTATCTTGGCAATCACATCAGGAAATGCAGACAAATTCTTCTCATTATCAACATTTATGACAGACTGGTAATTCAAGTAGAATCTCAGAATCTCAGAATACCGTATTTTTCGCTCCATAAGACGCAGTTTTTTTCCTCCCAAAGTAGGATGAAAAATCAGCCCCGTCTTATGGAGCGAAGATGCAGGCAGGGAGGGGGGGGAGGCGCTGGAGCAGAGGGGGGGCTAGCAGGGAGATAGGGAGCGCGCGCAACCGCCCGTGCGCCCCCGACATTTCCAGCACCCCCCCGAACCCCCAACCCGGGTTCGGGGGGGTGCTGGGAAACCCCCCAGGCCAGCTGCGACCTTTTAAAACAGCCGCGCCGCTTCCCAGCTGACTCCTGAAGCCAAAAGCCAAAGGCGAACTTCCGCGCTTCAGGAGTCAGCTGAGAACCCCCAACTCGGAACCGCGTTCAGACGATTTTCCCCCCCTGTCCCCGTCCCCGCGCCTACCGCGCACCGCTCGCCTTCCCGGGCAGCCCGACACGCCGGATCGCTCGCTCCCTCGCGCGTCCCGCCCGCCGCCAAGCCCCGCCCGCCGCCAGGCTTCTTCCATCCACCTTGCACGCATTAATCGCTTTTCCATTGTTTCCTATGGGAAACAATGTTTCGACATACGAGCTTTTCGACTCACGAGCCTCCTTCCGGCACCAATTAATCTCGTAAGTTATTCTGTTATTGTAATAAATATTTTAGCCCACTTTTTGGCTCAAAATATTTTTTTTCTATTTTCCTCCTCTAAAATCTAGGTGCGTCTTATCAGCAGGTGCGTCTTATAGAGCGAAAAATACGGTAAGTGGATCAAAAAAATAGAAGATTCAGAAATTTGTATAGAGATAGAACTAAAGAATTTGGTGGAAAAACTCAAATTAGTGGAAGCAGAGTTGCACTAAAGCATTAAAATACAAATATAATACAAACAAATTACTCCATTCTATATGTACTTCTGCTTAAATGAAGGCAAAACTTTAGTGTGCACCCAGGATGATGCAAAAACATGCCTTAATATTTTCATGTAAAGATAAAATATGTAAGAGACCGAACCTGAATTATCAATTGGCCTTTCTGGGAATGAAGGGAGGACGGTATGGAGGAGGAAAGAAGATTGCTGATGCTTACTGCCAGTTTCCCACAAAGAAGTTCCATAGGAAAACAATAGGAAATCAGAAGTCATTCCCACTCTCACTGATTTTTTGTCCGTTCATTGTCATTATGTTTCTTTATTTAGGTAAGATAATATCTCTGAAACAATGACCCAGCAAGTATTGGATTGTTCAGTAATCTAGTATTTGTAATATTAAACAGTAGAACCCCCAGTTTGAAGAGGGGTATACTTAATGAACTGTTACTATTACAAATTGAAGGGTCCCCAGGAATTAAAGAGCTTCTTTCTGGCAAATTTAATTTCTAAAACTTCCGGAACTGCTGAACATTCTCTTCCTCCCAATGCATGGTTTGTGAAAGATCAAGTGGATCTGTCAGAAAGCTAATAGAAAAATGTTCTAAAGATGAATGGGACCAAAATATAACTTTTTGGCTTGAATTAAAACAATTATGTATGTTAAAACACAAATGCTGCATTTCAACGTTAGAACCCAAAAACGTAAGAACGTAAAAGCCTAAAAACGTAAGAACTTAAGAATGTAAGAACATAAGAACAATCTGATCTAAATGTAGTTCATAAAATCACATACCAAAATGTCCTTTCTGTTAATGACTACTTCATTTTCAACCACAGAAATACACAAGCACGTAATAGAGTCAAACTAAATGTAAACCATTCCAAACTTGACTGCAGAAAATATGTCTTCAGCAATAGAGTGATCAATACCTGGAAAGCACTACCTGACTCTGTGGTTTCTTCCCCAAACCCCAAAAACTTTAACCTTAGATTGTCTACAGTCGACCTCTCCCTGTTTGTAAGAGGTCAGTAAGGGGCGTACATTAGCGCAACACTGTGCCTACCATCCCTGTTAAAGGGGAGTCTCATAGGTATTAAATCTTTTAGCTTTGACACCTATTATATATATATAAAGGGAACACTCAAATAACACATTCCAGATCTGAATGAATGAAATATTCTCACTGAATACTTCATTCTGTACAAAGTTGAATGTGAAATTGACTGTCAATCAGTGTTGCTTCCTAAGTGGACAGTTTGATTTCACAGAAGTTTGATTTACTTGAAGTTATATTCTGTCTTTTAAATGTTCCCTTTATTTTTTTGAGCAGTGTATATTTAAATATATATACTGTACTGTGTTCCTAGGGAGTTGAGCAACTTAGAAATATAATTAAATAAATAAATAAAATAAATATCATTATATTTATTATAATTACGGTTAATATCATTATATTAATAGACTTAAATCACGATTAAGTTTTGCCGAGGAGCTTTCATAAAACTTAAAGACATACCACACAGCTACCCCTACGAAGGGTTCCTTTGCAACCCTCTGGACATGTTTCACTGTTTTTTGTCAGAATTAATTCGGGATAGAGACCTGCAGCAGACCGGCGAAAGAGAAAACCCGCTTCCCCAAGAAGCTTCAGGAGACGGATGGAGAAGTCCATCCAGAACAGTTACCCATCGAACAAACACAGAAGCACGGAATCCTAAATAAATACGGCCGAAAGCAAGCTCAGATTACACAGCCCAGTGGAAAGCTGACCGCCGGCTCCCTCTCCTCCTCTTGCCTTTGGACTTTCCTCCATTATCAGTGTGTGTCCCTCCTCCACCTCCTCCGCACAGCTCACCTTTCGAGAAGAGAATAGCCGGCATGAGGAAAATACTTCGCCAAAGGCAGCGGGAAGCCAACACCGCCAGAACGCGGCTCCTCTTCCTCTCCAGCGCGCGCTTTCCTCCTCCCCTCCCGTTACTTGGCAACCATCGAAGCGCGAGCTCACCCTGAGTCCGGAAGAAGGAGCAGGCGCGTGATTAGGCGTGCGCGTGCGCAGCAATCACGAATCCTTCGAATCCTCTGGTGGAGAGTAGGAAACTGTAGAGCTATACACTGTACCTTGTAATATCAGTGTAAGTTTGCATACAACTTCTTACATTTTTGTCTCTCTTGTCGTTAGTAATGTTTCATCATTACATTCTGTAGTAAGCAAATTGGATTCTAAGCCTACGTCACAGTTCTTGGTCCAAAACTATAGTTTCCTCATCCTTTCATTTAAGATTAATGAGTTTTATCAGAGTTTCCTAAATATTTGGTGCCAGATTTTCTTTGACCTGCCTCTTTTTCTCCCCCAATTGATTGCAGTCTTTGCTAAACGTTGTTTACTCATGCGGAGCACATGTGCATTCAAAGCACATAATCTAATCCAGGTTGCTGTGTTTATGGCGGACATGATCCATATTGAGTGCATTCGTTGGAAGACAGCTGTTGCTTTGCCTATTTGGCCTTTCACATCTATATCCATGATACCGTTGAATTTTTCCACAAATGCTAAGACCTGGTCCTAATATCAGAGTGCTTTCTTGAACATTATCAAGTTATACAAGCTTCGTCTTGTTTTCACTATTTTAAACTCACTTTACTTTTTTTTTAAAAAAATATTTATTTTATCAAATACATATTGGTAATATGCAAAGATATAACAATGTTTATATGCATGATACTAGTAAGAGAGAAACATTAGGACAGGGAACGGTAGGCAGGCTGGTGCACTTATGCATGCCCCTTAGGAATCAGGTGAGGTGAACAGTGGGTAGTCTAAGGGTAAAGTTTTGGGGGTTAGGTGATGATACTACAGAGTCAGGTAGTGATTTTCATGCATTAACTACTTGGTTACTAAAGTCATATTTCCTGCAGTTGAGTTTGGAACATTTACTTTAGGTTTGTATCTGTTGTGTGCTCATGTGTTGTAGTTGAAGCTGAAGTAGTCGTTGACAGGAAGGACATAGCAGATGATTTTATGGGCTATGCTTAGGTCGTGTTTAAGGCGACATAGTTCTAAGCTTTCTAAACCTGGATTTGTAAGTCTAGTTGTGTAGGGCAGTGTTTCCCAACCTTGAAAACTTGAAGATATCTGGACTTCAACTCCCAGAATCCCCCAGCCAGCGTTTGCTGGCTGGGACATTCTGGAAGTTAAAGTCCAGATACAGTATCTTCAAATTCTCAAGGTTGGGAAACACTGGTGTAGGGTATTCTGTTGTGAGTGGAGGAATGGAGGAATCCTTACGAGGTGGGTAAAATGAGGACCCGGATTGTGGGGGTAATAGCCTAGCTCTGTTAAAAAAGTGCTATTGCTAACGTGTTGTAAGCCGCCCTGAGTCTAAGGAGAAGGGCGGCATAAAAATTGAATGAATGAATGAATGAATGAATGAATGAATGAATGAATGAATGAATGAATGAATGGAGGGCTCTTCTAGTAAAGTATGTCTGGACATTTTCTAGAGTGTTTATGTCCAAAATGCGGTGTGTAGTAAATGATATTGTAAATAATACAATACTTGTACTATTTAATGTTTATTTATTATTTAAGAAAATGTGTAAGGCCAGCCAACTCTCTCTGAGTGATTCCAGGAGGCTTACAAGGATAAAAACTCAATACAAAGCAAATAGAAAGAACAATAACTTCCCATCCTCCTGACAACAACAATCAAAGGAGCCACTTGATGGGCTTCATATCATTTTGGGGTCACCAAACCCATTGGCAGAACCAGTCTTCAGGGCCTTGCAAAAAAGTGTCAAAGTGTCACCAAACTTATCTATACAGGGACAATGTTCAACAGGGATAGAGAAGGCTTTTCTTCTTGGTTCTCCAAATGGACCTCCTTAGGAGAAGGGATCCATAGCATTCTCTGCCTCTCTGGTGTGGTGAGTCAAGTAGATCTGATTGTGAAAAAGATTGTCCTTCAAGCAACCATTGCTGAGTGGGAGCAGAAAGGTTACTTCCCCTCCATTTCAAAGTGGTGGCTACAGTTACCTGCTAATTGCCATGATTACTTTTTTTAAAGATCTGTTTGCTCATTTGTGTTGAGATGAAAAATAATTTACTGTTCTCAGTTCTGCAGTAGAGCCCTTCTAAATGATCATCCACACTCCATGGCAGCTTTTGTGCCTTAATTGTATGGTGAGAGAATTAGTGCTGCAGTTGGGACTCAAGATAGTGTAATGGTGTAGAAGCTGGCCTAGGAACCAGAAGACAGTGAGTTCTAGTCCTACCTTACAGTAGGCATGAAAAGTGACTACGGATTAGGTATTCTCTTTTACCCCCATTCTACCTCACAGGGTTATTGTGGGGAAAATAGGAGGAAGAAGTTAATATATATGCTCATGAACTTGAGTTATTTATAAAGGAATAAAGATGGGATAAAAATAAAATAAATATATTCCTTGTTTCATTTGTTCATGCAGAGAAGGACCAAACTTTACATAATTTTATTGCATTATTTTTCATTGCTGTTTTCTTTTGGGAACTCACTTAGCTTGAATATTAAGCCTCAAACATTTCAACTATACAGTTATTGAGTGAATTCTACTAGTTAATGCTTAATATTGTTCTTTCTGAATTGGAATGTGTTTGTGGCCATTGGCATTACGACTTTTGTTAAATTGTTTTTTAGTCTTAGGTGCCACTCAGAATCACTGTTGGGAAACCGTTATAAATGAAGTAAGTAAGTAAGTAAGTAAGGAAGGAAGGAAGGAAGGAAGGAAGGAAGGAAGGAAGGAAGGAAGGAAGGAAGGAAGGAAGGAAGGAAGGAAGGAAGGAAGGAAGGAAGGAAGGAAGGAAGGAAGGAAGGAAGGAAGGAAGGAAGGAAGGAAGGAAGGAAGGAAGTACTATATAATACCGGCATTATAGTAATTTTATTACTTTTATTATTGTATGTAAAAATTAGTCCAATAGCCTTTCCCCAAATAAAGGGAACACTCAAATAACACATCCTAGATCTGAATGAAATATTCTCATTGAATACTTCGTTCTGTACAAAGTTGAATGTGCACAACAGCATGTGAAATTAATTGTCAATCAGTGTTGCTTCCTAAGTGGACAGTTTGATTTCACGGAAGTTTGATTTACTTGGAGTTATATTGTGTTGTAAAGTGTTCCCTTTAATTTTTTTGAGCAGTGTATATTACATAAATGTAATTATTTTATTTTTTTTAAATGTATTTATTTATTTTATTTGTCATATATATATAGTAATAATTTGTATAAACATAAGAAAAAAAGTAACGATAAGAGGACAGTAGGACAGGGACGGCAGGCACAGTGGTGCGTCTGTTGGCAATTTTAAACTATGACTTTTTCTGCAAAATTCCAACAAAGCGATTAACAGAATATCTTAATATTTTCTGCGGACGCCACATTCTAAACCTTATTCCCTTACTGAAACGCGCGTGATTTCTACGTCGAACGTTAGCTCAAATCTTATCCTCTCTCTTTCATTAATGGATGGAAGGCTGAGGATGACGGATGCTTCTGTTGGCTTCTGGGAAATGTAGTTCTTTTCAGCTAGCCAAGCGTCCCATTACCTTTGCCGTAAGAGTGTTTGGAACTACAGCTCCCGGGTGACACAAGAGGCTGGAAACTAGGGGGCGGTGGCTTCGCCTGCTTTCATTACCTTCCGAACGAGAGGCACTGTCTCTTTGCTGGAGCTGAGACTGCGCTTAGAGGTGACCTCGAAGAAGGCGGCCTATCTCATTTTCTATTCCCACCATGGTTAGTACTGCTTTCATCCTCCCTTTCTCGGGTAGGGGACAGATACTTTAGCGAGGTATAAAGCGTGGAATTATTTTGATGTACAAATCGCAATAAGAGAGAAGGCATGAAAATCACTGAGGGGTTAACCCTTTAACCGGAGGGAGCTGGGAATGCGGGGAAAAAGCAAGAAGGTGGGCAAAGGAGTGAAATGAGTCCCTTTGCAACGGTAATTCAATGGGCGAACCCGTGTAAATATAGGACTCGGGTGAAAGTGAAATATCCGGATCAGCGCGGGCGGGAGGGGAAGGTTACTCCATGAATTAATCCCGCTCTTAGAAGAAAAGAGCCTAGTGTGATTAATTTTCGGAGCCGCGGAGGTGGACTTGAACTAGTAGAAGTGCCAGCAGTGAAACACGGGAGTAAGGAAAAACTAACTAAATGACACCTGCGCATATTAGTTGCGGGGGATGACAGACTGCGCCATAGTACAAGTAAAGTGGGCTTAAAATAGTGAAAACCACTATTTTAAAATAGTGAAGTAAAATAGTGAAAACCACTGGTACAAGTTGGCAATGTTCAAGAAAGAACCTTGATATTAGGACCACAAGTCTTAGCACTTGTGGAAAAATTCAACTGTCTTGGTACGTAGCATTATGGATATGGATGCGAAATGCCAAATAGGATCCACGTTGCAAGGAGTCAACTATATTGCTAAAAAAAACCATAAAGGGAACACTTAAACAACAGAATATAACTCCAAGTAAATCAAACTTCTGTGAAATCAAACCGTCCACTTAGGAAGCAACACTGATTGACAGTCAATTTCATTTTCTTTGTCAGCACATTCAACTTTGTACAGAACAAAGTATTCGATGAGAATATTTCATTCATTGAGATCTAGGATGTGTTATTTGAGTGTTCCCTTTATTTATTTATTTTGAGCAGTGTACATCACATTGAATGCATTTTCTGGGTTGAGTTCTTTGAACAATTGCAGATCTGCTCTTTTAAAGCTGGGCAGTAAGAAAGGATCTGCTATTTATAAGTGCTGCATTCTGGAGAAAAATCCTTGAAAATAAATGTATTCTCTTGCTGATAATTTAAGGAGCATGCACAAGCGCACCATTGTGCCTACCGTCCCTGTCTACTGTTTTTTTATCCTTTCTATCACTACTTTCTACTTTTGTTAATACAAACTAGAAATTCTATATGCATTTGACAGATAAATAAATAAAATAACCAGTTTATTTTAAAAAATTGGACTGTATGTTGCCTGGTCTCTTAATGTTTCTGGACGGTTCACGAGGTGCTGACATCTTTCTGAAATAGCAAAAGTAATAGATACACAGAACGCCAAATGTCTAATAAGTTGGGAAGAGGAGGAGATATTTTAGTAATTCATCTGTTAAGAGAAGCATTGTTTCCAGTTGGGAATCGCTATCACAAGTATTCAGATGTGGTGCTTCAGACAACAGCTGCGGAAGATGCTGCCAAATTGCCGAATCACAGGACTCCCCCTTGATGGTGTTCCGCTATGCAGCTGCTGCAATTTTTGACCTCATGGCATTGCTGTAATGACTTGCCTTGTGACTTTCAAGGTGATCTTCAAGTAGGCACATGCTTCATTTCCAAATTCTTGTCAGAATTATTGTCTCAGAAAGGTTAGAAAGTAGCAAGTTTCTAGAGCCTGGAAAGAGATGTATAAATTGCAGTGTACATCCAGCTTTGAGGACATGCCATTTGCTCCTTAATTAGTGGCATTTAAATTTCCCTGATTGAAGGAGAAGAGCACTCACAACTTGGCGTGTAGGTTGTAGGAATGGCACTCTTTATAATGATAGGAATGCTTTCTGAAATGTCCTGAATTGAATGTCCAGCTCTTACTAAAAATAGGTATTATTAAAACAGTACAAAAAGATTATATCCTATATATATCTTAAAGCTACTACCTTATAGATAGGCTGCCTAGGTTCAAATCCCAGTAAGAGTATGGCTAGCTAATGAGAGCTAAATAGCTTGAAATAGATCTATACTAGTCTCCCTTCATTTTCATTATCAGCAAAAATATGTATGCTTGTGTGTGTATACATTTATATTTATATATGTGTATATTATTAATGGACCATTAGCAAAAGCAGTAAATATTTATGCAAACAACTGATTTATGTTTCCCCCCTATAATTTCTACATACCATTTAATCACGGTGTCAAAAATAATTAGCAAATATGTATGCTTGTGTGTGTATACATTTATATTTATATGTGTGTGTGTGTGTGTGTGTTAAATGTTTTTAGGATCAGAATATATGCCTTACAAGGCAGAAGCCATATATATATGCCTTACAAGGCAGAAGCCCCAGGATCAAATCCCAGTAAGGGTATGGCTAGCTGATGAGGCCAGAACAAGGCCGAAAATAGCGCTATCGTGGTCTCCCTTAATTTTAAAAATTCAGCAAAAACATGTGATACACACACACACACACACACATATACACACACACATACATACATACATACACACACACGCACACATATTTGCTAATTATTTTTGACACCGTGATTAAATGGTATGTAGAAATTATAGGGGGGAAACATAAATCAGTTGTTTGCATAAATATTTACTGCTTTTGCTAATGGTTCATTAATAATATCAGGGTGTCCAGCAAACCTGGAAAACAGGGAAATCAGAATTCTCAGGGAAATCGGTGGTTCGGGAAGTATCAGGGAATTATCAGGGAATTTGTGAAAAAAAACCGGAATAAATCAGGGGGGGAAACAAACTGTATTAAAATGTTTAAAAGTCAGGGAAAAATCATGTTTAAAAAATCGCGCTGCCTGGCAGAGTCTAGTAAAAATGAGCATAACTGTGGAAACAACTGGCTTCCTCAGCTGCCAATATTTCTCCACGGCTTAGCCGTTTGGTATGACGTCATCCACAACCGCAACTTAACTAGATCGCAAATGACAGGGAAATATCAGGGAATTTCAAAATGCTTTCCCCCTGGACATTCTGTAATACTTTTTGTAACTCACACAGATCATTACTTTGTTCAAACAGGACAAAGCATACATTTGTGTGCTAAAATCAATGGTTCTGAACTGTTACTTACATTTGTCCTGCATGTATTGCATAATTCATCTTGCATACATTGATGTTATATAGGGCACACTCTTTGTTCCTGGTTGCTTGTACTGCAGATTCACAATCTTACCAGCTTTCACCTATGAGCTGCCATGCTAATGCAACAGCTGGTTAATAAGTCCCCTCATTGTCAGCACCTTATACTGTTGCAATGATCATTGGTTCATAAGGTCAGTTCTTGTGCAGATGTGCCAAGAGCTATAATTTTATCCAACTGACATTTATGTAGTGCTGCTTGCACCAGTGCATTTCTGAGATAAGATTTGAATATTGTGCTATTGCTAATACAAAGTGTTGAGAAGGTAGGAAATGGCTTATCTTGTGTCATCCAGGGCAGCTTATAATTTATTTATCAACCCTTCTCGATGAATCGCTGAAGATATCTGAGGAATTCCTGGCAGACTGACTAGCTCTCTTTTAAATATCACCTGCACTTAAATTGCTGGTTACAATAGCAATTTTGTTCATAATCCTCTTTCAAAGCTTTATGTTCTTTAAAAATATCAGTGCTGCTAAAACATTGCAAATAGCAAGAGAAAATGTTTCTCCTATGTATTGGATTCTCAATTTTTTTTTCCTTTTCCAGTCGGAACCAATCCGAGTCCTAGTGACTGGCGCTGCTGGACAGATTGCATATTCTCTACTCTACAGCATTGCAAAGGGTGATGTTTTTGGCACTGAGCAGGTAACACTTTAAACCCCCCCCCTTTTTTTTTACACCAGTATACCTCTACCCAGCAGTAATGATGGGGCACATTTTGGACCTCTTTAGCCAAAGAGGGTGGGATCTAGGAGGAGAGGCTTGTCTTCTGTGGCCACGCCCCCTTTTAACAACTTGCCCTTGAAGATGCAGTATGCCCCACAACCTTTCAGCCTTACAGAAGGGCATTAAGCACTAGGCTCTACTAGTTGGCTTGGGGGCCTGAGGGAGGGGGCTGTGTGTTGGAGGTGACTGGTGAACTAATAGGAATGGAAGCCAGCACTGGATTTTACAGTTTTGTATCTAATCTTGTTAATATTTTTATTTAACTGTAAGCCTCTTTAGAGCTTAAAGAGCAACTTGTGAGTCTCTTTATACAGTGAGATGGGCAGCATATAAATTTATTAAATAAATAAACAAATAAAAATAAAATGATCTTAAAGTGGTTGGATTAAAGTTTCTAAAGGACTGTCCCAGCAAGAACAAAATGTCTTGAAGCTACCCTCTGTGAAAAAAAGGAATAACACTATTACCCTGTATTTTGAATATCAGAGTCAATTGAAAGGATAATAGGAATCCAGTCTATTTATTCAATTTTGCAAAAGATTTGTTCTAAATGACAAACCCAACTCTTTTTATTTTACAGCCTCTTGTACTTGTGCTGTTGGATATCACTCCCATGATGACTGTTTTGGATGGTGTACTTATGGAATTGCAAGATTGTGCTCTTCCTCTTTTAAGAGGTGACAGAAAATCAGAATTAGTCTTACACAAATGTTTAGGTTGGATGAACTAGATACTCAGAACACAAGATACACTGCCAGCTTCACCACCTTGTTTATGGAAATAAGTATCTTGCTGTCATTTTGTGAACTGAAGTAATAGCACCTTGTAAAGGAAATGAATTACCAGGTTTAAAGGAACAATATTTCAAGTGTTTGGGGCATTTCATTTGTAATACAAGTAGTCCTTGACCTATGATTATTTGTTCAGTGATCATGCAAAATTCCAGCAAAGCTGAATAAAATGAATTATAAGCGCTGTTCAAAGTAACAGCCGTTGCAGTATTCACAGAGTCACATAATCAAAATTTGGTAGTCCACTCAAATTTACAACTGCAGGAGGTACTGGAACTACCCCCACCTATCTATGCTCCTCTCCCCCTCATCACTTGGTCCACCAGTGCGGAAAACTGCCAGGGAGGCCTTGGCCTACTCCCCACCTAGCCAGGATATCTTAGCTGGCTCACTCCCACCAAGTTCAAGAGGCTTCAGCCCACTCCCTTCCCCATCCTGGGAACCCTGGGAGGCGTTGGCCCACTCTTTACCCTACCAGTGTGTGCAAAATTAACTTTGATATTTTTCTCCAGCTGCTGAGGCTGCCTCATGCCATTCCCTAAGTTGGTTCCATTCTTGCAGGGCTTTGGAAGATGTCTCCAAATTGACAATTTGGAGACATCTAAAAGACCACAAAAATGGAGCCACTTTTACAGACCTTCAGAACCCTCCTTTTCCAAATGGTTCAATTTGGAGAAAAAGAGACTTATGAAGTACTGAGAATGAAGCCTGGTTGGAGAACGGCATGAGGTGGACCTGGTAAGAAAGCCATGCCTAACAGGCTGAGCATACCTGTCAGCATTTGGAGAAAAACAGCACAGGTAAGTGGGGTGTTTTGCTTGTGCTGGTTGGAAAGAGATTGGGCAGAGGCATCCCAGATCTGGCAAGATACGGAATGGGCTGAAGCTTCTTGGACCAGGTGGGGAGCTGGTAGAGGCCTCCTGGTCAATGGCAGCTTTATGCTGCACTGCAGGACCACCACCACCCAAAGCCTATGATGGGGCTCTCACCTCCACAATCCTTTATTTGGGACTTTAACTGCTTAACACCCAGTTAAACAGCGCAAACAACAACCATCCAACAACAAGCACTACCAGGAAATCTAGGATTATGGCTGTTGAGTGAAGTGGTCATATAATAGCTTGCTTAATGATTGCACTGGGCGTCCAAGATTCTGATCCCAGTTATCCTAAATCAAGGACTAATTGTAATTAAAAATATTTTAAAGTGAAATTATTAAATAGATTTTATTTTATGGATGTTACATATAATTAAAAGTCAGCTGTCTTATGTGAATTTTACTTTCACAAATAATTTCAATGGTAATGATCTATTTATTGTTGGTTTTCCAAGATCTGATTGTATCTAAAGTTTATTTTGATGACTGTAAGAAAACAAGTATCAATAAGAGCCATGAAGTTACGTTTCATTAGATGTAAATTATTCCTTTTCACAAATTGAAGCATTAATCTTTATTTTGATAAACTGGCATCTGAAAACCATTACAGAAGTTGTGATTCACAATAAAATTTCAATTGGAACTCTGTTCAGCTATCAGTAAATAGCTCATTGAATTCTCTTCACAATAGAGCCATGAACTCATCTTTTAGCTGGGATTGTTGACCTCTTTCTTTCTGCTTGTAGAGGTAATTGCAACCGACAAAGAAGATGTTGCATTCAAAGACCTTGATGTAGCCGTTCTGGTTGGTTCAATGCCAAGAAAAGAGGGCATGGAACGGAAAGATCTACTCAAGGCAAATGTGAAAATTTTTAAGTCCCAAGGAGCAGCATTGGACAAGTATGCAAAGAAGACAGTTAAGGTGACTATATGTGACATAGTTTGCTGCCTGACTCCCTCAACCAGATCTAGTTGGTTTACGAAATCAGTATTCATGCTTACATCAATGTATTCTCCAAGTCCTCATGTTGTGAAAGAATTACAAATAATGTTAGGCCAATAGTGGGACATGGGGACATTAAAAAAACAATAATGAATGAAATAGTATTTTCTCCAGGGAGCAAATGTATAGAGTTTGGTATATTTTTATTCTTCCTATTTTTCATTAGCCTGCCTGTAATTAAGTCTGACTTTTATTTTCTCTATCAGGTTATTGTAGTAGGTAATCCAGCAAACACCAATTGCCTAATTGCTTCAAAATCAGCTCCAACCATACCAAAAGATAATTTCAGTTGTTTAACTCGTCTCGATCACAACAGAGCTAAATCTCAGGTACGCATGATTTTTAAAATTCCACCTGGCAGTTAGTGCATAAAGAAAGCTTTTTCTGGAAAGCAGAGCATTTAACTGAAACATAACTTTAAATTGTCAAACTGACATGGGCAATTTCTTCTCCCTAACTTCAACTAGATTGCTCTAAAAGTTGGTGTGACTGCTAAGGATGTCAAGAATTGCATCATCTGGGGAAATCACTCCTCTACTCAATATCCAGATGTTAACCATGCCAAAGTGAAAATACAAGGGAAATATACTGGAGTTTATGAAGCTGTGAAAAATGATAACTGGCTGAAAGGTGACTTCATTACAGTAAGTAATGGTTTAAAACTTCTGTACTTCTGTTTTCACTTTGAAAACATACCGCCTGGGTGACCATATCTTGGGAACAGGTATGCCACTGCTTATTATCATGTATCTCTGTGTCATGGAGAAAAACAAAATCAATTTGTATAAAAATGTTGGTATGGTTTCTAATATCTTTAATTTTATTTTATTATGAAATCCCTCTTTTAGAAGGATGCAGCTTATTTGCCTACATGGACGGTAACTCAAATTATTTATAAAATTCAAACCATCCCATGGGTATCTCTTCATTAAAACTTTGTGTTGCCTGAATTGCCTCCAAATTGTTATCTCCCCACAAGTTTGAGCTTCATGATGTTAAGATGTTATCTCTCTCTCTTTTACTAAACAGTAATATGTTTAATATAATCAATCTTAGTATAGTTTCCTTGCCCTATAATTCTAGAGTTCAAGACATTGGAATGATACCCTTAACTAATTAGTGCAGTAAAGTTTTGGGTGTAGGATTCTCTATAAATCATTGAGGACTAGCCACAGTACATGCAAGTAATCTTGTGTTATGCTTTTTAATACTTCAGACTGTTCAGCAACGGGGGGCAGCTGTTATTAAAGCCCGGAAACTGTCAAGTGCAATGTCTGCAGCCAAAGCTATCTGTGATCATGTGAGAGATATCTGGTTTGGCACTCCAGAGGTAAGCATTGCCCATGAGCCTTTGGGCTTAGACAAGAACTCTTTAAAACATAATAATTTGATCAAGTTTTATTGGGCATGTGATTTCTGGTTGATTGAGATACACACGTTTTCTTGAATTTTTTTGTAGGGTGGGATGTAATTTTATAATGAACATAAAGAGAACAAAGATATTAATTTGGCTGTTTGGTGTACTATTAAGAATGTAATGAAATGTTATAGGACACATTTTGTGTTTTTACACAAAGCATTATAACATGAATTATTGCACTGGTAGAAATGTATCACATTAATTATTTTTGATTTGCTTTTATAGGGTGAATTTGTTTCAATGGGTGTTATTTCTGATGGGAACTCATATGGTGTCCCTGATGATTTGATCTACTCATTTCCTATTGTATTATCAAAGGTGTGTAAGAAGTATATACTCAATTTTATACCTGAATAAAAGTCCATATTTACTTTTGTATAAAGTGACAGTTTTTAGCACACTCCTTTCTTAGTAAGCAGAACTCATAACTTGAATTCTCCAATATTTTTGCAAAACATCAATGCCTATAAATCTGTATTGAGTAATGAAGATTCCTAAATGTTGGTCCATAGTGACGAGTTAATGTGAACGTTTACATTTAAAAATACCACAGACTTGCAATATTTGAATAGTTATTTCTACAATTATTGATTCGATACACGTTTGACAAGTATAAATAAAAATGTATTTTGAAATAACAGATGCAGTTAGTACAACATTTCATCTTTTTCTTATAAACATGCATTTGCCCTAAAAAAATTTCAATTCTGATTTGGTGAGGAGAGTGTAGTTAAATATTTCTTTCCAAAAACAATTTAGTGTAATTAAATCTATGGTAATCCAGTGTCTATAAATAGCCATATTATATGTAACAATAAAGGCAGCCAGCAAAATAATACCAAAATACTTTGCTGCCATAGAGTGGTATAGAGTTTTTCAAATAATCTTAAAAGATGTTAATCTTACCAATGTCTTCGCAGGATAAAACATGGAAGTTTGTTGAAGGCCTTCCTATTAACGACTTCTCCCGTGAGAAGATGGATTTGACTGCAAAGGAGCTAGTGGATGAAAAGGAAACTGCAGTGGAGTTTCTATCTAGTGCATGACTAAATGATCATCAGAATGTGAGAGACGACTTAAATACGGAGGAGTCTAAAAGCCGTCTCTAAATGCAACATCAGATGCTACTCCTGAATCAACTTTTGTTCCTTTGTGGCAATTCCTTCATTACATGATTTTTTTTTTGGTCCCTCTTGCTAAGTAATGATGTAGTTTCAGATACAGTTTGCACACTTGACCAAATCCTACAGATATTTTGTTTCCTGTGTTGCATTGTGCAAATGCCTATATTTTGAACTTGTGATCGCAAATAGAATTTGTTTATTGTAACATCAGTCTTTCACTGTAGGTTAATGGCAAAACCATGTATAGTGTGAGGATGACTTTTATGATATGGGTTTTAGTACTAGGTTAATAAAGGTACTCACTAGTAGTCTTTATGGAGGGAAGGAAGGAAGAAAATGTATTTCTACACCAAAAAAACAAAATAGAAATACAGTAGTTTACTGAGTATCATGAATATGCTGTGTATTGATCACCCAATCTCTCACAACTAATCTTACTAGAATTACATTAAATTCCATTAAAGATATATGCACTCCTCATGTATTGTTTAGTTTGCTGTGATCAAAATACATAAAATGCAGTCTTCAGAAAAATCATTACGTTGTAAAATAAAATAGAATTTGGAAGTGACTTAACAGCATCACTATACATTGAAGCAACATTTTCTAACACAACCGCCAAAGGGTTTTATTAAGTTGCTTTGGACTGAAGCTCTAATGGGGGTTTATCCTTGCCCTGGTGACACTTAGACTTTGTTCACAAAGAATGGGGAAGTGTGCCAAATTTCTGGCTTTTCTCTTGTTCTGATTTGCTCTACATCCTAATCCACACTTCTCCTCCTTCTCTTGCTTTGCCTCATTTACTGCCTTAAACTTTGAGTTTTAACCATTAATTTCTGGGGGCAGCTTCCTTGGATATGCTTAAGTGAAGCAGTTAGTGAACAATTGCAGACAATGGCTGGATAGAATATTGCGACATACATAGAACCATCCACAGTCTATCATCCTATCTCATATTTAGAGGTGTAGATGAGCCATACTGCAACACATTGTTCTTGTAATAAGGACTGTTGTTTAGAATTCCAGTCTATTTCTGTTTGGTTTTTTTGCCTCTTATGCACACAGAATAACGTAAACACTAAGTTCAGATATCATGCTAAGGCAGAACTAAACCAAATTATGGCTTTGTTTGAGGCTGAAGCCCAGTATTTGTGGCTTCTAAACTGATTTATATCTTAGCATGGGTTATGAACCTAACCAGCTGTAATTTATTAAAATATGGGTAAGCAAACCTTAGCTTACCACAATACACAGTCACATTTATTTTCTGATCATGTCTATATATTTTTTAATTTGGGTTCAGGTTTCTTTTCTATTGAACTTTCTTCAATAAGTTAGCTAAGTGGTTGTCTAATTCCTTCATTTTATTTATATTGAAATACTTCCTGTTTATTCATCAGGGCATTTTTAAGTATAGTTTTAATGTGACATTTAAATATTGGAAAACAGACACATTGTTTTCATTGTAGCCTTTTCATGTGTTTCTACATCCTATTTCATTTCATCTTACATTCTATTATTAGATATTTTTTTATCCCCTACTCAGCTTAACATTTTCCTGGGGTGCCTTTTGGCATCCTTCAAAATAAACAGACCTGTTGCGAATCATTGAGGAAAAACAATTCTCTTCTGGTATCTCTAAAATGTAACTGAAGCTTCAGTAATCAACTGGTTAGGCAGGTTAATTTTGCAATTCTAAAACAACTATACAGTAAGTTCTATGTTTAGTACTTGGAAAAAGTTCTTTGGAGGGCAATATTGTTGGCATTAAACCATTTAATTTTTGATTTAAGTGAAATGTAAGCAATATGATTAATTATTCATGGTAATTCTTAATACTATAGAAAATTCTTAACTAAACCTGCAGATGGAGCTAAAAGAAAGGGAAAGACAATTGAATTTTAAAGGAGATAAGATACAATTCCATGTTATCTATAAATTTCAGATTCAGGTATGAAAGAAAAGCTAAGCAATAAAAAACGCTCTTAGTTTATCTCAATGACAGTGATTTTTTTAAAAAATACTATTTTTAGAACGCCTCGTTTCCCCTAATTTCATTCTTTATAAAGTCTCCATTGAAGTTTCTTCAAACAAACATGATTCCTTCGGCTAAGGAACTGAGATGAGTACGTCCTCTAGAGTTGGACACAATTGAACAGGGCAAACCTTTACCTTTTATTACAGTATTTTTTATAAATAACTCAAGGCAGTGAATATACCTGATACTCCTTCATTCTTGTCTTTCCCCCAAAAAACAATATTTTAAGTTATGTTGAGAAAGAATGACTGGCCCCAAGTTATCCAGTTAGCTTCCTTGTCTAAGTTGGGACTAGAACTCTCAGTCTCCCACACAAGCAATATATAAGCATGCAAACTTGCATTAGGATGGTGAACCTATGACCTTTCAACTGTTAAAGATTACGACCCATCAGATGTTCCTCTCAATCCCTTCACTGCTAGCCATACAGATGCGGATTTTGAGCAACATCTGGTGGATATATTCCTTTCCATTAATGTCTTCTCTCAAGTTCTTGTTCTGGAACATTCTTTTAACATGCTTTTGGAAAGAGAGATAACTACAAGGAATTAGATGTTCATGCCTATAGACTAACCTTTCATTTGAGGCGTTGGATATTTTAGCTACTAACCAAGCAAGAGAGGTGTTTTAATTATTATTCTTTTGAGAAATTATACGTTTTCAATTAGTTTTCAGGTTAAGGAGCACATTTCAAATAAGAAACAACTAAATATGATTTCTGAAATATTGAATGTAGGATTCTACATTCGGATGAAAATGGATAACGGATGAAAAGCAAAAGGATACTTTATTTTTTAGGAAAATTGACATTCAAGCATTATTGCAGGATTGTGCAATATCTTGGAAGTGCATTTGGAATTAGAAGAGACATTGGAAACAATTCAGTTTACCAAAGTTGGGAAATGCCCTACAGATTTCAACTGAGCAGTATAATTTTCTTGTAGAAGAATGTGGATAACCTTGAAGAAATGAAGCAATAACAAAAGGAAAATGAAAGACAACACAGTCCTTGGAATGGAAAAGTTGTGAAAAAGTAATCCTATGTTGTCACAAAGGTGCTTTTCCAAAAAGCAAGTGGTTTTCTTTTTTCTTTGAAAATGCTTTGCTTCTCAACCAAGAAACTTCTTCAATTCTTGAATGATAAATGAAACATTTTCAAGGAAAAAAACCAAGAAATTCCAGTTGCCTTTTGGAAAAGCTATTTCCTAAGATCCATGATCTGGATGATTGAGAATCTTCACAGACTAATCCCACCTTAATTCTGTTTGGCATAAGATGGGTCTGAAGGAAACTGACAGACTTTCAAGATTCTGTTATATATGTATATCAATAAAGTAGCATTCCGGTAATACTTGTTTTGTTTAAGTACTATTTAAAAGATACAGCCTAAAGTCAAGGAGGGAATCAAACAGCCCAGACCATATCCCTCCTGGGCACCAAGTTCCAGTTAAGCAGGAAAAAAAACGATATCGTAAACAGGAATTATCAAAGAATCACCAAGAGAGACAGGGAAAAGTACTGATGATATTACCTAGCCTGCTAATGAAACATCTGTTTTTTCAGAGAAAAACAGTAAGTGAGCGATAATATTGACTGTAGTAGGAAGAAGGAAAATAGCTAAACTCTTGAGGTCAAAGTCTCCTTTTTGAAAGGGAGGGAGAAGTACAAATGTGTTCAGCATATACTGCTTTTAAAATAAAGCATGCAATATTTAGTAAGTATTCAAGCAATAGGTTCCTGTGCATCTTAAATCTTTTCTGAATCCCAATCCTTTTTTTCTTCCATAAGGAATTTCCTTCCTAGAATACTAGGCTGAGTTGATGAAATTTGGGATAGTAACCACAATGGTTTATGGTGTGAAAAACTGTTTGTTGCACTTTTTAGACAAGCTGGGATCTGATACTGTAACAAGTGTGGGGCAGGGAGAAATTCAGTGCTAAGCCTTTTCCATGGAAAAAACAGTAATGGAAAAAGCTTCCGTTGTTGACATTCTTTTGTCAGGCATTTATTAACTGGGCTTATCCTCAGGTTATTTTTTTACTTTGAGGATCAATAGTTTCCCCTTTCTGGACCTCAATTTACTAAAGCAAAGAGGTCACAATGGGGAGTAAGAGAGATAATTTATAACCTGATAAGAACTTTCCTTGTGGAATTAATGTGGTAATTGTGTCTCTAAGCTTATTTATTTATTTATTCATTCAATTTTTATGCCGCCCTTCTGTTTAGACTCAGGGCGGCTTACAACATGTTAGCAATAGCGCTTCTTAACAGAGCCAGCATATTGCCCCCACAATCCGGGTCCTCATTTTACCCACCTCAGAAGGCTGGAAGGCTAAGTCAACCTTGAGCCGGTGATGAGATTTGAACCGCTGACTTACAGATCTACTGTCAGCTTCAGTGGCCTGCAGTACAGCACTCTACCTGCTGCGCCACCCCGGCTCATGGAATTATACTTTAGTACATGTGTGCTATAGCTACAAGAACATACAACAACACACAAGCACGAAATAGATTTAAACTAAATGTCAGCCGCTCCAAACTTGACTGCAAAAAATACGACTTCAGCAACAGAGTAATCAACACCTGGAATGCACTACCTGGCTCTGTGGTTTCTACTCCGAAGCCCAAAACCTTTAACCTTAGACTATCTACAGTTGACCTCTCCCCCTTTCTAAGAGGTCTATAAGGGGCGTGCATAAGCACACCACTGTGCCTACCATCTCTGTCCTATTGTCTTCTTTTGTTACTTTTTATCATTACTTATCTAATGTTTTATTTGTACAAATTACCACCCTATAATTGTTTGACAAATAGATAGATAGTGTTGTGGTTAGCTCTGGCCCTGCTCCTGCCCCAAGGACTGTGGATGTGGGGGAGACATCCACATGCTGCAGGCCTGTTTTGCCCCCGGTGGAATCTGCTGATGAAGGCTCCTCTGACCAAGAAAACATGAGTGACAGGGAGGAGGAGAGTGTGGCAGACAGCTCAGAAGGAGATCGATTATCTAGCTCCTCCTTGGATTCAAAACAAGAGTTAATGATACAGCCACGCATGCGGAGAGCGATGCATAGGCAACAACTGAGAGATTATTATCAAAGAAAATGAGGCCACCTGTGGTTGGGTGGGGCTGTGGTAATTAGTGAGGCTGCTATAAATAGCAGCCTGTGGGTTTGGCCATTGTGGAGGATTATCTGATCTTTGTGTTTCGTGAGTGCTTTACTGACTTTGACTTTTTGTGTGCTGATTTTCCCCGCTTTGAAACTAAACCAGAGCAAAGTGTGTTTCACTTTGTGAAAGAAGGAGTGTGAATTGCCTCACAGCTGCAAGCTAAGTATCACAGAACTGATAAGGGACTTGTACAAATTACCAGTTTGTTTGGAGACGAGTGTTCTTGGCTATACCAAGAGGGCTTGGTTAAGTGAATTTTCATTATAAAGAACATTGTTTTGAATTTTCAAACGTGTGTCTGAAATTTGTACCTGTGAATTTTTGGGAGGATTCTACCAGAGAGCCCAACAGGATAGATAGATAGATAGATAGATAGATAGATAGATAGATAGATAGATAGATAGATAGATAGATAGATAGATAGATACATAAGTACATAGATTAATTCTTTTCCAGGTCCCTAAGCTCTGACTGAACACAAAGACGTAAGTTTTCTGTATTTCACCATCCTCTAGCATTTGTCTGGATTAATGCAGACTACTTATAGCAAATATGACATAATGAACCATGCTAGCATATGCTATCGTCACATGGTAATCTGATTTCCAGAAGATCTAAGGAAGAAAGAAATCACATGATTAGAATCTGGGTGTGGGGTAGAGATAAGTGCAGCCTGGTTCTGGCAGAGGCCATTCTCAAGGTGTGTTGGACAGCTTGATAGATCTCCTCTGCACCCACTAATTTTGACACTTGTTTCTTGGCCAGTGGCAAAGGTTCTCAAACTCTGTGATGTCCAGCATCCCTAAAACAATAATTGATGTTTCCTCTCCTAAATAAAACCATTGAGCAGCATCCTAACAGGAAAGTTGACTGCCAGAGTAGAGGTCACACACTGACAGCAGCTTCGCCCAGCATACTTTTGGTAGGCAAGAGGCTTCCAGCTCATTTCCAGGTGGTCTGCTCTAATCCGTCTGTACCACATGGATCTGTCCATGTGCCCACTGAGAAAATGAGCATCCCATCCTCCCCAAAGACTTCAGTTCTCTTGATGCATCAACTGATCACCTTCTCCATTATTTCTCTGCCCAAGAGCTTGGAAGCTTCCCTTCTGTTCCCTTTGGTCATCCTCTAAATTTCAAAGTGGGATATTTTCCTAAGCCTGATGTGCAATCAGCTAATCTCCAGTCAGAAGCAAGGGATACTAAAGCAGTTCCAATTATGTTTTGTTCACATCTTGGGTTGGGGGGAAACACACCTTGCGGAGGGACGTCAGTATGGTCAGGCTGACTGCAGTGGATACAAAGACTCAGCTACAACACCATTAAACCAAGGGTGAACATCCAAGAAGCTACTAGAAAATGACAATCCTGGCTAGATCACCTTGGACAGTATACAGAAGTGAGTTGGCATTAGAGCCATTCCTGCAAGTGCAACGGCTGTTTCAAGAGAGCTTGGCACCCAGATCTCAGATACAGCATTGACCAGCATCAACAGATCAGGGAAGGCCACCCTGGTCTAAGCAAGGCTAAACTGTGACATGCCCCAAACCCACCCCTCAAATTTGCTAATGACTCTGATAAAACCTGACCCAAGTGGAATGTTCAAGCAACTCACTTGATCTCACAAGTGACTGTTCTTGTTTTAAGACAGCCCAGTGTTTCTCAACTTTGATGATTTTAAGATAGGTGGATTGCAACTCCCTGAATTCCCCAGTCTAGGAGTTGAAATCCACCCATCTTAAAGTTGCCAAGGTTGAGATAGCCTACATATACATGAGCCTGTAAATCCATGACTATCATTTCATTTTTAGTAAACTAATCCATTATTTTTCCATGACTAAAAGCCAGCTGTATTAGGGTGGTGCAGATAAATAGATCATGCAAAACAGCAACTCAGAAGTGGAGGGATTTTCACAACAAATCTCTTGCAAATAGTTTGGAATTAACTTTTGGGATTAAAGCCATGTATTCTTGAGATATTCCAAACAGTACACAAAATATTACCAGTTTACCAGGCATTGAATTTTTTAAAAAACAGACAGATAGATTCAGGGAGCAGTTGTCAGAAGTCAGATGTATGTTGCAAAGTTAAATATGTACTGAAGGATTTCTGACATATTTCCATTATTGCGTTCAATCACACCACCATCTGTTCCATTTGCAAGTCATTCCAAAAGCACATTAAATCCAGCATGCATTTCCCCACTTGTTCCTATTACCCAAGCTCAAACCACTACCCAATCAAGGTTGCCAGATGCTGAGTTCATTTTTCCCCTCCTAGAAATCCCAAAGCTCCATGAATCAACAAAACCCTTGTTTTTTTCATAAAAAGAGAAGCAAAACAAAGCAAAGCCAAACAAAAATGCTTTCTGCTTCCAGCAAGCTTTGTGATATCTTTTTTAAAGAATGTAAAACTTCTGGAGAATTTCTGGCTATCAGATCTATGTTGCAAAAATCCAAATGACCACTAAGAGACGGTATGATCTGTCGTATCTCTTTGTTGCCATCTGGTATTCCACATCCCAGTTTTGGTAGCTCTAGGAGAGATATTACCAATCCCAAATGTGTGACAGGCTTACCTTGTATTAAAACCAAGTCCCATCAACTGGGAAAAGCCCTTCATGGCACCGGATCAGATTACCTCAGGGACCGCCTTCTATTGCACGAATCCCAGCGACCAGTTAGGTCCCACAGAGTGGATCTTCTCCGGGTCCCGTCAACTAAGCAATGTCGCCTGGCGGGACCCAGGGGAAGAGCCTTCTCTGTGGCGGCCCTGGCTCTCTGGAACCAACTCCCCCCCAGAGATTAGAACTGCCCCCACCCTCCTTGCCTTTCGTAAGCAACTTAAAACCCGCCAGGCATGGGGGAATTGAGATCCTCTTTCCCCCTAGGCCTTTACAATTCTATGCATGGTATGTATGTATGTATGTATGTATGTTTGGTTTTTATATTAATGGATTTTTAATAATTTCTAATATCAGATTACTATTGTACACTGTTTTATTGTCGCTGTTAGCCGCCCCGAGTCTTCGGAGAGGGGCAGCATACAAATAAAATAAAATAAAATAAAATAAAATAAATAAATAAATAAATAAATAAATGAGATATCTTTTTACTGTTTCCTTTTCCACCTTTATCTTTTCAAAGCTGAATTCACATTTAAGTCATTTAAAAGTTTATCACTCTGATGGGATTTTTGTTTTTAGAACTAAATTTCAGAAGACAATAGAAAACTTGTTACCCTTATTCCTCAGCTCCATCTCAAAAGCATACACTAAAGCAGTGGTTCTCAGTTGTGAAGTGCTGACTACAGATGGGGTTGAAAAATCAACTAGGTGAGACATCAAACAATTAAATTTGGTGGTAATTTAAATCAATGTAAAATCTCATGGATGGAGAAGTAGTGAGCAGCTTAAAAATGAAAATACAATATACAATATTCCCTTTGTATCCATGTAGTTGTACTGGTTGTGGATATTCTAGAGAGGAAAGAGAAACTAGAAACATATATCAGATCAATGAGAATTGTTTCCTTCCTTCTTAAGAAGCTGGGGAAAACCGATCTTTGTCAGAGAATGGCAAACTCCTTGTTCTGCTCATTTCTTTTTAAGTTTGAATGTAAGATCAGGGACTGAGCCTACAAAAAGCAAATACCAAGCCCAGATAGCAAACAAGAAGATGGACAAAAGAACAAATGAGGCAACCCAGGGATCAAAATCTGAAAGAAAGCACCTGTGACTGAAACATTAACGGTAAGTAAATGGATTAATTTGGTCACACTGTATACTAAGAAAATAAATGGAAAGGAAGTTCCAAATAAAGTTCAAAGAAGCAAGACATCGTAGATGGAAGGGAAAATGTATTGCCTTGTCAACAAAATCCTTATGTCAGCATTCCAAATAACGTAAGAGAAATAAATCAGAGTTCAAACCTTGGCCTTTTTCCAAGTTCCAATTTATTAACAGAGCCATGTTGGTCATGAACTGTAGTCAACATGATACTAACTTTTCCTACAGTTCTCCACTTAGGTTAAGGTTCATCCCTCATCCCCGCACCCACAAGTTCATCGCATGGACCACTCTGGTTCTCTCAACATCCACGATCTTCCCATATACTTCCAGCTTGTGCTGAACAAAAGATGACCTTGACTCTTCGAAAAGAATTTGTTGTGGCTAGTATCTTTCCCTCTCATGCAACCATCCCTCCCCAATTCCCACAGTACTTTTCTACTTGTGGCAGGCCAAAGTCTCTAACTCAAAATTATGGTTTTGGCATGACACCTTATTGTTTCTCTGCTAAATAAATAGGGAAATCTTTGTCTCTCTAATATTCTTCAACTGTGTTAGACTACAATTACTATAGTTTCCAGTCCAAATGACAAAATCAGGGGTAGGCAAAGTTGTCTCTTCTATGACTTGGGAACGTCAACACCCAGAATTCCTGAGCCAATCATGCTGGCTCAGGAATTTTGGGAGTTCACATGTCATAGAACAGCCAATTTTGGCTGCCCCCGGACTACACCAGGTTAATGGATGGACGAATAATTAATTAATGGACGAATACTGATTGTTTCTGGATAGTACCCAGTTCAAGAAAGCTAACAAAAGATATGATGGGAGAAACACTTATCAGTTTAGTTTTTATTCCAGATCAACTCTCATCTGCAATTCATTGCCCTTCTTAATAATCAAATAGTAAATACATTTGATTGGGCTGAGTATCCCATGGTTTCAGAAAAAAATAATAGCACTGTACTGGTTATATCACTATCAATTTAGGACAAATAGCATGGTTCAGCTTCTAACCATTAGCTTTGATCTAAGGTAATTATTATATTTATCTAAGAAACACTTACTTTTATGTAAGGAAAAAGACGCCCTTGACCTGAAGCTCAGTTTCTGTTACCTTTACGGACATACCCATGTAGTTTTCTTAGCAAAACTATTAAAGTTATTTGCCATTGGGCGATGGAATGTCTACCCAGAGATCTCAGAAGAAGCACCAGGTGGAGGAATTCTCGAGAGAAATTCAAAATAAGAGACTGCACGTCTGAACTAGATAGGAGGAGAAAGAGGTTTAGGATAGCCATTCCTTAGGATTTCCTAGGGTAGAAGTTTGTTTATAAAATTTATTGGTTTATTTACAAAATGTATTGGCTGCTCATCTTGCTATAGGGTAACTCTGGATGGCTTACTGTTACATATACAATTAAACATAAGAAGTTAAAATCAGATATAAAAAAACAGGGACACATGGAGAGAATGGAGGGTGGAATGCGGGGAGGTAGGATCTGTTATTATTCAATTAACCATTCCCATTGCACTGTTCCCCCAGCGAAGCCCCAAACTGATTGGAAAAGCCATGTCTTAAGGCCCTTATGAAAAGATTGGAGATTTACTGTATATGGTGTTGCAGTGGATAGAATCCAGTACTGCAGGTTAATTCCGCTGACTGCCGGCTGCCAGCTATTCAATTCTCACTGGCTCAAGGTTGACTCAGCTTCCGATCCTTTTGACGTCCGTAAAATGAGGACTTGCATTGTTGGGAGCAATATGCTGATTTTGTAAACCGCTTAGAAAGGGGCTACAAAGTACTGTGAAGCAGTATATAAGTCTAAGCACCATTGCTATTGCTATAGCTGTAATCTGGCAAGTGTAATCTATTAGATGTAAGTTTTGGGCTTGGGCCTAACACATAACTTTCTTCTGGGCTTTCTTCTTCTTTCCCACTCTAAAATCTAGCTCATTAGTAGTAGTCTGGATTTTTTGCAGCTGATTTTTTGTAAACAAGGCTTGCAGGCCTGATTTTTCAAGATAGTTCCTCACCTTCTTACTAGACCAATATTTTTTAGCTTTTTTCAAGATCAAGTTTTCTAAGGTGCTGCCATCTACTGTTAAGTGCTGTTAAGTGCCAAACTCAGCAAGTCCTCGACATACAACCACAACTGAGCCCAAAATTTCTATTGCTAAGTGTGGGAACGCGGGAACTAGTGTCTTGGAATGTGCGTGCGAAAAGCATAGACCTTGAGCATGACACGTATGATGACCCAGTTTCTCTAGCAACATTCTCCTTCCCTGCACTCTTATCTTGCTTTCCTTGCTGCTAGCCTAAGAAAAGTGCAACATTATATATCATGAGGTGGGCTGATGGGGCCCTTCTCTCGCTCTTGCTTTCTTTTTCTCATGAATCAGCACCTTGAAATGTAGCACAAGTTATGTGATTTTTATTGGTTATATTTTGTACGTTTAATACGTTATAAGTTTGAATTGGTGTAACAGACCCATGTGAAATGTAGCATCACAGAAGCCTGCCTTTCTTTGTTTGCTTTCAATAAAAGGGTCATCCTGGATTTAATCTAGGTTGCTTCACCAGAGAGAAAATCCAGGTTGCCTCACCAAAGAGAAAAAGTTGTTTTTAAGTTTCTTGTCCGAGGTTTTTTCTCTTACATTGGATTTGTGAGTAACCCGCAGTCAGTTGCCAGCTGCGAGCTTCCATAGCTAAGCAAGACGGTTGAATGGATTTTGTCCTACTTTATAAACCTTTCTTTTGCCACAATTGTTAACTGAATCATTGCAACTGTTAAGTTAGTAATATGGTTAAGTGAATCTGGCCTTTTTATTGACTCTGCAGTCAGAAGTTCGCAAAATGTGATTACATGACCTGGGACCCTGCAACCATCATAAATACATGCCAATTGCCAAGCATCCAAATTTTGATTGCATGACCACAGAGATACTGCAATGGTCACAAGTGTAAATATTGATCGTGTTACTTTTTTGAGTCCCATTGTAATTTCAAAGAGTCACTAAACAAGTGGTTGTAAGTTGAGGACTACCTGTATCTATCAGCTCAGTCAAAGCAGCCACTGTCTTCAGCAGTTGTACATTTTTTTCTCAACTAGCCCAATCCTTTATACCAATTACAGTACTTTTGAATTAAATTAGAGATCTAGAAATAATATGAATTTTATTTTGGCAATCAATAATGTCTTGCAACATTCTTCTTTTAGCCTCAGTTGATTCATTCCTTCTTGCATAAAAGGAGCCCGGCCCACACATTAGGTTAAACAAATATTGCATTAGCTCATCCTGTACTACTGATACAGGTAGGTTGGCCAGATTTTTTATTGAGAGAATTACAGTTTTTTAAAATAGGGATGATACACACTGTATAGTACTGTATATTCATATACAGTGGTACCTCTTTTTATGAAATTAATTCGTTCCCTGACCAGGTTCTTAAGTAGACAAGTTTGTAAGCAGCAGCAATTTTTCCCATCGGAATCCATGTAAAAGCAAATAATGTGTGCGATTGAGAAAACTACAGGGAGGGTGGAGGCCCTGTTTCCTCCTAGGAGATTCCTAGAGTGGCCTCACAGAGGTTTCTCTCTGCCTTTTCTGGCCCTGTTTCCTGCCAGGAGATTCCTAGAGAGGTCCCACAAAGGCTTCTCCCTGCCTTTTCCGATTACAGTTTTGGAGGCTTGGGTTTGTATTTTGTAAGTGGAAAATGGTTCTTGAGAAGAGGCAAAAAAATCTTGAACGCCCGGTTCTTATGTAGAAAAGTTTGTAAGTAGAGGCATTCTTGGGTAGAGATACCATTGTATAGGGCAGGGGTCCCCAAACTTTTTACACAGGGGGCCAGTTTACTGTCCCTCAGACTGTTGGAGGGCCGGACTATAAAAAAACCCCTATGAACAAATCCCTATGCACACTGCACATATCTTATTTAAAGTAAAAAGCAAAATGGGAACAAATACAATATTTAAAATAAGAAGTAATTAAGTAATAAAGTAATTTATACATTTTTATTAACAAGTAAATTTAAACTTAAATCAAGAAACTCCCATTTCTCCTTCATTCCTTCCCTCCCTCTCCTCTACTTCTCTTTTCCCTCTTTTCTTCCTTCTCTCTCATTTGTTTCATTTTCCTCGCCCTCGTTTTCTCTCCATAATTTTCTCATTTTTCTCTTTCTCTTTTTCTCTCTCTCTCACTCTTTCCATCTATCCCCCTTTCTCTCTATCTCTCCCTCTTTCTCTCTCTGTCCCTCTCTCTTTCTCTCTCTCTTCTCTTTCTTTCTCTTTCACTCACTCTTTCTCTCTCCCTCTTTGTATCTCTCCCTCTTCCTTTCTCTCCCTCTTTCACCCTCTCTCTCTCTTGCTCTGCATGGCCCCAGCACTGGACTTCGCCGTCGCCTCCGCCCCCGTCCGGCTCTCCAGCTAACCCCCTGAATTCGCCCGAACAGAGGCGGTGGCGGTTTCAAAGGACCAACATATGGTCCTTCTTGGTGCTGCGTTGCTGCACTCTCCAAGCTCCGCTGCTGTCCTCGGGCACTGTTACTTCTAAGCTGCGCTGAGAGAGAGAGAAAGAGCGGAGAGTACCGGACTTCGCCGTCACCTCCGCCCCCGTCCGGCTCTCCAGCTAAGAGGCAGCAGTCACGTCCACCCCTTTAGCCTCCACGCCCAGCCCCACGCCGCCTCCGCCTCCTGGTAGCGCGCCGACCTCTTCCTGCAGGAACGGGTGATGGGGTAGAAGTGGTTGGATTTATCTACACGCGCACCTGCTGACTGGGAAGAGGGGAAAGGAAAAAAATCTGCGCCTCCAAACAGGGGAGGGGGGGGAAAGAAAGAAAAAAAAGAGCTCCAACTTGGCGGAAGGCAGGAGGGGAGAACCGAGCGTGCTGCAGCAAGTTTGCTTGGCTTTCTGGAGCTTTTTTTTTCTCCCCCTCCACCACCCCTGTCTGAATGTCGTTTGTCGCTTAGGAGTGACCCTCTCTCGGGCTTGCTGTGGATGTGGCGCGGATGAGGGGAAAAGCTCGGCTGCCCGGGAAAGCACATTTGGAAAGTCTCTGCGGAGAGCCAAAATCCCAACGAAGCTTCTTTTTTCTTCAGTAGTCGGTAAGGAGGCGAAGAAGAGGTTGAACTGGTTTTGCTAATTCGCGCTTACGGCTTTTCCCCTCATCCACGCCGCATCCACAAGAGCCGGTCTTTCTCAGGGCTGAATTGTTGCAGCCTCTTAGGCCGCCTCCACCTCCGGGCGAAGGGATCTCCTCGGTGGAGAAAGGAAGGGAGCCAAAGGAAGCTCAGCGCAACGACGACCGGCTGTTGGTCCCTTGAAGCTGCTGCCGCCGTCGCCACCCACCGAGGAGATCCCTTCGCCCGGAGGCGGAGGCGGCCTCAGAGGCTGCAACAATTCAGCCCCAAGAGAGACTGGCTCTTGGTCCCTTGAGCCCGCCGACGCCTCCGTTTGGGCGAAGGGATCTCTGTAGTGGGCAGTGGCGGCGGCAGCTTCAAGGGACCAACAGCCGGTCCTCGTTGAGCTGAGCTTCCTTTGGCTTCCTTCGAGGCGGCAGATGAGCTTTGCAGCTTTGCCTCGAAGGAAGCCAAAGGAAGCTCAGCTCGGGGGCAGGCCTGAAGCAGCCGCCATCGCCTACTCCGCCCCACGCTTCGGCCGCGCCGGGGCCAAGTAAGCCGAGGCTAGGCCCGTCGCCCCCGGCTCCAAGCACGGGGCCTGGGTGGTGGGCAAGCATCGGGACGGCTTCGCCATCACCTGGCCGGGGAAAAGCTCCCCTCCCTGCGATCCAGGACAGTGTGGCCGTTAACAAGTTAGTGCGCGGGGGTCATGATGGCTTGTTTACTGCCCCCTCCAGACGCTCTTGCAGGGCTTCCAAGCTCCCCGCGGGGCAGCGAAGAAGCAAAAAAGCAGCACTCTCCCGCTCTCTCTCTCCCTCTCTTTCTTGCTTTATTTCTCTCTCTCTCACTCCCTTTCTATGTCTCCCTCTTTCTCTCTCCCTCTCCACATCAGATCCCCCCCAACGCCAAAAGTGCCCAAACGCGTGCAAACCTCACCGGTGCAAAAAAAAAAAAGAAGCAAAAAAGTGGCACTGGAGGGACCAAGACGGTCTGCAGCTGAGCGTCTGGAGGAGGAGGAGGCGGAAAGCCAGGGGGTGGGGAGGAAAGCAATTGGCCAATTTCTTTCTCGCCTTTAGGGAGAGGAACTGTTGCTGCTCTGCCATAGGGTGCTTTCCTCCCCGCCCCCTGGCTTTCCTCTTCCTTGCCGTCGCCAGACGCTCAGCAGCAGAGTGGAGGGGAGATTTGGGAACTTAGTATATAGATGGTAAAATCTCGTACGCTGCTGCGGGCCGGGTAAATGGCCTCAGCGGGCCGCATCTGGCCCGCGGGCCGTAGTTTGGGGACCGCTGGTATAGGGAAACTTCCTCAACCTGATTCAGCTGCCTATGCTTGCCATTTGGGTAACCAATGTTATCACTCAAGATGAAGTGAACTTTTTATGTCTCTGAAAAAGACACTGCAGAAGTTAACTAGAACAGTTTAACTTTCACTCCATTAAACAACCTGATGGTTGCTCAGGTATAGACATAGAAATAGGCAGGAGATTTTTAGATCTGGGAATTCACAAGGCCCAAACACAAGAGGGAAAACATCAATAAAGGGTTATTGAAAACTGTTGCATCTGGAAGAAAAAGGAGGCAGAACAGGTGTGAAATAAATCTGCAGTCAGTCATAGGTTCTTGCTGTCTGCTAATGTGTCCTGGCAGACAACTGGGCAAAGTGGTATACACCTTTCTGAGACAAAGTTGAGTAGGCACTAATTTAGATTCTGATACGAAGTAGCTATCATAATCATTATTATTATTATTATTATTATTATTATTATTATTATTATTATTATTATTTGTGGTTAGCTCTGGCCCAGCTCCTGCCCCAAGGAATGTGGGGGAGACATCCACATGACGCAGGCTTCTTTTGCTCCCGATGGAATCGGCCGACGAAGCCTCCTCTGACCAAGGAAGCATGAGTGACAGGGAAAAGGGGAGTTTGGCAGACAGCCCAGGAGGAGATCAGTCATCTGTATCATCCCTGGATTCTGAACAAGAATTAATGACACATTCACGCATGCGTAGAGTGATGCATAGGAGACAACGACTGAAGGATTATTACAAGAGAAAATGAGGCTGCCTGTAGTTGGGTGGGGCTGCTGTAATTAGTGCTACAGATAAAAGTGCAGCTTGGTGTTTTAGCCTGATGGCAGTTTATCTGATTCATTGTTTCGTCAAGATCGTGGTTTTTGCTGTTCAGCATTGTGTGTGTGGACTCTCTGGACTTTAGAATTGGACTCAATTTCCCAGTTATTGGATGAGCAATTGGACTGCATTTCACCTGTGCCTTGTGTGTACTACAAAATCCCTTTGACATTTAAAAAGGGAGCTGTTTCTGTTTTTCTGTTTATAAAAACTTTTGGGTTTTCCTTTTATTGTGTGGTATGTGTCTTCCTGGACTAATTATCCTGTAATTATGGGTGGTTGAGACACACCGGCAGAATTATTATTATTATTATTATTATTATTATTATTATTATTATTATTATTACTATTTCGATTTGTATGCCGCCCCTCTCCGGAGACTCGGAACGGCTCACAACACAAAAAACATGATACAAATCCAACAATAAAAAAGCAATTTAAAACCCTACATATAAAAAACAATCATACATCTCAGACAAACCTTGCGTCATGGAAGAAGCAAGGATGGCAAATACGGAATGGCAAGGGGAAAACTATTGAAAACACCCAGAAGAAATGTAGGAAAGTAATTGTTGGCAGCTAAAATGGCAAACATAGATAATACTAGTAGTTGTTGAACATGGATTATTGGTTTCAATCCAAAGAAAAGGTGTTTAGTGATTGGATGTTCATTAGAGTCCAAAGTCAAAATACTGAGAGAGCAATCCATGGTAAGGGTACTGAAGAGGAAACTAACATGCATAGGACCTTATTTGCTGTTCTCAGAGAAAAACAGATTTGAAAATGGATCAAAGGTTTTATTTGTCAAAGGATCACAAGCAAAGTTTAAGGCCAACTATTAGTTCATCTGACTGAACCAGAGAAAAAGGAAATATTACCACTTATACCACTTTCCTTAACTCTAGAAGTAGTAAGAGTAGGTTCAGATAGAATTTAGAATCGTGCACATATTTGTTAAGCTTAGATCACATGCTACACCCATAATAGAGTTGACTAGAACTGACATTTGGGTAACCCATGTTATCACTTCTTAAGATCTGGATTATCAGCAAGACAGGGAGAATAATGTGTGTGGGGTTGCAGAGCAATTAGAAGCAATTGCATTTCCAGAACTTAGTTGGAAAATAACAAATTTAGTAGTTTGAATAAAAAGAGGAAAAAACTGGAATGCTGTTTTATACTGCTCTTTCACCAAATCCTTAGAATCCTTAACCTAAAAGGGTTAGGCTGTTCAAGATCCTATAGCAAATGTAGACAAAATGTGCCATTCCAGAAGTTTTTTAAAATTTATTTATTTTGTCCAATACAAATTGAAAGTTAAGGAGAATAAAAACGTGTAGTAGTAAATATCAGGGAAGGGATAGAAGAAGAGATATGAGAATAGAATACAGTACATAAATGAAGAGTAGAGGAAGGATATATGGATGGGAGAAAAGATATATATAAAATATAGGAGAGACAATTGGACAGGGAACGGAAGGCACACTAGTGCTTTCAAGTTCTTAAAAGGATCCTCATACCCTGCCTACACATTTACGTCGGAAGGCTATGACTTCAAATTTGTTGATAACTAGACTGCCACAAAAACCTACCCTGCAGGTTTTCAACAATAGCTGGTCTATTGACTATAATATCCAGGGATTATTGAAATTGGAGCCCAGCAATGTCCATAAGAGCAGTTTCGCCACCACTCTATCAAGAACATTTCTTTTTTGTTTCATTCTTTTTAACTTAGCTTTTAATATGCTGCCAAGAATTAGGCTCAAAGGTTAAACTAGAACAGATCCTATAATTCTGTCCAAATTATACTATTGGATGCAGCTGTGAGATTTTAGAGTAAATGTCCCTTATTAAATCTTTTTTTCTATAATTTGATGACCAAACTAATTTAGTTTTAAGTGAATATTTAAGTGATTCTTTGTACAAAGGAAGGTACAGTATTTAGTAAATAGGAAGAGAAGATTGTTAATCCATTTTTTTTGTTTTGTGTTCTAGGAAAGGAATAAGGAAATTATACAATTATACATTTTTTTTTTAAATTGGGGGGAAGTAAATAAAGTTTACAGGCAAATAATATTTGTTTCAACTTCCCAAGAGTGTGATAAAAAATGCCCCTAACTTCTTGTTTCTTATATTAAACATTAATCTGTAAATCAGCTCCATTAGTTCCTGCCCAGGGATTTTACATAAAATTTTTAGTTCAATATAATGTTTGGAAATGGAGTTAGATTGACTCTTTGTCTTGTTGCAGTCCTTAGAACCAGTGAATTGCTACAGCTCTTTTCATTTCTTCTAATGGTGTTAGAGATACATTGGAGGTACATTTAGAGCTACATTAATTTTGAGAGCCACAGAAGCAATTCTAGTTTATATCTTTGTTTTTTATTAAATACATTGGTGTAATTAAACCTGGTTTTATGATGTTTTGCTAGTGTTCAGGTAATAAAAACAAGTAAAATGGCAGCAGTATAATATGTAAAGAAGTATCTCATACTGTGTATAATTGTTAATTTAAATTGATATTGTTTACATTACATGATGAAAGTAATTTAAATAAGTGGTGGCAGATAATTTTACTGTCTACTGTAATTCAGGCTTTCCTGATTTATATCACTTTTTATAAATAGAGGGAAAGAACAAACACAAGAAAAGGAACATTTGATGGAAGAAAAGAAAAAGAAAAAAGCAGGAAGGAAAGAAAAAGAAACAAGGTGCTCAGAAAAAGCCACTCATTAAGAGATTTCAGTTATATGATTTAATGCTCCATTGTATTTTAATAATATTAATAGGATATAGATATAATATGCAGAGTATAATATTAATAGAATATAATAATAGAATATAATAATTGAATCAGTAATTAATCAGTACATTGTAGCTAAATAAGTTTACAATAACAGGATACGCTTGCCCAAACTGCTTGCATCTGGGAAAATGTTATTGACTTCAAGTTTTAAAATTAAAGTGCATATAAAATGCCTAGCTATAAATGGAAAGTGTCAAATATAAAGCCAAACATTATTCAGTCACGAGTGCTCTTCTGAAGATCACTCACATGCTATTTTTTTTAATCTCTAATAAATCCTAAAGGATTCACATTGGTTTTTGTAGCCTCAGCTGTCACTGACTTTCAAAAACCAGTCTTGCAGGAAGTGCGTACAAATCCAGCTATCAAGTTAACAAAAGAATCTCTGCTTTAATTCTCTGGCTTCAAGTTTCGTATTGCAATTTTTTCCAAACATGTCTTTAAACTCTTTTCCTTCTAGATCTACTAACCTCAACTAAAGTAAGCGGTGCTCTGTGTTAAAAGTTAAAGCTCCCACTTCTATCCCTTGGAATTCTTTAAGTTGATTTTTATGCATTAGATTAATGCTTGTTTAAATCCAAATTACTATCAGATGATTGACAGACATGTTCTTCAAAGGCTATCTGAGGTGACCTAAGATCACATTGTGAAGATGAGTGCTTTAAGATTCCAAAACTAAGTTTAGGCACTTGGCTTTAACTATGAACTGGAGCCAACCCAAGTTTCTCAGCTTTCAGTTTGAAAGACAAATGCACAAGGAGATAAAAATCTTATTAAACAGAGTACAAAAGTGACAGACACTTAGTCAGAAATTTTGTGAGTTAATTGCAAGATAGCAGCAAGCGATTGGTAGAAATGAAACTGGACTAATGGGTGAAAATTGTCAAAACAAAGCAATCGTAATGAACATTGTGAATGAGTCAAGTGTAAAATGTATGTAGACTACCCCCACCTTATTGGCCTTCCGAAAAGCTGTGTAAAAAGACTTGGTTTTTCCGGCAGGCCTAGGATCGTTGATCAGATGGCACACCATCGGGATCTGGCCACTAGAGATATGCATGATTTTTTCTCAACTATTTTAATTGTTGATTTTAAATTTATTTATTCATTCATTCATTCATTCAATTTTTATGCCGCCCTTCTCCTTAGACTCAGAGTGGCTTACAACATGTTAGCAATAGCACTTTTTCACAGAGCCAGCTTATTGCCCCCACAATCCGGATCCTCATTTTACCCACCGCGTAAGGATGGAAGGCTGAGTCAACCTTGAGCCGGTGATGAGATTTGAACCGCTGACCTACAGATCTACAGTCAGCTTCAGTGGCCTGCAGTACAGCACTCTACCTGCTGCGCCACTCTTTGTTCTGAATTGTTTTTAGTGGTTTTATACTGCATTTTATTTGTATTTGGCAAAGAGTCCTTTGGGAGTTGGGCAACATATAAGTCCAAATAAGTAGGTAGGTAGGTAGGTAGGTAGGTAGGTAGGTAGGTAGGTAGGTAAGTGAGTAAGTGAATAAAAAAATGAATGAATGAACGAACAAATGAATAAATGAATGAATGAGAGGAAAAATTGAGTAAGAAAACAGCCTATTAATAGGAGTAATGATCTTTAAGCATTTGAGTCTACTTAACTGGAGTCCCTCTTTTGGTGCTTGTTAGACTATTTCATATATTGAGCTACTTTTTAATGATGTATGATTACTTTTTTTGTTGATTTCTTTATTATTGTTTTATGCTGTTCATTGTTTCAGTTGAATGGCCTTATAAATGCTACAAACATATAAACAAACAAACAAACAAACAATCAAACAAACAAACAAACAAACAGGGGTTGCATTGTATATTGTTGATTTTGCACTTATATTCCATCTAAAAGCTAAACTACTTCAAGGTAATTTTAACAATAAGTCTTACAAATAGAGAAAAAGAGATTTAATCAGAAACAGACACTGGATGTAGCTACAAATTGATATTTCTTCATCTAACATAGTTTGAAATAACTTCTCAATTGATTAGTGGAAGGCACGAGGTAAAACATTTATCATTAGAAATTGATGCAAAGTTTGGATAGCATTTAAAAGCTCTCACAGTGGATGGAACGTGGGAACAATATATTTCAATGGTGTAAATAATTATATTGTAGAAACTTGCATTGTTCTACATGATTTTATGTTTTTAAGATAACTGTTGGATTTCTTTCATAGAAAAAGTCCCTGTTGAATTAGGCCAAATAGAGGCCTCAGGAATGGTATATAATCTCCACAATGGCCAATGAAAGGCCCTTAGGAAGCAGGTCATGAAATTAAAACGTCGCCCTTCACACATTTAGTACCTATAAGCTATTTATTTTAATTCTTGTAATCATAAATATTTATGGAGCATTGTTATTCTACAATCAGAATTAATTCAGTGAATAAGCAATAATAATTTCTAGCACAACATAAAAGCCAGATAAAGATTTTAAAATATAAACAAATGAATGGAAAATTTTAGAAGAGGCAGACAAATGGGCAGAAGTGAGAGGTCAAAAAGAATAGAGAAATTGATTCTCTATTTTATTTTCAACCGGAAAATTAAAGAACAACACTAACAGAAAGCATCTGCTGAAAAAGAGATAACCACACTAAAATTCTAAAGAGAATTTGTGGTTTGTAAATTAAATAAATTGTGGAAAATTACAAATGATTTATGATATTAAAATAACTGAACGATAACTTTGCAGATTCTCTGTATAAACAATATGAATACGGAAATGTAATCTTTGAAATGGTTTTTCTATTGTAAGTAAATGTACCTGTTGTAATGCTAACTACATAATATAACATGTTGAAAATTTATTGTGTCATTATTTAAATTTTGCTTATGTTTCTTCTCTCTTAAAATGAGAATGCATTTATGTATATAACCTCAAGTGCAGGAATAAAAGAATGGAATCAGTAAGTCTGTTTAGCTTTTCCAGAGGAAAAACATGTTTTGTTTTATCAATGCAGGTATTGTACCAGGTTACCCTTATTTCCTGAAAAATATCTCCTGGTTGTTTCCTGTGCAGAGTTGACTTTTCAACAGCATTTATTAAATTGCTGAGCTAAAGTTGTTATGCAGTAAAATATCAACATGAAAACAATGAATTTCTCCAGCTGCAGACAGGACAAAGTAATTCAAAACAAGGGCAGTGAAGGAGCATAAATGCTAATTCACTTGTAAATGCACATGTCATTGAATGAACTTGAAAACTGTAATTGAATATGGATCCTGAAAAACAATCCTTGATGAATTTGTTGATAATTTTGGAAGTAATGAGATCTCTTTTTTTTTTTTTAAAGATATGTTCATAAGACTTAATTATAATAACTTCATGGGTGCATGTTGTTGGATCGTGTTACTTCCAACCAATCTAACTTGTCCTAGAAAAAGTGACAAGTCACAAGTATTTAACAGAATAACAGAGTTGGAAAGCACCTTAGTGTTCTTCTAGTCATCCTTCTGCACAAGCAGGAGATAACATTATACCCAGTGAAGGGCTGAATTATTTTTACTACAACACTGTGGCTTATTTTGTGGGTGTGGCTTACTGGCCATATGACCAGGTGGGAGTGGCTTGGCGATCATGTGACTGGGGCATGGCTTAAAGGTCATGTGACTGGCTTAAACTTGACGTCACTCAGGTCAAGGGTTTGGGATAGGGTTAGGGTGCCTGGCCTCTCCTTGCCTCAAAGAGACACAATTTCCCTATCTATTTACTATTACTGAACATCCAAAATATACTACTTAATGTTGTAAGCCGCCCTGAGTCTAAGGAGAAGGGCAGCATTAAAAAAATAAAATAAATAGAATAAAATAAATAATAATTCTATGTATATATGCCATATGTGTACATACATATTACACACAGGCACACAAAAATATACGTTATCTACTATATAAACTGTATGTATATAAACACACACACACGCACATCTCTTCTAACATTCAACCTAATTTACTGTAATAGGAAAAACCTACCTAGAGCCCAGAAGGGAAAAAAAGAAAAACAAAATCAAAATTTTTCTACCGGTTCTGCGTACCTGACCATACCTGTAGGAGCCCATCACTGATTATACCATTTCAGACAAATGGCTGTCCAATCTTTTCTTAAAAGCCTCCAGTGTTGGAGCACCCACAACTTCTGAAAGCAAGCTGATCCACTGATTAATTGCTCTCAACTGTTAGGAAATTTCTCAGTTCTCAAAGTTGCTTCTCTCCTTGATTATTCCTTCTGCTATCCTCCAGCAAACTATGCATTCTGCACAAAAATGATTCCAAGACTCATGGTTTTTGCTAGGTTCAATACATTAATCTGCTTGGGTTAGGGGAGGGGGGGTTGGATAGATGACCTACAAGTTCCTTTCCAACTCTGTTAGTCTGAGATAATCAGTAGCAGAATTGTTACTAAGTGAAATAAAACTGAAACAGTGATTATGAATTTTGTTGCTCGCCTTCTTTAATTTCTTGTTCTTTACAGTTTCATTTTGTTCCCAAAGTGCTTAAACTTCACAATGAAGAAAAAGCTTAACCAAACATTATTTTTTTTATTTTTAAAAAAGCATTTAAATGTTATTTAAATTAGCAAAGTAAAAACAGAGAAAGGAATCACTAGGGTTTAAAAAAGAACTCTTTTCGTTCAAGAGATGAATGAGTAGTCTGATAAAGTAGTCAAATTTAACTTTTTGTAGTTTAGAAGCTTGATAAAGATAAAAAGGGACCACTTTATTACATGGACTGTTATAAAAGATCAACAAAGTGTCGCACGTGCTTTAATTATTTCCTTCCATAAATAAATAACATGTCTCCATGTTTTATTATGTAGAATAATGAATCAAATCCATCTCTCTCACACACAATAGAATTTCAATAGGTATGTGAAGCAATGACAAGGGGGAATATTATTATTTGTTTATCTATTTAAATTTATGATAGTTCAACTCCAAGTTTTATACACTCTGAAAACTACCACAAAAGTGCGAGAAAAACCAGGTAGAATTACATTATAAAAATACAAAGGGACTTTATAGGATATTCAATATAAGTTCACTACTAGTTACTAATTAACATATTATTTGCCAATGATGTCCCAGAAGAGGTACTTTTTACCTTACTTGTGCCTAAGATCACACACACACACACACACACACACACACAACCACACATAAATCTGTTTAGGAGAATAATTATATACTAACCTTTCCCATGGCTTTTTTCCTTCATAATTTATATTCAACAAGGAAAGGATTGGTATTTGTACCTATTATATTACCATTTCTGCTGTTGACTGTAATTTATTCTCAATATTTTTCAGATTCATGAGATACACTGCCTTATTCAGTACAGTTTAAGTACAAGCAGGAATTACAAGCTAGTAAAAAACATTTCCCTGAAATGTGTATTAAATTTCATGTGTACTGCAGTTTCATTAAGAGGACTTCCTCCTGTCATTTCTGCTATATGGGTTTCCAAAGAAAAACATCACTTTTGTGGTGAAGTTTCTACCTCATTTTATTTGCATTACAAAAAGAAAAAGAAAAAAGAAGCACTTACCAGTGGCAAGTAGCCTTGACATCAGGTTAATTTCCTCTCCTGCATTTATAAAGGGCCCAATGATTATCATGTTGATAATAAGCATTCCATTGGGGGTCTCTGGCATTCTCATTTTGAGAAATCCAATCATGACACATCTGGAAAATATCAAGTTGCAGAAAGCTGATGAGCAGAATGCTTTCAGATTGGTTTTTGATGTGCCTGAGGCCATTTTAGCTGGATGGAATTTTAAATATCTCTGTAGTTAGGAGTTCCCTCAACAGTGCTTAGTCCTAAATGATGAGTGCAGTTTTTGTTCTGTTTTGCATATTGTGACCCACAACCTATTGCAGTTTGTAAATCAAAGATTACAGGTAATCCTCCACTTACAGCCAAAGTTACACCGTACCTGCATAAGAGTTCTTACAACCGGAATTGAAACTTACAATGGTCAACCTTCCCTCTTCTTTGGTGGCATCACTGCACTCCAAGGCCTCGGCATTTGGGCCACATTTATCACCATTTTCAGCATGTGTTTTACAAATTTTTTACTGAAAGCATTTATTTCTAGTTTTGGGCAAAAAACAGCCTATACCAAACCGTTAGTTTGATTAACAACTGTGATATTCGCTTAATGATCACTTAAAGTCATAATATTGAATCGGACCTAATTTACGACAGTGATGGGCAGGCTCCATTGTGGTTGTAACTTGAGGACTACCTGTATTCATTTATAAATATTAACAACTGATATGTCAAATGTTTCAGAATGGGCCTGCCCTAATTTCTTGAACTGATCAGGTATGGGGAAGAGAAGTATTTTCATGCTAACTGCAAGACAGATATAATGTAAGCCAACAGTAAAGTTAGAAGGAGCATTTCTGGGGTATATATTTCTTGTCTGGATTATCTCTCAAGACTGCCAGTAGGAGGAGAATTGCAGCTACATGGACAATTTCTATACAGCCATTGTGACACAGTATAGCTGTACATTTCTGCAAGAAAGGGTGAGGAGTGGGGGTGGGGGAACAGATTACAAGATCAGACGAGATAAATTACAAGGTGTAATATTCATCTCAGTTTGGAGGCAAAAATAAAGCATCAATGAGGTTTCTATTCACATTTTTGCTCATATTGACTTTTCTCAAAAATTGCAAACATATAAATAAAATCTGCAAATGAAACTTTGACTACAGACTTGCAGGACAACAGAGGACTTTTCATGGAATATTGGCTATGTTTCCAAGGCAAACAAGCAAAAGACAGCAATTTCTCCTGTCTATATGGCACAAAAATATTTGCCAGCCGAGTCATAATTTATTACTATTTCTTAAAAATAGTTTCCTGAACATAAGGTCCAAATTTGAATACACACACACACTGTATATTACTGTATATTACTGAAGAAGCCAAATGCAAGATTCAAGTTACAAAGATGGGCATCTGGCACTAATCAACTGTTAAACAGGGTGGGTTCTACTCAGTGAAGGGCTACCAAACGTTTTACTACCAGACTGTGGCCGTGGCTGATACAGGACGCCCTCCATTTTCTTTGCACATCTTACAGTGCAAATTGGGTGCTCTGGGTGGAGCTCCATTTTCGCTACCCCACTCGTTCCACCTCTTCCAGGCAGTAGCCCACCCCAGATTCTACTTATCTTCCCTACCGGTTCGCATCCAAACAAACAGAGATTAATAGCACATGTGACCCTTGTAGTATTTTGAGAACTATGTATAGTTCACTTAAAAGCAAGATAAAAAACATCACCTTCATTGATACATTTTCTACAAATCATTCATTTAGGAGCCTATACACCAGGGCTCCATGAAGTCTTAGCAAGTTCACAAATCTCTTCACTCTTCCCAGCAGTTCCCTGATAATTAAATGAATACAGGTAGTCCTCGCTTAATGGTTCACAGTTACATTGTATCACTCAAAGCTACCTATAACCCAGTTCTGGAGTTCCGACGATTATATCACCACCATCCCTGCAAATTCCATGAACCCATCTTGGGTGCCTGGCAACCAGTTCACCTTTATGGCCAGTTGCAGCATTCTACAGTCATGCTGTGACCACAATTTAGAAGGATTTCTGTCAGTCTCCAGTCTTTTCAGCTGGTTTCCCACAAAAAAAACCCCCACCCATGGGAATAGACCAATATTGATTCACTTAATGATTGTGATGTTTGTATAAGGATTGCCACAAAAACCTGTTAAATCAGGTCTGGTCATGACTTAGCATCATCATGACTTACGATGGAAATTCTGGACTCTGTGATGGTTATAAGAATTACCTGTAGCTAAACGGGCACAAAGCTATTTATTTATTATTGATTGATTGATTGATTGATTGATTTTGTCCAATACACAATGAGGGTTTTAGTGGGTATACACATAGTAAAATACATGATGAAGGTTATAGAGGAGATACTCATAGTAAAATATATCTAAGAAAGAATAGAAGTTATAGGAATAGAACATATCAATGAAAGAATAGAAGAAGAGATATAGGAATAGAAGAAAGGTATAGGAGATATAGGAGAGCAATAGGACAGGGGACGGAAGGCACTCTAGTACACTTGTACTCGCCCCTTACTGACCTCTTAGGAATCTGGAGAGGTCAACCGTGGATAATCTAAGGCTAAAGTGTTGGGGGTTTGGGAATGACACTATGGAGTCCGGTAATGAGTTCCACCCTTCGACAACTCGGTTACTGAAGTCATAAATTCTTTTTAGTCATGTTAATTGGATTTTTAGATATGTATATGTTATATTGTTTCTGATATGTTGTGAGCCGCCCCGAGTCCTTGGAGAGGGGAAGCATACAAATCCAATAAATAAATAAATAAACTATATTGAAATTTATACAATTATTATTATATAGTAGATAGTGTTGAAAGTACTACAGTAAAACAAATAGACATTAACGGTGATGAAGGATCTACCATCTTTATGGCTATGTGTTTTGCACAGGCGTGTGTGTGTGTGTTGCCGCTTCTGTTACTACTGGTGCACTGCGCATGCAGCTCCATGTCTCCAGCCTGCATGCGTGTGCGTCCGAGCAAGATTTCACTTCAGCACATGCGCAGGAAGCAATAACTGGGTACGAGAAGGGTTTTCAGCAATTTTTTTGCTTCCTGCACACCGGAGACGCGGAGCTGCGCACGCAGCTCAATTTTCACTACTGGTACAATGGTGTCGACTGTATCAGTAGGAACCTGCTACTAGTTTTACATAAATACCATATTTTTGCACTATTTTTTTTAATTTTTTTTATTTTCCCTTTTTTTAATTATTTATTGGATTTCTAGGCCGCCCTTCTCCAAGCGGACTCATGGCGGCTTACAAATACAATATAACATTGAAAATCCAACCATAAAACTAATTCTAAAAACTCAACCTCTAAAACAAATCAATCACTTTCATCTAAACCACCGTCGTACTATCGCCCAGAGCAGAATGTCATGCTCAACCATAAGACGCACCTGACCATAAGACACACTTAGGTTTAGAGGAGGAAAACAAGAAAAAAAATCAGGCAGAGTTTAATATAGATGTCCTCTCCTATGACTTACCATCATCATGACTTAGGATGAAAATTCTGGACTCTATGATGGTTGCAAGCTCTGCCTATTGAACTCCTGCACTGGGGAAAAGAGACAGAAGAGGTGGGCAATGTCAAAGACAGAGAGGCAGGGTTCAGCACTGTAAAAAGATTGCACCGGCGCAGCTTGGCTGCTATTCACCAAAGGACTGGCACCATTTCCACCCACTTTGGGGGAGAAAAAAGTGTGTCTTATGGAGCAAAAAATACAGTATATATTTAAAAAGCCACAATTAGCTGGCATCAGACATTATGTTAACCCATAGAACATACTAGGCAAACAAATGGTATAATCATAAAAAGTAAAATGCCTATTTTAACTTCTACTACAGTATAATCCCAAACAATTATCCAGCTCCTGGACAATTTTTATCAATCAATTTTTATTATGGTGATAGACCAGAATAAGGAGGATAGAATACAAACAATTTTAAAAGCTAAAAAGTATAGAATACGTAATTTAAAAAACTTTCCCACTGGTCTCCTGGGAATCTGACTACCAGCAGAAACAGTTTCCCTTACCCCCATTTACACCAGAGAAGCTAAAGGATGCTTCCATGTTAACAGTTGGAATCTCTGCTCAACAATAATCCACATTTTGCCACCTATGCTGCACTGATTCTTCAGATGACGACACAGAGGGAAGAAAAGGATGAGCAGATATCACATCTCCCCTCCCCCAGGAGATACAACTCCAACTGCCCGAACCATCAATGAATATGAACCTAGCACCACCCTTGCAAAAATCACCCACCCAGTCCCAGGTATGTATTGCAGATAGTTTAAACCCACCAGGGATCTCTGCTTTACTAACTTCCTCTCCCATCATGACATTATACTGCTCTAGAAAACAGGTACAACAGATATTAATCATATTTTATTCAGTTTCAACCAAGGTGAAACCAGGAATAAAGCATGGAACAGCCAGTTTGGAAATCTTAGTCATCGGAGTGAGTCTACTGTATTCTAAGCAGACTGTTCTGCATATTAACAACTCTTACTATCAAGCAAATTCTTGCCAGATGCCCAATTCAGCCTGAATTTCCTTATTTTAGTTTCACCCAGTGGAACCTTCTTCTGCTCTTGGCTTCAACAGAGGACAGATCAGATCCCTCTTGCCTCCGAACAACATTTTGGATATTTATAGCTGCTATCTTTGTAAACCATTTCTCAAAGGGCTTGGTTGCCTTTTTAAAAGTATATTTTATTAAAGGTTTTTAAAAGAAGATTAAAAACTAACAAAGATCAATACTATACAAAGTTCAATGGGCTTGGTTTCTCAGGCCCCTTATCATTCTAGTTCTCCAGCTCACCTGCTCCAACTTTTTCATATCTGCTTTACAAACAGAACTGAACACACTTTGAAGCAGCACAAAGTACAATTAAATTACTATCTCCTGGGAGTTGAACACAGAAATGCACAAGAAATCTAGATTGGTGCTCCAATCTTGTTACTTGCTCAAATTGTATTGATGGTCAGTTAGTATTCCTATGTTCTTCTTACATGTACTTCTGCTAAGCCAGGAATAATGAGTAATATCGCATACATTAGCTGCCCCGAGTCTGCGGAGAGGGGCAGCATACAAATCTAATAAATAAATAATAAATAAATTACTTTTTCCTATATGTATGCAGGAATTTATATTTTTCACATTCAGACACTATCTTCTTGGATTTGGCTCAGTGTTGACTCTTTTGGAAGCTATTTTGAATCATGATTTTCTTTTGTTCTTTTGTGGCATTAGCTAATCCTCCAACCGTGAGGTTATTTGCAAATAAGTATCCTTCCCATTCCAACATTTGTGTCATTTAAAAAGATGTTGAAGAGTACTAGACAAGGTTGGAGCCCTGAAAAATGCTACTCAATATTTTACTCCAGAATAATGCTGAACTAGTTATCAACATTGTTTGATTGTACTTTTTCAAACTGTTGCAAATCTCCTAGGTTTCCATACTATTTATCCCTATTTCTCACAAAACACATCTTACCATGTTGTTCAAGTGGTAAGTATGTAGCACCCACAACATTTGCCCGATTTGCTAATGCAATCTAATCCAATCCAATTCAGTCCAACCAAATCACATTATAATGCATGAATCTAGCACACAGTAACAATGTTTTCTTGAAAATTTCATTTGTAGCCATATTATAAAAATACTAGTAAAATTTTATCTAGAAATGCAAACATTAAAAAAATCTTTGTAGATGTTATACCGTCTTCTAGGTCCGTGTTTTTCAACCAGTGTGCCGCGGCACACTAGTGTGCCGTGAGACATGGTCAGGTGTGCCGTGAAGCTCAAAGAGAGAAAGAAAATAAGAGAGAGAGAAAGAGAGAGAGAGAAAGCAAGCAAGAAAGCAAGAGAGAGAGAAAGAAAGAGGGAGAGAGAGAAAGAAAGCAAGAGAGAGAAAGAGAGAGAGAGAAAAAAAGAAAGCAAGAGAGAAAAAGAAAACAAGAGAGAGAGAAAGAAAGAGAGAGAGAGAAAGAAAGAGAGAAAGAAAGCAAGAGAGAGAGGGAGGGAGGGATGGTGGGAGAGAGAAAGACATAGAGGGAGGGAGGGAGAAAGAGAGCAAAAAAGAGAGGAAGGAAGGAAGAAAGAAAGAGGGATGGAGAGAGAGAAAAAAAGAAGAAGGGAGAGAAAAAAAGAAGAAGGGAGAGAAAGAAGGAGGGAGGGAGGGAGAGAGAAATAGAGCAAAAGGAAGGGAGAAAAAAAAATTGTCCAAACTTTTTTTAGCGCCCCCCCCCACACACTCAATGTGCCCTAGGGTTTTGTAAATGTAAAAAATGTGCCATGGCTCAAAAAAGGTTGAAAATCACTGTTCTAGGTTACACTTTTTATATCTAAACACAAAAATTAATTCAACTGACTTCGAGGAAGTTGGATCATATTCCACATAGAGAACATTAGACAACTTCTTTTTAAAAGGTTTGTTTTTTTCCATCTTACATATTTAAATATACAATCCTCAATATCTTAGACCTGCATTCAATTATTCATTATTGTACTTTATATTAATGGTAATAGACCCCGAATCACTCATATAATCTGTATATAAGTATATGCCCCTTTGCTGCTGAAAGATCCTGCTATTTTTAGTTTCCAAGAACATCATGTAAGAAATGTCTTAAGTAACATAAGAAATATAAAATATAGTTTACATACTGAGCAGGGTTCAAGGACACTAAATGTCACAGCATTGATACAATTTCTTAATGCAAGTAGCATCATATCCCTGGCAACTTCAGTGCATTAGATTAAGGAAGACAGTTCTCAAATTTCTTTCTTCCCTTTTGAGATTTCCACTTAAATGTTACACTACATTCATATATTACACTGAATCATAGTCTGGTTTGAGGGTTTTACTTTCGTGTGTTGCACAAATCATGTTATTTTTTCAATAAACCACAGTTAAGCAGTGTGTCCAAGCATGGTAGGCTAACCCAATCTCTTTCTCTCTCCCCCCCCCTCTCTCTCTTCAAATAGACTTAATTAACAGAGGTCCCATGTAGCATGGTCTAAATAATATAGCTCTTGTTAATAAATGATTTTTGGGGCAAAAAAATAATAATTATAGTCCTAGCATTATTTCTTCAAAGCTCGTAAATATGTCAGAACCTAATACACTAGAACTGTGAGGAATGATGCATCAAATGTATTTATTTTTTAAAAAAATGTTTCACATACACGTTAAAATATAAATAACTACAAAGTTTTTATTTAGCTTTGTATGTATCACTGCAGTCTCCTGACTACTGAAATGGGTGGAAATTATATTTTTAAAAACAAAGCGTTTACTCATTCTCAGCTAGTTTTAGGAGATAATTTATATCGTAACTAATAGTGCTTTGTATTTGTTAATACCCAATTTGTGTGCATGAAAGCTTTCTCTCTCTCTACCAATCAATTTAATAATTAATAATAATAATAATTATTATTATTATTTATTAGATTTGTATGCTGCCCCTCTCCAAGCACTCGGGGTGGCTCACAACAACATAAACAGTGTACAAATCCAATTTTTAAAAAATACAATTTAAAACCCTTATAATAAAATAATCACACAATCCAATCAAAGCACACACCAATCTTGACAATAGGGGCATGTGTTAATTTCCCCATGCCTGGCGGCAAAGATGAGTATAGATACAATTCTAAAATCAGCCATTTTTCTATTCCCCATTTTTTTCCTAATCAATTTGCCTGAATTTAGAAAAGATCTGGCTACATTAACAGTACCGGTAATTATAATAAAAAACAGTCACGGGCATTACCAATTTTGAAACAAATCCTTTTAAGGCAGTGATAATGAACCTCTGTTGGCTCAGGTGCCAAAAGGGTAGGCACCCACAGGTGCCCACACCCATAATGCAATGCCCTCCCCCCATGCATGTTTATAACCCCTGTGCTGCCCCCGCCCAGTGCATGTGCATAGGCCACACTGAAACTATGGAGCTGCCCTACATCTTACCTTCAATGGAGCTGCTCTACCACTTCCCTTCAGATAATTGCAGCCAGGCCTCGCACACCTTGGCCCATTCCTTCTGCAGCCTGCAAGGCTTTCCTGAAGGCCTCTCTAGTTGATAACAGAGCTCCAGATCAATCTGGAGCTCTGTTATCAGCTGCAAAGGCCTTTGGGAAAGCCTTGCAGGCTGCGGAAGGAAAGGGCCAAGGTGTGCGAGGCCTGGCTGCAATTGTCCAAAGCTGAACAAGTTCCTGAAGACCTGTGACAGCGAAAAGGAGGCTGGGGGTGATGCACACAAGTGAACTTCCAGTTGGGCTATTTTTCGCTGTCCCCAGGATTCGGGAGGCTTTCCTGAAGCCTGGGAAGTGTGAAAATGGCCAAAAAGAGGGTTGAAAATCAGCTGGCCATTGCACACATGCGTGATGAAGCTGACATAGGGAAATAGGCCGCCCCGAGTCTTCGGAGATACAAATCTAATAAAAATAAATAAAATAAAAAATAAAATACAAATATGAGTCCACGTGCCACAGGCGGCATAAGTGCCGTAGGTTTCCCATCACTGTTCCAAGGATTCATCCTCAAAACATTGCATTACATAACTCACTGAAGATAGCCTTCCTAAACCAGGGATTCTCCAGATCTTTGACCTCCCAGTCAGTATGGTTTATGGTTTGTTAAGGATGATAGTTGTATAGTCCCTCTATATTTCTTTAATGGGTAGAAACCCATAGTAATCATATATAACAGGTTGGAAATGAAAGAACTCCCTACCTTAGTGAAGGCAGAGAAACTTTTACCAACTTTTACCAACTTTTTCAATGAGGCAGACAAGAATAGATGTATCAGTAATAAGTTCTATTTTTTATTTTTACTATTGATAGGAATATTGCTTTTATTTTGTTCTTTGATCTGGAGAACAAAAAGGAAGGCAATTAAAATTAAGTCTTACTTTTCCTGATAAGGAATACCTTTGGCTATATTTTAACAGACATTTGTCATAAATGTAATTTATTGCTCTTCAGTAACAAAAATAAAATATATGAGATTACAGCAAAAAGTTAAACCAGTGTATACACAGCGGGCAGGTCTTTGTGAAGCATTATACATACAGCATTAATGGCTAAGTAAACATTATAATATTCCACTCTTCTCTAAATGGAACTTCCTCCCCCCCATCAGATTTGGATACCGCAATTTTATTGCTGAATCAAATGGACAAAATAATTGACATTTTCCCCTCATCCATCAATCCTCTGGGCAGCTGCAATGTTTTCTCCGACAGAATAAGAACCTATTTTCACAACTCCAATTTAGAATATCAGTATAATGGTGCATATACTGTTGGCACTGATCCATATGCCTATGAGGGCGATATGGGTTTCCAAATAAAGCAGAGCTTAAAGCTTAAAGAAATGGACTAATGATCATAGTGCTACCATAAGTGAAATGGACACTTATACATTTTAAAGTAGTGCAACTTCAGGAATAGCAGCTTTAAGAATAGATAAAACGTTTGGATTAAACATCTACCATTCTCTTTGACCTCCCTCTGTCTTTTCCGACTACTTATTTTTAATCTATAAATAAAATATGATCAGGAAAATTACCGTATCTTTATCAAAGATGGCTAAAGACACCGGCGCATCTATTTTGCTGAAATGAATAATGAATTTCATGAGAAACAATTAAGGAATTGCCAAGCTTAAATGCAGGTGACCTATTAGCTAACTTACCATTATTGATTAAATTTCCCCGAGTCTTTGGGGGTGGCTATGTATGTCTATAATTGATACTTATTTTTTTCTATGGTAATTTTATTGATGCTACTGTTGAATCCAATGCCTTTGATTTTTTTAAAAAAAAAAATATTTTTATTGATTTTTTAACAAAGTTAATATACACACAACATAAAACAGTGCATAGTGGGGGGGAAATTGCCCACCACTCCGACACACACACATACCCACCACCATATTGTGGGTGTTTCTTATATAAACCACTATAAGCCAATGCCTTTAATGTTTTTAATAATAGGGAAAGGTTTCACAGAAAAAAGGGAAAAGGGAAAATGCTCAGAAGATCTCAAGAGTGCCCACTGACCAGATTAAGGCCCTATACACAGTCCAACAATGATGCCTCTCCGCTCTTCTGGTACTTAACTCAGGGGTCTCCACAGATTGGTGGCAGTCCGTGGCCTGTTAGGAACTGGTCTGCACAGTTGGTGGTGTATAGACAAGCTGGGCACAGCTGACATGACAGGTGGGCAAATGAAACCAAAACAATCTCCCCCCCCTCCCCCGTGAACAAATTGTCTTCTACAAAACCAGTCCCTGGTGCCAAACAAAGTTGGGGATCGTTGGCTTAACTGACCAGACGTTATGCTTAATAGATACTGAGAACTAATATTGTGAGTGGCAGTGAAAGAGTCAAGGGTAGGACACCCGGGGGGGGGGAACTCTACTGCTCCCCTCTCCTTGGTGCTCTAAGCACATGGTCATTTTGTTTAATGGTTAATCCAGAGCTGAGTAAAGAAAAAGAAAATAAAACCAGTGTGGGTAGAACATAATGCTGCGCCTGTGCTCCTGTATGATGATTTGGGGCCTGTATTTACTTTTCCCAAGCCAGGCACAGGAAGACTTCATTTTGAAAACAAGGAATTGGCCTTCCTATCACCCCACAAATATGGTATTACTAACTGTTAATGCAAAGTCTATTGAGATACAGCCCCAAATAGGGGTGGATAAATGAACCATGGTGATTGGATTGTCTAGGCCTAGGACAGCGATGGCGAACCTTTTTCCACTCGGGTGCTGAAAGAGCATGGGCGTGTGCTATCGCGTATGTGCGAGTGCACACACCCATAATTCAATGTCTGAGGAGGGAGAAAACAGTTTCCCCCACCCCTCTGGAGGCTGGAAATGGCCTGTTTCTCAACTTCTGGTGGGGCCAGTAGACTTGTGTTTCACCCTCCTCAGGCTCCAAACACTTCCCTGGAGCCGGGGAAAGGTAAAAACTCCCTCCCTCATGCCCCCTGGAGGCTCTCTGGAAGCCAAAAACGCCCTCCCAGAGCCTCTGTGCAAGCCAAAAACCATCTGGCTGGTGCACACATGCACATTGGAGCTGAGCTAGGGCAACAGCTTGCGTGCCAGCAGATATGGCTCTGTGTGCCACCTGTGGCACCTGTGCCATAGGTTCGCCATCACTGGCCTAGGGCATTCCTTGTTATAATTAAGCACTATGCACCTGTGTTGTAAGTGGGAGCTTAATCTATGAGGTCATTCATGATGTTCACCTATATCTTATTTAATAAACTGCATGTATCAGAGAGCACCAGAAATAAAGTTCTCTTTTAAGGAGCAGTATCAGTATTGGCCCCGATCCTTTGGAACCAGTTCCTGCCGGAGATTATGATTGCCCCCGCCCTCCTTGCCTTTCGTAAACTTCTTAAAACCCACCTCTGCCGCCAGGCATGGGGGAACTGAGACATCTCCCCCGGGCCTATACAGTTTATGCATGGTATGCTTGTGTTATGTTTTCTTTTTAATAAGGGTTTTTTAAAGTGACTTTTAATTATTAGATTTGTTTTATATTGTGTTATTATTGTTGTGAGCCGCCCCGAGTTTACGGAGAGGGGCGGCATACAAATCTAATAAATTGAATTGAATTGAATCAGAAAACGATAAAATTTTAGAATCTTTATATTGCCATTGCTGAGTGGTGCAGCAGGTAGAGTGCATTACTGCAGGCCACTGAAGGTGATTGTGGATCTGCAGGTCAGCGGTTCAAATCTCATCACCGTCTCAAGGTTGACTCAGCCTTCCATCCTTCCGAGGTGGGTAAAATGAGGACCCGGATTGGGGGGCAATAGGCTGGCTCTGTTAAAAAGTGCTGTTGCTAACATATTGTAAGCCGCCCTGAGTCTAAGGAGAAGGGCGGCATAAAAATTGAATAAATAAATAAATAAATAAATAAATAAATAGTCTCAAAATACTGTGTTTCTTACTGTCTATAATAAAAGTGGCTGTTGCTGTTACTGCAATTATATAAATGCTATTTGAGAGCATGAATTGTTTTTATACTTATTTATTTATAATTCCACTAAATAAATAAAAATATTGTGGAGAACAATGTAGGATATAGTGCCAAAGACAAAATGCAGGGAAATAATTATTGATGCATAAATAGGTGGAATCTAAAGTCCCTAGGAGTTGGGTGGCATAAACATTGAATAAATAAATAAATTCTCCCTCCCTTTTTCATATTGTTGCTGTTGCTTTTATCACACTTTTTTAAAATAAAAAAACACATGGGCTAGGTTATAAAGTTCAGGTGGTTTATGAAGATGGACTTCATAGTGGGAGCAAGGGGAACACTGTGATTTGGACTGCATTAATTTGTTCTCCAAACAAGCTCATTTTGTTGCCTGTTCCAGATTGCCATCTGCTATGCACCTAACCAAGTTGTTTGTTAAACACATTTACAGACTACATGGAGTCCCAAGGAGAGTTGTCTCTGATTGAGGAGTACAGCTCACAGCAAAGTTCTGGAGGGAGTTCCTTTGTGCCACACAAGGACTTAGCTCAGCTTACCATCCTTCCACTAATGGAGCATTAGAGAAAGCCAACACTATAGTGGAACAGTACCTCAGATGCTATGTGGACTACCAACAGGACAACTGGGTGGACTTGCTGCCTTTTGCAGAAGTAGCATATAATAACTCTATCCATAGAGGTATGGGACTCACCCCTTTTCAGGTCACCAATGGCCAAGATTTCGTTGCTATGCCTGAATTACCTACAGAACCTCTCTCTTCGACTTCCCTAACAGAGTGGATGGAGAAGCTAAAAAAGGGGTGGGAAGATACCAAGAAAGCACTTGATGAAGCAGTGGAAGCCTACAAGAAACAAGGCGAGAAACATTGGTTGCTCCAACCTCCTTTTATAGTGGGGGACAAAGTCTTTTTGACGACCGAATACATTTGATTGAGAATGCCTATCAAAAAGCTAGGACCCAAGTTTTTAGGCCCTTTCCCAATAGTGAAAGTGAAAAACCCAGAATTTCCCTAGAAATTCTAGAATTCTAGGGAAAACTTACCCTGTATTTGATTGCAGTTTGCTGAAACCAGTGATTGGGTCAAATATAAGACCTCATACCCAACCACCACGTCCCCCAATAATAATACAGGAGGAGACCACACTATTTCAGGCAAAAAATCTTAGACTCCTATATATTTAGAAAATTACAGTATTTAATTCATTGGAAAGGGTACCCTTTGTCTAAAGCCACTTGGGTAAAAAGTTGGCATGTAAAAGTGGACAAACTAATTAAACAGTTCCATGAAAAATACCCAACAAAACCAGAGTCGAGGGGGGGGGGGCGAGGGGGTTGAAGATAGTGTTAACCCCTTCTGTTCTTTTGTTCTCTCCTTTTGCAGGACACACTTTTGTCTTGAGAAGGTGGGGGGGGGGGTGTCAGACTGAAGTCTTCATTTTGAGTTAGAGACTTTGGCCTGTCACAAGTAGATAGAAAAGTATTCTGGGAATTGGGGAGGGGTGGTTGCATGAGAGGGATAGATACTAGCCACAACAAATTCTTTCCAGAGATTCAAGATCATTCTTTGTTCAGCACCAGCTGGAAGTACAGGGGAATGTTGTGGACGCTGAGAGAACTGGAGTAGTCCACGTGATGGACTTGTGGGTGTGGGGACGATGGATGAACCTTAACCTGGGTGGAGAACTGTAGGAAAAGTTAGTATCAGGTTGAATACAGTTTGTAATTAACATGGCTCTGCTAATAAATTGGAACTTGGAAGATGACCAAGATTTGGACTACGATTTATTTCTCAGATGCTAATTGGAACGCTGACAGAAGTATTTTACTTTTAAACTTTAATATTTGTTTCATTAGTCATTCTGGAAAAGCTTTTTTTAATATTAACTATTTCCTTTTCAGATTCACAATTCATACTTTTCAAATTCTGTTTGGTACCTTAAATATTTCTTGTATACTTTGAATATTTGATGTATAGACATTTTAAATTTCTGTTGATTCTGGAAGACATATAGATAAAATTATTGTTAGGTACTTTATATTGTTTTGGTTATTACATTTGAAAATCAGCACCTAGTTTCTTTTAAAGCACAGATAAATATTAGGCAATTACAATTCTCAAAATACTGCTGGGGGAAAACACTTACTGATCTTTAAAAGAGAAGGTCAACTTTCCACATCAGAAAAGATGAGTGTACTGATAACTCTTGGATCCTGTTCAAAATCTTGACTTTTAAACAGTCATGATTTGTAGAGGCTCTTGACTTTCAAAGTCCTTTATCAGTTTGTCACAAAGCCAACCAGTTACTGTACCTTGTAGTGGAGATGGGTAGTATAGAAAGTTAATAAACAAATAAAATACCCTATTGACTGCAAACCTTGACACATAGATCCTTAACCAAAAGCTTTCATATCTCTATTGGCGCCTGAGATTATGCTAATTATTAGAGAAGGGTGTTGTTCTTTTTAAAGTAAGGAACTTTTTAAAGTAAGGAACTTACTTTACATGTTCTATGCTGTATTCACATGTTTTTCATGTAAGGAAGAAAGCTTTTTCTTAAAACAAAAAATCCTAAACTTTTCAAGTTTTAACTCAGCTTTCTCTTACCACTGTCCTCAGACAGAACGGCAGAAGGTTATTTAGCTCACATCTGAAAGTAATTTTCAACATTTTATTATAAATGATCTCATGGCTGCATTCCACTTCTATGATGTATATTGGACAAGGCCCAGAAATATCCCAGATTTAGTCTACCTTCAACCACTGCAAATACAGTGAGTTTGGGTCAGCTACTCTCTCTGCTACCTTATTTCATGGAGTTGTGAAAAAAAAGGGTGAGTGCCATGAATTCCTGAACAAGAGATTGAATTTAAATCAATCACATATTTTATATTTTACTCATTATTTTACAGCCACAATAAACTATATTATAGATATAGAGACAATTCCTTGTGTCTCATCACACTTGGACAATAAATTCTATTCTATTCTATTCTAAAGCTTGCCAAACCCCACTATAATTTAGTATTTCTCTCAGTCATATTTATTTATGTACAGTGTTCCCTCGATTTCCACGGGGGATGCGTTCTGAGACCGCCCGCAAAAGTCGAATTTCCGCGAAGTAGAGATGCGGAAGTAAATACACCATTTTTGGATATGGACAGTATCACAAGCCATCCCTTAACACTTTAAACACCAAAACTACCATTTCCCATTCCCTTAACAACCATTTACTCACCATTATTACTGGTACTCACCATTGAATAAGACACTTAATGATCCTGATATTTATAAACATAATTATTTATTAACAATAATTATTTTTTTTGTTATTTATTTACAAAAATTATTAGTTTGGCGATGACGTATGACGGCATCGGGCGGGAAAAACCGTGGTATAGAAAAAAACCCATGAAGTATTTTTTAATTAATATTTTTTGAAAAACCGTGGTATAGGCTATTCGCGAAGTTCGAACCCGCGAAAATCGAGGGAACACTGTATTTATTTCATCAAGTATGTATTAGATAACAGATAGAAGTACAAGCATGATTTTGAATAGATGAAACAGATACTGTACAAATAAAGGATTAGGGCAGGGATGGTCGGCATGCTGGTGCGCTTATGCCATCCCCCTCCAAGACCTAATAGGAATGGATGGTTAAGAAATCATAGTTTAAAACAGGGCTTAAGTTCTAAACCATGATTATGTTACAGTTTAGCATGTTGGGTGAACACAGCCAATGTAACATAAATAAAACCCGATGTTCACAAGGGGACACGTGAACCTTTATTGCATTCATTGCGTACATATCAGTGTCTCCGGTTCAGAGTTAAAAGATCAAAGTGATCCAAAACCATAATGAGACATCCCGTCCCCCCCACACTCACAGAGTTATTGTCGCTTTTCGGGTTGTATATAAATATTATATCTTTGTATACATATATATAATATATAGTGGTACCTCTACCTAAGAACATCTCTTACTTACAAACGTTTCTAGATAAGAACCGGGTGTTCAAGATTTTTTTGCCTCTTCTCAAGAACCATTTTCCACTTACAAACCTGCACCTCTGAAACTGTAACCTGAAAAGGCAGGGAGAAGCCTCCATGGGGCCTCTGTAGGAATCTCCTGGGAGGAAACAGGGATGGAAAAGGCAGGGAGAAGCCTCAATGGGGCCTCTCTAGGAATCTCCTGGGAGGAAAGAGGACGGAAAAAGGCGGGGAGAAGCCTCCGTGGGGCCTCTGTAGGAATCTCCTGGGAGGAAACAGGGCTGGAAAAGGCGAGAAGCTTCCATGGGGCCTCTAGGAATCTCCTGGGAGGAAACAGGGCTGGAAAAGGCAGGGAGAAGCCTCTATGGGGCCTCTCTAAGAAAATCCTGGGAGGAAACAGGGCTGGAAAAGACAGGGAGAAGCCTCTGTGGGGCCTCTCTAGGAATCTCCTGGGAGGAAAGAGGGCTGAAAAAGGCAGGGAGAAGCCTCCGTGGGGCCTCTCTAGGAATCTCCTGGGATGAAATAGGTTCTCATTGAATACTTTGTTCTGAACAAAGTTGAACTGCGCAACAGCATGTGAAATTGATGACCAATCAGTGTTGCTGCACAGTTTCATTTCACAGAAGTTTGATTGACTTGGAGTTATATTGTGTTAAGTGTTCCCTTTATTTTTTTGAACAGTATATAGCTCTATCCTAGTCTCCCTTAATTTTCAAATTCAGCAAAAACATGTGACATATATGTGTCTGTGTAAATATATATATTCATGTATATAAAATTATATCTTTGTATACCACCAATACGTACGCGACAAAATAAAAATAAAAAAAATTCTCGTCCTGGAGTCACTTCAGCGGGAGATCCCAGAAACGAATGCGCAGCCCACACTTCGGAGCCTGAAACACAATCGAGTCCCCAGTTCTTTTTGCCGAACTCGCGGCTGCAAGCACCAAGATCGCCGTTTTTGGTAAACCAAAATCCTGGGCCCCAAAACGCAGCCAATTACCAAGCGGCCCTCCTCCGGCATCTTCCGTGCGATTGGCGGCTGCGCTGTTAAGGGCAAACAACGACGGCCTGTGTGTTTCATGCGGCACTTCCGTGCGAGTTCCCTCCGCCCTGAAGCTGGCAGGTTAAAAAGAGTGGTTTTAAGTTGCTGCTGCAGCCGCTGACGCCGATCCTCCTCCTCCTCCCGGAGGCCCTGCTGGAGCCCTGACGTGAGTGGGAGGAGAGGCCCGAGCATAAGACTCTTGTGCAATGTACACCATTTTTTTTAAATCTAAAAAACAACAACAACCCACCACTTTTTAACTGCCAGAATTGAGCTCCCCAACCCTTCCCCACTCCTCGGCCCAACCCCACCGCCCGAGGAAATAGGTGGGTAATCTCTGCTGGCTTGGAAAAGGGGGGGAGGGTGCTCTACACGCCGCCCTCTCGCCTGGCTTTGTCTCCTAAAATAGGAGGCCTCTGCTGCCTCCCCCCCCCCTTTTGCCGGGGAACTGGGGAATGGGGCGCGCGAAGGCGGCGGCCACGCGCGCGCGCCCCCCTGTGTTTCCGAGGCAGCTGGTGTGCTGGGTGGTGAGGGTGTCGAAAGCGGCCTGAGGCGAACGTGGTGTCAGTCACGTCCTTCTCTGAAATGCTATTCTTGGTTTTCCCCCCTTCCATTCCTCGTGTTTTTTCATGTAGTGCTTTTGCTTGGATGGAGGCCGTGTTTTAGGCCTCGGCTTCCAGTTGCTTTTGTCAACTTTTCCTCCCGGCGCCGCACCCCAGCCTCCTTCCCGTTTCCTTCCCCATTCGGGCCTTGCTAATGCTTCCTTGGGCGAGGTAAATGGAAAAATCGGGAACTCTACTGATAGAGGCGTTGGATATGCAAACGCGCTAAAAAAAATAAAGAGGAAAGCGTATACCCACCCCGCCCCGATTCATTCCAGCTTATGGAAAGAGTAGCTGTAGCACTACGTACCACTGGACTTGTATTCCTTTCCCCCCCTTGCCATTCTGAAAGCATTGCAACGCCAAAGAAATAAACAGGCCAGTTCTGATTGGTACTTGAACTGGAGACCTTCAGGAAATACTAAGCCTTAGACCACTGTTTCCCAACCTTGGCAACTTGAAGATATATGGACTTCAACTCTCAGAATTCCCCAGCCAGCGAATGCTGGCTGGGGAATTCTGGCTGTTGAAGTCCAGATATCTTCAAGTAGTCAAGGTTTGGAAACACTGCCTTAGACTAAGCCAGTGGTTCTCAACCTTTCTAATGCCGCGATTCCTTAATACGGTTCCTCATGTTGTGGTGACCCCCAACCATAAGTCAAGTGCCAATTCTCCCAACAGAGCTTTACGCTGATTGGCAGGAAGGTCAGAAGGACACCCCCACTGTAAATGCCTGGTTAGTCGGATTGTAAAAATATGTTCCAAGGTGCCAGAATAGAAACTTTAATTCCTAACACCATGGGAAATTTGTCTTTTCCCATGATCTTGGGCGACCTCTGTGAAATGGTCTTTTGATCCCCAAAGGGGTCCCAACCCCCAGGTTGAGAACCACTGGACTAAACTGAGTTGAAGGTACATAGATCTAGGAGAAGCATTGGAAAACTCCTGTTTTTTATGACATTGGATGTGGAATTTCATTGGAAGAGCCCCTTCTGCTCACTGTCATTGCTTTAGGAAGGTCCCTTTTTGTTCTGGGAGCTGAAGAATGCATAATAGCGTGCTTGCAGGGTAGATTGATCTATATTTTATAAAGTTGCAAAATGCATTTTAGCTTAGCGTGGTGTGTAAATGGAGCCAACGTAGTTTGTTCATGGGGCTATCTATCTCACAAAGCCCAAGAACAGGGTTGACTTTGCAGGGGGTAAGTAGATCCTGCAAAATTAGTGTTACGTGGACATCTTTTTGTTATAACAGAGAAAACAAAGTGTTTATTATGCACTCATAAAAAATTGTGAAAGAACAGTTATGGGAACATTAGACTTGCTATTTCTGTGGGGTGAATCACATACAGTCTGGAGTCTGGTGGTACCTACATTGAAAAAACAAAACTATACTTTTATACTGTGGAAGCTAATAGGTTTACTTTTATCCCAGCAATCCACTTGTGTGTTGATTTCATGAGTCTGTTTTATAGATCCCACAGCAACTGTAGGCCATGGAGAAAATCAATATGCAGCTCCACAGATTGATCACAGAAGTGATCCCTTATGATTTGTTCTCATTCCATTCCTGTAGAATTATCTTTCAAAATGCATCTTCTGTCTCTCTAATTTTTACCTATTTACTTATACAGTATTTCAAGAGCCCTTGATTAAAAAAAATAAAGGCTAAAAAATGAAAACTGTTATGCTGCAAAGCACTAATTATAATCCCAGACAAAACCCATTAATTTGATTGGTGGCTACAGTTCATTGTTTATAAGTATGTTATCTGCCCCCCAAAACTGAGTGGGGATAAAAAAAAAAAATCCAGTAAACCATCTTCAGTGGCTATTTTGTAATGCTCTGTCATTTTGCAAGATCATCTATAAACATGTTCCCGCAGTTCCAGTTATTGGCCATCAGATTGAAAACATTTTTTCTGATGTTACTTCTTGAAATAAAATTATGGATTTGATATACTTTTTAGACTAATATACAATACTGTGCATTTTGTGGATCAATCAAATGAAAATACATTTGAGCCATAAAAGCTTATAATAAAAGTGAGTGTTCTGTAGAGTGCCCCAGATCTGTCCTCTACAGTAACTCTCTGTTTCAAAACTTTGAAAGAAATCCTTAAGCACTACAACAAAATTAACGTTTAAATGTTTTTTATAAATTCATATGATCTTACCTGGCTTTTGCACAGCACATTGTTAAGCTTATCTAGCAGAAATTACACCCACTAAATCCAAGGAAGCAATGATGAGGAATAGCATTGCAGCCCTAACATGCAAAAACAGCCGAAGCATGGCAGAAAAAAGAACAAAACACAAAAACGAGCCAGTTTCTCATTGATTTATAGTTCAAATGTAGAAATTGCCAGTATAGCTCACAGAGCCAATCCCAACCTTTATTTAAAGCCAAGAGCAAGAAAGAAGAAAAAGGGGGTCCAAGTCTGACCCCTCCCTCCCACCCAGAGGGGGATGGGAACTGAAGTTGTAAAATCAAAGGAGCCTCTTCTTCACATAGAAAGAGGAAATGGCTTGAGCAAAGTAGCCAGCAGCTCTGGGAGAGGGAGAGAAAGCAGGAGCAGTATTTATTGTAGGTGATCCTAAGGAATCCTGCTTTTTAAAAGGAAACCAGTCAATTCTCAGAAAAGGAGGAGCTGGGGATGGAGAGGGGTGGGGGAGATGGTGTGAGCCATTCTTATCTCTGCAGCAGCCAGACGTTTCTGAGGTGGAGAAGGGGGAGGAGAAAAGGGTGGTGGCGAGGCACAGTTTTTGACCCTCCTCTTTCATTGATGAAATTTAAATCTTTAGGTTTTTACCTTGAAGACAGTTTCTCGGAGTCATTTATTTCTGAAGATAGGTATAGGAAGAGAGCAGGGAACAATCGGTGATAAAATCCCGATGCAGATCATTTTTTGACGGGGTGGATGGCTGAGACGATTATGATTAGGGCTTCTATATTTTTTTTTTGCAAGAGTATTCTGTTGACGGTATATAAATGTTGAATAACTGAGCAAAATATTTGCTACATCAGGAGAGAAGTCACTTAAAGCTCTTTTTTTTCTGAGCTTTTGCGGCATATTCTGAAGGAGTCAGTGTCTTAATTTTTCTATATTTATACAAGAAGAGTATTTATTTTCATAAAGATACAAAATGTCATCGTTTGCAAAAGGTAAGTGTAAGCCTGTTAAGTTTTGTAGTGCCAGAAGCTGCATGATGCGTTGTGTGTATGTGTGCGTTTTTAAAGAGCTGTGCTGTGGCTCACAGGCAGCTACTGGGATCGGGTGGTAATGATCAGAGGCTGTTCAAAAGTGGTATCAGTTGGATTAAGTCAGCAATTCCCTTGTTTTGAGGGTTGCTTAGGTGATAGCAAAGAACTGCCAGTCTCCACCAGTGTGTCTGTCTGTCTGTGTATGAGAGAGAGAAAGAGAGAATGTGTGTGTGTGGGGGGGAAGGGGGAATATGTGGGCAGGATTCCTTTTCTTTCTCCAAATGTTAAAAAAAGAAACACCTAAAGCTAGATTGAGGCAGTTGAAGCAGCTTGCCCTCAGTCTGGTAAATTAAAGAAGGGTCTGTACTGAGTAGCTTATCAGCTGGCCTTCCATTAGCATACTGGTGACCTAAGTGGTTAATAAAGCTCCATTTCTTCTGGGTATTTTATGACCGGGCATATCAGTAGAAAGTGGCTTGGGAACACTGTATTGTGAAATTGCCCACAAGCAAACATTTTTGCTTGATGACTGATGCACTTCTGTGACAGGGAAATAATTATTCAGGGTACTTGTTTCACCAAAATCTTTGTCACGACTGAGCAAAAAGCTGAGCACTACTGACATGACTGACTCTTAAAATAGACTTCTTGAAAGTGATCTTATGAACTCTCTACACAGCAAAACAAAAACATCCCCCCCCCAACCAATAAATGTTATTTTAACATTTGGTGTTGCTATTTTTCAAGTCCAATACTGGAGGAGGCCATTTTGTATAAAAATGGATTTCATTATGTTTCCTAAATGTGTCTGTTTTATAATACAACATGCCTCACTTAAAAGGTAGTCTTGGATGTAGATGGTCTTTTTGATATTTCTCCTACATTCATTAGATTATGTTGTTGTAAACAGAGATTTAGTATTAGTAATTACTAATATAATCTTAAACTTTTGTGGCCAGAATATAACAAGGCACTTTTCTGTACTATCCAGCATTTTTAGTGGAAGGTCAGTAGATCTTACCTTTCTTTTTAATGCATTTAAATGTATGCAATATCTTAAATGCTCCCCCCCATTTTGTTACTGTGAAATAAAATGGTGCTTTTTTTTTGCCCCCAAATCTTGGCATACAATTTTAGGAAGAATTGGGGTCATGGAAAGGGATTTAGCAGAGTACAGCTTTCTATCTTTCACTAAGCTTTTCACACTATGAAAGATAAGCTTTGCCATAAAATCATATTACAGTATTACTTAGCAAATCTAGGCCACTCTAATTAAAACTAAAAAGTGTTGTCTATGTGAAATAATTTTATTATATACACTGCATAAAATGATAAATCTAAAATACTTAAAGCCAGTACAATCAGGCTGGATTTCCCCCCAGATGAATTCATTCAGGTTTGATGTTTAAATGTTTAGGTAGTGGGTCTGAAAGTACATGGTCCATGTATTTCTATTATTAGCAGGAAAGTGGCAGAATTGAAGAGGTCGTGCTGCACAGAAATAATATTGAACATCTTTCAGCAATACATAATCCAGTCATAATTTCTTATAAATTTCTAAAGCAAATTATGTAGATACATGTAGAATTTCTAAATCCATATACTGTAGATTATAACTATATATTTAAAACGGATTAAATAAAACTGTTTAAAATGGAATTAAATTAAAATGGAATGGAGTATATTGTTGACACTACCCACCTGTCCAAGAGAACTTGGACTCTGTCCTAGAGCAATTGTCCACATGCTGTTTATTAAGTAAAACCAAAAAGGGAAAAGGATAGTACTACCCACTACCCAGTAAAGTAGCTTACTGGATTCCAGTTTCAGATTCTATACCATTAGATATACTGTACTGTAAATACAGCTATGGTCCTTGTTATCCTTTTCTAGATACTTTTCTACCTACTTTTCTTTTCTCATCCTTAGATATCCTTCAGTACCAGAAAGATTCTGTACTTTTAATATGGCAAGATATGATCTACTTACTTAATTTTGATACATTTGAATAAAATTTACAGCAGTGATACAGAACTTTGTGTGACCAAATTTCAGGTACCATCTGTACCAATTAGAATGCATCATGGCAAAAAAAATTGATAATTGAAGCCCAGCATACATATTTAATCCTGTTTTGGGTTATCTGTCCCTAGTCTGATCAAACAATTCTAGAGTGTAACTAGGTGTATGCTTTCCTTTCTCTAGCCCTCACCATTGTTTTCCTTCACCCTCCCATCCACCCCCATGTCATGTAATTCAATATCCTTCCTTTGAGGTCCACTTAAAATCACCATAGAGTCAGAAATATCACCCTGTGGCTGTGGTTTTTTGAACAAGCTAGGACTATAAACCAGGCTGATTAGCATAGTACTGCAGTACTTTTAGTTCTTTCATACCTGTTTCATTTCCTTCTCTTACATGTGTGAATGTAAAAAAAAAAATACCTTGTCTCATGCAACATTTATCAAAGTGCAGTTTTGTTTAGTGGGAAAACAATGTTTAAAATGGACTTTGATATAGGCAGAGTTTATAATAAATAGTTTCTTTGTTCACAATTTAGTTGCATTTGAAAGCAGTAGAAAGGAGTCATATTACTTTCCTTTAACTAAAAAGTCAAGGGAGTGTAATTCACTCTTGTCCAATTTTGTACTGGTATTCTAATGCCTCCTTTCACTAAGGTAATGGCACTAAAAGTATGAAAATATCTTGAACGTTTGATTAGACCTATACTGCTTGGCTATCCAGGTGACTCCATTAGAAATACCTTCAGAATCTCAGCTGCAGTGTGATCTGGAAATAGATAAAGCAGTTTCAGTGTGGGATCTTTAAAAGTGACAGAAATCTTTATCTTTCTGTGTTTCCCAATTTATTTAGTTCTTCAAGATGGTCCTTTTCCTTTTGTTTTATTCTCAAGACCTTGTAGGATGGTTGGAGAGTTCTTACTTTGTTTGCACCTGAGCTCCACTGTCTGGGTGTAATATTTTTTTAAATGTGTATTTTCTTAAGTACAATGTTAACTTTTGCAATAGCTGTGATGAAGCAAGTCTTTCTTTCCAGATTTGTTCAAACATTTTTACTTGCCTACGTCACTACATTTGCTAATCCTACTGGGCAACGAGGGCGTCATCGTTTTATTGCCACTTTGGAAATGAGACATGCAGTTGGCAAAAGCAGTAGGAAAGGCAAACAGTTGGAATAAATCTTGTTCAGGGGGGTTGTAACTTTCAGCGTTATTTTTGTGAGACAGGGACATACATCTGTTGTGTAGCTACTAAGAAAGAAAGCTGGTTCTACTTAGAATGAAATTAAAATGCATTTCGTTATCCAAAACAGAACTAAATATATGCACTGTGACATCTGCAGTTGAATTTAAATGTTTCTTCTCTAAATTGGGGTAGATTTACATAATAATCTTTATAGGTGTTACCCCTAACAATTTTCAAGTATGACTATAGCAAACCTGCTTCCAAACCTAACAAATGTACTCTTTTAAACCTAAGAGATCAGCCTTTTGCAGCCCGGAAGCAGGAAAAGGTATTCAGCTCCCATCATGTCTCGCTATCTTGAGAGCCAACAAATCTTGAAGGCATTATCTTGAGGAAGAAATCTTTATAATGAGGAACATGATTCATTAGTTCGTGACACATGAACTCAGTGCAGTAAAAAATATTAAGTAATTATATTTTTGCAATCTGAAAACAATCATCATTCCAGCTCTGATGTTTATTATTAAGTTTCAATAGTTGCAGCTATGATTAGTTTTAATATCTGCTTTAAGTGGCAAAATATTGTAAGTAGAGGTCTTGCATAGCATTTATTATTCCTAGCTGATGCACTTGCAGTGTTAATTGGCACACAAAGAGTTACATACAGAGAACTAATAGAATGCCTTTTGTTTGTGAAGATGTTGAATGAAAGTGCTGCTTTGATAACAAGGTGCTCTACCTCTGTTGTTACATGAGTGGAGCTTTTGTGAAAGGTACTTCTTGATCCCCTCTTTCTGTATTTTTTATAACTTTTCATCTACTCTTGATGGTTCATCAAACCTCTGGAGCAGATTTTAAAGACTGGAAAATATGACTTTAGTCCATTAGTGAAAGTACTGCTCGTATTAGTTAGTGTAAGAACTGAAGAAGCTGCTTGGATGAGAAGCGAAACCTTTTGAAGGAAAATAAAAGTCCAGTTGCCTTTTGAAAAGGCCCTTTTGGGACAACCGTGACTTGGATGACTGAGAATCTCCATAGAAATGAGTGTAATTTCTTTCTCAGCAGAATCATTGACTGTAAGCCATGGTGTTTATATTATCACTATCAACCAATTTCCAAAAAATGTTTAACTTGGATATCTGTTAGTTGAAGAAACATAAGAAATTATATTTGTGTGAAGGAACAGGATTTTTAATATAGACCTTTAGGTGAAGAACTTTTTAGATACTACCATTCTTTAGTCTTTAACAAAACCACAACAGGTTGATGTTAGTATTGTATTGTAGAAGTCTGATCACTCCTTTTTAGGCTAATAAATTTTATTGTCTTCAAATGCATTGGAGTATAATGAAATAAGTCGCAGCAGGTCATGAAAGCTAATGTATTTTGATTAAATTTATTGAACTGAAAAGGTGTCATCAGATTCCTAAATTTTGGATACTTTTCTTAACAGTGTTTAAATATCAAGTATTTAGCTATAATATAACAGCCACTTCTTGCAACAAATTATTCTCACTTTAATCAGATATAGTGGAAAACCAGATCTATACAAAATCCATAGATTTGTGTCTAGTTTTCTGTTTCCCTCATCCCAAACTTGAAGTTTCTTTATAAATGGCAGTCCACTCATGTTACTTTGATTTTTTTTTAATGTCCCTTCTCTTCTTTCCTAGTGCAAGTAGGAGGTTCATCTTAAAACTACATAACTACAAAGTTATAATACTGATTGTGTCAGGTATATGCTTGGGTCTAAAACATAGCAAAAGAAAAACAACACAATTAGACAATATGCAAACAAACTGGGAATTGATTATTGCAGGAAAAACCTCTTCAATAGGAATATAATCTCTCACCCCCTACACACACACACACACACACACACACACACACACACAAACAAACAAATACAAATGCATGTATAGTATCCTGAATTCATTATTCCTGCTTGCTTTCAAGACGTAAAATTCAGTACTGTAGCTTTCTGTTTTGTTATAATCAATGTATTATGGTATCTTGCAAGAGAGAATTTAATTTTTTAGTAGAAAAATAGCTAGTACAAGCTGTATGACAGAATTGAAATAGAAAAATATAATATGTGTTCTAACATAGGGAACCTTGTTAAGCAAGTTAAAACTACTTACAAATAAATTTAAAATGCTTTAGGTCACTATCACCAAACCTGGAAATGCTTTTAAGACTGGGATAGTCTTAAAATTAAGAAAAGCAGACTTGTATGTAGAAAATGAATCAGTTCTCTGTGAATAATAATGTACTGTACTTCCTTGTGAGTTTCCTTTTTTTATTACAGATAATGTTGGGTAGTTGAAATAACATATCCAACTCTCTAGTTTTTATAGAGTTTTAATGCAAAAATAACCATGTTTTTTTTAAATTTATTTATTTATGTATTATTTATTTATTTATGCCACCCAATAGGGCTCAGGATGTTATCATTTTCTGATACTATCAATGATTTAAGTGATTTTAAAGTATTCTGCTGATTCAGTCTGACTCAGTCTGTTATAAAAAAACTAGAAAAGTAAAATATAGTGCTTCATTAAAAGGAATAGCATAGGAAGAAATAAAAAGTAATGTGTACATTGGGAACTTTTCAGATTTTGAAAAATAAGTATGTTATTATACAATCCTGAAAAATGTATATTCTCGAACCAACAGTAATAGTGTGGGGCCTGACAAATATCAGTTAATTTAATATTGTACTGTAAGTAGCATAATTTTGAATTATAATATGTGCATTTTTCAACAGTCTGACGTGAATAGGTAAAATAATAACCTAAAATACATAACTACTGTACCGTTATTTTATATAGTTACTTTAGGGTTGATACCTGCTCTTGTCCTGTTAGCTAAGAGATACTGTTTCTTAATTCCCACAGTGACTGGCCATGTTTTTAGAGTCATCTTAGAATTTGATTGGGATATTTATTGTGGATTGTACAGTTCTTTTTATATAACCATTTAACCAGGCAGAACCAACTGCATTTGAAAATAATTTTTCCATGTAGATTGGATGGAGGTGAGCAGGGAGACAGATAATTTCAACTGAATGGGTTGAAAGTGAATAGTTCTGGAAGGTTTATTTATTTATTTTATTTTCACTATGAAGAGTTAGTTACAGTGGTGGATTGCTTCTGGTTTGGATCAGTTCTTAGAACTTGTCGCAGCGGCAGAAAGGTTCCTCCCACCCACCTGGGATGCTCCCCCCACCTGCCCAGGACACTTCTGTGCATGCAGAAGCGTCACACACACATGCGAGCCAGTAGCAAACTAATTCAGAACCCACTGCTGGTTAGTTACCTAAAAGTTTGTAGTGTAGTTCTGAGTTGATGTGTTACAGTTTAGGGAAAAGCAAATCACTGTGTTTTGTTTTTTTAACATACATTTTTTTTAAAAAAATGAAGAAAATGCTTCTGCTGATTTAGGATGATTTATGTTTTGGATTGTTTCTGACTGTACTGTACTGTTTTGACTAATTTTCTGTTTAATGGTGAAGGATTATCAGAGTGTCCCCCCCCCCCCCAAAAAAATCTGGAATCTTGTACTTAAAAGTATAACCTCCTAATAATGGATACTTCTGTTATTTTTGCATGTGTAAAATAAGTGCCTTAAAACCAAAGTTCTGCAAATGCAGATAAGAAATATGTAGCAATTCACTTCATGTTACTTAGTAGTAACTGAACCCTTGAATCAGAAAATACAAAGGGAGAGAGCTGAGGAATACAAAAAAAATTACTAGAGTTTATCACCAAGTTTCTACATTTTTTGTACTACTGTACATAATTTTGTGAAAGAAAGATTGTATTGCTTGGCAAATCAGTAATGCTCAGCTATTCAACTGCAGAACACCCTGACAATTTAGAAAAAGAATAGCTATTATTTGGGGATATCCCCCCCCCCCCATGACTAGCTAACTAATAGCAAACACAAAAATGGAATGCATCCTTATTTGGCCCATTGGTTGACTAGCAAAATGCAAGAAAACAAGTTTGCCTCCAGAAGTTGTGAATGCTCCAACACTGGAAGTTTTTAAGATGTTGAGTAACCATTTGTCTGAAGTAGTGTAGTCTTTCCTCCCGAAGCAGGGGGATGGACTAGAAGACCTCCAAGGTCCTTTCCAAGTCATTGTTATTATTATAAGAATATGTTGCATCTGTAAAAATATTGTACAAAATAAATTTATATAATACATGCTGCTTTTAAGTACAGTACATCTTAACATTATATTTGATCGTTAAGCATTCTGTTTTCTCTAAGATGCCTATGAAAATTGTCTCTCTTTCTTTTTTAAGACTTTAGCAAAGCGATGTCTCAGGCTGGTACCTCCCCATTCCAGGAAGCTATTAAGCAAGAATTGGAATATACAATGAAAACAGAACTAGATAAAATTCTTGGAACTGCACCACAGAATGAGCTACAGGTTAGGACTAAAACAAAATTACAATATGTTCTTGAGAAGATCCTATTTTTGTGGTGATCAGAAGTTTGGGATCTATCTATCTATCTATGGGATAAATAGAGTATGTAGGCAAACGTTCTAGAATTGTCAGAGAAACAAAGGAATTTTAAGTACAGCCACTTCAAGAGCTTTGTTCTTAAACATGATGTCCCCTTTAGGACTACCTGTAATAATATTAAACAATATAATGTTAGAAAGCAGTTTTCTTTCCATTCTTTCCATTTTGGGATAGTTTCACTTAGTGATTGGTTCGCTTAATATCAAGTTGACAGTTCCACTTGTGGTTGCTAAAGAAGAAATTTATAATTATTGCCTAAATAAACTACACTTTTCAGCTTTATTCACTCCAGATAGTGAGATAGGTGTAGATAAATTTAATAAATATAAATTTATTTATTTAATAAACAATACATTAATAAATAATAAATGTATTTCTCTGAACCAATCAAGTAAGTTATGGTATATGTTGCACTGTGCTAAAATGTGCGTTACATGTGCGCTAAAATAAATATTGATATATTTTAATTTTATGCAACATTTCCAATTTTTCCTTTCAAAAATGAAAGAGAAATGGCTCTGTTTCTGTTGCCTCACATTTTACAATAATTATATATCTCAGTTTTGCATAAGGTTTAGCAGAACTTAAAAACAACATGCTTCAATTGCCTTTTTCAGCACACTGAAAAGGACCTGGAAGGATTTCGAAAGCTCTTTCACAGATTCTTACAAGAAAAAGGACCATCAGTAGACTGGGGAAAGATTCAAAGACCTCCAGAAGATTCTGTAAGTTGCAGCCTGATGTGAATTACCAATTTATTATGATTCTCATTGCTTTTTAAATATCATATTCTGATTTACCCAGGGATTTTGAAGAAGTTCACATTAAGCAATACGATAGAATTGTGTTTTGATTTGAAGGAATAAATAGCCGTGATGTATCAGGATAGTATTTTGCCTAAAGATAAAATGTCACTATCATCAACAATATCTGTCACTTAGCTTTGAGCCATTAAAGGACTTTCTAAAAAAATAAATGCAAGATTTGGAGTAACAAATATGCATTATCTTTTCTGGCATTCAATGTATATTTGCAATAAGGTTTATTGAATCAGTTTTGGTTACCCAGTTTTACTTCTGCAACCACACAGTACTTACCGTATTTTTTGGACTATAAGACACACCAGTATATAAGACATCAAGATTTCAAAGAGGTAAGAAAAAAAAAGTTTTTATCCATCTCAGCTCCCAAGCAGGCCTCCCAAAACTTCTGCATGCCCTGTTTTTCACAAAAATGGGCCCATTTTTCACCAGTTTTTGGAAAAAAATGGTGTGCACAGTGGGTTTGGGAGGCCTGCTTCTCGGGGCTGGGAGGAGGTAAAAATGCCCTTGTTTTGTGCATTTTGCCTTCCCCCAGTCCCCAGGAGCACTCTGCAGGCCTCCCAAACCCTCTGTGTACCCCGTTTTTGCAAAGAATTGCCAATTTTCACAAAAATGGGATGGGAGGTGGGGTTTCGGGAGGCCAAAGTGGCTGTATTCTCTGTATAAGATGCACCAACATTTCCACCCTCTTTTAAGGGGGAATGGCTTGTCTTACACGCTGAAAAATACGGTAATTTAAATGGGGAGAGAATATTTCAAGACAGTAACCAAACCCAGAAGTTGGGAAGAACAAAAATCAGTCTTTGGATTGCTTTCATCAATATAGACTATTTATTTATTTAATTTGACTTCTATGCCGCCCAATCCCGAAGGACTCAGGGCGACAATTCTGCAATGCTGTCCGGATGAAATGTTTGTCTTGTGTAAGCAAACACAAAATTTAAATCTTTACTCCATGTTTTATTTTTCAATTCTTTTTTTACAATAAAATACTATAAACAGTATAGAGTTATTCTGATATGCTTATCGCCATTGCTTTCCTTTCAGATACAACCTTACGAGAAGATAAAAGCAAGAGGCATACCTGATAGCATTGCTTCAGTTTTGAACAAGTTAGTTGTGGTGAAACTTAATGGTGGCTTGGGCACCAGTATGGGATGTAAAGGCCCCAAAAGTCTCATTAGTGTACGGAATGAGAATACATTCCTGGATTTAACAGTTCAACAGATTGAGGTGGGTAGCATATATATGAGTTCTCCTTGTTAAATAATTATCATAAAGTCTGTGGATGTCATTCACAGAGAGCCCATGCAAAGCACTAAAAACCCAATGGGAAAGTCAATTTGCATTATGCTGAAATGTTTTGTGTCTGTTTCAAGAATCTTACAATCACTCCAGATATCTCACATTGACCCATCATTAATTTTTTACTACCTGTAAAAGATCACCTGAGAGCAAATTGGAATAAAACATTAAAGAATACTGTTAAAAAAGTTTGCCATTACCATTCCAAAATATTTTCTATGAACATAAGAACATAAGCAATGTTCTGCTGAATTGGACCCCTGGCTCATCTGAAGCAGCTGTCTGTTCTCACAAATTGCCAACCAGCTGCACAAGGAAGTCCACTAATCTCCCAGAAGATAGCTTTCAGAGGCAATCGCTCTGCTATCAATACCAATAGCCATTGGTCCTCACAGGTCCCCATGAAATATTAATTGGTGTTTGAGGCAGGTAATAAAGTTTTACACTAGTGCTTATTAATTCATTTGGTAGAAGGTCATTAAAACATCCATACCATATGCTTCCTTCAAGAAGTTTATGGTAGACACTAGATGACTTTTCATGCCAGAATGAACTTGAGGTGGTTGTTGCTTATGTCAAAGATAGCATTGATCCAAGAGTTTTTGGAAAAGATGTATGTTCTGGCTGTTGTTTCTCAGGTTGTATTAAAAAAAATAGAACTTGAAAATATTGTTGCTCCTGCTATCCATTCCATGCCGTGTCCAATTTGATTGTATGAAATTTTCTGTTTTGTTTATTTATTTATTTATTTATTACTTAGATTTGTATGCCGCCCCTCTCCGGAGACTCGGGGCGGCTCACAACATGTAGAAACAAATCGTAGGTAATCAACAAGTTTAAAATGTTTAAATATTTAAAAAAAACCCATATGCTAACAGACACACACACAGACATACCATGCATAAATTAAACGTGCCCAGGGGGAGATGTTTCAGTTCCCCCATGCCTGACGGCAAAGGTGGGTTTTAAGGAGTTTACGGAAGGCAGGAAGAGCAGGGGCAGTCCTAATCTCCGGGGGGAGTTGGTTCCAGAGGGCCGGTGCCGCCACAGAGAAGGCTCTTCCCCTGGGGCCCGCCAACCGACATTGTTTAGTTGACGGGACCCAGAGAAGGCCCACTCTGTGGGACCTAATCGGTCGCTGGGATTCGTGCGGCAGGAGGCGGTCTCGGAGATATTCTGGTCCAATGCCATGAAGGGCTTTAAAGGTCATAACCAACACTTTGAATTGTGACCGGAAATTGATCGGCAGCCAATGCAGACTGCGGAGTGATGGTGAAACATGGGCATACCTAGGTAGGCCCATGACTGCTCTCGCAGCTGCATTTTGCACGATCTGAAGTTTCCGAACACTTTTCAAAGGTAGCCCCATGTAGAGAGCATTACAGTAGTCGAATCTCGAGGTGATGAGGGCATGAGTGACTGTGAGCAATGAGTCCCGGTCCAGATAGGGCCGCAACTGGTGCACCAGGCGAACCTGGGCAAACGCCCCCCTCGCCACAGCTGAAAGATGTTGTTCTAATGTGAGCTGTGGATCGAGGAGGACGCCCAAGTTGCGGACCCTCTCTGAGGGGGTCAATGATTCCCCCCCCAGGGTAATGGACGGACAGATGGAGTTGTCCTTGGGAGGCAAAACCCACAGCCACTCCGTCTTATCCGGGTTGAGCTTGAGTCTGTTGACACCCATCCAGGCCCCGACAGCCTCCAGGCACCGGCACATCACTTCCACCGCTTCGTTGACTGGGCATGGGGTGGAGATGTAAAGCTGGGTATCATCCGCATATTGATGATACCTCACCCCATGTCCTTGGATGATCTCGCCCAGCGGTTTCATGTAGATGTTAAATAGCAGGGGGGAGAGGACCGACCCCTGAGGCACCCCACAAGGGAGAGACCTAGGAGTCGACCTCTGACCCCCCACTAACACCGACTGCGACCGGCCAGAGAGGTAGGAGGAGAACCACTGCAGAACAGTGCCTCCCACCCCCAGCCCCTCCAGCCGGTGCAGAAGGATACCATGGTCGATGGTATCGAAAGCCGCTGAGAGGTCAAGGAGCACCAGGACAGAGGATAAACCCCTGTCCCGGGCCCGCCAGAGATCATCCATCAACGCGACCAAAGCGGTTTCCGTGCTGTAACCGGGCCTGAAACCCGACTGCCGGGGACCTAGATAATCGGCTTCTTCCAAGGACCGCTGGAGTTGGAGCGCCACCACCTTCTCAACAACCTTCCCCATAAAGGGAAGGTTGGAGACTGGACGATAGTTATTAAGGACAGCTGGGTCCAGGGAGGGCTTCTTGAGGAGGGGGCGCACAAGCGCTTCTTTATAGAGTGATGGAAAAACTCCCCTCCCCAAGGAAGCGTTGGTAATCTCCTGGGCCCAGCTCCGTGTCACCTCCCTGCTGGCCGAAACCAACCAGGAGGGACACGGATCCAGTAAACAGGTGGCGGAACTCACAGCTCCAATGGCCTTGTCCACTTCATCAGGTGTCACCAGATCAAACTCTTCCCAGACAGGTGGACAAGTACGTGCCCCAGTCATCTCGACTGACTCGTTGTCAGTCGACTCTGTTATACAATTGGAGTCGAGGTCGGCCCGAATCCGAGCGACTTTATCAGTGAAAAACATGTTAAAATCCTCGGCACTACTCTGCAAGGGCTCCCCAACTCCCCCCTGATTAAGAAGGGAGCGGGTCACCCTAAACAGAGCGGCCGGGCGGGATTCCGCTGATGCAATCAAGGCGGCATGGTACGCGCATCTTGCCGCCTTGAGCGCCACTTTGTAAGTCTTAATAAAAGCTCTTACAAGTGTTCGGTCGGATTCAGACCTACTCTTCCTCCATCGCTTCTCTAGACGTCTCTTTTGGCGTTTCAACTCCCGGAGCTCCTCGTTGAACCATGGGGCTCTACGGGGTCTAACGCCTCGGAGAGGTCGCAAAGGCGCAATCCGGTCAAGAGCCCCCGCTGCAGCCGTGTTCCAGGCCTCCGCGAGAGACTCCGCCGAACTGTGGACGAGTGCCTCTGGAATAACCCCAAGCGCCGTCTGAAAGCCCTCTGGGTCCATCAGGCGTCTGGGGCGGAACATCTTCATTGGTTCCGCCTCCCTGCGGGGGAGGATTGGAGCCAGAAAGTCAAGCCGTAGTAGAAAATAGTCTGACCATGACAAAGGCAATACTTCTAAGCCCCTTAGTCTCAGACCATTACTCAATTGCTCGGAAAGGAATACCATGTCAGGTGCGTGCCCTCCCTCGTGAGTCGGACCCTGTATTACTTGAGTCAGGTCCACGGCTGTCATGGTGGCCATGAACTCCTGTGCCAACCCAGAGGTTTCGCCGAGTGACGGCAGGTTGAAGTCCCCCAGGACGATAAGTCCGGGGAACTCCACCGCCAACCCGGCTACCTCCTCGAGTAGCACAGGCAGGGCTTTTGACACGCAGCTGGGAGGCAGGTACGTGAGAAATAAGCCCACCTGAACCCCTAAGTCCAACTTCATCAAGAGAGACTCGCAACCCGCAATTTCCGGAGCAATGAGTCTACGCAGGCAAAGGCTCTCCCTGGCTACAATAGCCACTCCTCCCCCCCTTCCCTGGGGTCGAGGTTGATGCCATATCTGAAACCCGGCTGGGCAAATTTCAGAGAGAGGAACACCTCCCTCCGGGCCCAGCCAGGTTTCAGTAATACATGCCAGGTCGGCCTCCTCATCCAGGATCAAATCCCGGATGAGGAGAGCTTTATTTACTACCGACCTGGCATTCAGCAGCAGCAACCTGAGCCCGGGGCCAGAGTTACACTCACCACCAGTACCCAAGATTGGGCTCACAGAGCCAGAACAAGGGACCGTTATTAGGCAACGATCCCTCGTTCCCCTGGAACGGCTAACTCTGTGGCCCCCGCCATATCTGCCTCTCCCCAGCAACACAGGGATATTCCGACCCTCTGGCCCCCCAGAGATCGACGACCCCCCCTCTCCTGCCTCCCGAGCGTCAGGTGGGCCTGCAATCAGCATGAAATTTTGTAGATTGGATCTTCAAAGCACAAACAAACTTGCAGAATCACATTCCAATGATTGCATTTTAAAGTGGATTGTGTATTGAGTGGTAATTCAAGTATATACTCTGTAGACAAGGACCAATGAGAAGTTTGAAAATGGAATAGATTGACAGTCAATTGTATTTGTGGATATTCTTTCACTCAAACCAGGGTTAAAATGCTCCCAGTTTGCTTGTGCCTGTCAGTCGTCAAGATAGCCCATCACGAAGAGAGCGCGAGGCTCCTGCCACTTGCCCGGATGCCGCCATTTGAGTTCTTTTACCCTCTCTGCATACGCAAAGAACCTAAATGATGGCGTCCGGGTGAGTGGGCGGAGCCTCGCATTCCCTTTGTGACCAGCTCTCTGTTGATTGATAGGTATGAGTGAACAGAGAGAATTTCACCCCTGACTTGAACAGAATGATCATATTGACCAGTACCTTTCTGAACTCCATTCATTGTATAGATTTGGGTGGAGCATGGAGCATGGAGGGGGAAGTATCATTGAAAGGACCTCATAGTCACATGAGCCTTTAAGGGAACATGTAAAAAGTGCTGGGGTCCATTTCATATGTTAGTTCCACTTGTAATTATTATTTGAAAGGCAGTTATTGCTGACTACATTGTTTCAAATACAGCATAAGTTTTTCAAGAGTGTAGTACTCCAAATGGCGGGAAAAAGAAAAAGGAAAAAAAAAGAGTGATTTATGAGGAAAGTATGATGTCCAGGCTTGATTGTTACAAGGATGCAATAATAAAGCTGAACTAGTTCAAAGAACCGAAGCATGACAGTTACTGGCACCAATACACTAGTGTAGGTGAGCCATTTTGTCAGTTTTCAATCAACTTCAATGTGTTGAACTAAAAAAAAATTTTTTTGTGATAGGGGAGGGATAAATGATGATTTACACTTTTTTGCATGATGTATCTCTTTTGTATATACAGTAATCCCTCGCTACTTCGCGATTAATCTTTCGCAGATTCGCTACTTCACGGGTTTTTTCAAAGGGAAAAGAATGCCGGGGCAGGGACGGTTTTTGTGTGTGTGGGGTGTGTGTATGTGGAACTGCAGCGGCGGCTTCCTTCAGCCTGCGCAGTAGCTGAGAGAAGCCGGTCTCTCAGCGGTCAGCAGCGGTGGGTTGTTAACAATACAGGGAGGGTTTTAAAAGTCCAAATACTCATTAAATACGTACAAATCTTTCCTCTACTTTGCGGAAATTCATTTTGCACGGGTGGCCTTGGAACGCATCCCCGTAAAAATCGAGGGATCACTGTACATCATAACATTGCATACACATTAGAAAGTGGCACAGCTTGTATTGTGACAGCATGTGACAGCATCTTTGGCATTTTTAAGAAAGCCTTCAATCTTCCTGGCCTCTTTAGAATTATGGTAAATAAAGTTTTATATATATATATATATATATATATATATATATATATATATATATATATATATTTCAAATTCAGCCAAAAAAACCCACAAAACCCCCATGTGATTGATATATATATATATATGTCACATTTTTCCCCCTGAATTTGAAAATTAAGGGAGACTAGGATAGATCTATTTCGGCCTTATTTTGGCCTCATCAGCTAGCCATACCCACTGGGACTTGAACCTGCAACCTTTGCCTTGTAAGGCAGAGAATTATCCTCTAGGCTACAGTATCCAATCCCTTCAGCTCTGCACCAGGGAAAGGTTACATATTTTTGTGTCGAATCACCCTGGTGTATATATGTATCAAATGTTTTTAGCTGAAATTTTAAAATTAAGGGAGAGTAGGATGGTACCATTTCGGCCTTGTTCTGGCCTCATCAGCTAGCCACACCCTTCCTTACTGGGATTCGATCTGGCAGCTTCTGCCTTGTAAGGCAGAGAATTAACAGTTGAGCTACCAGACCTGATCCCTCCAGCCCTGTACCAGGGAGGGGCTATAGGTTTCTTTTTATATATAAGAAATTATATATATATAATTTCTCTTAGAAATCAGGTTGATGGCAAAGTCTTAGTAAAGGCTTCAGTCGCTGTTTATTTCCCATTACCGATACTTTCTTGGTATCTTCTTTGATAGTTTTCAAATACCAAATAAATGCTGTCAAATTTTTAAACAGAAACTAGGGTTTATTAGACATTTTATTTTTGAACTTGCTGTTTAAACTTTTGATGCCTAAATGTTGCTTTTGTATGCTTTGTGTTGCTTTCGAATCAATCTCTGCTGTTTTCTTGGCAAGTTTCAAAATTGGCTGGCCCTTGCCTCCTTCCTGGGCTGAGATAGAGGGATTGGCCAAGGTCATCCAATTGGCTTTAGACCTAATGTTGGACTAAAACTCACAGTCTCTCTGTTTCTAGCCTTAACAACCACATTGGACTGAATTTATATCCTGACCTCTGTACTGAAGAATAATTGAGCCAGCTTACAAATACATAATAGAGGAATAGACAACAACTATGTTGCTGCAACTATGTTGAAGGCTGTAGGCTGGAAATATTCCAGTTATACAGATAAAAGTATTTTAAAAACAGGAAACATAACTTTAGATAATGTACATATATTGCCTCATGCATCAAGTTAGGAAAGACATTCTTTACAAGGGAGAAAGGAAATTCCTCTTCAAATACAGTAGTTGCTCACTGCAGTTTCCATAAACACTTGGGTTATATTTGCCATTCTTCCTAATTAGGGATGGCTATTTATGCAGTGAAAGGTTTTACTCAAACAATTCTAATTTTATAACTAAGAACATGAACTTGGTTTTTCATTCTACTACTCCCCATCCCCAGTTCCTTTTTGCATTATCAATAGTTTTTTTTAAAGCTATGGGTTGAAGCATGGGGTAAAATACTTCAGGTATGTGTTCCTCTATTTCCTGAATTTCTTGAAACTCAGAAACATAAGAAGTAATAAGAGATAGTGTTTATAATTGGTAGATGATTAAGAACTGTAGTGTCAAACTCAAGGCCCATGGGTTGGATCCAGCATGGAGTGCTTAAATCGGGACCATGGGGCTGTTGTGGAAATATCCAAGGACTGGCCCACAGAACCTCTTCTGGCCAAAATGTGCCCTCTGTGGTCCATTTTTTGGCTTCCAGAGCTTGCAGTACTCTGCCAGCCAAAAATGGGCTATGTGGGGGCTCGCAGGGCCTCCATTTGGCCCGTTTTTGGTCAGCAGATTGCTGCTGGAGGCTGTTCAGGCCAAAAATGGGCCTCACAGGGCTTCTTTATCCTGTTTTGGCCGGTAAGCTGCAGCAAGAGGCATCCGTCTCTCCTCTCGCTCCCCCCCCCCCGACCTACAGAGAACTAGGATAATGATCCATCTGTCGAAGAAATCCAATTTGACACTCCTATTTGAGAACATTTCTGAATCAGGAAGCTACCATAGAAAAAGCCACATCTTCCAACCTGACTGATATATTTTGGACCAATTAATAGTAGCAGGTCCCAACGAATGCATTTTTGCAGTATTGTAATTGAATTTGGATGTGACTAAAATATGAATGAAACCAGGCAGTTTACATTTATTACGAACATTGAAGACAAAATTGGTAAAGACCTATTGATGAAGACAAACTTGGTAAAAGGCTACCCTAGACAATGCCACCAATTACCGTAGCTATCTAGGAGAAATTACGCCTAATGAACAGCAAAGTTTCATTCTCTCTGTGGACAAAAATGGATGAGGCGGTATTATACGATACAACTTATTATTTTTTATTTGTTAAATTTATATGCTGCCCATCTCACAATTATGCAGCTCTGAGCAGTTTTGTTCTACAAAATGTTCTTGCCCAGTTTGTACCCCCTTACTAGGAGAGCTGTTCCCCATATGATTTTTCCAATATTACATCTTTGCATGACAAAGCCCAACAATTATTTGCCGTTGATGAAAATGATGGAGTTATATTTTCCTTGTAAGCAGCTAATGGCAATTAAGTGACATGCAGTTACATTATTTATATATACATTTAAACAAATTTACATAGCCACCTAACTGATACATAGGTGACTTTGGGTGGCTTACAAAATTTTAAAATTCCATTATAAATAAAAAACATACTTTGACCTTCCTCCACTCCCCCCCCCCCGACAACAACAGTACAATTAAATCAGCCACTTGATCCATTCATGGTCACCAGGTCCACTGACCAGGCCCATGAAAAGCAACAATTTGTGTGTGTGTGTGTGTGTGTGTTCAACCATATCTCTGGCTGGGGGAGAAGTTCTGTAAAAAGGGGGCACCACCAAGAGGGCCCTTTTTTGAGGTCCTACCACACGAGAATCTAATCAATGGAATCTGTATCTATACCCTGTCTTCCCTTCTTGGTGGCCCAGATAGATAACATTTTCCATCATTTTTGCCTGTTGCAGTCTTCAGAAACAAGTGATGCTCTCCATACCAATCAATCCCAGTTAAGCTGATATGCGTGCCTACGTGTCTGTGAATGTGAATTGGTAGCTAATTACCCATCTTCCCATATCACAAATATTTTTAAATGGTTGCAGATCTTCCGAAGAAAAATTGCTACTGTATAAAAACTAGCTTGTTTGCTACATAACAACTGCATCACAAAATAATTCCATCTCTGATTTATGTGGTGAAGTTGTATACTCCCTACATTGGTAATGTGAAAAGCACTTGGCGTGTAAAAATGGTAACACACTAAGTGCTAATTTAGAGTCATTTGTCTCTTGCAAGATCTGTCATTTTAATTTTCATGAGACAGATTTTTCAAAGAACCTTGCAGTTAGTATATTTAGTAAGAAATATATTTAGTGATTATTCAAACTGAATTTTTGGCATAAGGGATTCATTTATTTTTACAGTGTTAAACATCACCATTAGTATTCAAAGCCCTTGACTGATTGAATTAGATGATTAAGTTTTGTGACTGTATTTTAATTGTATCTAATTGCTTTGATCCAAATATAAAGCTGGAATATGGGGGTTATATTTAGCACATATTTTATAGGAATTGCTTTAACATCTTAGCTGTTGTTTAAATTAGAAGCCTATGTGTTTGTTTTTTCTATTGATTGTTGACTGAAAACACACGTTTAATATCTCTTGAACATTAGATATCTTTAATGTTAGCAAAATGTTTAAAATAATCAATACTTTATTTTTGTAGCATTTAAATAAGACTTACAATACGGATGTTCCTCTAGTTCTGATGAATTCCTTCAACACTGATGAAGATACAAAAAAAATCTTGCAGAAATATAGCCACAGTGGTGTGAAAATCTACACTTTTAATCAAAGCAGGTATTTATACTTCAATTTTAATAATAGCAATAGCTTAGCAATAGCTTTTAGACTTATACTTCACAGTGCTTTATAGCCCTCTCTAAGCAATTTACAGAGTCAGCGTATTGCCCTCCAAAATATGGGTCTTCATTTTACTGACCTTGGATGGATGAAAGTCTGGGTCAATCTTGAGCGTGGTGTGATTCGAACTGCCAAATTGCAGGCAGCAGAAGTAGCCTTCAGGATTGCATTCTGACCACTGCAGAAGTTATGTAATTGCAGAAGAAATAGCATTTAAGGAGGCAGTCAATTGTTATGTAAATAGTAGCAATGAAAATCTTCAATGTGTTATATAGGCTTTAAGCATTAATTTTTAAATTACAAAGAAGACTGTTACATAACTACAATGAATAGAATTGGAAATGAGATGTAGGTGAGAGAATGAGTGTTTTGAGACAATTCTTCTCTTTATGTTTATGGATTCTATTTTCTAATATACTGAAAATGTGAAAAGCTGCATTTGGTCAGAGAATAATAATAATGCTGTGTATTCATTGCATTTTGCTGTTACAGTTTTCTTGTTTCAACTAAATTGAATAGCTGAGATCATTCTTTCTGACATAATTTCCCTTAGTTTTCTGTGATATTTAAAGAGCTTGGTTACAATTCTCCCATGGAAAACCAGCTTTAGTTAGATACGTTTTTAGTAACTTTTGACCTATATATATTTAAATTTGTTTTAAAAATTACAGTTCTTAATTATCAACTACATAGGAGCTTTTTCCCTTTCATCAACATGCTTTAATAAGTAATTAATGATTGGTATTCTCTCCAGATATTGAATTGATCTAGTGGTGCCTCACCTAATGTTTCAGCTGCTACCCTAAGGGCTTGCTTTTCTTTCCAGGTATCCTCGAATTAATAAGGAGTCTTTACTTCCAGTAGCAAAAGATGTATCTTACTCAGGAGAGAACACAGAAGCTTGGTATCCCCCTGGCCATGGAGACATCTATGCAAGTTTCTATAATTCTGGATTGCTAGATACTTTTATTGACGATGGGAGGGAATATATTTTTGTGTCCAACATAGATAATCTTGGCGCTACTGTTGATCTCTATATTCTCAATCATCTAATGAATTCGCCAAATGGAAAAAGATGTGAATTTGTTATGGAAGTCACCAATAAGACAAGGGCAGATGTGAAGGTAAAAATACTTAATTTCAGTTGATTTAATTGTACGTAAAATCTGTATGTTTCAGTTTAATGACAAGGATTGCTAAAATATTCCCCATTTGCAACACGCTGGTCCTCTAGAAATGTAATTAAATAAATAAACAAATCTAATAAATAAATAAATAAATAAATTTCTCCCACACCGTCCTTGGTCTCTGAACCATATCTGCAGATCATTTCTTATGGCAGGAAGCAAGACACATTCTTACTGATAAAAGATATTCATTAGTTACACAATCCACTCTGGAAATGCTAATTCCTTTTCTACCTTTCTCCATGTTGTTAGTGTTTCTGTACATTATGTGTTTCTGTACATAATTTGAGAGGATACTAACTGGGCAAATATCTAATAAAAATGTTTACATTTTTCATTGCTTTTCAGGCCACTTCCAAAGTAGATATGACTTTTTAAAAAGTGTTATTTTTAAAAACAAAAATATGTATGTATGCATGCAGTTATAGTGCTTCTTAAGATGTAGTCTCTTGCTTCTGAATACTGTATTGCATAATAGTTTATTTATTATTATTAGATTTGTATGCCGCCCCTCTCTGAAGACTCGGGGCGGATAATACAGTGCATAAAGAAAAACATAGGAAATGAATCTCCTGGACTTAATACAATAAGGACATTTATAAATAATTAATTATATCGCTGTGAGAAAAATAAAATGAAAGCAACTTTTTGTCCAAGATTAAATCTACTAACCAGTGGACTAAATTATGCCATGGCAAAATATGTGTTGGTTTCAGTAATTGCAACTAGATCCCACTTAAACCAGTGGTATCAAATAATTGTTGTGACCAAAGCCATACATTTCTTTAGACATTTGTTTAGGCACTGTTTCTACCTTTACTTTTGCAGGGTGGTACACTTACACAATATGAAAACAAGCTGAGGCTAGTTGAAATAGCTCAGGTGCCAAAAGCACATGTGGATGAATTCAAGTCTGTTTCAAAATTCAAAATATTCAATACAAACAACCTGTGGGTTTCACTAACTGCAATTAAAAGGCTGCAGGAACAGAATGCTATTGATATGGAAATTATTGTAAATCCAAAGGTAAGCCTGTACATAATTGAAGTCTTGAATTGTGGCATGTGTGCGTGTGAATAACATTATGAATCATCTTGAGCTTATGAACTAGAGAGGCATTTCAAACTTTATTTACATTTATGAATCTGTCTTCAAAATAGTAATTGTAGGAATTTATAAGTGTATCAATCTGGAAAAGTATTTCGAGCACATTAATAATGTTTATTGTTTCTGTAATTTTAGTCTATTATTCTTGGAGGAATGCTTATCTTTTATTTAAAATTCACATTTAATATTTTTTTCAGATAAACTTATTTTTAAAATGTACCATTTTCATTTTATAGATCACAAAATGATCTTTAGGGAACATTTTCATCTCTTTAGGATAACATAATGGGAAATTATGCTCATTTTCATGTTCCTGTCAACACTTAAATCATGAAACAATAACATCTAACTTATGTTCTTTGTTTGTTTGGAGAACTATGGCAGGCAGGGAGGTAAAATAAAACTTGGCTTCCTATTTCCCAAATAGATAGTGGCTGAAGAAAATGCCTTGTATATGCACTGATTTAAATCCCCTGTAATTGGAATAACAGGTTTTGGGAGACATTTTGTTTTCAGGCTTAGCAACCTAAAGTTTCTAAGCTCACTTGAATTGAACTGAGTCTGTAAAACTCAGCTAGCTAACATATCCCATGATCTTGAATATTTTCTCTTCCAGACGTTAGATGGTGGTCTAAATGTTATTCAACTGGAGACTGCGGTTGGTGCTGCTATTAAAAGTTTTGAGAACTCTTTGGGAATAAATGTTCCCCGTAGCCGTTTCTTGCCAGTCAAGACCACGTCTGATCTTCTACTTGTGATGTCTAATCTGTACAGCCTTAATGCTGGATCTCTAACAATGAGTGAGAAACGGGAATTTCCTTCTGTGCCATTGGTCAAGCTGGGGAGCTCTTTCACCAAGGTACATATAACTATTGAATTTTTAAAAATATAGGTGGAAACAGATGTTCAATCTATAAGCTAATAAAAACAGCTCTTGCTAATTACTCTTAAGTGAATAGGAGTGAAATTGATAGTATCCTAAAATGTTCTTTACATGTGATCATCCAGCAATTGCTACTTATTTTTATCAAATCATTCTGGTACTAGCAGTACAAAACTAGTGCTTGAGGTCAGTGCATTATCTAATTTATTGCATGTAACATGTTTTAATTCATTATTCAGATATATCTTGACATTCTTGAGTGACTAACGGTTCTCTAATTGAGTAGATTAAAATACAATAGTAAAATTAAAAATTGTGATTAATCTGATAGGAAAAGTTTTGTGACAATGTAATTCTCATAAAGAACTAATTCTGCAATCTACAGATATAAATCGGTACAATCGGCCATGTAGGACATTACTGTTCATAACAGTGTTATTGCTTCTTTGTTGTTTTATGTGTGAATTGTTATTTAATTGGTTAATTTATAGGCCACTCAGATGACTCTGGCTTCATAAAAGAGCCTCGGTGGTGCAGTGGTTAGAGTGCAGTACTGCAAGCTACTTCTGCTGATCACCAGCTGCCAGCAGTTTTAAAATTAGGATTATAATTCTAATAAATTCTTAAAAGATTATAAAGATAGTAGAGTATTCCCTTTCCTCTTTACCTGTTCATTAAAGTTTTGCCTTCCTTAAATCACTCAATTTTCCCATTCAGGCAAAAGCCAAATTGGTCTAGTGGTTTAAGGCACTAGACTTGAAACTGGGAGATAGTGAGTTCTAGTCCTGCCTTAGCCATGAAAGCCAGCTGGATGACTTTGGGCCGGTCACTCTCTCTCAGCCCAAAATACATCATAGGATTGTTATTGTGGGGAAAACACTCAAATAACACATCCTAGATCTGAATGAATGAAATATTCTCATTGAATACTTTGTTCTATACAAAGTTGAATGTGCTCAACATTGTCAATCAGTGTTGCTTCCTAAGTGGACAGTTTGATTTCACAGAAGTTTGATTTACTTGGAGTTATATTGTGTTGTTTAAGTATTCCCTTTATTTTTTTGAGCAGTGCCTTGAGTTATTTGTAAAAACAATAAAGGTGAGATACAAATAAAGAGGGACAAGAGAGCCATATGAAATACTAAAAAAATAACTTAAAATTACAGATATAGTAGTGAACCCTCAATGAACTGCAGATCAAGCTGTGTTCCAGATTCAAAAGTTGCAACATTTCCTTAAGGCTTGTGCTTTCCAAATTAAGAACTTTGCACTATGGTTTGCAGTATAATTCTTTTGACTACACCTTACGAATTTCATAAATATTGAATCAGAACCTTTGCATTCTCTGTCTTTTTTTAAGGTTCAAGATTTTCTGAGGAGGTTTGAAAGTATCCCAGATATGCTTGAACTGGATCATCTAACTGTTTCAGGGGATGTCACTTTTGGGAAACATGTTGCATTAAAGGTTGGTCAATATGATTAATATTTTAGAAGAATCCCACATTTTTATATACTTGAAATGCTACATTCTCAAGCATCACTGTTTGAAAATAGTGCTAATCTTTAGAAGTCATTGATGCATATTTGCAATATCTGTTTGATATTGGGCATCCAGTAGATTCCTTAAAATTAGTTAATCATATATCTTCAATTACTTAAATAGTGTACAAAACAATCAGAAGCACTCCTGTGCAAATGGCTAGTTTCATGGTTTGAGAGTTTGCACAGCTGATTCAAAAGCTGTTTTGTGCTGTCTCTGCATATGTATGCAAGCAAAGAAATAGTTTCATTTATGAGATGGTTGAAATGTAAGTAGATTTTTTATTTCTAGATCTCATCATATTACCTCTGAAATTTTAAGCTGTTTTTATGTAAATCTATTTCTGCTTGTTCCCATTTAGCAGCCAATTTGTTTAGGTGCCTGAAGACTTCTAAACTCAGTTGCAGATGTCTTCTTTAATTTCTTTATCCTGGCTATCTACTTGGGTTGTTAAGTTATTAACAACTGTCATTAATGTCAGACTAAAATTTTGTTTTCAAATCTTATTGAATTAATTAAGAACAATTATCTTCCATTGTATGCAGCAGAGGAATGAGGCTGGGCTTCTCAGTTTGGACTGTTCTCTGTTATATATTCTGAGAAACGTAAAATATCTTATGCTAGAATTTTTCTTCATTAAAACCAATCAGAGCTAATTAAAATATTAAAAGAAAGAAATAATAAAAAATAAAATTCAATATAATTAAGAGATATATAAACAGATAATATAGCATGAAGGAAATGGGCATAAACAGAGCTTTTAAATATATCGAACTATACAGATACTAAATGGTGGATTCACAAATTAAGAACTGAATTCCATTCATTATGTTCATACCATTTCAACTAAATGTTTCCTTAAAATAAACATTCCTCATTCTTGTAGTTAAAAGAAAAAATGTAAAGAAGTTGGTGAATGTAAAAATGGAATCAGATCAAATTAATTCACTTGAGTAGCACGTATCTGGCTGAAGCAAACAAAATAAATACAGTGATCCCTTGTTTTTCGCGGGGGATGCGTTCCAAGACCACCCATGAAAAACGAATTTCCGTGAATGTTCTGTCTGGGTTTTCCCAGACCTCCACACCCACTGAAAAAATAGCCAGACACTCTGGTAAAATCCAAAAGTAATTTATAGCAGGAAAAAATAAGCACAAAGGAAAACCTGTCTTCACAGCAGACAGGTTACAATACTTTACAACAGGGTCCTGATGTCCAGTCAATTCCAAAAACTTCTTGCTGGCACACCCCCCCAAGGTTTCAAGAGTCCAAGGCACAAACCAGGATTGTAGCCACCAAAGTTCACAGACAGGTCTCACGAATCTCCAAGATAAAACTCCACAAGCCAGGAAGGGTGGGGCCGCCTTTTATCCTTTCCCAAGAGCACCACACCCAAACCCAGCTGTGGCCTCTAATGCTGGAAATATCTAGCCAATTGCGTTCTTCTCTCGTTAGCTCTCCTCTGTCGCATATCTATGAAGTCACTAGCATCTTCCCCCAGGGAATCCAGGCTGCTTGCTGGGGAGAGCTCCCCCTGGTGGAACTCTGGCTGTCCTTCATCTTCAGCCTGGGATTCAGCTTCGTCGTCAGTCTGCCCCTCCTGGTCCTCAGCCTCTGAGCTGGACACCGACAGCAAATCAGCCATTCCCGGAGGGGTCCCAGGCTGAACCACAACAGTGAAGTAGAGGAAAGATATTTTTTAATGTATTTAACAAGTATTTGGACTTTTAAAACTCACCCTTTGCATTAAACAATCATTCTATAATGTTTCTCAGCTGGAACTACATGTGATATCCCACCAGTTTCTTTAATAGAGTACAGTAATACTGTAGAAGAATTTTATGAATTTTTAATGGATTTAAAATTTTCAATGGATTTAATAGATTTAAGCCCCCTTTGAAAACCCATGAAGTAGCAAATACGCGAAAGATGAACCACGAAGTAGCGAGGGATTACTGTAATCCAGAATCAGGTATCTCCAAATTAATAACATTCTTACTATATAATTGCACTAAAATAGTTTTAAAACTTCCTTGTTAATTTTATTATGGGTCAGACACGATTTTCAAAATACAACATATAATACAAATTACAGTGTTGCTCATATGCTAAAACTGCCTGAAGCCTTCTATACCTTGCTGTCAACAATGCAGATATTCTACAGGCTAAATAGGTCTTCCAAAAGTAAACGGCAAAAAAAGCTGCACATAGAATTCTTCTGGATGAAATGGACTAAGAAGTAGTGTTGGGCGAATGCGTTGAAGTTCAGGTTTGGCGGGTTCAGCCAGACTTGACGTCGGAGTTCAGGTTCGGGCCCCCGAACTCGGGCCGAACTTGAACCCCAACCTGAACCCCAACCCCTCTGGCCTGGCGGGAGGTGAAGCACTTGGGGGGAGGTCAGGCTCCGGGTCTGGAGTCGCCCTCCTGTCCCTCCCAAGCCGAGTCGGCGGCTTGAGCCTGAGAGCCCTCCCCACCTCCCCCTCCCGCTCACCGCCTGCTTGAAGCTGCCGGCCGGGATCCTGAATAGCCACCCGGCAGAACCTGCCTCCCCACTCCTCTGGCCCGGCATGAGGCGAAGTGCTCGACGGGAGGTCAGGCTCCTTTCCCCAGGGGCTCAGTGGGGAGAAAGTCCTGACGCCGTGCCTCTGTCTTTGCAGCTGGCTGGAGAGCCGCGGTGGAACAAGCGAGAGACTCCTTCCAGGATCAGGCGCGGCTCTTACCCACCCCTGGCGGGGGACCAAGCAAATGGGAAATGGGATTCCCCATGTCCTTTTGCTTGCACCCCCCCCTTTGTGTTCCAAAGGTTCGGATTCCCTCCACCCTTTTAAAGCCCTTCAGGGGCGGAGCCCTCTCCATCTCTCACTCCTGCCCACTGCCCGCCTGAAGCTGCCAGCCGGGATCCTGAATAGTCAGCATGTGCAGAACGCCTCGCCTCCCCCCCCCGCAGCTGCAATAGTATCGCGGTGTTCGAATGCCGAACCTGAACACAGACTTCTGGAAAAGTCCGGGATTGGGTTTGGTATACCGAACCCGGCCAAATTCGGCACGGACCCAAACTATGCAAGTTCGGCTCACTCAACACTACTAAGAAGAGGTGTTAATAACTCATTGTGTGCATTTAGGTAAAAATTGCAACATAGCAGCTTATGATCCTGTGATTTAGTGTTTCATCTTTTGGGTACAGAGCTTTTCCACCTAGAGAATTTTAGAGTTCTTACCCTCCATCACTGCTGTTGTCAAGATCTTAAAGATCTTCAGAGAAGGGTGGCATACAAGTCTAATAAATAATAATAATAATAATAATAATAATAATAATAATAATAATAATAATAATAATAGAAATACTATATAGGGCTTTCAAAAATTTGTCATTAGTAAATTGGGCCAAATACAACGGTGACTAAAATCAGAATTCGCTCTGCCCCAATTTTGCTCTAGAAGACATCTTGTTGTAATTCTTTTTAAAATTCTCTATCATGAACTGTTCAAAGTGCATCGGCATCTCATTCAATTGAGTGAGCTTTATATAATATTCCATGAAAATTAATTATCTGATTGGATAATTATTGGGGCTCTGAATGCAAGCTTTTAGCTACAATTTGAGAGCATATAGCCAATTTTCTATTTTGAGTTTTGTACATTCTGCATCTAAAGAGAGCAAAATGTATTTTGCTACCTGAAGTAGCAAAAGTAGGAAGCTAGTTTTGTTTCTTATAATTGACACCTACATTAGATTTAACTGCTTCATAGAGGAACTGTGCTGTGCTTCAGAAAGTTTCAAAGTAATTGGTACACACTGGTTCCCTCTAGAGAAAAAGAGAGGCTTGTTCATTTATTCAATGTATACAGCAACTCATTTCACATTGGCGAATCTGGGAAATTCATATACAGTACTTAAAAACAGAAAATGAAGGAAAAGTTAAAACTTAATGTGTGGGAGAGTGGAATCCATATAATGATTAACAATACAATTGGATCCCCAATTATCTGATCCCCAATACTGGATTCCCAGGCATGATGACAAAGCCATGTCTTGATAGGCTCCTGAAAGGCCAGCAGTGTCCAGGCCACTCTATGAGAGTGGATGCTATGGCTCTCCCCTCCTGTGTCCTTCAGATGACATTCCTTTGCAAATGGACTCATGCCTCTCCTGCCAACTCTGATAGGACAAGTAGATGGAGCTGGGGAGAGGGGCTGCCTCAAATAATCTGGCATCATGCCATGTAGAACTTGTTGCTGAACCCTTCTGAGTATTCAGAGCAATCTGAGAAGTAGGAGCATGTCACTTCCCTGAATCGTAGAGCATATAACCCAGGTACTCGTTCAAGTATGCACCTTTTAGGGTTCAAGGGAACTTTTTATATAGAATGGGACAACTGGCTAACACACTGCGGGCAACCCACCATGGCCAACTTGCTGCGGGACAATTTAACAATTCTATTTATTTAAAATAAAAAATGTTTTTGCAATTCACATTTCATTCTGAACCTCCTTTTGCATGCTTTTCAAAATCATTGTATTCCACTATTTCTTCGATATTAGTGTAAATCTTGTCCCACAGACTGTTGGTTGTGGTGAATTGTTATAGACCTCTTTTTATAGCCTTTGTTTCTTAGTTATATAACCTTTGTTTAGAACCTTTGTTTCTTAGTTAAAATGTAATGGACTAGTGCTCCTATGGTTCTGTTAAGACTTATTTATTTATTAAATTTGTATGCCACCCCTCTCCGTAGACTCGGGGCGGCTTGCCAGTGTCTGTGATAATAGAATGGCATTGTTTATAGTTTTTAAATTAAAAGAGTGCTCTATTTATCTTTTGAAGAAAGGATTTAACAAGGAAGGCACTTGCTGTATGGAATGTCCTTTTTCAAATTGGCTGTTCTAAATGAATTTTGCAGTTTTGAATTTTACTGGAAGAAATAGCAATTAAAGAGGAATACAAAAAGCAGTGTAATTAATTATGTTATTAGTCCTCTTAGATGTGGAAAAAAGTAATAAATCCCAGTTAGAGATATTTCAGAAAGAAAAAGTTCAGAAATTCAGAATACATGAAAATGTAATAAGATTAAAACCTGTTAAGTTCTGCATCAATGATTTTCATCATATTTGCCTGATGCAAGCTGCTTCAGACCAGGTGGTGGAACTCTTGAAGATGTGTAAGTTCATTTCTCAGGAACAGAGTAACAAGGGAAAACTGGCTGGGGAAATAAAATCTTTGCTGCTATAATGATTGATTCCAAGATTAATCTTGGATTCAGATATATACATTCAAAGCTATTCTGATCTAATTCTGCTAATTTTAGAAAACATCTTGGGACTGCAATTAAATACACATTTCTCAAATATAACTGAGAGTTCTGTAAAACCAGGACATTGGAATTTCTGTAATGAAACAGCATGTGTTTTGTTCATGTTATAGGATAAATTGTAAGGAGTTCAATATCAGTACTTCATGAAATGTGATTGCTTCAGAATTAATGAAATGTAAATTGAATTTAGAATTTAGGCAGCTCACCAGAACCTTCCTATTTTTTATATACACAGGGAACTGTCATAATTATTGCAAACCATGGTGACAGGATTGACATCCCCCCTGGAGCGGTTCTGGAGAACAAAATAGTCTCGGGCAATCTTCGGATCCTAGACCACTGAGCTGCTATGATCTTCATGAAACATAGTTTCACAAATGGAAGAATATATAGGCATTAAGATTTGTATACAATCACTCTTTGGTTCTTACAGTATTATTTCTGTAATCCCTTTTAATTGAGAAAACTAAGAAAGGCAAACATTTAAATAACTCAGTAATTCAATTAATATAATCTAAAGTGCAATATTGCTGATACTCAATGACTTTTGAACTGCTTTTAACAGAAAAAGCTGTGAAACAATATGCTGTTAACTATTAAACACAACTACATTATGAAGTACTTTTTGTTACTATAGCAGGTATATCTAGAATGTTATTTGCCTTTCTGTACTTCAAACTCTGCTATTCACAGTAACCTCACCCTCTTCACAGGATGGTTCAGTACCTCATGTGGACTGTTTTCTCCTGTTTACCCAAAGAAAAGGCACCTGAAACATTTGAATAATTGTTTCTCATCCTGCATCTATCCTGTTATTACTTAAAACATTAGTTTACTTTTAAATACTGAACAGATTGCCTTCTTCATTATACTCATATTAACAGAATAAAATGTGTTGAGGCAAAGGAGGAAATGAATTCCATATTTGTACAGCTACTGAAATAAAGAAAATCAAGTCCCCAGTTTGGATATCGTTTTTTGTTGGTAATAATGTTAGGAAATAAGTTAAACAGTTCATTTTAAGAGTTTTATTTTGATTGACAGTGATTTCTGCTAATGTTAACAGATAGGCATGCCTGTTTAAAAAAAAGCCATAGGCACACAAAACATGGTAGACTGTTGTTGTACATAATCATCACAAGAGTAGGCACTCACTGGATTTAGATAAAAATGCTGTGAGGTGAAATACACAGGCACTTTATTACTTTATAACAGGCAGGTACCAGCCTGAAAGCATTAAAAATGTTATAAATGAATACCCCTTAAACCGCTGCTTTTATGGGTATATTTATTTCTATGCACCCTTGAAATATTTTAATTGGGGTATGGGTGGGAAAGACTTGGAGGTAAATGTTACATGGAAACTGGTCAATTTACACTGTTGTAATCACCTTCCTTTGTTGTTTAAAACAAATACTCTTGAACTGCCTTTCCAGTTTACCCTTATAAGAACTGGGCAAACTTTAAAACTTCATTTTAAGATACAGGAAATATTTCAAACATTGTTTCCTGATGAGAATACGTAATTCAGTTGAAAAAAAAATACTTTGGAACGTGAACGCACCTTAACAAATCCAAAGTTATGTAGGTAATCAAGAATTTATAGAAACATCTGTAAAAAAATAATTTTAACAGTATACTTTTATAGTGAAAACATTTTCAAGGTTTCAACAGCAAAAAATTTCAAACTGTACCATCATTAAATAAGGTGAGACACCACATGAATTTCATTGCACTAGAGGAAGTGCAAAGCATCTTTTTAATATAAAGACTTACAGAGCACTCTCTAGACAACAGCTGTGTTACAGCTATGAATTCTTTTGGATTTGGTCCAAAGAAACCTGAGTCTGGTTCCAGATAGAATGAAGAAACTGCGCAAAGAACTGCTGTTGCTTTTCTTGCAAAAAGGGTTCATTCCTACAGCTACGTTCGAACACATTTCAAGAGTGTTTCTTCTTCAGTTTGCAAGAATCCATCTTCTGCAAAGAAGAAATCATTCCAATGGGAAGTGGCACGCTGTTAGTCACCTCTTCTGTTCCCAGATTTCAGCCATGTTTAAGTCAAGAGTCTGAAGCCCTTTCAGTGCTTGGAGGTTTCCAGTGTAAAAAGCTACATCAGCTGTAACCAATCTATGCAGAACAGAAATAAACATTCAGGAAATACATTTCCAATCCATGTAGAGGCTGATGCCATTTAAAATATATGTCGAAAACGAATCCATTTGTTATAAGACTAACATCATGTGTTTTATGCCGGTAACTATTAGAATATAAATCACTTAGTAAACAGCATCATCTTTTGTTGGACATGTTATTAGCAGAAAGTTTTAAAGGAAAATATTAAAAGAGTTGTGAGGCCATTCTATTTGGCTAATTTTTCTACCCAAATCCAATTTTTATCAATTAACTTTATCAATTGGATGATCCCAGCCTCAACTAATTAATTACACATCTGGTTTCAGTATGGGGGAACTCTCCAGAAAAAAAATGGAATGAGTTTTAGCGTTTTTTTGAAAGTATATATTTGTGCATTCAAATGTATAATTTTTTTAAAAAAATATTTCACTACAAAATTATAACTATTGAAATAGAGAAAATCTCCCCAAGCCCATGTTTTATTAATTGCAACTAAAGAAGAAATAAAACCAGTAAAATATAAATAGCAATAATAATCAGTGTTGAAAATTAACATAGATGTGAAACCTGTTACTTAAAAAAAAATTAATCGTGGAATCCTTAAGAGATGAATCTCTCAAGAGAAAATTGGGTTTGTGTGAGTGAGCTCCTGACCAACACACCAGTCTCTCACAAAACCCCATCAAGCACAGGATAAAAATGCCCACTGTAGATGGATGCTTCCAATCTCCAGCATTTTCAGATTGCATAACAGTGGAATATGGGAGATATAGGTGCTGAAAGTACCAGTAAGGCCCTTATTCTAGTCCAAAGAATATAGACTTTTATATACCACAAAGAATAGATTACTTCAGACAGCATAGCTGGGTTTGAAATTGGCAGGCTGCAATAGACTGAGAGATGGTACATAGGCTTACTCCATCAGCAGAGCTGATGACTGTAGAGCTGATGACCTATCCTAACTAATTGTTATAAAGACTTTTGTAATGTTAAGAAGTGATATCCAAATTGATTTTCAGTTTCCTTCCCATCCCTAGGATGGGGAGAAGGGAGAGCAATAAAATTAGGGCTGTAACTCAAATCAGTGGTGCAATTGAAGGATCAGATGATGGGATGTATGTACAAATGAGGCCCTGGGGATCAGAGGAAGGGTCACATGTGAAGATAAGACTGGAGTGTGGATGGAATGGACATGAGAGTGAGAAATATGAATTCTGGTCATTTTCTCTTGTCTTCATTTCTTTGTCTTACAACAAACAATTAAGGACTTTGTTCTCTCCTGTCTTCTCTCTCTGCAAAAGGAGGCGGGGATTGTAGGGGTGCTTCCTCAGACAAAGACTTAAAACTTCTTTTACTTTTCTCTGTGGGAGGGCGGGGGGGGGGTCATGGGTGTTGCCTTGAGCTGCTCTGCAATAGCACCTCACCTACCAGCCAGGATATTAGACACAATAATAGCTCACGTATAGGAACCCCCACCCCCCAAAACCACAGAGCTTTGCAAGATACCCCTGACCTGGGGTGAAAAACAGGTGACGTGACATTTCACTGTTTAGCATATCAAGCATAATGGTTTAGGGGGCCGAAATCCAAATAACCAATCAATATATGTTATGCATGTATTATTAGGAGAAGGGCAACAGGTTTAGGTTTAGGTTTATTGGATTTATATGCCGCCCCTCCGCAAACTTGGGGCGGCTCACAACAATAATAAAAAAACAATACAGTACATAATACCAAATCCAATGCCCACCCATCTAGTTACAATTTAAATTAATAATCTCCTAAAAACAGTATATATAAAAAATAGGCACACAGTCAATCAATCAACAAAACAACATGGGCAAGGGGGAGGTGTTTTAGTTCCCCCATGCCTGACGGCAAAGGTGGGTCTTAAGGAGTTTACGAAAGGCAGGGAGGGTGGGGGCAATCCTAATCTCAGGGGGGAGCTGGTTCCAGAGGGTCGGGGCCCCCACAGAGAAGGCTCTTCCCCTGGGTCCCGCCAGACGACATTGTTTAGTCGACGGGACCCGGAGAAGGCCAACTCTGTGGGACCTAACCGGTCGCTGGGATTGAATACAACCATTCCTTGATTATAAAAATTGCTGTAAGATCCTAATCTGGTACCTTGGTTAGCTTTCGAACCAGGGTCCTTATATTTTAGTACCAAAATAAACATATAATTCTGTATCACACCTTGTGTCAGGTGACTTGAGTTTGACACCAAGCAAGAGCCCAGTTTTGGGGACAAGCCAATCCTAAATTTATTAGTTTTCACATAGCCTAATAGAAATTAGGCGTTGCAACCCAAAAGCATAGGAGCTATACATGATATGAGTGGTAGCAAGGGAAAGGAAGGCAGTTGCCTCTTTGCCAGAGTGCTTGAAAATGCTGGTTTCATAGCATGTGAGGGAGAAGAGCCACTTTAATGTGGGAGCAAATATTTGAGAGTATCTTAGTCCCTCCTGCCCCTTTATAAGATGGAGCGGTGTTGGTAAACTTCTTCTGCATAACAGACATAGTCCTTTGTAGAGAGGTTTTTTCCCCTTTACTTCTGGAGAAAGCATTCAAATCCTCCCAGAACTCTGAACATCTGCATATCAACTTGAAAAGCCCTGCATTTGGAAATGAACAGTCATAGTTTGACTGATAAAATCAGGAAGCTCCTCCTGATTCAATAACCTCCTTCCTTAAACTTTAACCATAGGTATGCTCCTGTCCCTTGCGACAATGGAGAATAAGTCGACCTGCTCTTTTGTGCAACAACTTTTTATCTATTTCAAGGTTGACATCATATATTTTCTCTAAGATAAAAACATGGTGAAAGATGCTTTAGCCACCTCTCATAAGGGTTTAATTCATCACCTCAGCAACTCTCCTCAGAACTTGCTCCTGTTTTTCAATGTTCTTCTTGAACTATGAACTTCTTGAACACTAAATTTCTTCAACTATTGAATCAAAGTTGGACACAATATTGCAAATGGGATCTCAGGAGCAGATAGGTGTGTGGTTAAGTAAATTAAGTCTAGTGCAAAAGTGAAGGAGGGGAGAGAAATACAATTAAGATATTCTTTTTATGCTGTAACAAAATATGTACCCCAAAACTAAGTAATAATTTTATTGTAACATACCCATTTTGAGGTCCTCCATCATTGACTACATTTAAGTGGGCCAACTGTCTCTTTAAGTAAAATTTGTAACTTGCATTAATTCTTAAAAATAACATCTACAAGATAATACAAAAATTAAGAGTAAGAAATTATTCTGAAAAATCAATAACTAGCAATAAAACCAAGTCACTATATAAATTTGCAGTTTAAGCAGCAAGCATTCTTGTTTCTAAAGGAGAGTCTACTGCCATGGAAACAGTGTGAGAAACAAGCACATTTATGTTCTTAGGAAAAAGAAAATACCAATGAAATTACAGAGCAATAATCAGATGTGCAAATATTCTGACACTGAACAAGTGATTAAAACATGTACAGTAATTTGATAAAAAGATGGGGGGTTTGGTCAAAATTAACTCTATTTGTTATAGAAAAATGTGAATTTCAGTTTGCCTGTCAGGGTTATTTTTGAGGTGAAATAATGTTCTCAGGAGGTAAGATATTTACAATCTAAATATCTAAATGTCTATCTCTTATCTCTACAGTAATTTTATAATTCTGACTTTCTGCTCACTGACTTTTACTCCCCTTTTTCTTATCCTCTCAACAATTGGTTATCCTAAATGTTCCTCCCTCAACACAAGACCAGACATACCTGATAAAGTGAACACATCTGATCAAGTGATCCTGAAATGTTTAATATTAATAGTAGCACAAGATGTTTAGTTTTTGTTCTTACAAAGAGGATAATGGAACTGCATTAGAATTGTGCAGTGTACTGTATCTGCTGTCTATAAATTTAGGAAAAGATGTAATTGTATTAAAGAACTGCAAGTCCTATATTCATATTCTTGCTTGTTCACAATCTCCTATTTTTGAAATCAAATCTGAAACATTGCATCTCTCAATTTCTAATAATCTACTCTTTCAACTTAGACAAGCAAGTATGCCAAAAATTAGATAAAGCAGCATAAGAATATGTTTAAATACTTTATGTGCTACCAGAAGAAATGTTTTGTCAATATTCACACATGAGCTATAGCAATAGCACTTAGATTTATATACTGCTTCACTGTGCTTTACAGCCCTCTCTAAGTGGTTTACAGAGTCAGCGTATTTCCCCCAACAATCTGGATCCTCATTTTGCCAACTTCGGAAGAATGGAAGGTTGAGTCAACCTTGTGCCTGGTGAGATTCAAACTGCCAAACTTCAAGCAGCTGGAGGTAAGCAGAAATAGCCTGCAGTACTGCATTCTAACCACTGCGCCATCATAGCTAAATTAAACTTAACTAATTATTAATTTACTTATTTTATGATATGAATGGATCATCTACCAACATGCAGAGAGTAATAAAATATATGTTTTAAAGTAAGGGAACCCCAAAATACTATATTTGGAAAAAGTCGAGAAAAGAGATCAACCCCATTTTTCTTCCCATCACATAGTTTCTTAACTGAAGATATTCTTGCTTGGTTCAGATTAGACAAAGCACTTTTTATTTTGATTTCCTCTTTTAGTGTTACATGAATTATGGATCATCCAACAGTCAAACACAATATTTAAAAGGTCATTAATATTGTGTACCATGACCCCATTCAGTTTCTTAAACATTTGGAAGAACATTTATGACAGTTTCTCAGCAACTGATCAACCATCCCAAATGGCTCACCTGTGTTTGTTCCTCAGGAAGCAGGTCATATATTGCTTCATGCATCTTTGCCATCTGCTTACAAATATTCCTGAAGCACACAGAAGGTACTGGGGCTTTCACTTCATACTGAAAATACAAACGGGGGGCGTCACTTAATTTCTCTTCTGGATTTTGATTACCAACTTATTTATAAGAGGAAAAGATGGGAATAGAGTCATTGTAGTAATTTTTCCATTCACCTCACTCTATGAATCTGTTTTCTTTTGTGCAGGCCTCTTATGCAAAAATAGTGCTACATGCCTGTTCTCTGAAGTTTGGGCCACATGAACTCTTACTATGAGTTAGAGGTGTTGTGCCACTCCCTGTTCGGGGAGTGGCACAACCCCCTATAGTGGGTTTAGTAGTGGGTATTTCCCCCACTCACTGAACCAGGAGCAAAGGCCGTCTGGCCACACCCCGAAACCGGCTCTCTCGGCAGCGCTATAGGCACCACCATCTTGTTTTTGGCTTCTAGGCACACGCAGCTTTTTTTGGCTTCTGTGCACGCACAGAAGTTTGATTTTCGGCACTGTGCATGGGTGCCCAGATGGCAAGGCCATGCGACATGCAATGCACAGACACCCATGCGGCACAGGAGGAAGCAAACTGCTGGCGAAGTAAGTTAGAACACCCCCCCGAGTTATGGGTATGAGCAATGCTCCAGGGAAGCTGGTGTTGTGGCTGCCATTATTCCACAAATATTGAAAGAACTGGTTTACCTTTTCTGTTTTAGGTGGGAAATATATAGATTATGTTTATAAAAAGAAAGTTGGCCTTCTTCGGGTCCCGTCGACTAAACAATGTCGTCTGGCGGGACCCAGGGGAAGAGCCTTCTCTGTGGTGGCTCCGACCCTCTGGAACCAGCTCCCCCTTGAGATTAGGATTGCCCCCACCCTCCTTGCCTTTCGCAAACTCCTTAAAACCCACCTCTGCCGTCAGGCATGGGGGAACTGAATCATCTCCCCTTGCCCATGTTGTTTTGGTGTTGGATTGATTGTGTGCTTGTTTTTTAATATTCTGGGGTTGTTTTTATGAATTTCTTTTAGCTTAAATTGTAATTGGATTGGTGGGTATTGGATTTGTTACTATGTACTGTTTTGTCATTGTTGTGAGCCGCACCGAGTCTGCGGAGAGGGGCGGCATATAAATCCAATAAATCTAATCTAATCTAATCTAATCTAATCTAATAACTATCTTACTGGCATGAAGCAATAGTACAAGGATAATTAATTTTTAAGATAGTATTAAGATCGTTTTTAAAATAGCATCTCCTGGCACATATCATTAAGAATGCTAAAAGAAAAGGGGAGGGAAAATACAACTCAAGTATCAAGTTTAAGTAATAAGCAAAATGAAGAACAAATTAAGCAATATCATTCCACCCTCAGATTATTATTACCTTGGAAAGCAATTTGTCAAACAAGGTATCCATTATGGCTACAAGTTTAGTGGAAATTTCTGCTATGTGGTCATGGTAATCCTGGAATAAAAGCATGATTATTATTCATATTAGGTCAGACTTTGTCCTTGTGATAAATATCTATAAAACTTAAAGTAAAACTAAAGACGATTTCTTTCTGCCCTCCCCCCCCAAATTTATTTACACTCGGTTTTTTTGTTGTTTTAACGGCAGTTTGGAAAAAAGCAAAAAACAATTCTTAAGCTGTTATAGAAGGTACAGTATATGAAACTGCCTTTTCCTTAAATATTTGGCTGTTTCTTTTTCACATTTTAAACAAATGAGATAAATGATTGCTCTCTTCCAAGCACTCCTTCCAAGGATTGTAACATCTGGGAATCTTTTCTCACTTCCCAAGAAATCTGGATGGAAATGAACAAGCCTGTTTCTTATTAAATCCTTGAATGGATAGAGAAATCCACCCAAGGAGGACAGCATATTGTTTCACTTACAACAGAGTATAATGTGTAAGTTTTGGGTGTTCAAAAGAACATCTCCGACCTGGAAGCTCTTCTGCCTGACAGGCCAGTCACACAGGGAGGCAAGACAAAAACACACACAGAGTGACTGGAAACACAAAATATATTGCTGTACAAATTGGCTAAGAACTGCAATGATGGCAGAAGAATGTTTGTTTATGACCCAAAGGTCAGGGTTAAAGGCCAAGCCAGCAATGAATGTCTCAAAACCCCCCAAGGTTTGTCAAGAATGCCTCCAAAATGGGCTGCGGTGACTCTGTTGTTTCCAGAGCTACAGTTTTCCAAACATAAGTGTCCAAAAACTGGGTTTGTTTGTCCAAAGATGCAAAATGTCAGTTTAGGGAACACTCCTATGAAGAGTTCGCCCACAAGACCTCCCCTTTTAAGCCTGCTGCAAGATTCCCTAACTGCACTCACCTGTGATTTAAGATCCTCTGCGTCTGCGCAGTTGCTTCTGGCGTCCCATCATCCTGTGCACCCGGACATTGAGAATGGGGTCATTAATCACCCCCTCCTCATCTGACCCAGATGAGGCTTTAATCGGGGGGGGGGGGGTTCCACAGGCACTGCAGGGGCCTCCACCTCTCCTGCACCTTCAGCTTCCATCTCTCCTTCCCCCTCACTGTCTGAACCCTCCGAGAGCCACACAGGTCTCCAGTGCTCCGACGAACCCGATGCTCTGACGAACCCTGCTCCTCTGGTTCAAAGTCTGCCACCAGAGGAGCTGGCCGTGAGCCAACCACAACAGAAGCATTGACATTGCGGTCTTTTTTTTTTTTAAGGAAGCACATAACATACTTTGAGAAGCCAAATGCTCCTTTTTTTTGGTTGGTTTTAAGAACATTCAGTCAGAAAGTAATTAGAAAAATACCTTGGTAATATGGTCAAAATGCCTAAGCATGCTGAACTGTTTAGGCTGCAGGCGAACTTCAAAGTGAGCCCTGATAACAGGAATGTAGTAGACTATAAGCTGTAGGCAGCGTGACGAAAGAGCTAAAAATTGAAGAAACAAAAGGAAAATCACAAGAGAAGAGTTTCACTTTATACTAATAGACATTTTTCAAAGCCAGATGTACAACCACTAATTCAGCAGCTGTTCAAATCTAACCAGTGCTGAACAAGTAGTACTTCAACCGATCCTCCAAGGCACCCCTGTTGTCACATGATCATGATCTAAGCACTCGGTGTCAACTGACCTGGATTTGCAACCATCAAAATATCCTGCAGCCATGGGATCATGATTTGCAACCTTCCCTGCCAGCTTCCCACAAGCCAAGTCAATGGGGAAGTCGGAAATCATGGTCATGTGTCATCCTGACTCACCAATGTGTGCTGATTCACTTAATGACATTAACCAGGGACTGCCAGAATTTCTGTCACTAAACAGCATGATTACAACAAGTCTCACTTTATCACCATTTAGTGATAGAAATTCTGATCTCAATTAGTGTTGCTAAGTATGGACTACCTATAGGACTTGTCCACTGTCTGCATTAAACAATATCATTTCAATTATAGAAAAAGCATTGATGGAAAAGATTTAGACAGAAGGAACCACATTTTATGAACTGGATCTTACAATTACTTTTCTAAAGCCAAATTATAATATTCAAACACTTATGGCAAAAAAATTGCCAGAAACAAATTCATAAGAAAACATTATATTAAGTCAAAATTTAAACTGAGGTTCTTTTTTCTTCAAACAAACAAACAATCCTAAGGATTGTTTTACAGCAACCACAGCCATACCTAAATTCTTGGTAGTTATTGTTTTCAAGCCAACCACTTGTAAAGCACCTGCTCCAAGTACTAACTGACAACTTCTTGAGTTGAAATACTGTATGAGAAAGAGAGAGGAATAAACAATTACTTAAGAATTACATGCACTGTACTTAAAATTCAAGAATCCAATAGCACTTCCTTTCATGGATATATGTTGTTAAAAAGCAATAGCATTTAGACTTACATACCACTTCACAGTGCTTTACGGCCCTCTCTAAGCAGTTTATAGAGAGTCAGCATATTGCCCCTAACAATCTGGGTCCTCATTTTATCGACTTTGGAAGGCTGGAAGGCTGAGTTAATCTTGAGCCTGGTGAGATTCAATCTGCCAAACTGCTGGTAGCTGGTGACCAGCAGAAGTAACATGCAACACTGCACTCTAACCACTGCACCACCGAGGCTTGGATTTTCATGCACTGTATTTCACCTCATCAGATGCCCAATAGCATTCTTTATTTAAAAGTATAAGCTGCAGCACATGAAAGTTAATTTTTTTCAGTACAATTACCGTATTTTGGAGTATAAGACGCACCTTAGTTTTGGGGGAGGAAAACAAGGAGAAAAAAAATCTACCTCTGCCTCCCAGCAATTTGCTTCCCAGCAAAGTACAGATGATATACACTGCTTGCTGTCTATTTCTGATCATGTGTGTCTGACCCATAGAAAAAGCAAAGAATTGGAAAAATGTACATTATGGCAGTATAGTAAGGTCAGAAAGTTTTCTTAAATATAGTCACACTAACTCCTCCCAATTATTTAAATAGATCTACTCCAAACATGACTAAGTCAGAGTTTAACTCAGCTGCCTTATCTAAATACTAAAATAGGACACTGTTACCTTTCAGACTATACTTATATGGATTCTGTTAAAATTGATGTGGCTTTATTTTAACTTCTTCATTTTGATGTCTACAACAATAATAAAGCAGTCTTTAAAAAATAAGTCTAATAATTTGAACATTCTACGAACATTTATAGTTCTTGACTTACCTCCTTGTATCCAGTTTAGCAGAAAATAAAAATCTGCTTCTTCCTCCCAGCAATTTGCCTACTTGCAGCTAGTTTCAGTTTCAGTTTAGCATGTGGCTGGCCAGCCTGCAGCTTCAAGTCCCAACTCTCAGCTGATAATGAGTTGCTTGGCTTAATAGGCTCTGTCCTGTTTGTTGCAAGGAGGTAAATTGCTGGAAGTCAGAGGCCAAAGGGGGGGTTGCTGATGTGTTGGTGGCTATATTCAGTGTATAAGACACACCTCTTTTGGGAGGGAAAAAGATATGTCTTATACTCCAAAAAATATAGTAATCAGAAAAAGACGCTTCCAGGCTCCTTCTGATTTTCTGTTACCAAAGGGAAAACTTATTACCGGTACATGATGAAATACTGTTTCTTCCAGGAATCTTACTATTTACCAATAAACAATTGTATAAAAGCAATGTTAAAAACAACCCTATGATTACAGTCCATGCATTGAAAACAGACTGGAAGCAGTTGTACCTTCAGTAAATCAGACAAACGAGTGAGCATATCAGTCACAATGGAGGGAATATTATCCACACATTGACAGTATTCAAGGATGATTCTAATTAATAGCAACACTGTCCTGCAAGGTAAAGAATTGAAGATGTCATTACAAATCATAACACGTACTGGAATAATATGAACATTTAACAACTTTGTCAGTGAAAAAATTAGTTGCCAAAAACAACACGTTGCAAAGAGTGTTAACATAGACAAAGTGTTAAGAATGAAAAGAACTGCATCTTTTGGAAAGCTTACACAAGTGCTTCAAAGACAGTCGACTTTAATGCAGCTGCTTTAATGCTGTAAGTAGGGATGTTTTGCCAGTTTACTTTTCCATTATGAAGGATCCTTAAAGGATTTTACATCAATACCAATTAATGTAATATAGATACTTTTTCTGTTAATGTTTTCTTTTGTCATATTTGGTTTATTTTAATGTTCATTATATATCTAGGGCCTTTTAAAAACTCTATAGTCACTAATTATCATCCCTCCCAATACAATTTTTAAATATTTTGCTATTGGAAAAAATTGGAAAGGATGTGGATTTGTTTTTAATAAACAAAGATCAATGAATAAGTAAATAAATTTTATTTTGCCACTTTCAAATTTGAAGTGCCACTGGAAACAATTATTTATCACTGATGGAGAAGTATACTTCAGTGATCATTGGAAATATTAATTATTTTAATAACAGAAAAGTTGTGATTTTCTGCTTCAGAAAAGCTAAATACATATTTAGAGGAAGGCAGATCCAATAACCATACTGTTATAATCACTAAAGTACATGCTGCATCACAATATGTCTGCAGTCTGCATTGGTTGCTGATCAGTTTCCGGTCACAATTCAAAGTGTTGGTTATGACCTATAAAGCCCTTCATGGCACCGGACCAGATTACCTCAGGGACCGCCTTCTGCTGCACGAATCCCAGTGACCAGTTAGGTCCCACAGAGTGGATCTTCTCCGGGTCCGGTCAACTAAGCAATGTCGCCTGGCGGGACCCAGGGGAAGAGCCTTCTCTGTGGCGGCCCTGGCCCTCTGGAACCAACTCCCCCCAGAGATTAGAACTGCCCCCACCCTCCTTGCCTTTCGTAAACAACTTAAAACCCACCTCTGCCGGCAGGCATGGGGGAATTGAGATCCTCTTTCCCACTAGGCCTTTACAATTCTATGCATGGTATGTAGGTATGTATGTTTGGTTTTTATATTAATGGATTTTTAATCATTTCTAATACCAAATTACTATTGTACACTGTTTTATTGTTGCTGTTAGCCGCCCCGAGTCTCCGGAGAGGGGCGGCATACAAATCAAACAAATAAATAAATAAATAATAAATAAATATGAAGATTGTGTCTATTAATTAACAAATATGTAAAAAGGGTGACATATTTAATAAAAGCATAAAATTGCTAATTATACATTTTAATACTCATAGGTATTAAGTAATTATTTACTTAAATATTTACCTGCTGTCATATTTATGTAAGACAAAGATGAAATTTATTTCAGAAACCATTTTAAATGTGCTCTGTCAAATTAAGTACTGTATAATAAATGCTGAGAGAGAAAAGCTTTTCAACAAATGGTGCCTCAACTCTGTAATAACTCCCTTCTATAGACATTGTTAACATCAAGTGAGAAATTGCTTATTTTTCCAAATAGATAAAAACAGTTTTAAGTTTTGCTTAAGATCTTTCTTGTTTTTGCTTTGTTATTTTAAGTTTTCGCCCAAAGATTATCCAAGTGAGTACTGTTTCTATCCCAAACCTTGACTGAAAATGATCCAGATAATTCATTTCTTCTACTGTATAATTTACCTACTACCATATCTCTACAACATTCCCCAAGAATTGGAGATTGGAGTTCAGGCATTCATATCCCACCCAACCCCTCCCCCATAGACATACCACTTTCTATTCAAGCCAGAAGATATTGTTTTCCAACCAGAACAAAACAGAGACAGTGATATAATTGTTACTGAAAATAACGTGGCAGAAGATAACTGAGACAGCACCCTTCTATTTCCTTGTAGAACAGATATCGAAATAAGTCCCCTGTGCCAATTACTACCAAAGACTCTGTCCAATAGCAGCCAAGACTATAGAAAATCCAAATAACTTGGCAGAATGCTACATAAATCAGTGACAATGTCCCAGAAGAGGATCACAAAAAAGATCTCTTGCCCAGAATAGAATTCACCATCCTGTACGAGGCCACTGGATGACAGCCAACCATGCAGTAAAATAGAAGCGAATGCTTTGCCTATCTTATAGTCACAGCGTAGGCCTGAACATGGTACCTACCCATCCTTCTAGATTTTCTCCACAAGCATCTAGGCATTGTTATACTACATCTCCAAAGGGTCTCTGTAAACAAATATCCCACAAAGGATCAAAGAGGCCACTCAAGATGAATAATATCCAGGCCTCAGTAAGTAGATGCTTACCAGCCATTGAACAGAATAACCCACCAGAGAGCTATGAAATTTTCAAACATCTTTTGGAATTCAACTTCACTTATTAGGTGACTAGGGAAGACTATATTAATCTGTGCTACACCTATTAAATTTTTAATATTTTTATATTACTTTGTATTAAAAATAGATCATATTTAGATGTTTTGAATAAAAATAATTCAAAATAATGAAGTTATGAAGGAAAGGGAAAGTTTCTCTTACCCAACTACAGCATATTTTTGTCCATCAACAATAAGAACATCAGTGGGCTTTCTTTCTTCAGGTGCTATAAACAAAAAGGGGGAAAAACTAATGGTAAAACATAGAATGCTCTAAATTTATTTATTTATTTATTTATTTATTTATTTATTGGATTTGTATGCTGCCCCTCTCCAGAGACTCGGGGCGGCTAACAGCAACAATAAAGCAGTGTACAATAGTAGTCTGATGTTAGAAACAATTAAAAACCCATTAATATAAAAAACCAAACATACATACATACATACCATGCATAGAATTGTAAAGGCCTAGGGGGAAGAGGGTCTCAATTCCCCCATGCCTGATGGCAGAGGTGGGTTTTAAGCAGCTTACGAAAGGCAAGGAGGGTGGGGGCAATTCTAATATTTGGGGGGAATTGGTTCCAGATGTTAAATTGACCTCATTAAACTACAAATAGTCCTCAACCTATGACTACAACTGAGTCTGGAACTCCCCCCCCCCATTTTTGAATCTCAAAACATAAGCACTGATTAAGGATTTTGTTTCTTGATGTCATACATTAGATAACTGAAGCCATAGTAAATTTTCTTTTACAACTGATTAATAATTCAATTTCCAGATACCTGAAGAACCACCTTTTACTTTCAAATGATTCCATTTTTGAATCACAAAATATTCAGAAAATATAAATGGCCCACACCTTCAATAACTGAAGGGAGGCTCAAACTGCTATTTGCTCAAAAATCACTCCCCCTGCCCCAAACTCCAAAATGTATCCCCCCAAATAAAATAAAGTATTATTTGAGGGATAATCTCACAGAAGGGCAGAGTCTCCCGGTGTCATTGCCCTCACAAATCATGATTATGGACATATCGTTAGCCCCATGCTTTATACCAACAATAGTAAAGAGTAGTTATACTCTACAAATAACTGAAGGACAAATAAAATGATCTGTTTACTTATGTTCTGGAGTCACTATATAGGTAACTTGGATATTCTAAGAAAATGCAAGTTTTTCGCAGAATCTAAAATACAAAAAGACTTACGGTAATTTTACTAATCCAAGGAAATATAAAGAATTACATTTGTTTTAACCTTTCTCTGGATTAGGAGCAAGCCACATCCAAGGAGTACAGCTTGCAGGTTACATGAAGATATTACAGATGTACTTTTAATTTCATTTCTCAGTAAATGTACACTGCTTTAGACCAAGTTCAGAAGAGGCATTTCTGAACCTGTGGATGTGCAAATTTAACCCCTCTGTGACTCATTAAAACAGCTGTCTTTACTTCTAACCTTTAATGAGTCTCTTATCAAATTCGTCTTTCTCTTTGGGAACTGAAAAGTTTGGGTATAATTCATAATGATTTTACTTGTCAAAGGTTTGCAAAGTACATTCACATGCAACAGTAGAATAATCTAATGTCTACTGAGAGAAGACTCACCTCCTGCTTTTTTCTCTGGTAAAGTAATTTTGCCATCTGATATAGAATCGACAAGATCCTGAAACTCTGCAGGAACATCAGCTTGCTTCCAGCGTTCATTATCTAGCAGAAGACTATTTACATACAAAAAGAAAATGGGGGTTTGAAGGGAAAAAAACCTGTTTCTTGTCTCTTGTATCCATTTTCATTTGAAATTCAATATTAGGATTGTTCTAATAAAGGGACAAGCTGCAATATCAATTTCTGTAGATTTTTTAAAAAGCCTTCTGGTGTTCATATTATTATTATTTCTGACCCTATGGTGTGTACAAATGAATATACCATTTGGAAAATAAGTTTACAGTTTATATATATATATATATGTATGTATGTATGTATGTATGTATGTATGTATGTATGTATGTATGTATGTATTTGGATTTACTGTCCCTCTATTAAATTTGAAGCCAAAGTTTAGCTAAACAATCATGGTAACCTCATATAAAACAGTGACCCATAGATGAGCTGTTGAGAAATGGAAGCCATTTACTCATTTGTTGGCTCAAGTCAAGGCTTTTCTATCACTGCAATTTAGCCACTGCAGGCTTCATTCTCCCATTTATCAATTTTCTCATGGCATCTGATGCTAAGATGTTGACTTATCTTAAAATCTCTAGATGTACACGGATAACCTCAAATATTTTGTCCACTTTCTTTACAAGTGTTTGGCCACAAGAAATATGTGTCAGGAAAATGGAGGGAAACGATTAAGGGTAGAAAGGTAATATAGGCAAAGAGGTTAGAGTGAAACTAAGGGAGAGTGTACATAGTTATAAGGGTAGAAAATTAAAAGGGATCATGCTGGAAACTGAGTTGAACTTTGGATGACATTTATTTCTCCAATCCCAAGATAACCTGGAATGTTAGTGTATGTAAGAGAAGTAGAAAGGAAGGTATAATGACTTGTTAAGATACTTTTGATCATTTCTGGTCTATCATATTCCTTTTGAAATCCATGACATAGAAACATAGAAGTCTGACGGCAGAAAAAGACCTCATGGTCCATCTAGTCTGCCCTTATACTATTTTCTGTATTTTATCTTAGGATGGATATATGTTTATCCCAGGCATGTTTAAATTCAGTTACTGTGGATTTATCTACCACGTCTGCTGGAAGTTTGTTCCAGCAGACGTGTGCATGACGGTGCTCTACTTACATAAACCCAAAAGTGACATCAAATTAATTATCATTTTATTGATTTGAATCAATCAATATGGATTCAATTTGCTTCTTAGGCTCATTAGTAAATAATTCAGGTGGAATACAGTGGATTTCAACTCCATTTTTTACTCCATTGTTTAGAATGCAATAAGGGCTATATAACAAGCATACAAATACCTCAGCTTAGTCTTTCTTTCCTCATGGAATCTATTTACAAATCTATTAGCTTGGCTTTGAAGTGCGCCCCGCAATGACATACTCTTTCTACCACATATCTGTTCTGTATCCAAGATGAACGTTTCCATTAATCGTGAAAGAGCAACAAACTCTGTAGAATTCAGTTTCTCCAGGAATCCATCCTAAAGGGAGAAGAAAAGCTGATGCAATAGCACTCTACTTATTTTCATTTTTCCAACCCTGTACAGGTAAGTCCTTGACTTATAACAGTTCATTTAATGACTGTTCAAAGTTATGACAAAGCTGAAAAAAGTAATGTATAAACCATTTTTCACACTTTGACCATTGCAGCATCCACACAGTCACCAGAAGGTCGCAAAGGGCAAACACATGACTTTGGAACACAGCAATGGTCACAAGTTTGAACCAGTTGCCAAACTTCTGAATTTTGATTACATGATCATGGGGATGCTACAAAGATCATAAGTGTAAATTATGGTAATAAGTCACTTTTTTCAGTGTTGTTATCACTTTGAACTGTCACTAAATGCACATAGAAACATAGAAGTCTGACGGCAGAAAAAGACCTCCTGGTCCATCTAGTCTGCCCCTATACTATTTTCTGTATTTTATCTTAGGATGGATATATGTTTATCCCAGGCATGTTTAAATTCAGTTACTGTGGATTTATCTACCACGTCTGCTGGAAGTTTGTTCCAAGGATCTACTACTCTTTCAGTAAAATAATATTTTCTCATGTTGCTTTTGATCTTTCCCCCAACTAACTTCAGATTGTGTCCCCTTGTTCTTGTGTTCACTTTCCTTTTAAAAACACTTCCCTCCTGGACCTTATTTAACCCTTTAATATATTTAAATGTTTCGATCATGTCCCCCCTTTTCCTTCTGTCCTCCAGACTATACAGATTGAGTTCATTAAGTCTTTCCTGATACGTTTTATGCTTAAGACCTTCCACCATTCTTGTAGCCCATCTTTAGACCCGTTCAATTTTGTCAATATCTTTTTGTAGGTGAGGTCTCCAGAACTGAACACAGTATTCCAAATGTGGTCTCACCAGCATTCTATATAGTGGGATCATAATCTCCCTCTTCCTGCTTGTTATACTTCTAGCTATGCAGCCAAGCATCCTACTTGCTTTCCCTACCGCCTGACTGCACTGTTCACCCATTTTGAGACTGTCAGAAATCACTACCCCTAAATCCTTTTCTTCTGTAGTATTTGTTGTTAAGATCAGGATTTCCTGTACTTCTATTGGGGAATTATCCCAGAGAGATCTGGTTTAAAATTGAAAGAAGGAAAAAAACACAATTATTTGACAATTTCTTCCTGGGTACATACAGGGACCTGCATCAAACTTACTTTTGCTCTAGCCATAAGAAACTTGACAGAGCGATCATGGCAAATATCAGAGGCACTGTAAATTAGCTCCTGGATGTTATTTGCTAATCTGCCCAGTTCCAGATCTGACAATTTTATATCTTCACTAATCCTGAAAGTAATAAGAATTCATTACAAAAATATGTAGCTCATATAATCCAGTGACTACTAATTTGTTTAGAAAAAAACTGCTATATATATGCTGACTAAACTACATCTTTGAACTTAATTTAATGATATATTTGTACTCATTGAAATGTTTAACTTATATTTACATTTATTTTGCCATAACCAGAACTAAGAACTTGTTAACTAGGGAGAAAAAGTATAATAGAAGTATTGTCTCTAAAAATGTTTACCACATCAGTTCTCCAAAAGCAAGAAGAATAATTCAGTGCAAGAAGTTCTTATATAACATGATAGGGATAATCTGTTTTAAAGTAAATACTTATATTGTAGTTATTTTCAAGTAAAGATAACTTCATTAGCATATTATAGGCACCAATGAAGATGAAATAGGAAAGGGAATTAGAAATCTCATAGAAGGTCTGGAAGATGGACATGGAATAAATATATCAGAGCAAAGTTCCTCAACTTAGAACAAGATAAAAAATATCAATACGACTCTTCTATTACAATCAAAACACATGGAAGCAATATTTGTTCTTTTATCACAGACAACAAGGCAATAAAAGCATAGCTGGCAGCAAAAGTCATACAGAATTTAAAATTTTTAATGCACAAACACAGGCAGGATGGGCAAGCTATTTATTTTAATCAATTCTACACTACATTTGAAAATAATAGTGGAAAATGTGACAATTGCTATTATTTTATGCAGAGTTACCAAGTTAAAAACTTAAAATTTTCTAAAACTAACAATTGGTGTTCAAAATCAGGGCTAGGAATTCTCAAGTTGTTTCTTTCTTCAGGGATTGCATAAAATAGAATCAAACCTGACATTTAAGTTCATCAGTCAAACCTGACTTTTGAGTTCATATGGCTTAGGACCAGATTATTTACGTTTTTGGAAATGTTTTCTAAATTCAACTTTTTAGAACTTTTATGAATGTTCACATTTGTATAGCTGGAATCAATCATGCCTGCCGTTTGGATCAGGTTCTAAGTTAAAGATTTTTGCTACATACATGATCTCAATTCCACCTAGTGTTACACTGGACGAAGTCTGTTCCCTGCTAGATGAGGAATCAGTCGTACATTCAGCTTCAGACACAGAATTGCTACTGCTGGGCTGACTGTCTGGGTAAAGGTTTCTCTGGGCAACAGAATCAGGTACTGTGGATGGAAGGTCTCCTTCACTGAAGGCATCACTTATGAACATGCCTTCATGAGTCAGATACGCCACTTCTGTGTCTATGGAATTCTCCTTTGCAGAATTGGTCTGCACAGAAATATCGCCCACTTCCTTGCTCCTTTGGTTCTTATCAAGAACCAAGAGAACCACGCTTCTGATGACACTGAGTGTTCCCTAAAGAAAATACAGTACTCGTTAAAATGCTACATTCCTTGAAAAATACATTCTTTAGCAAAATATGCTAGCTTGATAACACATTAAATTCTACTCAAACAATAAATTCATTAAAAGTATTCAAAATTCACAATTACCTAACATATATTATGTCTCAAAAGTTTCTTTATGCAACATTTGTGGTTTTATATATATAAACTGCACTAAAAACAAGTGCCAGCATTTTGGCAAATAACAATAGCTTCCTCCCCCATCCCCAATGGTCTTAAAAATTTCAACTGGACTCCAGTGAAATCTTTTAGATCTGAATGAGAAGTCAGCGAAGATTTTGTTTCATAACTCCAATTACACAAACATTTCTTCACATGCTGCTCTTTATAAACTTTTATACTCAAAATTGGATAGAATGTTGGTGAGTGCTGGAATGTATGTCTATCTTTTCTTTTCTAACCATGTCTGTATGTCATAAAGAAAACTTTTCCCCTACCAGTTGTGTCTGACTCTAGGAGGCAGTGCTCATCTCCTATTAATAGCTGAAGGACCAGCATTGCCCAAAGACGCTTCTGTGGTCATGTGACCCACATGACTATATGCAGAAGGTACATGGAATGCCTTCTCACCAAAATGGCAACCTATTTATCTACTTGCATGTATGTGCTTTCAAACCACTAGGTTGGCAGAAGCTGGGGCAAGTAATGGAAGTTCACTTTGTCATGCAGTATTTAGATCTCAAACTACCTGCTGGTCGATGAGTCCAGTGCCTTAATTGCTTGGCCAGCGCTCCCCTTTCTAGAGCATAGGTGGAGGTAAATCAGGAATATTATCATTAAGAATTGTAAATGTATTTTTTAATAAATTCCCCAAGTGAGAGGACTACTACTACTAATAATAATAATAATTATCAACAACAATATTTAGTCTTAAGAAGTCTTTTCTGCTGCTTGTTCTTAGAACTGGATGTTTTTCTTATCATTTCATTTCACCTATTTCATCTGAAATGGGCAGACTTAGTTTCATTTTAAAATATGAGCTTGTTAACTGATATTAAAGGAAGACTTTCTTAACTCAGTCAGGATGGAAAATATTGGTTCATACAAACGAGAAACAAAGTACTAAAGGAAGAATTAGGTACTTAGGAATAACATTCAACCCTCATGCTCATTCCATTCATAAAGCCTGGGATTTTCTTGCAAACAAGATCGTGTTAATCATATAGGCAAATACTGCCTGCAGAGTCTAATTCCAGTTCTATGTTCTAATTTGCTGGTTAAATTAAGCTCTATGGTTAAACTTGTCAGTTTTTTACACATCAAAATCTTAGACATGTTTTGTTTCTCCTCTAATCCAGTGGATTAAAATTTATGTTTCAACCTGAGCAAATAGTATTTAACCATTGCCTTTTAAAATAAATCATTTTCATTTCAGTTTTAAAGTTGATTTGTTATTATAGACCAAATTAAATAAAAAAATATAATTTCTAATTTTGAGGTAAGTCATTGGAGGAAGGGAATGTAAAATTCAGGCTCTCCTAGACTTACTATAGACCAGAGTCTATTACAATAATATGGGCAGAACTAAATATAAACATCCCAGATTACTATATAGAGAGTATACTACCTGAAACTTCTCAGGAAACAACAACTGATGAAAAACTGCTGGTTGCCTTCTACCACTATACCACATAAAGTATTTTAACTTATTGCATCTGTGTATGGTTTGCCAACCGCATAGTGGCAGATAGGCCAGCACAGCACTCCAGAGGGTAAACATCATTGCCCAGAGGGTCATTGGTTGCCCTCTCCCCACTTTGGAATAGCTTTATAGTTCCTGCTGCCTTAAGAAAGTTCAAAACATTGTTAAAGATCCATATCATTCTGGGCACCCTTTTTTTGGACCTATTACCACCTGTCAGACAATATAGGATAACAAATACAAGGATAAATAGGCTATTTGTGTTTTTATTTTTATAGTCATAATGTACACTGAAGAATGTACACTTTAATTTAGTTGCATCATATGCAACGACAATAAAGTAAAAGTTATCTAAACTAGAAGTGGCCCTCATCACCTGCAGTTCTAATAGCCATTGTTTTATGGATCTATATTTGGTATGTTTGGTAAATATACACTGCTCAAAAAAATAAATGGAACACTTAAACAACAGTATATAACTCCAAGTAAATCAAACTTCTGTGAAATCAAACTGTCCACTTAGGAAGCAATACTGATTGACAATCAATTTCACATGCTGTTGTGCAAATGGAATATTCAATGAGAATATTTCATTCATTCAGATCTATTTATTATTTAGATTTGTATGCCGCTAGGATGTGTTATTTGAATGTTCCCTTTATTTTTTGGAGCAGTATATTTTGTTGTCCATAGAAAAGAACTTCTTGTAGTTGTGGTTTTTTGTACATGATTCTTTTTGAGAGAGGACTTTTGCTATCTACAATTTAATTATTCATAGCTGTCAAGTCTGGAATGGCACCCCTCCAAATAACCATGGCTACTTATATTTGAAGTTTGACCCCATGTACTTAGAATCTTATTATCTTGAAAGAATTATTGCTGACAATCAGCTTTCCCAAATACTTCCTTAATTTACAGCTGTACAGTCTTATTTGATCAACAGCAGACCAAAGTCCAGTATTTTATTATAAACTACATTATATTATAGAACTAGAACATTTTTGTATTATGTATGTTACATTGTAAAATCTTTATTGAAAATGCAGTACTTTACCTTAATTCTTTTGAGAAAGACAATGAAATTAGAAAAAATACTTTTCAGAAGATCAAACCACTGCGGAAAATTTAACATTCTCATTTGATCTGCAAGTCTATAAACAATAACAAAATATTATGACTTAAACTTTCATTTAACGTCTTGATTTACAATGAAAACAAAATCTTTACAATGTTGTTTTGATGATGAATAAAGCTGCATCTTTTTCTTGGTTCACACAATAGTTGTGTGATCTAATTGGAGTTAAAGCACATTTGACAAGCATATCCATCTGCTATAAAGCAGCAATCGCCAACCTTTTCAGCTTAGCAGCCCAAGACGGCTCATGGAGGGTTCTTTCACTTGTGAAACTCCACCTGCGCGATCGGAGAGTGCAAAACTTCATTTGTGGAAATGGAGTTTTGTGTGTGGGTGCAAGAAACCTCCACTCACATGAGGGGAGCTTCATGCACGTGTGCTTGCCTATTTCTCCCAGAGTCTGGTTTTGAATAGGCCAGGACCTGGTAGTGAGCCATGGCTTGGGGGTTGGGGACCCCTGCTCTAAAGCATCATGTTGTACTTAGATACTTTCTTAAGCTCAAAACCTATTTTTCCTAGAATCAAGAAGCTAAATAATCTCCTTAAGGAGATGTTAACAGATCTGGCACCTACATTTATGGACTTGAATGCACCTTCCTAGTTTATTCACTGAAGCACAGCACAATATATTTGCTGATCAAGCCTAAGCCTATTTTGCTTCTGATCTGTGCCAGATGTTCTAAAACTCAGAAATCTCATTTTTCTTTATTGATATATTTTATTATTCTGTGTGAAAATGAGCAGTCACTCCTTTTATTATTATAATCAATAATTTACCATTATTTCTGAACAAAGACCACAGAATATGCTAGGATTATTGAGGTCACTTACATTGAGATCATTTATTTACGGGACCATCTCCTGCCTCACACTTGCCAGCGACAGATTAGAACCCACAGAGTTGGCCTCCTCTGGGTCCTGTCAGCCAAGCAATGCCGACTGACAGGACGATGGGGAAGGGCCTTCTCTGTGGCGGCTCTAGCTCTCTGGAACCAACTCCCCCCAGAGATTCGCCCCACCCCCATCCTCCGAGCCTTCAGAAAGGCATTAAAAACATGGCTTTGCCAGCAGGCCTGGGGCCATTGAGCAACAGCACTCTGCTCTGGCCAGTAGTGATGAATGATAGATGGTTGAATGCTTTTTAATATTGGGGTTTTTAATTATTGCATGCTGTTTTATTGCTATACGTCACCCTGAGTCAGTCAGAAGATGGGCAGCTTATAAATTGAATAACATAAATAAATAAATAAAATAAACTTCTAGCATTACCATTTTTATCTAATATCAGAATGTTCCCAAAATTAAACAATTCATTTGACAGAATGATACAAAAGCACAATTGCTAAAAAGCAAAGATATATGCATACAAGTGTAAATTATTCAGATATTGAAAAGAATTTAAAGCAATTTAATTTTATACTTACTTTACAACGACATCTGTGTCAATTTCTTCTGTTTCTGATACAACGTTAACAATACACTGCATAGGACAAAACAAAAGTCTTAGCTTTCGCACAGATTCAATGCTTCCCAACCTTAACCAATTAGAAATATTTATTTATCTAATGCTAGGTTCAGATAAAATGAAACACAGAAAAAATTTAAATTCTGCTTTAATAGTAGCAATAAGTAAAATTTCCTTATTTAGTAAGGAACATTGTTCTGAGAATCTTAACTCAGTCCTGTTTCTGGTTTCTCAATACATTTTGTGGCAATGGTAACAAATTTTAATTGCAAAAATTATCCTCAATAAGGCACCACAATCCCAGCTCTCATATATAAAATTTATATCATATTTATTTTTTTAAAAAACTTAATAGATAAATTTAAATTGAGCCCAATCTATGGGTTACGAGCTGATTGGAAATGTTTAAGTAGGGCCAGACTTGACTGGCACTTGGATGGGATATCATCAGTGAATTATGGGGCTGACAGCTAGACTGGGAAGCCAGAAGAAAATCCCAGGAGAAGCCAGTGACAAACCACTTCAACATTATTGCAAAGGAAGCAAAATGGATTAAAGTCAGCAGGAGCATGAATGCAGCTTTATAAGCCCAAATAAACAAGAAAGAAAGTTTATCAAGTCCTATTGTATGAATAACTAACTGGATGCTCTAACTATTACACAAGTTAATCAACCCACACAAGGGCAAGTCACCACATCAATTCCCCCTCAAAATATATTGTACCACTTTGTAATAAAGGCTGACAAAATATAGAACATGATCATAGTTTTTTATAGCAGGAGCTGAGTGATAATTTGAAACTCATAATTTTAAAATTAAAATGTTGCTATTCCCTACACTTTCTCTAAACTCTAGCTGCTGCTAAATGATATTATCCGATATCACTTGTTAGAGCCAAGATGTACTATTAAATAAATTTAAAGCAATAGATTATGAAACACAGTGTTCCTTGTTTTCTACATCATTTAGTGAGGAATTATGAAACTTCCCAACAGCCCATATTTTAAAATCTTATTTATTTATTGGATTTCTATGCCGCCCCTCTCCAAGGACTCTCTCCAAGAACTAATTAGTTTACTTCTCCAAATAGAAATATTAAATTCTATTCATAGGTGTGAGAAAGTCGTGGGTTGTGGCACATTTTTGTAACTCAATTATTAGAAAAGAGAAAGCTATTAAGTTACTTTGAAATATAAAATTGCCTGCAGATTACATACTTTCAATATATAAGATAGGTAAAAATATTTGAAACATGTCACCTGCTTTATTATATTCTTTGCTGTGATAATAATTTCATCTCCATATATTTCAAAAAAATTCAGCTTTCTTTGCTTTAGAAGTCCAAACACTAATGATATAAGCCTTTCCTAGGTAAAGGAAAAAAAACCAAAACAAAATAAACTATAAAAAAATTAAAACATACTATGCTAAAACACGAAGTAGTAAATTGAATGGAAACTGACTCTGTAATATGGTTTTAGGTTTTAGGTGCAGAAGTTACAGGATCCTGATGTGATTTTGTCTAATCTGTTATGCTCCAGTTCCTTTGACCTCATGACTTTTGGTCTGCTACATTATGCATTGTCAGCTGTGAGCCTTTTCAAATCTTGTCCAATCAATTTAATTTACCACAGGTCAACTCTAATCAAGGTGCAGGAACATGTCAGCAAAGATCAAAAGAAAGGGGAGGCACCTGAGGTAAATTTCACGTGTTGTTACAAAGGGTCTGAATACTTATGCCAATGTAATATTTCAGGGTTTTCTTTTTAAAAGATGTACAAACAATTCTAACATTCTGTGTCAGTTTGTCACTATAGGGTACTGAGTGTACATTAATGAGGAAAAAATGAATTTCAACAACTGCAGAATCAGGCCACAGCATTAACAAAATGGACAAAGATGAAGTGGGTCTGAATACTTTCTGATTGCACTGTAATAAGTTATAATTAATAATAATAATAATTTATTAGATTTGTATGCTGCTCCTCTCTGAAAACTTGGAGCGGTTCACAACAGTGACAAACAACGTAACAAATCCAATACTTAAAAACATCTAAAAACTCTGTGTTATGACACAGTTATTACCATGACTGTGAACCCAAACCAAAGAAAGGACAAACATATATTTTGATGTAATGAAGAAAATATTTTTGGAGATTATAAAAGTTTTTCATTTTTAGATTTGAGGTACTAATAGGCAATATATGTAATTAGCAGAAAATGAATTATTCTAATAAAAAAGCATCCCACATATGAAATAAATGAAAAGCTTCTTCTTGATTCTGCTATCTTTGTCTTAATATTTATACAGATTATATCATCTCCCTCCCTCCCCCTCTCTCTCAATAAAAATGTTAGATTTATAAGTTATAGCATTGTAAAACCTCCTCACTGGATAGTATCAGTAAGTGCAGAGGATGACAGAATAAGGAATTCATGCATCTTTCATACAATGCTTTTTCTGATGTAGCCAAGAAGAGCATAAGCTCATACTGCTGGTTCATGTTCAACTTGATAATGCTCATGTCCTTCCCAAATGTATTACAGAAAAAAATATACAAATGCAAATTGGGGTCAGAATTAATGCTTATAAATCACTGGATATAATTCAAGTTATATTGGTGTGTATTACTTTAATGAAAGGAAAAAATAAATAGCATTTCTGACTATGCATTTCCGATTGTGTCCTGAAGGCTACTGTAAATTTATTCAATATTGAACATTGTACCTCTTCTAGAATTTGACATTCTTCCTCCAAATGTCGACTTAAATCATTGTGAGAATAAGAAGAGAACTCTGCAATCATCATTTTATCTATCAGTTTTTCTAATTCACAAAGCTGTGATCCAAGATGCCTATTTAGGTTTAGAAGAAATCAAGTTAACATTGAGAAACATGGAAGTGCATTACTCTCATTAATAATTTCTGTTCAGAGTTCTCCTTCCCGCCGCCGGCTTCCCTTCGAGTAGCAACAGCGCCGGGAACGTCACGTGATGAAGGGAAGCCACCGGAGCCATCTCAGCAGTTGCCGCCGCTCCAGCAGCTTCCCTTCCTTACGTGACGTTCCCGGCGCTGTTGCTCCTCGAAGAGAAGCCGTTGCAGCCGCTGGTAGGGAGAAAGTTTTTGCAGCTGCTTACAGGTAATAACAGGAAGCATTGAGGAAAGGAGCCTCCCGAAGCTGCCGGGATTGCAACAGCCCCCACCCTTCCTGCAGCTTGGAGCTCTTATAGAGCTCCTCAGCCCCCTGAAGCTGCTGGCATTGCAGCAGCCCCCACCCTTCCTGCAGCTTGCAGTACCAAATTTATTTATCCCATTGGAAATAAAGAAAATAGATTTAATTGGTTCCCAGCAAGTTAACAGGGGCTGGGAACCAATTAAATCCATTTCCATTATTTCCTATGGGATAAATAAATTCGGTACTCGACCAAATCGGTTCTCAACCACACTTCTGGAACGAATTGTGGTCGAGTACCGAGGTACCACTGTACTTTCCACATGCTGCCCATCTCATATATGTGACTCCAAGCAGCATGTAAAGTTTAAAAAACAAAACAATACAACAAAATAACAACAAAAAAGTAACAGAATAATGTAAAAGTATTAAAACAAAATAACCCTTAAAACTAATTTAAAACTCATTTTTTTTTCATATTTCTTATGTACAAATCTCCACTTTTTGGCTTCTCCAGCATTAAAAAGTACAAGCCACTGCTCTGCAGGTGGCAAATTCACAACTGAATGTTAAAGAAGTTTTATCTGGTTATCATATGCTGCCAGTTCACTGCCCAGGTGAGATGGGTCGCTATATACATTTGATAAATAAATTTCCCACTAGCCTCAAAAACAGTTAAATGATTAAGAATAAAAATGACTTAGCTCTCTACATACAAAATAAGTTAATGATATATCATTATGCATATTTAATGAAATCTCAAACATTACCTACCGGAAACTGTGTATGCCCTGAAGTTCTTGTTGTAGCACTTCCTGCGTGGTTGCAATTAAGTCTAATGCTCCAACAAATTCAGACGTGGACAACAATAACTGTACTGTAGGTTGTGTTTGGTGTACAGTTGCCATCAATTTCAGCTTATTATAAGCTTTTATACAGTTATTTTTACTCAGTGATAAACTTAATACTTTAAGAGATCCTTCACACATGACTCTGTCTATTTGGCCTATCTTATCTCGAAGCATTTTTACAGCCTGGGAAGTTTTCTTGAGGTAGTCTTGCAGCTCATGCTGAGAGGTCATTGCATGAAAAAAAGCTTCTGATCGGAGAGAGATCTGATGAGCAATATTTACTTCCACAATATCCAGATAGTGACTAAGCTTCAGAAATAAAAAGAAATCATGTTGGAGTTGATCTATTTATCTACAAAAGTCATTATCAAAATGCCAGCAAATTCATACAGGGAGCTTCATTCATGAAAGTGCATTCTAAAATACAGTACTTCATACATTTTTAAAAAACAAATTACGACCTGTAAAACAAATCCCTTATTTAGTATTAAATTTTAGCAAAAACAAGTATGTGGTCAAAACCCAAAGGTTTCCAGTATAAAACTGAGAAATGGTTCAGTATTTATGAATTTCTAAATTCTTCAGAGAAAATATTTATTCCTTCTTTTTTGGAAGTCTGTGATCTAGTTGAAGTTACTCTGTGAAAATTTTCCCCAAATTTTCTGACCCACAAATCCTGTGTCCCTGTAATCTATCTTAAAGGCTGGAAAGATACTAAAACAAGGTAGAAACTGGCAGAGTAGTAGTTAATTGCAAGCACACAAACCTGACTCTATTTCTGACTGAGTTCTTCCAAAACATATTTAGAATTTGCATAGGAAGGGCTGCTATTAGAATGAAGGCTAGCTGGAAAATGAGATGACCAAACATATCTTACCCTTCATTTGTTTTTAAAGAAAACAAAACATGGCATTTCAAGAAAATACTTCAATTATTTTTAATCACTGTGGAGAAAAATATGCATATTGTTTACCTTTTCTTGGAGTAGCTTGGAGGAAGCTGTATCACGATTTCCTTTCCCAGAAGCAGTATTAAAATGAGACCAAGGTAATACTGCATTAAATGTTAAGGGATCATCCAAGGCAAAATCTGGTTTCATAAAAATCTGGGGGGAAAACCTACATCTCACATAAATATAATTGATGGATTCATTGCATACTATAATTTGGACATTACATTTATATTATTTACTTATCAGTTTTCTTCAGGAGTATCACAGTTCAAGCTGGGCATAAAATATTTAGAATTTAAGTCAACCAATTAATTATACCGTACTGTATTTATTTCTATTCTGCTAGAATCATCTGACTCTCGGTGGCGGGAACTTTATAAAACCAATTTAAAACATCCAATGTGACCTGAATATTATTTTGGTTTTGTTTGTAAAAAAATTCTGAATGGTAAAATAAAAATTAAAAAACAAAAAACAAAATGAGGGATCCAGGTTAAAGGTTTGTTCTCCGAGCTTGTGGGTTGGTTTCTGAATGTTTCATTACTGGCTAGGTAACACATTCAGCGGAATTTAGGGGATGTCAGTATCACAAGTCTTCTGTTTATAAGGGCTTTGTGTGGTTAGTGGGTCTTGTTATGGATCAAGTATGAGTCATCAATGAGTCTCTTACAATGGGGAGGTTGTTATTGGAGGAGAGTCACTGGGAGGTGAACTGGTGGTGGTGGGGATGGTGTGGATTGGTTGAGGGTTGGTTGGCTGTGTGACTGATTTCGATTCTGAGTAGTTCAGAGGCAGGTTGTAGGAAAGCACGCCTGCATTCTTTTAAGCCTCTCTGCAGACCACATTACTTGCGGGACTGCCTCCTGCCGCACGAGTCCTAGCGGTTAGGTCCCACAGAGTTGGTCTTCTCCAGGTCCCGTCAACTAAACAATGTTGCTTGGTGAGGCCTAGGGGAAGAGCCTTCTCTGTGGGGGCTCCAGCCCTCTGGAATCAGCTCCCCCCAGAGATTTGTACTGCCCCCACTCTCCTTGCCTTCCGTAAGAACCTGAAAACCCATCTTTGCCACCAGGCATGGGGTCACTAGACTCTAGCCTGTGGCCGACAAGTGTGATATATACTTGTTGTTCGAATGACTTTTAATGTTCCACGTTTTTTAGAATAGTAAGTTATATGAATTGGATCTTATATATTTATATTGTATGCTGTTTTTTGATATGTCGTGAGCCGCCCCAAGTCCTTGGAGAGGGGTGGCATACAAATAGTGACGAGAAAAGTAATTACCGCTTTTTTTGGAGTATAAGACACACATTTTTACCCCCAAAAAGAGCGTGAACACCTGGGTGTGTCTTATACACCGAATTAGAGCTGGGGTGAAATATTCAACTGCAGGCTCGGTGAACTTGATAGAGGTGAGAAAAGAAAAGAAGATGACCAGACAGACTCATTTACAGGGGTGATGGGTTCACTGTTGGGAGACTTGAAATAACAGCTCAGGATAGATTGTCATGGAGAAAATCTATCTTTGTGATCACTAGTCAAAAACCACTTGATGGCACATCATCCTTATTTTTAATTAATATTTAATAATATTAATATTTAATATTAATGTTCAATATTTAATATTTTTTATTAATCATGTCCTATAAATAATATTTATTTTCAATGCACATAGAGACACTCAGTCTGTTTCCTCAGTCAGCAACTTAGGGTGCCTCACAAAATTACATTACATTTATCCAGGAAAAAAGATAAAATATTATTTAATAAACAGGGAAACAAACATACACCATGCACTAATCTACATAGTTCAATACAGATGGACATTTGTGGGCATCCTACCTAGAGAATGGATATGATGACAGGAATCAGGATACAAAATGGCATTGTTTGAGAAATGAGTTATGATGCAAAAAAGAAGAAGGCTGAAATCACATTCATACCCAGTTATCTCAATCCAACTTCAAAATAGTATCTACAACCTTTTTTTTAAGCATATCACACCAATCGTTCTAAATTTACTCTTATTGTTTTGCCCATTTTTAAAATAAAAATTTACTTGAAATTTGCAATAAATAAAGTTAAAATGCACAATATTGTTAACATTTTGAGGTAAGTTTTTCATAAACTAAATCAGGAAATTTTAAATTTTAATGTCACAACTTATGAGCATACAATGAAAAAAAGGGAAAAGAAGTCTGGAATTTCTTTTGCCACATTCTGAATGTTAATCTAATACAGGTAAATAAAATAAAATCTTACAAAAAAAGAAAAACATGGAGACAGCAGAGAACTATGCTAAGCTTTCTAAACTGCCTACTTCTTTGTATAAAAGAGTACGTCTATTTGTCTTCAGGATATTTTTGACTCCTGTTGACTGCTTGGACAAGTCCCTGCAGTTTTCTTAGCAACGTTTTCAGAAATGATTTACCATAGGAGGACATAGAGCTGATTGGCCCACATAACTCTTCATGTCTAAGGCAAGGCTAGAACTTACCATTTTCCAGTTTCTAGTCTAGTGCCTTAACTACATCCTCCTCCACTCCTCCCCCAAACCCCAAATTATTAAAGAATGTATTACCAAACAAACACATGGAAAATTATTAGGCCAAACACTTGAATATTGCACTTTTTTCTTAGTACAGGTAGCCCTCAACTTATTTGAGCCTACATTTTCTGTTACTAAGTGAGAAATTTGTTGAGTTTTGCCCCATTTTACAACTTTTATTCCCCCATTTGTTAAGTGAAGCCCTATAGTTGCAAAATTAGTCCCATGGTTGTTAAGTGAATGTGGCTTCCCCATTGACTTTGCTCATCAGAAGATTGCAAAAGGAAATCATGTTACCCCCAAATACTGCAAATGTCATAAATGTGAATCAGTTTTCAAACATTTGAATGTAAATCATGTGACCATGAGGATGCTGCATGGTCGTAGGTGTGAAAAATGGTCATAAGTCACTTTTTTCACTGCTATTCAACTTCAAACTAAGTGAACTGTTATATGTCTAGGACTTCCAGTATTGCCTATAAAATATTTTATTCATACCTTAGGTACTTGTTCCAGATCTGTCCTGGATTTATCTAGGAATAAATTCAAATAAAACAAAATAAAAATTAATTTACCTGACAGATAAAAATAATTACACCAGAGATGGTGAACCTATGGCACTCGGAGCAATATTTGAGGTCATGCAAGGTATTGTCTTATGTCAGCTCCAGTGCATATGCGCACGCTGGGCAGCTAATTATTGATCTTCCTTTCAGCCATTTTTGCTCTCCCAGGCTTCAGGTTTTCCTGAACCCTGCGAATGGCAAAAAAACAGTCCAACGGGCCTACCAGAAATCCAGAGGCTTCAGTGAGGGCTGTGTGCATGTAGGGGGGGGGGGATCTTGTGCAGGGCAGTTGTACCCGGGTGTAGGGGGGCAGCACGAGGGGTTATGCGTAGGTGTGGGGAAGGCAGCAAGGGGGTTGTGCACATGCACGGAAGGAGGGCATTCCATTATGGGCGTGGGAATGCGCATCCGAACCAATAAAGGTTTACCATTACAGATTACCCCTACAGGAAATTCTGTTCATTCACTGATTCACTAGTTTTAAATTAATTGGATTAGGATGTTGCATTGTTTTTTATATGCTGTAAGCCGCCCCGAGTCCTCGGAGAGGGGAGGCATATAAATCCAATTAATAATTTTTTTTTGGTTACAAAATGATAACAAGCAATAATAGCAGGCTTTATTAATTTTTAGAATTTTTTAATTTTACCATTTAATGTAGAATATATTAAATATTATTCTAAATAAGCATGACATATGAAAGATACTGATTAAAAATTAGAAGAAAAAATAAAAACAGAACCCTACCATGAGTATGTAACAACGTTCTGTCAAAAGTATCTTTAGGAGGACAAATACTCTTACATTTCTCATGAATCTTCTCTTTCTGTAAAAGAAATCAGGTAAAGAAAATGTTTGTTTTGAAAAATATGATGAACAACATTTTTCTAACATGGAGAAACCTGTCAAAAAGCCACTGGTAAAATGGAGTGTAAGTGACGTAGTAGTATGGTATCTACAGTATAATTAAGAATTAATGTTGTATTAATTATTATAAAATAATTTTTAAATTCTCTAGATACTATTCATTCTAATTTTATCATTTACAAAGCAATAGAGCCAACTCATTCAATGAATAAGGTGCAATTCAATCTGGCTTGGTTATGTGGGAGGAGTTTGATTCTGTGTGTCCTAAGGTAGTGGGCAGGGTGTTTGTGACTGTCAGGTTTGCCATCACTGTTTTAGATGCATATCCCTCTGGTTAGCTAAGGCAATGTGTTAGAGGCAATGTGTGGTTGGGCACTGGAAAGTTCCTCTTTGAGAAAGGGGGTGGTGCTACTGGTTCCCAAGGAAGCAATGGTCACTCCTTGCTCAAGAAGTCATTGCTTGACCTAACTATTTTGGACAATTTTTTTCAGTGTCTAACCTTCCTATTTTGGAGATGATTGTAGAGAAGGTGACAACTCCAGCAACTCCACTTAACTTTGGGATATTATCTGGACCCCTTTCAATCAGGATTCAGACGTGGGAATTGACCTAAGATAGCATTGATCACACATGATCTCTGGTGGGAGTAGGATGGAGGTATGCTCTTTTGATATTTCAGCAATATTGATCATAGTAATATTTTTGAACCTCTTGAGAAGTTGGAGTGGGAGACACTGTATCCTGTCCTGATTTCTGGAGCTGGTTCTTTTCAGTGCTGATACAGCGGGAGAGATCCAGCTTCAATTTAATTTTAGCCAGATTAAGTGGCTCTGGCTTTTAAGATCCTGTGGTTTGGGGGAAGTTCTATCTTTTGCTCTGGATGTGACTGCACTACCCAGATGTTGTACAACTACAATGTGTGCAAGTTGCACCCATTTCTAGACTGCGTCAGCAGTTATTGATACTTTTGGTATCTATATATCATATTATAAATTTATTATCATTTGAAGATTCATCTTTGCAAGTTGGTTCCTTCATGGTTCTATATTATTTGGACTAAATAATTTAAAGATACAGTACAAGGAAATCCATTTTAAGTTTAGTAATAATTAAATTTAACTAGCAAATATAGATGAGTTTAGTATACATACATACAATTTATTTTTACCTGAACAACTTCTTGTTGGTATGTTACAAAATGTTCCTTGTTGATTTGTGGGAGGTAGAGTGAAGGCACGATTTCAATGTCCACAAAATCCTGTCCCCATGTCTTTGTAAAGAAATCAGATTCCCTTTTTGTTAATCGAGGATCATTTAGTGCTGCTGGGAGATTTACTTTGGAATGATAAATAGTCCATCGATGTTGATCAACAACTAATGATGGGCTGTCACATAAGCTACTAGGATCACCTGCCAGAGAAAAAAAAGATGTATTTAATCATGGAATACAATCTAGCTAAACAAAATTTTGCATACATTTATAATTAATCTAAAGGCTGATTGTACAATCCAGTATTTAAAGAATTATTGTAGAGCAAGATAATGTATTAATTGGACTTATAGATATCTGAATTTAGTTCACTACATTCTTCAAACAAGAGCAGTAAGCAGATTCTTCTTGGTGTTATGAATGCTATTAGTATTCATGGAAGAACAGAATATCATGAACGCTTCAATACTCTCCATGATGCAGCAAATAAGTTTGTATCCAGAAGGTAACCTGAGATATCATTTAAAACATACTTTGTGAATCCTAAGAATAGAAAACTGCACCCGTTACAATATTTTACAATAGCAAAGCCATTATAGTTTGCTGCTTTCCCATACCAAATAGTAGGATAATTCATTGACATGGAAGAAAGAAATATTTGTTTCTTTTCCAGCCATTACCCAGATAGCACAGAATCAAGTTGGACTTATTCCTGCCAAAACCTTGTTTAAATAATAGCATAAAAATTATGTTCATTAATTTCTAAGTCCTGATTTATTGACTTGATTGCAAGTTGTATTTCTGCCAATACTTTAGAAACTTATTTTTCTAATAACAGTTATGTTTCTAAGAATTTGGAACTAAAGCCAAAAAGTAAGAAATAAATAAGCAAGATTTAGAAAGGTCAGGTCTTTATTAATTTAGTCTTTCAAGTACAGTGGTACTTCTACCTAAAAACGCCTCTACTTATGAACTTTTCTAGATAAGAACTGGGTGTTCAAGATTTTTTAGTCTCTTCTCAAGAACCATTTTCCACTTACAAACCCGAAACTCTGAAACTGTAACCGGAAAAGTCAGGGAAAAGCCTCCTTGGGACCTCTCTAGGAATCTCCTGGGAGGAAACAGGGCCAGAGAAGGTGGAGAGAAGCCTCTGTGAGGCCTCTCTAGGAATCTCCTAGGAAGAAACAGGGCCTCCACCCTCCCTGTGGTTTCCCCAATCACACACATTATTTGCTTTTACATTGATTCCTATGGGAAAAATAGCTTCTTCTTACAAACTTTTCTACTTAAGAACCTGGTCATGGAACAAATTAAGTTCATAAGTAGAGGTACAAATTAAGTTCATAAGTACCACTGTACTCTTAATTAATTTACTCATGAAATAAGAGAGTATTTTGAACATGGCCTATATACCGTCATAAACATTTAAAAACTGCCTTCATTTTAATTTCAATAAAGATTAGCAAATGATTCTTTCTACTGGTAAAAATTGCTATTGTTAATTACCACCTCAACCAGACCAAATTATATGCAGATAGGACAGCGATTTGTCTACTCTCCGTTTCTTCCCAATAAAAATGACTTTTAGGGTTGTCCACATTCTCTGGTTGTTTAATTCATATTTAAACTACTTGTGACTTACTTGTCTTCCAATTTCCATTCATTTCAAACTGGCTGAATCTAGAATATTCTTAGTATTATATACAAATGATATACCATTATGTCAATAAAGCAGATACATTTACGTATAATTCTGAGTAAATTATTGTGAAATACTAAACAAGCCATACATTTTCAATATTTCACTATTATTTGCATTCTTCCAGTTCTTGGGTAACTTGGAAACTTCTGTAATTTAATCTTTATCAAATAGTTCTAAAGCTATAATTTTTATTTTATTAAAAATGTTTTATTTTCTCACTCACCAGATATTGAATATAAATACACTGACAAATCTGGATTTGAGTTTTAATCTTTGAGTCAGTGTATTCTGTATTTTTATACAGAAAAGTGCTCTGCCAGATATCCTACCAGTTTCTAAAAAAAGGATCCCTTTTGGCTGAATGCAGAATTTTGATACCAAGCATCCAATTTGGAGTATTACGTATTCTAATTTTTTCCCAGGTTATTTATAAATTCTCCAAAAGAATAGACTTTTATTATCCTTTGATAATGAATAACTTGTATTCTCTGTATACTCCATCCTACTCAGAGCTATTGTCTGGCAAAATCTATTCTTGAAAGTTAATTCACAACATTTTAGTAGAATTGTTCTGAAAACTTACTTTTCAACAGATCTTTGTTTGATTTTTAATTTTATCACTGACAATGATCTGGATAATTTGACTGTTCTCCAGTATCCATTATTCTGAAGAATATATTTTGCTTCCCCCCCCCCCCTCTCTCATTTATCTTTAATATGCTAGTCCTTAAGGTACTACCACTTGATTTGATAAATGAAAAAATAATCCAACTATCCCTTTGAAAGACAAACAAAGGAACAAACAACCAGAACAAACCAGAACAATGTTTCTACCTGTGGGTTCCTTGGGGCACACATCTGGTAGTGTGCATACTGCTCGAAAACATTTGGAAGAATCCATTTCCTTTTTAAAGAAAGCATCATTGTTCTTTGACTGAGGCACTGGGGAAGACCGGTGGCTTGAGGCCATTGCATAAAATCACTACTGGATAAATACTGGATTAAAATATAGGTAGATTTATTTATACATGTCCAAACACTATAGGAGAATAATGAAGTATATAGCAGTTATAAGTGGAAAATATTTACATCAAGAATAACTAAAAATAATTCTGTGTTACCCATAACTACATGAAATGATACATTATTTTATCAACACCTCACCCAAAATTAAACCAAACATAAATTAACAAATTATTACTTCAAACAAAGTGCTAAAAGATATATACAGATATTCTTTGACTTACAACCATTTATTCAGAGACTGAAAAAAGTAACTTATGATTGTTTTCCACACTTATGACCATTTATGAATTTATGACAATTGCAGTTTCCAGGAGTCATGTGATCAATAGGAAAGTCAGGTTCACTTAACAACTGTATTACTAACTGAAAAATGATTCACTTAACACCTGTGGCAAGAAAGGTCAAAACATGGGGCAACATGTTTGGACACTGCCCTTGAACAGATACTGTAATGATGACTGCCTTTAGTCCACAATGGGTTGCTCCTGGTTTGGCCCAATAGTAAGAACCGGTAGCATTAGTGGGGTCCACCCAAGTGCCCGGGACGTTTCTGCGCAGAAGCTTTTGTGCATGTCCAGAAGTATCACGCACGTGCGCTGTCACAAGTATCCCACTACTGCTTTAGTCAGCTTCTAGTTCTGCCAACCAACCAGTAGTGTAAGCAGCTGTGGCTCAGTTCTATGCAAATCAAAATACAAGGGGAAAAACAGGTAGAATACAGTCTCAGAAGGAATTCTGGTAAAATAAAATTCTTCTAATGCAACCTTTTCATTTTCTTTCCTCATTTTTTTCTTTACCAAAGGTCCAACAACAAGGGAAATACAAAAGGGAAGAATAAATATAAATCCTTGGACATCATCTTACTGCCTTCAAGAGAAAAGGTCCTCTGAAATGAACTGCAAAATGAAGCTACACTAAATTATTCATTGCTAACAGCTATTTGTGTTCAGCCATAATTTTGAATCTTATGGATAATTAACTTCAATAAGCCACTGCATCTGTCAAGATAATGGCTGGTTCACATATTAGGAAAACAATCATCAAAAGAAAAAAGAAAGAAAGAATGCAAAAATTATGTATAAATGAAGCAGTTATTTAGGAAGTATGTAACACGATAATATCAGTGTTTGTTATGTTTCTCAGATGTCATTAAGTAGTGATAAGCATCCTGATATATTATGCCCTCTGCTACTTATACAATTCAATCATTTGCAATATCTTAGTTCTTTGGACTAATATTATTTCTGGACAGATACTAAATGTTAAAAAATAAAATCTATCCTGCTATTCTTTCAAAAGCACCAGTTTTTAAAAATAAAATTACATCAAGAGATGCAATATCCATGTTTTCTAAAACTTAGGCCTGAAAGGTAGAAAAAACCCAAATCCATCATGCCAAATCAATAGGAAAAAAAACCCTTGCACAGGTACTCCTTGATTTATGACCACAACTGAGCGCAACATTTTTGTTGCTAAGCAATACAATTGTTTAAGTGAGTTTGCCCATTGTAAAACCTTTCTTGCCACAGTTTTAAGAAAATCGCATACATGTGTTAAGTTAGTAGCATGATTTACCAATAAAGTAGAATATTTGTAGCTCAGAGTTTAAATGAGGGATCCTTGGTGCTCTCTGTAGACGTTTCACTACGCCTAAGTAAGTAACATCAGTGCTAGTAAGGAATGCTATTTGCTGTCAGGTTATATTCTGGTGACTTGCTTGTCTGTGTGTATGTTGTGGTGTCTTGGAGATTCTTTGATTGGGCTGTTTACTGATGGCTCTTCGGCAGTTTCTTGATTGGGGTATTGTTTACTTGATTATTGTTCTGAACCTAACCTTGGAATTAATCTATACTGATCTGGTTGCTTAAGTGAATCTGACTTCTTCATTGACTCTGCTTGTCAGAAAGTGATCACATGACCCAAGGACACTGCAACTGTCATAAATGCATTCCAATTGATAAACGTCCGAATTTTGATCACATGACTATGAGGATGCTGCAACAGTTGTATGAAAAATGGTCACAAGTCACGTATTTCAGTGCCATTGTAACTTTGAATGATCATTAAACAAATGGCTGTTAAGTTGAAAACTACCTGTAATTGTTATTCTTTACCAGAAAAGTACTAGCTTCAGAATAATACGCACTTTAAGGGACAGAATAATTTCACAATACACCACATACATATGCTGTGTCCTTTCTGTTGCTCATCTGCTTCTTTGGAAATGTTCATTGCAGGCAGCACTGCTCTTGCTGGCACAGAGGAAAGCTATCAAAACCTATCTAGGGTCTGTTGCTAGGATAATTTTTCGCGGTGTGGACTAGGAAGTAAACGTGCATTGAATGTTTGCTTTAATTTTTTTCCTCCACTTAATTATTTTAATTTTATTTTTTTGCAATCAGTTCAGGGCCTTTCTCGAATTTAGTAGCATATATTGAATAGCATTGAAGAAATATATGCATGCATACTACTTGCAGGTAATTACTGAATTAGATTAATAACCATAGCTTTCTTTACAGGCCAGATACATTTAGAAGGAATAAAGAGACTTTTAAATAACTTTGATCAAAAGCTAAACAACTCACAACCCAAACTATTAATTATGTTCCAAATAACTCACAGCGAAGCCTAGGCATGCATTGTCCATCTGGATTTCACAAAATCAATTGTTAATGATATCTAATTCTACTGTTCCTTGCAATCTAAATTAAAAGTTCCAACTTCAATTATCAGATGGTTTAGATAAGAGCAAACAAGAGCTATGTTGATCTAGAGAAAGCAAAGCTATCATCAACCAGCCAAAGGGCAGATTACAGGGCAGGTGCTGGTCTATTGGTCAAAGAACATGACTCTTTGGCTACAATAATTTCACTGGCAGTTGGTCCTTTTTCAGTCAATTCAAAGTGCTATTTATGATTTATAAAATGTGATAATTCTTTGAAATAGGCTACTGAAAAACACTTCATTTATGACCCTGTGGAAATTTTAAAATCCTTAATAGATACATTTCTTTCCCATCCCTATTGGGAGATCTGAACTATCTACTAGCAAGCAAAAGAAAAACACAATTGAAACAGGAATTTGGCTTTTAAGGAATTCATTTGAAAAGATTTTAAATGGTGAATATTTGTTTCCTATTTATTTTACTTTTTATGTTCATTCATAATTTTAGTTTGAATTTTAATATACTGAAAGATACCTTCAACATCGTTATATAAAGATAAGCTCTATGTTTAATAATAAACCAATTATTACAAGATTAAAAATATCTGAAAGTACTTAGTATTTTGTGCACTTAATTACTTTGAGGATGGGTTACTTTGAGCCAGTAATCATATTTTAATCCAACCTATTACATAGGATAAATAAGTAGCATTTGGCTTATGACTGTTCATTTAAAGATGGTTCAAAGTTACAATGGCTTCAGAAAAAGTGACTTATGACCCATCCTCAAAATTACAATTATCACAACACACCTATTCACATGATTGCAACTGACCCATATTTATGAGATAACTTTCAGTACCATTAATCAAGACATCTTTCTTTAGGAATCATATCTCTCTGTCTTTTAACTCTCTGCAGATGAAATGGAGGAAGAGTTTGCTTCCTAGACTGAAAAGGTTGATCATCCTACCTTAACTAAACTCCCTCCAATGAATTTAGTTTACATATACAGGTAGTCCTCGACTTACAACAGTTCATTAAGTGACCATTTGAAGTTATAATGGCACTGAAAAAAGCAATAACAATTTTTCACACTTTTGATCATTGCAGCACCCCCATGGCATGTGATTTACATTCAGATACTTGACAACTGGTTCATATTTATGATGATTGCATTGTCTTGGAGTCATGTGATCATTTAAAAAAATGTTTGGCAAACAAAGTCAATGGGGAAGCCAGATTCATCTAACCAGGTTACAATTTTAATACTGGCAATGTTTCATTTAACATATGTGACAGGAAAAAATTAATTTAATACATTTCTCACTTAGCAGCACATATTCTGGGCTCAATTGTGGTCATAATTCGAGGACTACCTGTATTGAGGCAAGAGGATTTTATAAATTCTGAATTGTTCAGTTCTGATATTTGGCCATTTCTTCCCAGTTTTGGTCCTGTACCTATTTGATGCACCTCATAACCTAGTATGTAAATTACAATGGCAACTAATGACAATCATTAAGTGTTGTACCTCATGATACTTGACAAATGTATCTTTTTCTTTTATATACACTGAGAGCATATGCACCAAGACAAATTCCTTGTGCGTCCAATCACACTTAGCCAATAAAGAATTCTATTCCATAAAGAATGCTATTCTAATCTTTTATTTCCTATTGCAAGCCTCTATTTCACTTTGGAAAGATCTAATGTTTTTACTGTAGTGCATTTTTAGTGACCTTCTGATCTTGCAAAAAATATAATGCACAATAAAAAGTGCTGATAGTGTGTATTTGTTTAATTCTTTCTGAAGAATTTTACTTGATCTGTTCCCAGATGTATTGCAATTTTATTTTGACTGTTGGATAGCCAGCCATATGCTAATAAATCTGTATCTCTCATTCCTGTCTCTCTTTATCTATATATTCTTGACTACTAATTCCCTGAAGATGCCCACTGCATGTATGCCTCTTTTACAAATTAATATAGGACCACATTGTTTGCTATATAGAGAGCTTTGCACTTTTTTCTAGTAGTCTAAAAATAAATCTGTTGAATAAAGGCTTGTCATTTCTGCAGCTTCATTCATTAATTAACATTAATTACTGCACCCAACAGTTTTTTTCTGCAAGTTGAGCTGCATCCGCATGCATGCCAGCCCGCTGCTTATATGAGTAGAGCTCCTGTGTGCACTGGCCCATTACTCATGCCACCCGCAAATAGGTGACAGCCTGGTAGTAGGCCATGGTCTGGAGGTTGGGAACCTGTTTTAGATTATATTTACCTATTGGTTATTTGTATGGTAATTTACAATGCTTTAAATTTAAATTAATTTTAAATATCAGGTACTTTCTCTATGGTTATATGTGATAAAGGTTTTGATTGTTTTCATTTTCAGTTAAGCAACCCCTGGGACTAATTTTAAGTTATATGATTGAATTTTTTAAAAAACCCAGTAAGTGTAATTCATTTTGTATTGTATTAGATTTTGAATTTATTTTGTAAAACAAAACTTGGTTTTTGGGAATCAATTAATTAATTAATTTATTTAATTGGATTTGTATCCTGCCCCTCTCCGAGGACTCGGGCGGCTCACAATAAATACAAAGATACAATAGCATAGTAATCCAATTAATACCCATAAAAATAATCTTTAAAAATTCTAACTTTAAAAACTTTCATTAGCATTCATTCAATAAAATCATACTAAAAACGTTAGTTGGTCAGGGGAAGATCTAGTAGCCATTGACTGCATTTGCTTTTCAAATTTCAAGCAAGTCATGGCTTACTGATTTAATCTTATTTTTTTAGAATTTAGAACTACTTAATTCAATCCTCTTCTATTATCAGTTGTTTTATCATAACAATTAGGCTAAAGTCAGTGTTTGTCACATACATATCTTCCACTTTACTAAAAATAATAAGCCAGGGGTCGACAAACCCAGGCGCCTGGTCGCCAGTGGCGCCTAGAAAATGTTGTCTGGCGCCTAGAAAATGTTGCCTGGTGCTTGAGGAGTTGAGAAAGGGTCGGACCACATGGCCACATCCCGCCCTTCTCCTCCCGGACCTGACGGAGCTGCTCTCTCTCCATTCTACCCCCCTCCACCTCCCCGAAGCCATTTCAAGAGGACGCCCCGCCGCTCCCTCAGCCGTCGGGGGAGAGCGGCTCTGCGGGGGCCGTCCACGACCTCCCCAATCGGGGCTCTCTCACACCCCGGGGCCCTTGTAGCCTCCCCGGGAGTCGCGGATTGGCTGGGCGTCCTCCCCGTCCCAGAATGCCTTGCATGGCGCCATTGAAGAGAGACCATGATGGCGGCGGCCGCGGCGGCGGCGGGGGGAGCCTCCGAGGTGATCGCCCAGCTGGAGAGCGCGGCCAAAGTGCTGATGGTGAGGGAGCCGCGCGAGGCCGGCAGCTCGGCCGGGGGGAGGCGGAGCGGGTGACGGGGCGGGAGGAGCCGGGCTCCGTCCTTTCACAGGGAAGCCCCGGGAGTTGCCCTCTTCCCCCGGGGGATGGCTTCTCTTTGGACTCCTCTAGGGAAGCATCCTCGCATAACCCCGGGAGGTTGCCCATCGCCCTTTCATGGCCCTAAGAAACTTTTTTTGCAACCGGGACGGGTCTTTACTCTCCCGTTCCGTCCGGTCGGAAGCTGCAAAACCCCGTGCAATCTTTTCTTCAGCTTTTACGAGCCTCTCCAGACCCCGAGGCGGGCAAAACCCGGGCAGAATCACGTTGTTGGCCACCCTTCGCTTTTCTCCCTGTGCGCTTTCCATTAACCTCTTGGGTGAAGCTTGGATTCCACTTCATTGATACCATCCTATCCCGGCGTAATTCTTTCCTTCTCACTTCCACAATCCACGTGTTCGAATTTATAATCAGGAGTGGTTCCCCCCTCCCAACACACACTTCTCTTCTTCCTCCCCTTTTAATACCATTTTATCCTCCCTCATCTATCTATCTATCCATCCATCCATCCATCCATCCATCTATCTATCTATCTTCTATGCCGCCCAATCCATTCATCATCTAACATTTATTTATCTATCTGTCTATTTATCTATCATCTATAAATCCATCCATCTTCTGTCTTTCTGTCTATCTGTCTTTGACTATCTGCCTGACTGTCTATTTATATCTACCTACCTACGTCTGTCTGTCTGTCTGTCTGTCTATCTATCATATACCCACCCTACCTATCTACCTACCTATCTATCATATATCTACCTACCTATCTATTTATCTATCTATCTATCTATCATATATCTACCTATCTATCTATCTATTTATCTTCTATGCTGCCCAATCCATTCATCATCTGTCTCTCTGTCTATCTCTCTTTGACTATCACTGTCTGTCTATTTATACCTATCTATCTATCTATCTATCTATCTATCTATCTATCTATCTATCTATCTATCTATCTATCTATCATATATCTACCTATCTATCTATCTTCTAATCCCCAGCACTTCTCCTAGGAACACAGGGAGGCGAAGGGGCGAGGGGGGGGAGAGAAAACGGGAGGCTCAGGAAGGGAGCTCGGGAAGGAGCCCACGGTCAGTCGGCTGCGGGCGGGAGGAAGGCGATTGTTCCGCTGCCGCCAGCATGGCCTGGCTGGCAGCGGAAGATGTAACGGAGCCCACGGGGGATTCGCCTTCCTCCCACCCGCAGCCGAGACTGATCGTGGGCTCCTTCGCAACCTCGGAGAGCTTCCAGGGCATGAAAGCTCACGAAAACCAGGAAGCTCTCCGAGGTTGCGAAGGAGCCCACGATCAGTCGGCTGCGGGCGGGAGGAAAGCGAATGCCACGGGGCTGGGCTCGGCTCCCCCCTCGGCTCCCCCCCTTACCAGCCCCGCCGCGGAAGGCTCCATTCTGTTCCCTGCCGGCCCGATTTTTTTTGTTAAATTAAAAACCAAGTTTGCTTAAAAAAAATTCTGGCTCCTAAATTTTTTGGCTGGCTCCTAGATTCTGAACAACTTTGTCGACCCCTGTAATAAGCTACTAAAAAAGGTAAACTCTTAAGAATTTATATCTAACTGTATGGAATACTTTGAAATTTGTGACATTTATGGCTGTTAACTTCAAGAGATACTATTTATGATGATAGAGGAAAGCCAAAAGTAAAGATTATATCAGGAAGATATTTATACTTGTATTTGTACATTTTATTTTAAATATACACACTTTTAGCGTCAGGACATATTAATACTATTGACTGTGAGAAAATACTAACAGCAATCTGAAAGTACTTGACAAATGAAAAGACATAATAACCACTTAATTTGCATACCTTAACAACAGTCTTCCAAGAAGATTCCAGTAAACAGACCTCATATCTCTTCCAGTTTCATTTGTTAAAAAATCACGAGACTATAACATTCATTACCATTTTTCAAGTTCTAAACAAAAGAAACATAGATAGAAAAAAAGTATTAAATTATTAATTCCAAATTTAAAATATTAATTTAAAAAGCAAAAGTATAAGTTAAAAACTAGTAACTTGTTAAAATAAACTTCTCCCTTTTGATAAGGCAGGATAGTTACTTCAAGGTCTATGTAATGTATGCAGTTCCATTGTACCTATAGGTATCTCACTGCTTCCTAAAATATAATTAATAGTTTTATTGTAAAACCATGAATACGTGATACATATGATGGATGCAAACATTTAATAATTTTTTAAAAGTAAGTTTGATACTGCCATTGAAAATGCAGCATTTTACAAACAACTAGAAGGAATACCGGTAAATATATTAACCATACACAAAAAGTAAAATAAAAAATAAAGGTGCAAAATAAATTATATGTTGAAAATCTGTGTTAAATATTTCCCTTACAATATTTGACTGTTTTTCAGACAAGGAATCCAAAGTATTTAATACTGAAAAATAAATTATTTTACTGGTCATTTAAATTTCTCCATGGCAGTTTTTACCGTACTTCTCTAAAGAGGGATAAAACATGGGCACCTGTCGCATAACTTGCATTTAAAGCACAGTGCAGGAACATACTGCATGTTTACATCTAAGATATTACTAAAGGATGCCTGTTTCCTTTTCAAGACCATCTACAAATATTACTATTCCAATCCCCATGACTTTGACTTATATCATAAAATAAGTCCATTAGAAAATACCTGTGATGTTATTCGACAACTAAGAAAAATTCTGCATGTAATGTCACTCAGTATAACTTAATTTTGCCACTGATTCAGAAGCAACACTAAAAGCTTTTTGAAGAGTTAAACAAATTTATGAAAGTCAATGTGTCTATCAGTATTGTTTTATTAATTAGTCATGTATGTAATACAGGTGAAACTCGAAAAATTAGAATATTGTTCAAAAGTTCATTTATTTCAGTAATACAACTTAAAAGGTGAAACATAATATATGGAGAGACTCATTACATGCAAAGCAAGATACAGTAATACCTCATGATACGAACTTAATTGGTGCAAGGAGGAGGTTCGTAAGGTGAAAAGTTCGTAAGATGAAACAATGTTTCCCATAGGAATCAATGGAAAAGCCAATAATGCGTGCAAGCCGATTAGGAAAATCCAAAACATTAAGGCTTTAAAAAAAAAAAGCTGCCGGCAGACGAAGCTGAGGCGAACGGAGTGGGGGGAGGGAAACCCATGGAGATGCAGAGGGGAGAATGGGGCAGGAAAGAGTGGAGAAAAACGGAGGAAACCCATGGAGATCCAGAGGGGAGAATGGGGCAGGAAAGAGTGGAGAAAAACGGAGGAAACCCATGGAGATCCAGAGGGGAGAATGGGGCAGGACAGAGTGGAGAAAAACGGAGGAAACCCATGGAGATCCAGAGGGGAGAATGGGGCAGGAAAGAGTGGAGAAAAACGGAGGAAACCCATGGAGATCCAGAGGGGAGAATGGGGCAGGACAGAGTGGAGAAAAACGGAGGAAACCCATGGAGATCCAGAGGGGAGAATGGGGCAGGAAAGAGTGGAGAAAAACGGAGGAAACCCATGGAGATCCAGAGGGGAGAATGGGGCAGGAAAGAGTGGAGAAAAACGGAGGAAACCCATGGAGATCCAGAGGGGAGAATGGGGCAGGACAGAGTGGAGAAAAACGGAGGAAACCCATGGAGATCCAGAGGGGAGAATGGGGCAGGAAAGAGTGGAGAAAAACGGAGGAAACCCATGGAGATCCAGAGGGGAGAATGGGGCAGGAAAGACTGGAGAAAAACGGAGGAAACCCATGGAGATCCAGAGGGGAGAATGGGGCAGGACAGGGTGGGAAAAAACGGGAGGAACTCAAGTCTGGAGGTGGGGCATCCCAGCGGCCGGCGTCAGGTTCGTAAGGTGAAAAAAGTTCGTAAGAAGAGGCAAAAAAATTCCGAACCCTGGGTTCGTATCTTGAAAAGTTCGTATGACGAGGGGTTCGTATCATGAGGTACCACTGTAGTTCAAGCCATGATTTGTTATAATTGTGATGATTAAGGGGTACAGCTCATGAAAACCCCAAATCCACCATCTCAGAAAATTGGAACGTTACATGCGATCAATAAAACAAGAATTGAACGGTTGAACCTAGAACAATATTGGACCTCTAAAAAGTATAAGCATGCATAAATTTATTCAGAACTTGGTTTGGCCCAAAGTTGGTTTGGAAACTTTTGCATCTCATTTGGAAACCAAGGACCCAGAGTATGGAAGAAAAATGGATAGACACACACTGCAAGATGCTTGAAGACTAGTCTGAAGTTTCCACAGTCTGTGTTGATTTGAGGAGCCATGTCATCTGCTGGTATTTGTCCACTGTGCTTCATTAAGTTCAGGATCAACGTCTACTGGGAGATTTTGGAGCACTTCACGCTTACTTCCACAGACGAGCTTTATAGGGATGCTGACTTCAATTTTCCAGAAGGACTTGGCACATGCTCACTGCCAAAAGCACCAAAACCTGGTTCAATGACTTTGAGATTACTGTGCTTGATTGGCCAGCAAACTTGCCTGGCTGAACCCCACAGAGGTTCATATGGGGCACTGCCAAGAGAAGAGACATGAGACTGAACAATGCAGAAGAGCTGAAGGCCGCTATTGAAGCATCCTGGTTTTCCATAATACCTCAATAGTGCCACAGGCTGATAGCTTCCATGCCACGCTGCATTGAGGCAGTAATTGCTGCAAAAAGGGGCCCAAATGAAGTACTAAGTACATATGCACGCTTATACTTTTCAGAGGTCCGATATTGTTCTTGGTACAATCCTTGTTTTATTGATCGCGTGTAATATTCTAATTTTCTGAGATGGTGGATTTGGGGTTTTCATGAGCTGTACTCCATAATCATCACAATTATGACAAATCACAGCTTGAACTATCTTGCCTTGCATGTTATGAGTGTCTCTCATATATTACATCTCATCTTTTAAGTTGCATTACTGAAAATGAACTTTTCCATGATATTCTAATTTTTCGAGTTTCACCTGTATAGCTCTAATTAATTCCCACCTATTTAAATCAATATAATTATCGGTCTTTCTATTTTGCATTTTTCTTCCAACCACACTCCGTGCAGTAAAGGACATTCTTTACCTTCTTGCCAAATGTAGAACAGCAATCCATACCTCCGACTAAGTGGACCCTAAATTGGGGTAATTCATTTTATGAACATATACTGCCAGGTTTACACCCCAAAGGAAAACATTTTAGAACACGAAGATTAAGTAATTCTTTGATAAATATCTTGATTTAAGAGGGATTCTGAACAGGTAGCTAAGGGGCTAATGTGGAGTGAAGCCATTTTTACAAGTGTGTTCCCTAGCAAACTTTGTTATAGAATAGAATTCTTTATTGGCCAAGTGCGATTGGACACAAAAGGAATTTGTCTTTGGTGTGTATGCTTATCAGTGTACATAAAAGAAAAAGATATACTGTATTTGTCAAGAATCATGAGGTACAACACTTGATGATTGTCATAGGGGTCAAATAACAATCAAGAAACAATCAATATTAATATAAATCTTAAGGATACAAGCAACAAGATACAGTCATAAGTGGGAGGAACTGAGTGATAGGAATGAGAAAAAAACTAATAGTAATAGTATAAAAAGTAGTTATAGTATAGAAACCATTCTCTAGGTATTGTGAAGTGAAAATATATTACTTTTCCTTAAAAAAAATTAGCTGGGCAAAGGGGTGCGGGACAAAGAAGCTATAGCACAGACTTGACTTTCCCTGGCCTGAAAGTATCTTCTATCTTTTTAGACAGAGGATCCTAATTGGGTTTATCAATAATTTCCGCGAAATTTAAGAACAATAGCACATTCCTTTTGCTCCAATAAAATTACAGTATTTTCCTGAAATTGGCAGGGCATAGCCTTCAATAGCCGCTCTGGATCCTCGGAGAGGGGCGGCATACAAATCTAAATAATAATGATGATGATGATGATGATGATAATAATAATAATAATAATAATAATAGAGGGGGGAGGGGAGATAAACTGGGGCAGGTGTAGACGGAAAAAGATACCCCCCAAACATACCGTTGGTACTTGAAAAGACACTTAATTGAAAAATAAAACTGAAGGAGAGGTGAGAGAAGTTTCTTTATAAATTAAGGAAGGGTTCCAGTAGACTCAGCCTGATACCTGGGAATGAATGCCTTCTCTCTCCTCTGCAAACCGCACGAAGCAAATGCGGGAAAAGCGCGCGCGGGGGGGGGGATTTACCATCCTCTGCCTGTAAGGGGGGGCGTCCGAGCCCGGCCTACCTTAGCGAGGTTTTGCTACTCTCCTTCGCCTCTTTCCGGCATTGGCGGTGGGGGGGGGGGATCAGCACGGAGAAGTGGCAGCCGCCGGCGCTTTTCGCCCTTCTCGGCCTGGAATTCCCCGGGGGACCGGCGGAGTTTCCGCCCCGCAGCAGCGCGCCGGGGTTGCAGCTGTCGCGGTCGGAGCGACGGAAAAGGCCGAGGAAGCGGCGACGCGGCCTAGCGCGGCATTCCCGGCGCCTCCAAAGCGACACGTCGCGACCATGGGGTACTCTGGGCCGAGCCACTCGGCCGGCGGCAGCGCAACGACTTCACCGGCCGCAGGCAGAGCGCCGCCTCTCGTCGCAGCCGTGACTGAGAGAAAGAGGAGGAGCTGTGAAGACTCTCCCGTAGCCGCTGCCGCCGCCCCCGAGCTCTGGATGCGGCTCCGCGCTCTTTTCTCTTCAGTGGAGACCCGCCGTAACCACGGAGGAAGCGAAGCTGTGGCGATCAAGAAACGGAAAGCTCTCCAAAGGCTGGCCGCAGCCGCGCTGACTTTTCTGCCTCATCCAAGGCTCTCTTGAGCTAGGAATGAGCCCTCCACGGTTTAGCCTAATTTTGTTTGAAATCGCTTGGCGCAGTTACTTCGGGGTCCGGCCTGAGGAAATGATGTCCTCCCTACCTCTCTTAAGTGGAAAAGCCTTATTTGCTTTCTAGGGAAAGACTGGCCTCACATAAGCCCTCTTGGAGCCACCTTAGTTTTCTTCGGTTTGTGAGGGGAAGGAAGTCTTTCTATCCAAATCGCAGATTTTCCTAACTGCCTCGCCTCACTCTTTGAATTGTGCTCAGAACATATTGGTTTCTATTGGCAATATAATAGCTCAAGAATTAAAGGAACGTTGCTCCGTGTGCCCAACTTTAATGTAACCAGGGATTGCCCTGTGGACTAACTAACTTTCAAAGGCAACAGGAGCGGTAATCCTCCATTTACAAACCGAGTGTTACTGGTGCGCACAGCTTCGGTTGTTTTGTGCGTGCATGCACTCTGTGCATGTGTCCCCTGTGTGCTTTTGCTTCTGCGCATGCACAGAAAATAAAAATGCTGACATTTCGTGAGGGGACACGTGTGTGATATTTCGGCAGTTTTTTGCTTCCATGCATGTGTGGAAGCAAAAAAGTAACCAAAATCTTGCACATGTGCATCCTTGCATGAGATTTTGCTTCTGTGCATGCACACGAAGCAAAAAAAGTGAAAAAGATGGTGCCGCCCATCGGGCTGCCACTAAAGTGGTCGTACGCAAGTTGTGCAATCTGGTGGCTGCTACCAGTGCACAGTCCACTGCAGCATTGGTAGCAAACCACCACTCTTACAACCATTTGTTTACTGAGCATTCGAAGATAAAAAAATACTAAAAGAAGTGAATTATGACTGGTTTTTACACTTATGACCAGCCCCATGATGATAAAACTCTGGACACTTGGGATATTTACAGAGCATTCAGAAAGTATTCAGACTCCCCCTTCACTTTTTATCGGTTTTGTTATGCTGCAGCCTGATTTCTACAGAGGTTGAAAGTCCTTTTTTTTCTTATTAATCTATACTCAGCACCCCATTGACAAAAAAACCAGAATTTTAGAAATGTATGCGAATTCATTAAAAAGGAAAAAACTGAAATATCAAATTGACATTAGTATTCGTAGCCTACACTCAGTACTTTGTTGAAGGAATTATAACTTGTCATTGGGTATGACCTAAGCTTTCCACACCTGGATAGGGGGATTTGCTGCCATTTTTCCTTGCAAATCCTCTTAAGCTCAGGCAGGTTGGATGGTGGCCTTTAGTGGACAGTCATTTTCAGATCCATTTTCAGAGATGTTCAATAGGGTTCAAGTCAAGGCTCTGGTTGGGCTACTCTAGGACTTTCACAGAGTTGTCCCTAAGCCTGTGTTGTATTGGCAGTGTGTTTAGGATTGCCATCATGTTTGAAAGTGGACCTTGAACCCAATCAGGTCCAGAATACTGTGGAACAGGTTTTCATTGAGGATATCCCTGTACTTTGCTCCATTCAGCTTTCCTTCAACTCTGGCCAGTCTCTGCTGCTGAAAAACTACCACCACAGCATGATGCTGCCACCACCATGATTCACTGTTGAAATGATATTGGGCAGGTGATGAGTGGTATTTGGTTTCCTCTAGGTATAATGTTTAGAATTGAGGCCAAATACTGTAGTTCAATCTTGGTTTCATCAGACCAGAGTATGTTGTACCCCACAGTCTGAAAGTCCCTTCAGGTGCTTTATTGCAAATTCCTAAGTGGGCTGTCATGTGTTTTGCAATGAGGAAAGGCTTTCATCAAGCTGCCATAAAGCCCAGATCAGTGGAGGGCTGCAGTGCTTGGAGCACAACCATTGTGACCATCAGGTTCTTGGTCACCTCTTTTACTGAGGCCCTTCTCCCCTGATTGCTCAGTTTTACCAAGCAACCAGCTCTTGGAAGAATCCTGATTGTGCCCAATGTCTTCTATTTGAAAATTATGGAGGCCACTGTGCTCTTAGGAACCTTCAGTGTAGCAAAACTTTTATTGTAGCCTTCCCCAGATCTGTACCTTGCAATAATTCTGTCTGTGAATTCTAAAGACAATTCCTTTGACCTAATGGCTTTTGCCCTGGTATAGTATATATCAGTGATGGCAAACCTTTTTTCCCTTGGGTGCTGAAAGAGGATATGCATGCGTTATCATGCATGCACGAGTGCCCACACTCATAATTCAGTGTCTGGGGAGGGCGAAAACAACGTTCCCCACCCCACAGAAGCCCTCTAGAGGCAGGAAATGGCCTGTTTCCCAACTTCTGGTGGGCCCAGTAGGCTCGTGTTTTGCCCTCCTCGAGCTCCAAAGATTTCCCTAGAGCTGGGAGAGGGTAAAAATGCTCTTTCCCTATTCCCAAGGAGGCTCTCTGGAAGCCAAAATCACCCTCCTAGAGCCTCTGTGTGAGCCAAAAATCACCTGGCTGGCACGCATATGCACTTTGGAGCTGAGCTAGGGCAACGGCTTGCGTGCCAACAGATATGGCTCTGTGTGCCACCTGTGGCACCCGTGCCATAGGTTCGCTACCACTGGTATATATGTCATTTGGCGGGACCCAGGAGAAGAGCCTTCTCTGTGGCGGCCCCGACCCTCTGGAACCAGCTCCCCCCAGATATCAGAGTTGCCCCCACCCTCCTTGCCTTTCGCAAGCTCCTTAAAACCCACCTCTGTCCTCAGGCATGGGGGAATTTAAATTTTTTTCCCTTCCCCCTAGGCTTATAGAATTTATACATGGTATGCTTGTTTGTATGATTGGTCTCTTAAATTGGGGTTTTTTAGATTATTTTTTAATATTAGATTTGTTACATTGTCTTTTTTATTATTGTTAGCTGCCCCAAGTCTTCGGAGAGGGGCGGCATACAAATCTATCTAATTAATAAATAAATAAAATATTGTTAGCTGTGATTCCTTCTATAGAGAGGAGTGTTCCTTTCCAAATCATGTCCAGTCAATTTAATTTACCACAGGTCAATTCCAATCAAGGTGTAGAAATCTGTCAGCAACAAGAAATGGGAGGCACCTGAGCTAAATTTCAAGTGATGTTGCAGAGAGCCTAAATACTTAGGTCAATGTGATATTTCAGGGGTTTTTTTTCAATCAATTTACAGACATTTCCAAGATTCTGTTGTAACTTTGTCATTATTAGGTACTGAGTATAGATTAATGAGAAAAAACCGAATTTCAACAACTATAGAATCAGGCTGCAGGAGCATAATAAAATTGACAAAAGTAAAGGGGAGTGGGTGGTCTGAATAATCTCTGAATGCACTGTATGACAGTCGCAGAGTCCCAGAGTCATGTGATCGCCTTTTGTGACCTGACAGGGAAGAATTTTATTCAAATCAATCTTGTTTGGGGGGGGGGAGTAGATTGGGTTGTTTATTTCTACTCCCCACTCTGTTTCCTCCTTGTAATTCACCCTTCCTCCTTTATCAGTTCCATCTTTCCCAAAATATAGTTATACTCCATTTCTGTTTGAGCATAATTTCAAATACTGTACTATAGTTTCAAATATATTAAAATACTTAAAAATGGAAACATAATAAATTGCTACTACTTATGTAACTCAGAAATGGCTAATGTATTTGAAAAAAAACATTTTATTAAATATACAATAAATATAAAATTACGATTCTACATTGTATCTATGTGTATATGATAGTAATAAAATAAAGCATTTAAGATTCCAGAAACAACAGTATATACATACTAAAATAGTGTTGCCAATTTTACATTCTTTTCAGACACAAAACACAGATTAAAAGGTCTGTTTACCACCGAGCAGTGATTTCATTTTACCAAAATGCCATCTTCTGCAGTTAGCAAATATACTTGGCGCTGTGTTTTAGAATGGTGTTCCATGTTTTTTCTTTTATTAGTTCAAACGACATACCAGAAAGTCTTTTTAACTCTAAACGGTAAAATACTTTTAAGTCAATTTAAATGTTCTTGTTGTGATTATAATCTTCTGAATTTGTTTGTTACTACCCAAAGAAAAAACACTTTTATCCAATTTTGAGTAATTTACCCAGGTTTGGAATGCACTGTTTTAGAAGATAAACAAGCAATATCAAATTGTTTTAAGGTTGCTTGAATTAGAATTCTGAAATGATAACTTAAAATGTATAAATTCATACTTTTCTAGCAAAGTAAGTACCAAGTCTTTTCAGATGCTTAGTATTGCAAGCTTGGCTCTATCCTTCACTGATTATGAAATATTGGTTAATGTTGTGAATTGTTACTGAATGTGCTTAGATTGACTACATTGGTTATGTTCTCACCATCTGGCATGCTGCAAACAAATTCTTTGATTAACCAGATGGCAACAGAAACGCATGGAGAGCTAATCAGCAAAGAACTCATTTGAGTACTACCAGTATGTAGCAGAAATCAGAATATTGGCTTGAAAAAATGGATAGTTGGTTTCTACTCATATTCCCCTGGTTGAACCTTAAATCATATTTTATGTTGCAATTTCAAAGTTAGTATATTAGAGGTATAATCAAAGATTATTAGAAATATATATACTATTTGTTACTCAAGGATTGCAATGCTGCACATATGAAAGAAATTTCAGTGAAATACATTAGATTTCATTCATTCAACCAAATATATTGAACCAATTTATAAATAAGGGACTACAGGAGGATTACCTTCAAGTTAGGTAGTTAGGTAACCTTGTGATGGTAGGCGACTATTTTACATTTATTAGAGACTGCTGTGGTGCAGAAGTGATATAACTGTAGATGTGATTAGGAAGAGTTGTTTTTGATGAAAGATTTGGTTTAATACTAAGTAACCCTAAACCACTGGATCTGTGTAGTGAGGGTTTTTTGGTCAAATTTGGTTATATATGCGATTTGTGATTGCCTAACTCGAACAAGGGAAAATCTTTATTATCAGTGGTATTCATAAATCAATAATTTGATTTTAATTATGATTTAAACTCAGTTAATGATGGCAATTGGGACCAGAATAGTCACTATTAAGGTTACAAAGCACAATGTCACATGAACATGTGGCAATTCTGGGACTCCCAGTTGTGATAAATGAGCAAATCTCTAGATTGGTAAGCAAAGATGTCACAGGTCACTATTTGTAATCTTCTGCCAGCTTTCCCATTGTATTTGCTTGTTGGAAGTCTGAAAATGTCACAGAAGGGCAGTCATGTGATCACATGTCACTGATGGCGAGAATTCTGATGATTGCTTGTTGATTCCACTTGCTAAGCTCTATTACAAATTTGAACAGTTGTTGAATCATTAACTGAAGACTACTTCAGAAAAAACATTTAAAGTCCAAATAGTTATTTTCTGTTGTTCAGTATATTTCCATTTTTAAACACATTTAATGGGTTTCATAGTCATCAGAAAACACATGCAATTTATTAGTTTAATTATTAGTTTAATTGCATTGGCATCCTTCAGTCTCAAAAAACCATGGTATCATGCTCTGGATTCCTCAGAGCACTCCAGAGCACTCCCCAGTTTAATATTAATATAATAATTGTGCACTCTGGTATTTTGAACAGCAAATGAAAGAGAAAAACAGCTGATATTGCTTAGGATCAAGAGAAAGTGTGCTGTTCTACTGTTAATCAATGGCATAAAAGTCTTTCTCATCAAGTGTAGCATTAATGATATTTCAATTGATTATAAATGGCAAGCTGAATACAACTTGTACTGTTCAATAAGATAGATATTAATGTCCCATTTAAAGGATAAACTGATGTGCCGACTCTGTAAACCACTTGGAGGGATGTAAAGCACTGTGAAGCAGTATTGAAGTCTAACTGCTATTGCTGTTAAGCATTTAGTTTGAGAATTGTGACAAATATTTTGTACTTATTGGTTTGAGAGCAATTTGGTAGAAAATAAATACTTATAGATTTACTTTTATTTAAGCTTTTATAAGACATCTTGTTTTTACATTTTCTGACTGTGGCTGTGAAATACACCAACAGAATTAATTAGAGTTTATATACCTTACAGTGGATTAATAAATTCTCAGCAGTTTTCAGTTAAATTATTTGTTTAAAATAGCAGATTTGTAGAATTAAGCTAGATTTTAAAATATAGTTATGAGAAGGTATAATCCGCTGATTTCAACTGAACCGGTGTGCAAATGGTAATATCGTATTTCCTACATGTATTTCAGAGTAATTTATTTTATCTACATGAGGCTTTTTGTTCTGGTTTTTAAATTGTCTTATTTTCCCCTTTGTGTAAGTGAGGTAACTGAAACCTGCTCCATTAAGAGGAGAGGTAATGTCTCTGTCTCAATGCTATTCCTTTTACGATAATTACATACACGTGTAGCCATCATACTATTTCCTTTCAATGTTGTGCGGAGTACAGAAAATGAGTAAGAAATAATAAGCCAAAGATATTGAAGGTATGAAATAAGGAAAAGGAAACATAATTTAGTCCAAGATCATTTGCTATGGGTTTCACTGTGTTTCTGCTTTAAGTTGCTTGAATTCTCTGTGTAAATTACGGTAGATGAAAATGGAGGCAGTTTAAGAGATCACTTTACTTCCACTTTGTGGCCTTGTGTTCTATCCAGACCACTCTTACCAGAATCTCTGATTGAATTCTCTTGCCTCTTTATCCTTCCCACTCATGTTGGGAAAGCACATACAAATCACTTTCGTATTGGTGAGTCTTTGGGGACATGTGGTTTCACTGATAGACCTTTTATCTGATCTCATCTTTGTTGACTCCTCCTTGTATTTGATGCCTTCCTGTCTGATGCTCCACCAATGGACCAATAAATGAAAATGAAAACACCTCATTTTTTAAAATAATTTAATTTAGTCAGGAAAGGAAGACTGGCAGAACATTAGTCAATTTCACCAGATTAATTCCCTTCATTAATGTAAACAATTAAAACCAACTCCCAATTTTTAATTGTTCTAAATGATTTACTAGTTTAATCTGGATGACATGACCATATAGGATGAAACAAACAAAATGTTAGTTATATTTATGTAGTTACTTATCAAGCACATTCACATGTGGGGGTGGGTGGGGGGGTGGCGCCCCCTGTGGCCTGTTTTTTGATTCTAGGAGCCTACAGGGAGGCCTACTAGGCCCAAAACGGGGAGGGATGGGTCACAAATGCATGTATGTGTGTGTGGGAGCATGGGTGTGTGTCGCACATGCATGCGGGGCTATAGGGGGTCACACGCACATCAGTGGGGGGTTGCTACTAGTTCACCCCAGTTCTGGTGTAGTGTTGGCGGTGGGAGGCTCTGCCCCAATGTCATCACGCATGATCTACATATGCACAGAAGCTTCTGCACATGCACATCTCTGAACCAGTAGGAAAGATAAGTGAAACCTGTTACTGATACGCATGCACGGGGGAGCACAGCAGATGTCATGTGCACATGTGGGGGGAGTCATGTCTATGGGGGGGTAATGCGTGCACATTGAATTATGGGTACTGGTATGCCGCACACTTTCAGCATGCAATAAGAAAAAGATTAGCCATCACTGCCCTAAATAGTAACCCATAACCAGAAGAGAAAAATAATTTTTGCCCATAACATACCTTAATTGCTGCAGACGGGAGTTCCTACAATAAAATGAGGCACTACAGGCAAAGAGAAGAGGGCCACTTTAGCAATCACAAATCACAAAACATTACTGCTGACTCATGGCAGAAAAAGGTCTAGAGATGAGTAGAGGATGATATTGTATAGGCGCGTCTTTGAGAAATTATTATTATTATTATTATTATTATTATTATTATTATTATTATTATTATTAATTAGATTTGTATGCCGCCCCTCTCCGTAGACTCGGAGTGGCTCACAACAGCAATATAACAATTCATGGCAAATCTAGTAATTTAAAAACATTTAAAAAACCCCGTTATTTAGCAGACATACACACAGACATACCATACATAAATTGTATAGGCCCGGGGGAGATATCTCAATTCCCCCATGCCTGGCAGCAAAGGTGGGTTTTAAGGAGTTTACAAAAGGCAAGGAGGGTGGGGGCAGTTCTAATATCTGGGGGGGAGCTGGTTCCAGAGAGTCGGGGCCGCCACAGAGAAGGCTCTTCCCCTGGGACCCGCCAAACGACATTGTTTAGTCAACGGGACCTGGAGAAGGCCAACTCTGTGCGACCTAATCGGTTGCTGGGATTCGTGCAGCAGAAGGCAGTCCCAGATATATTCTGGTCCGGTGCCATGAAGGGCTTTATAGGTCATAACCAACACTTTGAATTGTGACCGGAAATTGATCGGCAACCAATGCAGACTGCGGAGTGTTGGTGTACAGCTGCATTCTGCACGATCTGAAGTTTCCGAACACTGATTAATGGATTGTACCATTATGTACAGTCATGGATATAATGGAAGCACAAGGGCAAGCTTGTGCTTCCATCACATCCATGTGTGTTTATTTCCCTTGTTCTTTGCATAACCTGTCTTCTCTTTTCCAGGATATCATCAATTCCATCCAACTTACTTTCTCTTCCCCTCAACCCATTCATCTCTTGTTATATCATCAAGCCACCTCACCTTTCCTACTGGTCGTTCACTTTTGTATTCAGCTCATGTTATCTAGCACACTTTCATTTTAACTGTATACAGTATCTTCTCATTTCACACCCACAATTCTTAAGTAACCCATTCCTGTAGCATTCAACTTTTATTTAAGTTTCTCTGATGTACCCTACCATATGTATCATTTTCATAAAACAAGGTGAGCAGAAGCATGCTTTTATACACTTCTATTTTTGCTTTTTTTAAAAAAGATTCTTCCTTGCAAGATACTTCATATTACCCTGTGTTTCCACCTTTATTTGCACATCTTAAATATTCTCCATTTATGGTCATTCCCCAAAAAAACATTCGTCCAGGGTACACACATCAGTTTACTTTTTCTCTTTTTTAACTGTCTGTCTATATTGTAATTATTCATTCAATTTACCCTGTTAAATACAGCTATCTTGGTATTCAATACATTCATTTCCCTAATTTTCAATTACATCTTATTTGTTTGTTTATTTATTTATTTGTTTGATTGATTTTTATGCCGCCCTTCTCCTTAGACTCAGGGTGGTTTACAATATGTTAGCAATAGCACTTTTTAACAGAGGTAGCCTATTGCCCCCACAATCCGGGTCCTCATTCTACCCACCTTGGAAGGATGGAAGGCTGAGTCAACCTTGAGCCGGTGATGAGATCTGAACCGCTGATCTTATAGTCTTTCAGATGTTCCCTGCAAATCATTTGGGCTCTTAGCCAATAACATGATATCATCTGCATGCAAACATAGACATTCATTCTTGCCCCCAAGCAATACACTTCTATTATCATCACAAATGTTCTCTACACATTAATCCATAAATATCTTATGCAACCAAGTGGACATCATATATTTTTATTTTTATTTCTGCTTCATTGTTAAGCCATTTGCTAAATATTCCATTTATTCTCATATATGCTTTAATTTAATCATATACTACTCTTAACCAGATATAGCAATCAAATTTCAACTCCATATTTGTGTAAAACATTTTATAATTTAAGCCTGTTCACTTGATTATGTGCGTCTTCTGAATCAACAAGTATAAAATAAATGATATTTTTCCCCTTCAAAATTTTCTCAATGAAAGGTAATAGCACAAAATCTAATCTACATGCTGCATTTCACAAATATTGTTCATATCTCTTCTTATAACTCTTCTGTCTCTTCGGTCATGTTTCTGCCAATTATCTACACAAACATATTTAATTCTGTAGCTTTTGTATTCAGACTTGTTTCCTTTTCTTTTACATAAGGAAACAATAACAGTATTTTCCAATCAGCATACATGTAAATACTGTATATTAAATATCACACAGTCACTGTAAAAGAACTGCATTCTTATTTAATATTTCTTCAGTTATAATATTTATAATTTTTTAATATTAAAAAACCCTCTTTCATACTTCCTTTGTCACCCATTCTTTCTTTAACACTGAATTTCTAACATTCATTTTGATTAATTACAATTCCTTTATTCAGTTCTTTCTTCAGCTGCTTCTTTTTATTACAGAAAAGTAATTGAAAAGGATGTCATCACTTTTTTAAAAATTCCATTCAGTCTGCAGGAGGCTCATTTATCTTTCTATACTGACTTTCAAAACAATCTTTTATTTCCATCAAAACCACTCTATTCTCTTTATCTTAATATATTCTTGTTCTTCTTGATCATATTCTTTGCAATAATCTTTTTCTCTTCATACCTTTTGCACAATATAACTTTATTTGATTATCATTATGACAGCATTCTATGACATGCTTTCCCCCATTTACATTCTATTTCATTTCATTATTCCACTAAGCACCTTTTATCCTATATCCCACTTAGTATAACTCCCCTTGCTTCATACTAACCTATGAGATAGTCCTGGTCAAGAAACAGACTCCATAAATCTGACTGGAATCACACTTTGTTGATATAGACCAGAGGTCTTCAAACTTGGCAACTTTAAGACTTGTGGACTTCAACTCCCAGAATTCTCTTTTGCATTCATATGAAATGTTTCATCATCATTTTCCTCAGAAGTCATCACTGGTTCTTCTGGTCTTACCATTTTAGAGCACAGCTTGCAACTATCACCAGCTTTATGATTTTATACTTTTAGTCACACCCACAATAACCTAGATGACATCATGTCAAAAACATAGGTAGATTATTTCATTCATAATAAATGAATGAAACATTTTCACTCTAATTTATGTTTCCTGTGTCAAAATTATGTGAAATTACACTATTTGATTTCAACAACAGGAATTATATAGAACTCTCAATGGTTACCAAATCAAAACCAAAAACTGGTTCATAATGTGTGTCAACTTCTTGCACATGTCATTTTTATATTCTAATAAAGGATATCTGTGAAAGCGTGGTATTTTATTTAAATCCTAATACCAGACAAAATATATGGTCTCCAGCAACCTTCATATAAGTCAGCAGATGGCAGTCCAATGCTGTATTTTAAAACACATGGAATTTCTCCTTTCCTTTAATTATCAGTTATAAGAATAGAATACACATTCTACATATATTAAACACTTGACTGGTTTATCTTGCAGTTAAGACTAGAAATTCTCAGGTGTTAAGTACCCATTTGAACTTGAACTCAAGTTCAAAACCAGAATTTAGACTATTTTTGCTGTAACTGAACACAGCAATTTCACTTAAACGTTAAGGATTTTTTTGGTAGATACCGTATTATTCAAGCCAAGTATACTGCTCAAAAAAATAAAGGGAACACTCAAATAACACATAGATCTGAATGAACGAAAGATTCTCATGGAACACCTTGTTCTGTACAAAGTTGAATGTGCACAATAGCATGTGAAATTGATTGTCAATCAGTGTTGCTTCCTAAGTGGACAGTTTGATTTCACAGAAGTTTGATTTACTTGGAGTTAGATTATGTTGTTTAAGTGTTCCATTTTTTTTTTTGAGCAGTGTAGATGATGATGATGATTTTATCCCAAAGACTTAGAACAGGGAGGTACTATTTTTAATAGTGCTGGGCCACATTTTGTTCTATCCTGGTCAAAGTCACCAATAAGCAGAGCCTCAATATTAAATAGGAAGAAGAGAGGGGGGGGGGGGGAAATCCAAAGAATTAAGGGCAACTGGAAGAAAAATAATTGTAAACAGAACATTTTTTTCATTAACGTACTGAGAAAACATTCAGAAATAGTAGTTTATAAACATTACACTGATCTTTATTGGAAAACCTCATTGCTGAATTTTGGTGGTGCAATGAGATGGGCCTCCAGGGACTGCAAAACAGTAGTTGAGAACCTTCATTCTTTAGATTCCCTCCCCCTTGAAATTCAACACAAAGGTATTTTGCCTTGCCCTGTGGTTTTTTTCACTGAAGACCACACACAGAGAAAATTGTACAGTTCTGCAGTATCCTTTCCTTATATGTGTTGTCATGATAGTTAAAATACCCTTAATTAGTTTGCTACTTTTCTTGTAATTTTTTTAAAATGTTGGTTTAAATTAATTTGAGTGAAGTGCAAAAAAGAAAGAGATAATTTTGATTGCAGGTTTGGCCTCCTTACTTATTGTCCTGATTTGGGCCAGCTTTTCATATTCTTATCCTCCTTATTGCATTCTTATTGCTTCCTATGCTTTGCTTGACTTCCTTGTTAAACATGTTCATATAGGATGTATGTCTAATGCTGAGGATTTTCAATAATCTCCAGGATGTCAGCAATAACATTGTCCTTTTTACTTTTTCCAATGTTTGGATGGTGATGGAAGATAATTTCTCCTTTCTAGTAAATTTACTCACATTGGTGTGCAGTATTATTTGCGGCACAATTTTAATATGGCTGATGTTTCACAGGGGAAAGAAAAACCTCCCAAAATATTCATCTTGGTTTCCATTGATTACTCAGTACTCAGGCCAGAAGCCTCCAGTTTTATTTTTGGAAAATGCTCTTCGTTTTTATCTTTTCTTGTTAAAGTTATGAGAAAAACAATTCAATACCTACATTGTCTGGGCTGTCCTGTGTGAGGAGCTCTTATTTCTAATTCTTATCGGTAGCCATGCCAAAACTAGGCAAATTCTGAAGACAACTAAGTGTTCACATTTTAAGGAAAACAGTCTTGAAAATTCTGATTGAACAACCAGAATAAATGAAAATACAAAAATGAAATGCAACTGTACCTAAATAGCTATGATTTTATGTGTCCTGTGTGCTTTCATACGTATTCACTTAAAAAATAAGTGTGTGGTAAAATAACTGAACTTTTGACCCATATTCTGAAATTTTTCTGAAGTACTTAAAATAGTTATCTGATGAAAAACTATTTTAAGTTCTTCAAAAATTTTATTTAAAAAAAAACGCAGGCAGGTTTTTGCTAATCTTCTTGCAAATCTGCTTGACTGAAGTTTCTAACCACACCTTAAATGCTAGTCATGCGTTATGACTCAAACCCTTGTTTTTTCAAAATTATTATCAGGACTGAAACAAAAAGCTTGTGCTTTGTGGGCTACTGAAAAGCAATAATTTGACTGGTTTTGATTGCATAGGCAAAATTGTTCAAAGGAAACTGAAGATCAGTTCAAGAGTACAAAGCTACCAGTATTACTAGGTTTCAGTGAGGGTTAAAGTATGGTAATTAAGGTGTAAAACTTCAGAACGGGAACATTAAAAGCTTCCTTTCTCACATGGGATATTTTTCATTAAGTTCTCTAATATTCAGCTTTGTGTTTAACTTTACTATAAGGTTTGGAATTCAGATACGAAGAAGGATTTTGTGTCCTTTTATAGAAGCAATGTGATTTATTCTTTGGCAGGCATATATCCCTGTCTCTCAAAGTATTCCATAATTTTGGTCTTATATATTGCTTTCTAATTATTTAAATGGGACCGACATTAAGCAAATAAGCTTATAATTTTTATTCTGCCGGCATAATACCCAATCTTACGAAAAGAAAAATTCAAGAAACCTCACACACATGTTCATCCGAACCTTATTTATCTGTGTCCCATCTCTGAGAATTCCCTATTTACAGGAATTCACCTAGCATCTGCCTTACACAGCTGCTACTTGTTCTAGACTAGTCTTCCCAGCTTAGATACTTCCAGGCATGGCAGTTCCTGGAGATTTTGAAACCTGAAATCCACCCATAGTGAGTTATCATAGTTAGGGAATCTCATTTTATTTGTTACCTACCCTTATTTTCTGTTTGTAGGCTGCAACCTTAGAATTAAGAGCCAAGGTGGCGCAGTGGGTAGAGTGCAGTACTGCAGGCCACTAAAGCTGACTGTCGATCTGCAGGTCAGCATTTCAAATCTCATCACCGGCTCAAGGTTGACTCAGCCTTCCATCCTTCCGAGGTGGGTAAAATGAGGACCCGGATTGTGGGGGCATTATGCTGGCTCTGTTAAAAAGTGCTATAAATTAATGAATAATAGAATGAAAAAATAATAATATATTCTGATAGGGTTTCACTGCTATCAGTCATTTATGTAGAATGCTAATGGCTTACGTTTCTTTAATTATGTGAATATTGGGTTATTCAACAAGGAGACAGCAAAAAGTTGATGGGTTTTAGCAGCTCCTTGTGCCTTACTGGTGCTGCATTGGCTTTATTATTATTATTATTATTATTATTATTATTATTATTAATTGGATTTGTATGCCGCCCCTCTCCGCAGACTCGGGGCAGCTAACAACAGTGGTAAAACAACATGAACAATTCAATTAATAAAAACAACTAAAAAACCCTTATTATAAAAAACCAAACATACACACAAACATACCATGCATAACTTAATAGCCTAGGGGGAAAGGATAACTTAACTCCCCCATGCCTGGCAACAAAGGTGGGTCTTAAGTAATTTGCGAAATACAAGGAGGGTGGGGGCCGTTCTAATCTCTGGGGGGAGTTGGTTCCAGAGGGCCGGGGCCGCCACAGAGAAGGCTCTTCCCCTGGGGCCCGCCAAACGTGCTATATATAACATAACAAGGTTGTCCAAGCTTTTGACTTGTCTGATCTATATTGAATGAAGAAAAATGGTCTTGGGCCACACATAAAATATACACTATACTCAATGTATGTAAATATTGCTACAAGCATACTGTATGTTAAATGTTTACAATCCTGTAGAGTTGCAGGAAGCCTGCAGGTTGGAATTGCCTTCATTATGACCTATGGAAAAATGTCATAAACAGAATGCATCTTCTTTTATAAAATTTCACTTCGTCATCTGGAGTCAGACCTACTGAACAGAATACAACTTGCTTCTAAATCAGCTTGCCTACATTTGTGCTAACCTTGCTTTGCCAATGTGTTAGACTGTAAGAGTCCATCAGTTGTTAAGCTGGATACAGATGGTCAGCAGTGTATCTGGAGGGTACCAGGGAACTTTGTTAACATTTTTTCCTCAACCTGCTTTCCTCATAGATTAGATTAGATTATTAGAATTGGAATGGACCTTGTAGGCCATCTAGTCCAATCCCCCGCTCGAGCGGGAGATTGCATGGGGAGACAGGAGGAGACTCGGTAACGAGGATCTATCTCTGTATTTCACTGTTATATCTGGAATAATATCTATGAATAATTCTAGAAATGTCTTTCAGATATGCCAATATACTATATATAAAAACATATAATTCAATAAGATTTGCACTGAAAACATGTATTTTTGTTCGTTAAGTCTATTTTTATATAATAATAATAATAATATAATTATTAATAATAATAATAATATTTGTAATGCCACCCTTCTCTGAAGACTCGGGGCGGCTCACAATCCTATCCTAATCTGTACTTACTTTTATATCAATTTATATTATATTACCATTCTAATCCAAATATTTGAGGAAATTTGCAATATATCATCAAAACATATTACATGGGTCAGCTTCCTATACAGTATGATGTACAGAAACTGACTACATATATCCCTTTCCCTAATATTGAAGAAAAAAAACCCAGCCTCAAGTGCCTTGGTTATTTTTTTTTTATTATTTAAATAAAGATAAACCCTTCTGAGTTGAAAAAAGGCAAAACAAAAACTAAAAGCAAAACAAACACAGAATATTTAACACAGAGGAAGAAAATAACTTCATTGAGGGTAAATTGCATATTCCAAGTATCAGGTAAATGTTATGTTACCAGGTGTTACATTTCCATCAGACAGAGAAAAAGAAACACCAAAGTGTTTAGCTGTATTATCTGATGTATAATTAAAAGATTTTTTTAAAAGCATATAAAAGCAATATGCTTTGATTGGGTTCTATAACTTCCTGCTTAGCCATCAATTCAATAGTGTTCTAGACTTTTACAAAACCTTTACCATTTCCCCTTCTAACTTTTCTCATCAAGAACTAATCTACACATCCCATCAATGGATGTAACAACACTACCCTGCTACTCTATCCAAATCATCTAGGATAATTACTCATAGTAAAGTTAAATAGAAAAAGGAGTTAATATACAGATTGCTCTATTTTACATGTTTGCATCCAAGCTGTAAACATATGTCCTTCTGATCTGATCACTTTTACCCTCAGATATGTACTTACAAAAAAAGAGATATCTTTTAGATATTAAAGGCATGTTATTCAAAACATTACAATAAAGGCAAATAATTTTATCAATTCAATTTTTTTAAAAAAGGAAAAAAAGAGGGGCCTGGAACTACCTTCCATCTACCCTACTTACCCACCACCAGTCTTTTCTACATAGCAACTTCTTTCATTATCTACAGAGGAACTTAACCACTGAAATAATGATAATAATATTAATAAAAGTATTCTTCATCTCAAAGTAAACTGTCAAAGCCCAGAGAAGAAATATAGTTGATTTTAAGACAACAGTTCGTTTGAAATCACAATTCCTTAGCTTATGCATTTAGACGCAGTCCTTGAATAGCACGTGTGCATTAATCAAGAGGTCCTTGAAAAATAAGTCTAATGTAGCCTTGTTCGCCAGAAAGCTGATGCGCACAGAACGGACATGCTGCATGAAAAGTGTGGGTACCATGAGGAAGAGGGATTTGAGACCAGTAGGCTGTTGTCTTTTCTGAGCACACGTGTCCACACGGGCTGAATGCATGAGTTGGAGGCCCTGCATCCACATAAAATCCAGCTTCACATCCAAGCCACAGAGGCACGTATGGGCCCACAGACCGACACATTGGGCATTCCCGATCCTTGCCATCTCTCTCTTCTTTATTCCCCCAGTTATGGTATCCATGCACATGGCCACAGTTCAGATAAACCCAGGGTTGTTTTTCATCCACAACGTCTTTCCTCTTCATGCTGGGAAAGGCTAACGTGTTAAAGCCCACGGGGCACTGAGGCCGGGCCGCGTTGATTTCCTGCCTGAGAGCTTCCAGGTGCTTCACTGTTGGAGTGCGTGAAAGTCCTTCTGCCGTACGCCACAAAAGGGTGGCTCCACAGAGATCAATCAGTGACCCATCCTGGAGTTGGTTGGTTTCATTTTCAACCTGGAATATTAATACAGAATTCATGAAATATGCAGCGTTCTAAATAAAATTAAACTTATTTCAAAAAGCTAGTTAATTTTGTTCTTATATTTTCTTCTTTTTAACCTGAGAAATGAATAGTGGATGTCTAACTATCATGTCTAATAATAGTGGAGAAACCAGGTAAAGGTAATGAATGTTTTTAATAATATTAGTACTTTTAGCTTTTTAAATTATATCAATTGGATCTAGATGTATTGCTGTTTTCTTAGATATGTTGTGAGCCGCCCCGAGTCCTCAGAGAGGGGCGGCATACAAATAATAATAATAATAATAATAATAATAATAATAATAATAATAATAATAATAAATTAGATTTGTATGCTGCTCCTCTCCAAATCCAATACATGCACACACACACACACACACACACACACACAAACAAACAAAAAATAAATAAATAAAGACACCAAAAACAGTGAAATAGCTAGAAGCTTCTCTGCCGAAGATCTAGTATTTAAGAGAATAAGGGAATAATTGCAGGAGTGACCCTCCATAAATGAAATTAATAAGCTTCATTTCACAGTAGTGAATTCTCCAGCTATCAGTTTAGTTCTCAATGGGTTCCTTATTCCATTCCTTATTTGTCAGAATTCTGCAGTAGTAGGGTGATTACAGCAGCATATAACATTGATAAATAAGTCGTTCCTCCTTAGGCATGAAAAATGGACCCTTGTGATTGCTGGCTTGAACAGACAAAATGGGACATCTGTCACCAATCCAGCTTTTCAAAACCGAGCCATCATTCTCCCAGGGCTCCACATCACTGTGAAAATGAGATCACATGGCCTGTTAAGGCAGAATAACGCCAATTAATACAGGGCTCTGGTTCAATGCATGCAAAGCCATTCTGCCGTAGGGAGCACCACAAAGAGGAGGAGTAACTCCCATGGCCAATAATCTAGTTTGGGAAGGTGGCACTGCTTAAAACTTGAGGTTGTGGTAAAACAAAACCATGCTAAAAGATGAAATAAAATTCTAAATTACGCTTTTCGATTCAGGCAGCCTTCCAGTAAACAGGGAAGAAACGAGAAGCGGAAGAGAAGCCACAAAGAGCCAAAGGTGCAATTCTCATCCCCCAGTGCATTTCTGACCAACCCCCACCCTTACCCAAACTTTGTGTGGGATCCTGACACTCCAGGCAAGACAGCAACGCCCTTCTTATAACTCTGTGCTCCTGGGATCCTGGAAGGGAGTGGGTCAGCAAAAGGCAAGGGCTTCTCTGCAAGTAAGCATTCCACTGCCTTCATTGATCATTCTTTTCCCTGGAGACACTTTTCTTCATCATCATTTCGCTGGATGCATCCATCCCTTTCACCACCAAAAACAGTGAGAAAGCCTGCTAAAGCCAGTCCCTGCAGAGCCCAAGGAAGGCAATCCCCCAAACAACCAGCAAGAACACAATGCACCTCCCTTATGTGCAAAACTCACTGAGCTAACGGGAAAAGCAAAACAACCCTTCCCAACCTAGCTAACCACTCCCTTCAGTGTAGCTTGCAACTCCTGCACTGAACCAATAAACAAGGCTTCTCATCACATCTGGAACCAAGTACAGTGGTACCTCTACTTAAGAACTTAATTTGTTCCGTGACCAGGTTCTTAAGAAGAAAAGTTTGTAAATAGAAGCAATTATTCTCATAGGAATCAATGTAAAAGCAAATAATGCGTGCAAACCCATTAGGAAAGAAAGGAAAGCTTGGAATTTGGGTGGGAGGAGGAGGAGGTAGGACAGTCGCTGCCCAGACCGAAGGGAGCGTTTGTTTTCTCTGGGTGCTGGCAGAGGTTTATTCCCTCTCCAAGTGCCCAGAGAAAGGAAAATGCTCTGTTTGCTCTGGACTGCCAAAGCCTCCTTAAGCGTCACAGAAAGGCTCCTCTGGCAGCCCAGAAAAGCCAGAAATGCCGGGATTAAAGGGGGAATGGCAGGAAACTGGCCGGGCCTTTGTGCCGCTCTCAAATTTCCTGTGAAATTTTTCCGGGCTCGGGTTCTTAAGTAGAAAATGGTTCTTAAGAAGAGGCAAAAAAATCTTGAACACCTGGTTCTTATCTTGAAAAGTTCTTAAGTAGAGGCGTTCTTGGGTAAAGGTACCACTGTACTTAAAATAATCCAGCTTTGTGTGGTTAGGTTGAAAAAGCCTCCCCTGCTTCACCAATTGGCTCACAATCTCCCAGGGAGTCACCAAGGCCTCCTTGAGAACCACTGTCCTCCTCAATACTTACCATTTTGCCCCTCTGCTGAGCAGATCTTGTTTCGCGAAGGCTGAACACATTCCCACATACAGATATCTCTCTCCACACCCCTGGCTTTGAGTCTTCAGTGAACCCATTCCGTGGATGCATAACAAGGACTCCGTTTGTGGTTAATCCATCCATTTGTCCATCAGGTGTTTTCCACTTGGCAGCTTTTTCCTACAGGGAGAAACTGGAGTCATTAATATTTGAAGTTTGGAAAGCAAACCAAAATGTTACATTTGCCTTAAGCAGCAGAGGGAGACAAGCTCCTTACCCCTAAGAAGATATTTTTGGAGGAGTCAAAGCCGGCAGCATATATTCTTGCTGTGAAAGGTGGATTTCGTTCACATATTATCCTGCAGGCAAACCTTGAAATGGTGCTTTGGACAGACTGAGTCTCTGAATTGCTCTGGCTTCCAGGAACAGTATCTGTCACTACAAAGTCTATAGGACTTTCTGTTGATCTCCCAATCTAGCAGAAATAAAATAGAATAAGATATGTTTATTAAAGTAATTATAAAATATTTGTATCAAGCCAATATTCAATCTTTCATTTATACACATATACTGCAAACATCCAATGTTCTGAAGACTACCCATCTGTTATTTCAGCATTAGGAACCAGTTAAAAGAATGCAGAAATTTATTTTTTTCATCCAGTATTCATTGGATGAAATGAATACTGGATGAAAGTAAAAAAGTAAAGTTGATAGGACTTTTCTTTTGCAGCAGGACTGGGTGAGGTGATTGTGTTAATAAAATATCTCATTATTTTGGCATTTGTTTATAGATTTTATATACATCCCATTCTTAAAAGAGCTCCAGATAGAATTTATAGGGACATTTTCTCTGTTTGGCTGATAACTTGAAGCATTATGTTACTTTTTAAAATATGTTAATGTGATCCAAGACTAAGTCACAATATTTAATTTCAGTTGCAAACCTCAATTTTCAATATATGATGGATAAAATAAATGAACATGGTGTCTGCGGAGAGGGGTGGCATACAAATCTAATAAACAAACAAACAAATAAATAAATAAGTCCTTTAGATGCGTTGAACTACAATTTCTAGCCCTTGTGGCATAGATCATCATGGGTGACAACTGTGTGGTTTGTACTCTAACATAATGGCATCAGGCTAAATAGGGGCCATTAAATCTCCTTACATACTGCAGACCATATGCTGACTTAAAAACTCAGTCTCTCTCTCTCTCTCACACACACACAGAGTTAATATGTAAAAAGGAACCAACCCAAATTTCTTCTTTATCTCCACCACCCAACTGTGAGCTTCCTCCAAGCTTCCTATTGCCAAACTGTAACGAAAATCATTGACACACCTTCTACTTATCCCTCTAATTTCTGATATGCTGTGCATGGAAAGTAAAGCTTTTTTGCAACTTTTCTCAAACTAAGTACAAATTTCTGCACCATAATATGAGAATGCTAATAATTAATTACATATATAATTACATATATAATTAAGCAAATACATGCAAAAATGACATATTAAGATATTTATGTATTTCTTAAAGTATAGAAGCTAGAAGTAGCATGTCACATAGACACTTGGAAGGTGTGTCTTCAAGTAATTTTGAACTCCTGGAAACTGTTCTCTCCACTTTTCAGAAATGACTTGGTAGGGTTTTTTCTCCACTCTACTAGTAAGAGAATTGATTGCCCCAAGGTCACCCAGCTGGCTTTGTGTCCAAGGCAGGACTAAATTCACCATCTTCTGGTTTCTGGTTTGACACCTTAACTGCTACACTAACTGGCTCCATACATACATCTTTAAAGATTATACTATAAACTCACTAGTCACTGATAGCTGCAATAAATATTTTGTAAACATTTAAATTTCTTTTTTTCCTTGAATGTGGTATCATAAGACAAGAAAAAATTATATAAAAAAGAAAGCGAGGCATTACATAAAAAGCATTTAGATCATCCCCTCTTTCATTTCCCCCACTCTGCATGTATTCTGAAATTATATAAACTTTAATGTTTTTTTAAATGAAGTGGATAACAATTGTGGCCATACACAGACTGGAGCTCACTAGATATGAATTACTGTATTTTTCGGAGTATAACCTTTTTACTCCCCAAAAGAAAGTGAAAACTTGGGTGCGTCTTATACGCCGAATGTAGTGAGCTGTGAGCCGTCCCGAGTCTTCGGAGAGGGGCGGCATACAAATCCAAATAATAAATAAATAAATAATAGTCCCACCCAGCCACCCCCATTCTTTGGTCTCTGCATTCCAGCAATTTACCTCTTTGCAGCAAACAGAACAGAGTACAAGCCACTGATATCAGCCTCCTGAACATTAGCTGATTCAGCACAGGCAGGCAAACTAGCTGCAAGTAGGCAAATTGCTGGGAGATGGATTGCTGGCAATGTTGGACTGCTGAAACTGCAAGGCAGTAAGTCAATAACTATAAATGTTTATAGAATGTGCATATTATTAGACTTATTTTTTAAAGACTGCTTTATTATTATTCTAGACAACTTAACAAAATGAAGCTTTTTAAAATAAATGCTTGATCTGAAGAGGTCCAGTGCTATTGTATCTTTTTTTAAATAGCAGAGAATACAGTGATCCCCCGATCATTGCGAGGGTTCCATTCCAGGACCCCCCGCAATGAGCAGGTTTTCGCGAAGTAGCGCTGCGGAAGTAAAAACACCATCTGCGCATGCGCAGATGGTGTTTTTACTTCCCAGCAGTGAGGAGCCGAAGATTGGGGTTTCCCCGCCGCCCACGCCCACGTTCGCCTTTGACTTCGGGACTCAGTTGGTAAACCGCGCGGCTGTTTTAAAACGTCGCCGCCGGCATGTCCCGAAGCCAAACGAACCCGGGTGGCCGGGCGAGCAGCGAGCGAACGGCGGGTGGCCGGGCGAAGGGCGGGCTCGCTGCTCGCCCGGCCACCCGGGTTCGTTTGGCTTCGGGACATGCCGGCGGCGACGTTTTAAAACAGCCGCGCGGCTTCCCAACTGAGTCCCGAAGTTCGCCTTTGACTTCGGGACTCAGTTGGTAAACCGCGCGCCTGTTTTAAAACGTCGCCGCCGGCATGTCCCAAAGCCAAACGAACCCGGGTGGCCGGGCGAGCAGCGAGCGAACGGCGGGTGGCCGGGCGAAGGGCAGGCGAGCGGCGAACGGTGGGTGAGCCGGGCGAACGGCGGGTGGCCGGGCGAAGGGCGGGCGAGCCGGGCGAACGGTGGGTGGCCGGGCGAAGGGCGGGCGAGCGGGGGAAGACCCAGGGAAGCCGCCCAGCAGCTGATCTGCCCGGCGCCATCTACGCATGCGTGCCCATAGAAAAAAAGGGCGCGCATGCGCAGATGGTGTTTTTACTTCCGGGTTCAAAAATCGCCATATAGCCGTTTCGCAATCATCGGGAGCGCAATACCCGGGGGATCACTGTACTTCCAGAAAGCCACATCATAAAGTTAAACCCTGACTTAGTCATGTTTGGAATAGATCTATTTAAATAATTGGGAGGAGTTATTGTGACTACATTTAAGAAAACTTTCTGGCATTAATATACTGCCATAATATACATTTCTCCAATTCTTTACTATTTCTATGGGTCGAATACACATGCACAAAAATGCACAGCAAAGTCATTTGTACTGTTTTCTGTTTCCTGTTTGGCAAATTGCTGGAAGGCCTTTTTTCTTTGTTTTCCTCCCCCCAAAATAAGGTGCATCTTGTACTCTGAAAAAATACAGTAAGTCTTCATTGGAAGCTGAAGAAAAATAAATTTCAATCTGTTTGGGAGGCAGTAGAGAAAACCTTTTCTTCCCCTCTGCACAGAGGAGGGAAACCGGATTTATTATTTATTTGTTTTAGCCATAATTTCAATAGAATTGGGAAGTTTGAAATCAAACAGATAAAAACAATAACAAACGTAAGATAAAACAAAAATAAAACACAGTAGCCAAGCTTTATGAGCAACCACCAGCAAATCCAAGTGGCTGTGCCAAATTTTTAGGGCCTTAAGATAGGAGAGTCAGGGCTAACCTAATCTCGGGTGGATGATGATCCTATAGGGCTGGTGTCACAGCAGAAAAAGCCCTCCTCCTCAAATGACACTCTTGCCCCTCTTGCTGGACCAGCGGGATAGGAAGAAACAGCCTGAGAGAGAGATTGTCTGGTCCCAAGGATAAAGCAGTTTGAATTGCACTCAGAAGCACACATTGTATCAGTTTTGAAAGGATGTTGTGTTGGTTTTTTTTACAAGTAAATGAGAAATGAAATAACTTAGTTACGATCCCAAACAATCTGGGGTGCACAGGGTGGAGCAAGATGCATGGGTAAATATTAAGTTAGGATGGGGATAGTAGTGCTGCCCTAACTTACCAGGCCTTACACACCCTGACACCTACCTCCCCTTTTAGGCCCACTTCTTCTGTGGCCACTTGCGGCTGCCACTCGTGTGTGTCACCCCCAGTCTCTGTTTCGCCATCAGACACCTTCCAGAAAGGCATCTGCAGCCGATAAGAGTTCTGGAACAATCCAGAGCTCTGTTATTGGCAGTAGAAGGCTTTCCGGAAGGCAAAACCTGCCTTCCATTGAGGACCTGTAAACTCCACGAGTCAAAAAGAGGGTAAGGAAATATTTACTGGACACAAACTGTTTCAACTCCTACCCTCAAAATGTCGCTACAGAGCACTGCACACCAAGACAGCTAGACATAAGAACAGTTTTTTCCTGAATGACATCACTCTACTAAACAAATAATTCCCTCAACACTGTCAAACTTTTTACTAAATCTGCACTTCTATTTCTATTAGCTTTTTTCTCATCATTCGTATCATCCTTCTCCTCCCACTTAGGACTGTATGACTGTAACTTGTTGCTTGTATCCTAAGATTTTTATTAATATCAATTGTTTCTTCATTGCTTATTTGACCCCTATGACAATCATTAAGTGTTGTACCACACGATTCTTGACAAATGTATCTTTTTCTTTTATGTCCGCTGAGAGCATATGCACCAAGCCAAATTCCTTGTGTGTCCAATCACACTTGGCCAATAAAATTCTATCCTATTCTATTCTATTCTAAAACAAAAGCCAGGGGGCGCCACATGCATCAGTTTGTAGCCTATTTCTCAGCTGCAGAAGCCTTTTCAAAAGGCCTCTGATGGCGAAACAGAGGCTGGGGGCAATGCATGCTAGCGGCTGCAGAAGTAAGCCAGCAGCGGGCTCCTGCTGGGCAATGCTGTTGGTGCAGCCACAAGGTCAGTAATTCGACATCCCCCCCAAAGACGACCTGGTGCCTTTTCTGGTAACTTAGAGAGGGCTGTAAAAACACTATGAAGCAGTATAGGAAAACACAGGTATTAGTGCAACCACAATACTATGTTTGTAACACACATTTATACAATTTTATCCATATTATTCATCATTAATTCATGCAATTCCCAGCATATGAATACTTTACATACAATACCTGAAACATATCAGTGTTGCTGTCATGGGTATACTCCACCACCACTGTTTGCACTCGAGACAAGGTATAAGAAATGCTGTGCTGGTCCTTGTTGCTTATTGCCTAATAAAAATGGAAAAGAGAGGCTATTTCAGCAATATAAACCCCCAAAATATATTGCATAATAAAACATTACATTGAGTACAATACTACTAGGTGAAATAATTAATGATTTGACGTGGAAAATTTAGTCTCATCTGATCTATTTCCCCTAGTTAAGTAAGAAGAACATGTTATTTTAATCAATAAAATTAAATTGAATCCTATAATTACTATAAAAATCCTATGATCCTATCTCCAACTGTGATATTTAAGAACTGTGATATTTAATCAGGGAGTTGTGGCAGTTTCTTGGAAGAAAACTTTTAAAGAGCATCTCCGTAGCTAAGCCTCAGCTTTTTGTGGCTGTTCTTTTGTAATGCAACAAAACCAGTAATTCTTTGCATGGCTCTCTCCCCCACTTTTCCATCATAAAGGCAGCTGTTCTTCTGAGCAATTCTGCTAACTAAGCATATTTGGGTTGTTACTAATGCCATCTAGCCTAAATATGTGGTCCCTCCCCGTTCTCCTGCTGTGAACCAGTCACTCACAAATTGATGCCCTGCAATATGACTAACATTACTCTCATTACTGCCACGTGGCCACTAGCTATGACCACATTATTCATTACAAAGGAGACTTGAATAATATAGTTTACCTACTCATTTCCTCCCTTACTCTATTCACTGTGCCCTTGTGAAATTGTAACTTTGTAAGATATCTTTCTGTGTTGTAGATTTTACAAGAAATTCCAACCCTTAATAGAAAGACTCCTGGCCCTTTTTCCTAAATGATAAGTGTTCTAAAACAATGCAATAGTTACATTTTTCACTATATTCAGACCAAACACTGCAATAAGTACAGTAATGGACAATCTTATTTTGTTGTATTCTCACATTACATGGTTCTCTTAACTTTTACTTTCTGGTCTTGGACTGTAAGTTCACACATTTATCCCTTACTGTGCTTATTGTATTGCTTGATCTTGTTGAATGGGTATATCTGGGTAACTTGTATTTACGGTTAAGTAGGAACACTACACCTATTTTAGGCCAAAAACATAGGTAAGGCTCAAATGCCTTACGTGTTACAGGAATCAACTCAGGTTTTCATACTTGAATTTATTAAAAGGGAATTTAATGCATGATTACATTGATATGGTGCCATTTTATTAGATATACAGTGTTCCCTCGATTTTCGCGGGGGATGCGTTCTGAGATCGCCCGCAAAAGTCGAATTTCCGCGAAGTAGAGATGTGGAAGTAAATACACCATTTTTGGCTATGAACAGTATCACAAGCCATCCCTTAACACTTTAAACACCTAAATTACCATTTCCCATTCCCTTAACAACCATTTACTCACCATTATTACTGGTACTCACAATTGAATAAGACACTTAGTGATCCTGATATTTATGAACATAATTATTTATTAACAATAATTATTTTTTTGCGATAAAAATGCTGATTGGCCGAGATTTCGGCCAATCAGCAATGGCAGACGAAAGTTTGGCAATGACGTATGACAAGGTTCGACAAACCCAGGCGCCTGGTCGCCAGTGGCGCCTAGAAAATGTTGTCTGGCGCCTAGAAAATGTTGCCTGCTGTACTGTATGTATACAGCAGCGTTTCCCAACCGGTGTGCCGCGGCACACCGGTGTGCCGCGAGACATGGCCAGGTGTGCCGCCAAGCTCCGGCTGGGCGGGGCGCTGCCGGTACTTCCGTCCCGGGGCTCCCGCTCGCAGCTGTCCCCCGGCTCCTGCTCGATGCCGCGGTTTTCGGCGCTCTCCTGCTGGGCTCCAAAGAAGGAAGGCGGGAAAAAGGCTTTTTCCCGCCTTCCTTCTTTGGAGCCCAGCAGGAGAGCGCCGAAAACCGCGGCATCGAGCAGGAGCCGGGGGACAGCTGCGAGCGGGAGCCCCGGGACGGAAGTACCGGCAGCGCCCCGCCCAGCTGGAGCTTCTCTGTCATCCACGGCAAGTGTCCTTTGTGGCCCCGCGGGAGGGCACTGGCGTTGGGAGCGGGGGGGGCAGCCGCAGCAGCCGCAGGCAGTCGCGAGAAGATGTTGGCGGCGAGAGGGAGCTCTCTCTCTCTCAGCTGACTGCAAGCGGGAGCCCTGACAGTGGCGGTTGGACCTGCGGCAAGTGTCCTTTGTGGCCCGGCGGGAGGGCACTGGCGATGGGAGCGGGGGGGGGGTGGCCGCAGCGGCCGCAGGCAGTCGCAGGGAGATGTCGGCGGCGAGAGGGAGCTCTCTCTCTCTCTCAGCTGACTGCAAGCGGGAGCCCTGACGGTGGCGGTTGGACGTGCTGCTGGCGCTGCGGGCCTGGCATATACGGTGTCCAGCAGCACGTCCAGCTGCCGCCGTCAGGGCTCCCGCTTGCAGTCAGCTGAGAGAGAGAGAGAAAGAAAGAGAGACATAGCAAGAGAGGCAGAGAAAGAGAGACAGAGCAAGAAAGAGAGGCAGAGAAAGAGAAAGAGAGATAGAGAAAGAGAGAGAGAAAGAGAGACATAGCAAGAGAGGCAGAGAGAGAGAGAAAGAAAGAGAGACATAGCAAGAGAAAAAGAGACTTAACAAGAGAGGCAGAGAGAGAGAGAAAGAGAAAGAAAGAGAGACATAGCAAGAGAGACAGAGAGAGAGAAAGAGAGAGAAAGAAAGAGAGATAGCAAGAGAGGCAAAGAGAAAGAAAGAGACATATAGCAAGACAGTGAAAGAGAGAGAGAGAGCAAGAGAGAGAGAAAAGCAAGAAAGAGATAGCAAGAGAGACAGAGAGAGAGAGCAAGGGAGAGAGAAAGACATAGAGGAAGGGAAGGAGGGAGAGAGAAAGAGAGAAAAAAAGAGAGGAAGAAAGAAAGGAATGGAGAGAGAGAAGGGAAGGAAGGAAAAGAGAGAAAGAGGGAGAAATAGAGCGAAAGGGAGGAAGAGAGAGGGTTTTTTTGTCCAAACTTTTCTTTAGCCCGCCCCGCCCCCCTTCAGTGTTCCCCAGGATTTTGAAAATATGAATAATGTGCCGCGGCTCAAAAAAGGTTGGGAAACACTGGTATACAGTATATTTTTCCCGCCTTGTGTTTACGCCCAGAAATGGTACATCTTGGCTTCCGTAGCTCCGCCCATCAACCTCGGAGCGAGCTGCTTTCCCAGCGTCCCCTGCGCTTGCGTGCGTCTCTCCCTCCCCCCCTTGCCTCCATTCCGCCTCCTACTCGAACCCCTTCACTCCCCCCCACCGCACACAGACGCTCCGATCTTGGCCGCTCACCCGCCTTCGGAGAGAAGCGGAAGCCCCTCCCCTCCCGGCGTGAGGTTTTGTTCATTCCTCCTCCGGCCGCGTGCGCGGTGACTTCCGACCAGTAACCCCTCCTCCCCCCTCACCCGCGTCCCCGGCCCGGTCTCCCTTTCCTTCTTCTCTGTTTCGGTTTCTGACTAACGGTCTCCCCTCGGATCCCGACGGGAGTACAGCAGAGCCGGCTCGGCGGAGCCAGGCCTGCGCCGGGGGGGAGGGGGTGAAAGCGATGTCAGGTGGAGACTCGGCAAAAAACCAAGTTTGCTTAAAAAAAATTCTGGCTCCTAAATTTTTTGGCTGGCTCCTAGATTCTGAACAACTTTGTCGACCCCTGACGTATGACGTCATCGGGCGGGAAAAACCGTGGTGTAGAAAAAAACCCGTGAAGTATTTTTTAATTAATATTTTTTGAAAACCCGTGGTATAGGCTATTCGTGAAGTTCGAACCCGCGAAAATCGAGGGAACACTATACAGTATTCTATTTGTAACTATGTACAGTATGAGAAGGCAGCAACATATAAATGGTAAAGGCTCATACAATGGCTGGGAAGATCATAGCCCCTTTACTTTAGGTTGTTTGCATGCTTTATATCTATCCCATGACTGGCATGCTATAGGATTTCAAATAAACGGGTTTGCAATCTATACAAATTACAAACATGTTGCATGCGTATTATATGTGCCCTTGTGCTTTGAGCCCCAGCTCTTTCAGAAGCTGCTATAAAGACCTTTCATTATTTCCCAGTCCAGAGCCACATGCAAAGCTTGCATTTGAAATCAGTATTACCGGCCTCCTGTTGAGCTTTCTGAAATTCTGAACGTACTGATGCTAATTATGTGCAGGTGTGTCACTTCAAAACAATGAACTGTAGAGAAACTTTTTTTAAAACGCATGACTGATGTATTCAAGAAAACAGTCCCAACTGGTCCCATTTAATCTTCCACAACAGAACATATGTTGCTATGAGATAAGCCTATTAGTCAGGGCTACTGTTAGCCATATGTTGGGCTAAACACACTGAATGATTAAGATCCTCGGGGCGTTCAAATGTCACAACAATGAGGCACAAAAAAATGAGGCCCTGAACATGATGGGTCAACACTGCCTCCATCCCATCCTCTCAGCACACTGGGGTAAAGATAATGTTTTAAAGTTAAACAGCTTTTTTTAAATGTGGTGATCAATACGTTAATTAGACAAAAAAAAGTGCTATTATGAATGAAATCCCTCAAAGAGGGGAAAGAATTATTATTATTATTATTATTATTATTATTATTATTATTATTTTATTAGATTTGTATGCCGCCCTTCTTCGAAGACTCAGGGCAGCTCACAACAACAAAACAGTACAAATCCAATGATTAAAAACAATTTAAAACCCTTAGTATAAAAAACAGTCATACATCTCAGACAAACCATACATAAAACGGAGTAGCCGAGGGGAATCAATTTCCCCATGCCTAACGGCAGAGGTGGGTTTTAAGGAGTTTGCGAAAGGCAAGGAGGGTGGGGGCAATCCTAATCTCCGGGCGGGGGGAGTTGATTCCAGAGGGTTGGGGCCGCCACAGAGAAGGCTCTTCCCCTGGGGCCCACCAGACGACATTGTTTCGTCAATGGGACCCAGAGAAGGCCAACTCTGTGGGACCTAACTGGTCGCTGGGATTCGTGAGGCAGAAGACAGTCCCGGAGGTATTCTGCTCCGATTTAGCTATCTGAAAGCTTAAAGCTGTGCGACTTGGGCTGTGAGAGATGTTGTGATTCATCTACAGCTGGCCAGACGCCACCACAGATTCATCTATAGCTGGTCACTGCCACTATGAGCTCAGGTTTATAGCCTGAAAAATGCGGTAAGAAGCCAGCAAAGGCTTCTTTCTTTAGCAAATGACACTGAGCTTTTCTTTGAAGAGTTGCGCCATCCAGAATGTCTTCTCCTCTTACCACTAATACTGAACTCGTATTGTTTGAGCCCCATTATAGTATACATTAGTATCTATGCCTCTTTTATGATCATAGGATGGCATAAAAAACTTAGGAAAAATAAATGAACAAATCTTAAGATAAATGAATAAAGTTACATAGGAAATACGAAACAAATCTTTGCTTAGTTTAAGCGTCACTATCCAAAATAATAATCTTCATTCCACATTTCAGCAAACAAAGCTAATAAAAATTAGCCCTTCTATATGCAAAGATTACTTCTGAGTACAACCAATATGACATGTACCCATTGTATTAATGTATAAGAAGATTTTTCATAATAACGGGGGTTATTTCTTATCTATATATGAAATAATTCTAATTACTGAACTATTCTGGTTTGTAGGCATGATGATATTTATTACCAACACTGGCCTTCAAGACTTACACATTTCTCCCTTCTCTATTCACATGGAATCTGGCATCCCTCGTGTAATATTTAAACATGGCATGCAAAACCTAAACTGCTTAAACAGCAATCGCACCTAGACTTTTACAGTGCTTCACAGCCCTATCTAAGTGGCTTATAGACTCATCATATTTCCCCCAACAATTTGGGTCCTCATTTTACCCAGTTTAGCTTGATGCAGGCAGAACCACATTGCCCTTTGCAAGCCTGCTGTCAATGAAGGGCTGGCTCTTTGCTTGGGTTTGCTTGGGTTTGTCCAGCTGTCAGGGGGCAAAAAGCCACCAATCATCAGCATCCAGCTTCACCAACAACAGGCAAAGGGCAATGTGGTTCCACCTGCATCCAACTAGACGGGGAGGGAAAGCGTGAGCGAGCACTGAAAAGACTATGGGGGGGGGAGGGAAGCCAGGCAAAGGGCGAGTGATGGACATCCGCAGCATGCCGTAGCACATGCATTGTTCCTCAGCCCCCTTCTTTTGGAGGACCCTGATTGGCTCCCCTCTGGCTTCTCTGATTCTCCTCTCACCCCTTTAGCCAGCCTGCCAGTGGAAGGTGAGTGGGTGGACTTTATTACATTATTATTATTATTATTATTATTATTATTATTATTATTATTAATAATTACATTTGTATGCCGCCCCTCTCCGCAGACTCGGGGCGGCTCACAACAACAATAAAACAATGTACAACACATCTAATAATTTAAGAATCACTAAAACCCCTTATTAAAAAGCAAACATACACACAAACATACCATGCATAAACTGTATAGGTCTGGGGGAGATGTCTTAATTCCCCCATGCCTGACGGCAGAGGTGGGTTTTAAGTAGTTTGCGAAAGACAAGGAGGGTGGAGGCAGTTCTAATCTCCAGGGGGAGCTGGTTCCAGAGGGTCGGGGCTGCCACAGAGAAGGCTCTTCCCCTGGGTCCCGCCAAACAACATTGTTTAGTCGACGGGACCCGGAGAAGGCCAACTCTGTGGGACCTAACCGGTCACTGGGATTTGTGCGGCAGAAGGCGGTCTCAGAGACATTCTGGTCCGATGCCATGAAGGGCTCTATAGGTCATAACCAACACTTTGAATTGTGACCAGAAACTGATCGGCAACCAATGCAGACTGCAGAGGGTTGGTGTAACATGGGCATACCTTGGGAAGCCCATGATTGCTCTTGCAGCTGCATTCTGCATGATCTGAAGTTTCCGAACATTCTTCAGAGGTAGCCCCATGTAGAGAGCGTTACAGTAGTCGAACCTCGAGGTGATGAGGGCATGAGTGACTGTGAGCAGTAAGTCCTGGTCCAAGTAGGGCCGCAACTGGTGCACCAGGCGAACCTGGGCAAACGCTCCCCTCACCACAGCTGAAAGATGGTTCTCTAATGTGAGCGAGGAGGACGCCCAGGTTGCAGACCCTCTCTGAGGGGGTCAATAATTCTCCACCCAGGGTTATGGACGGACAGATGGAATTGTCCCTGGGAGGCAAAACCCATAACCACTCCGTCTTATCAGGGTTGAGTTTGAGTCTGTTCCAGGCATTTCCCACCTAAACGGCCTGTTGCGTTTGCAATGGGAGAAGGTGTTTGGGAAAGGCAGAGGAGGAATGTGGGTGGTGGCGGCAGAGGAGCCGCTTTCAAGCCATTGGTTTTTGTGGGGCAGAGAAACTCCCTCTAGTTATGCAGGCACAGACGCACTTCCCATTTCGGTACCCCTCCCGTAGGGAAAATGGCTTGGGCCGGGCTATCGGCAGAACATCCGCGCCCACACCGCTCATAAGTGCGTATCCACTGGCAGTGGATTGTGTGTACAAAATGATAAGCTTTGCAGCCCCTGGACAGCAGAGTCGCATCTCTCATTACTGCCTGAGAGACTGAGAAGGCATTGCAGGCCTGCCAAAAAGTCTTTCTGACAGCCTCACCTGTAGCAGAGATGAAAATGTCAACTGTCTCTAGCCCCTAATTTTCCTTAAGCATTGCCAAAAGAGGAAGAGAACTGGCAGACTTTCTAAGCCTGCCTAAAGCAGGGAGGGGGAAGAGATATCCGATCCATTGTGTGTGTGTGTGTGTGTGTGCGTGTGTGTATGTGAAAAGAGGGGGGAGAAATATGGTTTCTTGGGGGTGCATTTTGGAGAAGTGTTGAGAAATGCTACAGGGGCAATCAGTTTGCGATTAAATTCCAAATGAAATTGGAATTTCAGGGTAAGGAGACATGAAGAACTTTCAACTGCAGGTCTCTAAAATTCTTATTAAAACGAATGTCTAAAGGCAGCTCTTTAACTCATTAGTCCAGAGGGAGCAAAGATAGAGGGTCCCAATGAGGGTCATAGCTATTTAACTCATACATAACAAAATAACAGAGTTGAAAGGGACTTTGGAGGTCTTCTAGTACAACCCCCTGCTCAGGCAGGAAAACCGAGGATGCCAAAATCTGAGTGGAGGACCTGGGAAAAGTGTCAGTATAACACTTAAAAGGAACTGGGGGGGGGGGGGGGCTGTCCAGTCTTTTCTTTAAAACTTCCAGTGATTGAGCATTCCAGAACTTCTGGAGACCAGCGGTTCCACTGGTTAATTGTTCTCACTGTCAGGAAGCTTCTACAGTGTTCCCTCGATTTTCACGGGTTTGAACTTCTCGAAAAGTCTATACCACGGTTTTTCAAAAATATTAATTAAAAAATACTTCGCGTGTTTCCCCCCCTATACCACGGTTTTTCCCACCCGATGACGTCATATGGCATCGCCAAAGTTTCGTCTGCCTTTAATAAATATTTTTTTTTAGTAAACTTTAATAAATAAACATGGTGAGTAATAATCTGAATGGTTGCTAAGGCAATGGAAAATTGCAATTTAGGGGTTTAAAGTGCTAAGGGAAGGCTTGTGATACTGTTCATAGCCAAAAATAGTGTATTTACTTCCGCATCTCTACTTTGTGGAAATTTGACTTTCGTGGGCAGTCTCGGAACGCATCCCCCGCGAAAAGCGAGGCAACACTGTACTGTACTTAGTTTTAGGTTGCTTCTCTCTTCGTTCAATTCCTAACCATTTTTTCTTGCTTTGCCTTCTGCTGCTTTGGAAAATACATTGCCCCCCCTTCTTTGTGGCAGCCCCTCAAAAGCCTGTTTTGTGACCTATCTATCACACTCTTGGGCAAAGCATGTGAGCCATTTCAGAGACCCATGAAAGTACATCTATAATATGTAGTATAGTATGTAGATGTAGCTAATAAAGTTGAAAAAAGGTGAACAACTTTGTTAACAGAATTATAGATATTTTGAGGCTGGCTGAGGCCTGGTGTGACAAGGATGGGATGGGATGGGTGAGGTGTCCCTTGATTTGAGTGATAGTGAGTTGGCCACATGGCCCAGTCACATGCCCACCATAATGCCCACCTTGCCATAGAACATAGAACGGTTGTTAAATTATTTAAATCCCATCAACGAGTACGGCACTCTAGCCACTGTACCAGCATGGCTCATCAAAGTTTGCTTTATTAGAAACAGCTATCTTAATAAACCAAGGGTTAAACTGTTTAACCACTGCTTTTGAGGTTGAACAGAACCACGCTCAACAAAAGTTCAGTTGCTCCTCATGAAGAAGAGAATTAGGCCTAATTTAATCTCAATAAAAGAAAGGTACAGTGACATTCAAATGCAATATGTACTCAGTCAACAGTTAAAAATGGGCTTATTTGCTTTCAGCATTCCAGAAATTCACGGTTTGCCTATCAACCTAAGCATCAGAAAGGACTGAGAGAACTGTTTAAGACATGTTTCATAACCTTAGCAACTTTTAAGATGTGTGGATTTTTGGGAGACATCTTAAAGTTGCTAAGGTAGAGAAACACTGCGTTAAGATGACTAGGGGACACTAGATGATCTAGTTCTAGACTAACAATTTTCCAGAGAGTACTTTTTTCCTAGGAGTAAACTCTGCCTGTTCTATATTATGAGGCAGGGTAATCAATTAAATATGAATTTCTATTAATTCACTGCACTTACCAATTATATATCAATTTATCCATCATCATCTGACCAAACAACCATCTACTATCAGCTTCAACATAATGCCTGCCTGATGCCATCTTTAAAAAGCACATATAATTTCACATACACACAATTTCATTGATAGACATTGCTGTTAATTTAGTGTGGTGGATCAAGACATATAAGAGTGCTATCTCATTAATCAAGCTTACCTTGGCTGCCTGAGGTGTACAGGCAATATGCACTGTACTAGGTTCACCCCATTTGCTTTAGGTCTTTTAAATAAAGCAAACCTACTTTTTCTTCTTCCTCTATCTCCATTTGGCAGGGAGCCATTATATCTGTGGAAAACAATGCAGGAAGAATTGATGAGATGGGGAATTATTAGGCTGATAAAGACTCTGAATTAATTTGTACATTTCCATAATGTTGCAGAATTAACTTTCTAAATATTTAATAATTTTAAATTTTAATTTTTTAATTTTAAAATTTCAGCTTAAAAGAAAAAAAAACATTACACACACACACACACACACACACACACACATATATATTTTGTTTTCGTAGATTTTCACGGGTATATGTATGTAGATTGTTCTGAGTTCGGGTTTTGCCCCATGTAATATTTTGAGTGTCTATGCGACGTTTCGGTGAAATCACATTTACCATCATCAGGCTGAAGTTATAAGCTTCGTGCTGCTGTAAATATCGAAACGTCGCAGACACTCAAAATATTACACGGGGCAAAACCCGAACTCAGAACAATCTACATATATATAATTTAAAGCCCATAAAAGAATACAAAGATTGTAAGGACGCATATCTCTAAAGAAAAAAAAATCAGGCAAACAACAAGCTACAAAACATTACTTCAAATGCAGTTTTAGGAGCCAAATAGGAAAATGTATGCAGCACTTTGTATTGCAGAATTGCAACTATATATTTTTCTATTTAGCATCCAAATCAGATATAGATTGTTTTGATGGTTCACATCCAGTGACGTTACTGTAAAAAACCTTGGACCAATCAAAACCTTTATACTTTACATGAGTATTTTGTTAAATCTACAAAATATGAAGTTTTTATGCATTCCTATGATTTATCACAAACAGGTCAGGGTATATGAATGCAGAAATCAGATATTTGCCTAATGTAACAATGTCGGTTGGTGGGACCTCGGGGAAGAGCCTTCTCTGTGGCAGCTCCGACCCATGGAATCAATTGCCCCCAGAGATCGCCTCTCTATCGGTCTTCCAAAAAGCCGTTAAGACCTGGCTCTTCCAGCAGACCTGGAATTAGGATTGACTGCAAGTATGTATGATTTTTCTTATGATATTATTATTTTTATTGCATTGTTGATTTTATTGTTGTATTTTTATTGCTTTTTTACTACTATTGTATTTATGATTGTTGTTAGCCGCTCTGAGTCTGTTTTGGAGTGAGCGGCATATAAATTAAATAACTAGATAAATAAATAGATAAAATAAATAAATAACAGACAGACAGACAGACAGACAGACAGATAAATAATAGGAATGCTGTACCATTTTCAATTACTTTTCATTCATTATATGCCCTGTATAATTTGTAGCATGGATAAAATTGAGCCAACTCTTTTATTTTACCTTTATTTTAAGAATAAATCATCTCCTGGGCTGACAAGTACTTTAGCCACAATCTATTGTAATACTAATATACAAATGTTATAAATGCCATTCTATAGTTAAGCCTTAGTGATTTCATGGGGGGGGGGGGGATTTGCACACAAATTTCTCTTAGCAAAATTTGATGAAGCTTAGAAATGCTTGGGTGCATCACATCCAACTCAAAAGATTATGTGGGTATGATCTAACCTTGATGCATCTGATGCTGACGTTGGAACATTTCAGACTGATGCTCATGCCAGTCTGAAATCAGGATGCTAAAGCAAACACCCTTGACAATGTCCAAAGATACTTCACCAGAAGAGCCCTTCACTCCTCCACTCGAAATAGAATACCCTACGAGACTAGACTTTCAATCCTGGCCCTAGAAAGCCTAGAACTAAGACGCCTTAAACATGATCTAAGTATTGCCCACAAGATCATATGATGCAACGTCCTGCCTGTCGGCGACTACTTCAGCTTCAACCACAACAACACAAGAGCACACAACAGATTTAAACTTAATATTAACCACTCCAAACTTGACTGTAAAAAATATGACTTCAGTAACTGAGTTGTCGAAGTGTGGAACTCATTACCGGACTCCATAGTGTCATCCCCAAACCCCCAACACTTTACCCTTAGATTATCTACGGTTGACCTATCCAGATTCCTAAGAGGTCAGTAAGGGGCGAGTACAAGTGCACCAGAGTGCCTTCCGTCCCCTGTCCTATTGCTCTCCTATATCTCCTATACCTTTCTTCTATTTCTATATCTCTTCTTCTATTCTTTCATTGATATGTTCTATTACTATATCTTTCTATTCTTTCATAGATATATTTTACTTTGAGTATCTCCTCTATAACCTTCATCATGTATTTTAGTATGTGTATATATATACCCACTAAAACTCTCATTGTGTATTGGACAAAATAAAAAAATAAAATAAAATAAAGTGCACCACATTTCAAGGCAACAAGGAACACTAGGGAAAAAAACCCACTTTGGATTGCAGGATTAACTAAAGTTGCTCTTTTAGAAGTTCTGATGTCAATGCCAGATACTTACCCCAACACAATCAGTTCACCATACTTCACTGGTGCTTTTGATGGATGATTTTCTTGATCAGGCGAAAACATGAGCCTAGTTAGATCCTTTTTCTCAAATTCCACTTCTCTAATCAAGAATCTTGGCAAGCTTTTGTCATTTCCTACACAAAAAGGGAAGAAATATGATGAGAGAATGCCACATTTTAGAATCTGGTATTATTTGAACAAAATCCACAAGTTATTATGCCCTATACAGATTTCAGCAGAGATTCCTAAAGTACTTCGTTATCACTTATTAGATACAGAGATCACATTTATATTGGCCATTTGGTAGCTCACCTATACTTATCAGCACAAGTTTCAACTCTTACCCTCAAAACAATGCTATAGGGCAGTGATTTTCAACCTTTTTTGAGCAGCGGCACATTTTTTATATTTACAAAATCCTGGGGCACACCAGCAACCAAAATGATACAAAATGACACTCTAACACAGTACCTATTATACATATAGTGTCAGCTGGGTGCAGGGGCCTTGGTTCTGTCTGTTTTGATGGTGTATATAGAGATTTGAGCTCTTTAAGAAGATGACCCTTCAGGAGGCCATATACAATATAGATAACATTGTGATGCCTTGTATATCACCCTCTGCAGGGGCCTCTTATAAAAATAAAAAGATCAAATATCTATATAGAATTCTATTCTATTCTATTCCATTCCATTCTACCTGGAATGGCTTAGGGTTGGTTGGCTATTTGGCTAATGACTGGTAAAATTTGCTCTGGGAATTGGGGGGATTTGCAGTCAGTAAGTGATATGATCACACAATTATTATTATTATTATTATTATTATTATTATTATTATTATTATTAATAATTAGATTTGTATGCCGCCCCTCTCCGCAGACTCGGGGCATCTCACAGCAGTGACAAAAACAATACAGTGGAACCCCGACATAAGAGCTGCTCTACTTAAGAGCAACTCGAGATAAGAGCTGGGAGGGGAGAGATATTTTTGTTCTACTTACAAGCCCAAATTCGAGATACAAGCGCCAAGGAGCTGTCTCCTGAAGCCAAACGCTAACTTCCACGTTCGGCTTCAGGAGACAGCTGCGAAGCGGCGCACGTGTTTTAAAAGGTTGCAGCCGGCCTGGGGGGCTCGGGGGTGGTGGTGGTGCTTGCAGCTTTCTTTCTTGCTCTTTTTCTTTCTCTCTTTTACCTTCCCTTCCTCTAGTTCTTCTTTTCTTTCTCCTTCCCACCTTCTTCCCTCCCTCCCTCCCTTCACTCATTCCTCTCTTACTCTCCCCTTTCATAAGTTTCCTTGCTTCCTTCCTCTGTTCCTGTCCCTTCCCCCTTTCTTTCTTTCTTTCTTTCTTGCTCTTTTTCTTTCTCTCTTTTACCTTCCCTTCCTCTATTTCTTCTTTTCTTTCTCCTTCCCACCTTCTTCCCTCCCTCCCTCCCTTCACTCATTCCTCTCTTACTCTCCCCTTTCATAAGTTTCCTTCCTCTGTTCCTGTCCCTTCCCTCTTTCCTTCCTTCCTTCCCACCCTCCGTCCATTCATTCACCCATTCCTCTCTTGATCGCTTAAAGCCGGTCCCTGGTGCAAAAAGGGTTGGGGACCTCTGTCCTACAGGATTGGGTGGCAGAGAAGTTGAACATATGTAAATTTAAAAGTTTAAGAAAGTTTACAAGTTAAGTGAAAGAAACTTCATTATTCATTTATATGTACATGTACATTTCTTCATTAAAAACATGTCTTTCTGCATAATTTAGACTAACTTTGTGAGTTTTTTGAGGGCTGGAACCAATTAAAATTATTTACATTAATTCCTATGGGGAAAAGTCGTTCGAGATAAGAGCTGCTCGACTTAAGAGCCCAGGTCCGGAACGAATTAAACTCGTATCTCGAGGTACCACTGTATACAATAACAAATCTAATATTAAAATCTAAAATAACAATTTTACATTAAAAAACCTAAAAAAAACCTTATATAAAAGCATACACACAAACATTCCATACATAAAATTACATAGGCAAGGGGAGATGTCTCAGTTCCCCTATGCCTGATGGCAGAGATGGGTTTTAAGAAGTTTACGAAAGGCAAGGAGGGTGGGGGCAGTCCTGATCTCCGGGGGGAGCTGGTTCCATAGGGTCAGGGCCACCACAGAGAAGGCTCTTCCCCTGGGTCCCGCCAGACGTCATTGTTTAGTCGACGGGACCCGGAGAAGGCCAACTCTGTGGGACCTAACCGGTCGCTGGGATTCGTGCGGCAGAAGGCCTTCCTTTGTAACTGCTTAGCCACCAAAATTCTTACTATGTCTGTAGGTCAAGAACAGCCTGTGTTTCAATGAATGTCAAAACAAAAAAACCCCACCCCAGAAAATATGCCAATTTAAAAGCCAAAGCGGTTTTTACTTTTTCTCAAACACTCCAACATAGTTTTTCTTTCATACTTAATGTCTATCAGCATTAACTCGACTGTGCAGGATAGAACATATAATAAACAAGCATTAATTCAGCATGCATGTTTCTACTCTCATGTATTTGGAAGTATAGTAGTTCTTTAAATCACAACATTAAGTTTAGATAAGCATTTTCATTCTTTTGCTCTGAAACTAAAATCTGTGCACAATGAAAGCCTAGCAAGGGGAAGGCAGCCTTTTGACATAAATGCATACCATGTGATTCACATGTGTGGTCACAATTTACACCCCACCTTTCCTCCAAAGGTTTTATATCTCAAGTCAGTCCAAGCTTGAACTGTTACAATCTGTTTTACTGGTGGCTCAAAGAGAAACAAACATTTCAGCCACCTGTAAATTGTATGACTTTCTATGTCCATTAACAATCAGAACCCCCGCCCCCAAAATGTTTTAAAATCAGATCTTAATCACTTAACCATTAGAACAGCGGGTTAAAATTTTACAGTCTTACTGCTACATACCCTTCAAAGTAATAAAGTCAATTTAGGATCAAGAGAATGGCCACTGTTGCAAAAGCAAGCTAGGTCAAAATTGTTGCAAAAGTGCCACTCAATTTCACAGTGGAATGGGTAAGTCAACTCACATTAATACCATACCAAGAAAAAACGTCTCTAGACATCTTGCTTAGATGTGCAATGTACCAAATTAAAATCTTTATTATATTATCTGCATTTGTATATTTAGTACTGCTAGATCTACGCCTTAAAGATTCCGTTAACTAAGACTAGACTGAATCAGAATGCCGTCTTAGTGAAATGATGAAAGATTGTTAAAAAGACATTCTAAAACTTAATAAAACTAATCCTTGACTTAGAACTGTAGTTGGGACAAGGAATTTGTGTTGCTAACCAACGCAATTGTAAAGCATAACGTTAAGTGACTGCATCTCAGTTGCCATCATAACTCTAGACACATGGTTAAGTGGAAAGTGAAGCAAGTCCCAGAATAATAGAATAGAATAGAATAGAATTCTTTATTGGCCAAGTGTGATTGGACACACAAGGAATTTGTCTTGGTGCATATACTCTCAATGTACACAAAAGAAAAAGATACATTTGTCAAGAATCATGTGGTACAACACTTAATGATTGTCATAGGGGTCAAATAAGCAATGAAGAAACAATCCATTTTAATAAAAATCTTAGGATACAAGCAACAAGTTACAGTCATACAGTCCTAAGTGGGAGGAAAAGGATGATAGGAATGATGAGAAAAAACTAGTAGAAATAGAAGTGCAGACTTAGTAAAAAGTCTGACAGTGTTGAGGGAATTATTTGTTTAGTAGATTGATGGTGTTTGGGAAAAAACTCTTCTTGTGTCTAGTTGTCTTGGTGTGCAGTGCTCCGTAGCGACGTTTTGAGGGTAGGAGTTGAAACAGTTTGTATCCAGGATGCGAGGGGTCAGTAAGTATTTTCCCTGTCCTCGGAGTCTATGGAGTCTACGGAGAGGGGTGGCATACAAATCTAAATAATAATTTTTGACTCGTGCAATATCCTCAATGGAAGGCAGGTTGGCAGCAATTGTTTTTTCTGCAGTTCTCATTATCCTCTGAAGTCTATGTCAGTCTTGTTGGGTTGCAGAACCAAACCAGACAGATTTAGAGGTGCAGATGACAGACTCAATGATTCCTCTGTAGAGTAAGGTACCATGGAGGTGCCATGGGGGAGGTCCCTGGGAGGCCTCCGTGGGGTCTCTCTAGGAATCTCCTGGGAGGAAACAGGGCCTCACCGTCCCTGTAGTTTCCCCAATCGCACACATTATTTGCTTTTACATTGATTCCTATGAGAATAATTGCTTCTTGTTACAAACTTTTCTACTTAAGAACCTGGTCATAGAACGAATTAAGTTCATAAGTAGAGGTACACTGCATTGTAATTAGGGCTTTCTTCACTTTGAGCACCCAAAAATTAGGTATGCAAAAATTAAGCATGCAAAGATGCTGAATGTTACAGAGCTTTGAAAAAATGGCAGTACTCATTTAAAAGCAAGCAGGGACAGAGAGTTTGGTTTCTGAATTCAGCAGGCCACATGAATGAGAGGCTGGGAAGCAATCTGCTATAATTTTTCACAATGTAGAGTTCTCCAGGTATGCTGATATAATGGCTTTACCTGTACATAAACAATTTACCTGTACATAAACAAATGGCTTTACCTGTACATAAACAATTTTACATAAACCTGTACATAAACCTGTACATAAGCAATTGCAGAAAAAACAATTGCTGCCAACCTGCCTTCCATTGAGGACCTGTATACTGCACGTGTCAAAAAGAGGACGGGGAAAATATTTACTGACCCCTCACATCCTGGACACAAATTATTTCAACTCCTACCCTCAAAACGTTGCTACAGAGCACTGCACACCAAGACAACTAGACACAAGAACAGTTTTTCCCGAACACCAAACAAATAATTCCTTCAACACTGTCAGACTTTCTACTAAATCTGCACCTTCTATTCTACTATTCTAGTTTTTCTCATCATTCTTATCACCCATTTCCTCCCATGTTGACTGTATGACTGTAACTTGTTGCTTATATCCTAAGATTTTTATTAATATTGCTTCTTCATTGCTTATTTGACCCCTATGACAATCATTAAGTGTTGTACCACATGATTCTTGACAAATGTATATTTTATTTTATGTACGCTGAGAGCATATGCACCAAGACAAATTCCTTGTGTGCCCAATCACACTTGGCCAATAAAAATTCTATTCTATTCTATTCTAAACTACCCTATTCCTTATGGCAATTAAGAAAGAGACAATAGCATTCCTTAAGTTATACCTCGCTATTTCAAAGTAATCAATATAAGAGCCTTAACCTAGGGCAGTGATGGCGAACCTATGTCACGGGTGCCACAGATGGCACATGAAGCCATATCTGCTGGCACACAAGCCGTTGCCCTAGCTCAACTCCAATGTGCCGGCCAGCTGATTTTGGGGTCGCACAGGGGCTCTGGGAGGGCGTTTTTTGCTTCCAGAGAGCCTTCGGGGGTGGGATGGGAGAGGGCGTTTTTACTCTTCCCTGGCTTTGGAACCTGGGGAGGGTGAAACACGAACCTACTGGGTCCACCAGAAGTTGGGAAACAGGCCATTTCTGGCCTCCAGAGGGTCTTTGGGGGGTGGGGGAATATATTTTGCCCTCCCGAGGTATTGAATTATGGGTGTGGGCACTCACACTTGCGCGATAGCGTGACGCACATTCTTTCGGCACCCGAGGAAAAAAAGGTTCGCCATCACTGTGCTAGGGCAATGGTTCTGGGAGCTTATAACCATATTTGGTTTATAATATATAGTAACGTATTCTAAATATTAAAATCAGCCTTAACTTCAGGAAGTGACTAGGACAAAAACTCTGTGTTAAGAAAAGCCACAGAACACTTTCCAATTATGAAAGAGCAACAGCTGATCCTCTTGAGGAAACCACACATCATCATATATATTATATGTGATGTTCTCAGCCTCCCACACACAGATTTTCAGAATTACACATATTTTTTGCACAGAAAGGCTATTTTAAATTTGTTAGTGTGCTATTATCATCTACCAGTAAATTTAATTTTTTTGCGTCAGAATGGTATGGCTACCTACTATGCTTCAATTCCACCCCAGGCCCCATCCTTGGATGAACAATGTCTTTGAACAGTCATACATATTCAAGCGATTTCAGAGCTTTAACAAATAACAATTATTACTGAATGAGAGCAACTGACTTAAGGCTGTCCATACAGCTCTCTTTAAGAAATATAAAAATTCTTTTGGTTCCAGAGTCCATTATTGCTTCTTGAAACAAGGGATCTTTCCTTTGTTCTATTTCCCCAGTACCTGAGCATGTGACAATAATGAGACAGTCTAATCCTTTGACCAGCGGACTCATTAAAGATCTATGTTGCACCTTGAATAAACTTATTTTCTTGAATAAATGCAAGTTCTTTAGAATTCTACAGAAGAGTCCTCTTTTTCAAACAATATTCTTGAACTTATTTTCTTGAATAAATGCAAGTTCTTTAGAATTCTACAGAAGAGTCCTCTTTTTCAAACAATATAAATATTTGGGACTGGAATCTCCATCACTAAGTGATGTCTAGTTAAACAAGTAAGAACTACGATGCCTAAAACACGATCTAAGTATTGCCCACAAGATGACTACTTCAGCTTCAATCGCAACAACACAAGAGCATGCAACAGATTCAAACTTAATATTAACTGCTCTAAACTTGACTGTAAAAAATATGACTTCAGCAACCGAGTTGTCGAAGCATGGAACTCATTACCTGACTCAGTAGTGTCAACCCCTAACCCTAAACATTTTTCCCTTAGACTATCCACGATTGACCTCTCCAGGTTCCTTAGAGGTCAGTAAGGGGCATGCATAAGTGCACCAGTGTGCCTTCCGTCCCCTGTCCAATTGTCTCTCCTTATCTCATTTATCTTTTCTTCCTTTCAAATATGTTCACCTATGCTTTTATATCTTTTCTTCTATTCTTTTCTTTACTTATATTACTACATATCTATTCTCCTCAATGTGCATTATGTATTGGACTAAATAAATAAATGAATGAATGAATAAACAAACAAACAAACAAACAAATGTAAGTTAAGTAAGTAAGTAAGTAAGTAAGTAAGTAAGTAAGTAAGTAAGTAAGTAAGTAAGTATGTATGTATGTATTTACTTATTTATTTCAATTTCTATGCTGCCCAATCCCGAAGGACTCAGGGCACCTGCTTGACTTGTGGTGTTTGATTTTATGGCCATTTTTGCCACAGACAGGAAGCAAATCATGTAGTTGTTAAGCAACTCCAGCTTCCCCTACTGATTTTCCAGAAACCCTGGCAAATGTTCAGTTGCAGTGATGCTGCAACTATTATAAGTGCATATTGATTGCAAAGTGCCCAAATTCTGATTACATGACTGTAGAGACACTGCAATGGTGGTGTGTTCGTAAATCACTGGCACAGCTCTGAACAGTTGTTAAGTGAATGGTCATATGTCTAGAACTATCTGGGTCATGTGAATGACATCTATATTGGTTAATTTATGAAGTTACCATTCAAAAAGCACCATTCTTTCCCTATTGTGCTATCAAATGTGCATTTGATCTTACACATCACTAAATTTAGCCACATGCATTTCTATTTGGGAATCAATTTTACTAAAACAAGGGTTTTAATTTGCCCCTTGAAAATGATGGTTTAAATTTGAAATAATTGATTGGAAATAATTCGTGTAAGCTTCCAAAAAATCTCTGGCAAAATATAATTACATCATACATCAGCAACATGATAGAAAGTGTAGGCACAAATACATTTTTCTATTATTTTCCATTGTTTTTTCCCAGGCTTTGGTTAAGGTCTTTTTTATTATAGGGTTGGTCTTTTTGCCAGCTGTATTACCTTTTCTTTGCTATATACATAGTTTTGTTTTACATTCTTTTTTAACTGTGAGCCATCCACCATCACTGGAGTTGGGTGGTCATGAAACTGAAATAATTACATTAACACTTGATTAAAAATGTACTACCTCTGCGAAATAATAGTGGATGGAGTTGGGGAGCAAGACATATTGTAATGGTTGGATTTGAGATAGTTAAATGTTACAGTGGAGAGAAACTGAAAACAGGGCTGCAGACTCGGAGCGGCTCACAACAACAAAACAGTACAAATCCAATGGTTAAAACAATTTAAAACCCTTAATATAAAAAACAATCATACATCTCATACAAACCATACGTAAAGCTGAAACGGCCCAGGGGAATCAATTTCCCCAGGCCTGGCGACAGAGGTGGGTGTTAAGGAGTTTGCGAAAGGCAAGGATTTTATTAGATTTGTATGCCGCCCCTCTCCTTAGAGGGGGTGGGGGCAACCCTAATCTCTGGGGGGGGGGAGTTGATTCCAGAGGATCGGGACCGCCACACACACCCTTTTGTCACGCAAGCCAAAAAAGGTTTGCCCCCAAAGGATACAGCTGTAACTCTAGAAAATATTTAAAATTCATTTTACATTGGTCCCCAAGCTGTGGTTCCTCAAACCCACTGGGAACTGGGCCACACAAGCAGAAGGTGAGGATGGAACACTCCATTTGTGAAGAGGGGTGTGTATGCACACACAACCATCCCCTGCTCCCATCACCACTTCTGCTGGTTCATGGAGCTGGAAAGATTGGGGATCGTTGATTTAGAACACAAACTGGGAAGATAAAATCTGCCCCTGTGTTCATATATCTTTTACAATCAGTAATGTTTTCAATTTGTTCAGGATCATTGAGCAAACGTCAGGAAATTTTCTTGTACTGAGTTCTTTGGCTTTTCCTACTATATTCCTGCTTATCCCATATATAAAATATTTATATTGTGCCATTGAAAAAAAATGGAGTGGAAGGGGAAGTCAAGCATGTAAAAATAATGAAAAGGACAGATAGAATTTACATAATCCTCAGGTATGTTCCAGGTAGCTCCAGTCATTCTTTGTGTCTTTTACTTTAGCTACTGGGCTTATACACAATGACTTGAAAAGAAAACTGGTCTGATTTATGCAAGCTGAGTAAACACTTAGATGTTGGAAAATTTCACTCATCTGGATCAAAGGTAGCATTCTGCTTACTTTCGTAAAATTAATCTCAGACTCCAAAAAGGAAAAGGAGGAAGCGGAGGGTGTAGAAAACAAGTTTTCTAAAGACATAGTAGTTTGTCAGGATTGGAATGCTGGTGAGATGCCAAGCATATAGATGGCTATTGAAACGGATGTCCAAGTGCCGCCTCTATGTTGGTTGAGACAGGCAGGATTCCCTTGGGTACCACTTGTTGGGGGTCAGGGGAAAGGGAAGGTTTTGCCTTCTCTTTCTGCTCAAGAACCCCATGTACAATTGGTGGGCCACTGTGTGACACAGAATGCTGGACTCGATGGGCTTTGGCCTGATTCAGCATGGCTCTTCTTATGTTCTTAGACTCTTCTATTTCCTTGGCAGTTTGTGTTATGTAACTGTACCACTGCACACTACATGATTTAGCATTTACTAGGCAAACGAGCTTTCTTTACTTCCCACATCATCAATGACACTTACAGAGTAGATATTTTTAAAAGGCAAAAGCACCTCAGGCATTTCGAATCACAGAAATGTAACATTCATCCATTTCAATAAATATATACACACCTAGTGATCAGAAGCTATGTGTAATCCACACTTCATTACTAAAAAACACTTGACTTTAAGAAACTAGGGAGAATAGCCAACTTTAAAAGGTTGATAAAAATGCAGAAGAATCTTGTCAGACTTGAACACTGAGTCCTATCCTCCCCAAAAATTCAATTCAGTAAGGTTTTACATTTAGGCAAGGAAACAGGGATGGGATAAGTGGTACTGGTTCAGCAGCAGTAACTGTGAGAGGAATCTGGGAATACTAGTGGACAGCCACTTACATATGAGCCAGCAGTGTGCTGTAGCTGCCAAAAAAGCCAATGTATTTGTAGTCCCAAGACTTATCAGCAGAGGAATGGTATCAAGATTACAATAAGTATCAGAATGGGTATACAGTATACTGCCTTGTTGAGACCACACTTGGAATACTGTGTCCAGTTTTGATACAAAAAGATACTACTACTACTACTACTACTACTACTACTACTACTACTACTATTATTATTATTATTATTATTTATTAGATTTGTATGCCGCCCCTCTCCATAGACTGGGAAGAGTACAGACAAGAGAAACAAAGATGAGATCTGAAGGCTAAAACAAGATAAACAGCTGCAGGAATTGGATAGGTCTAGACCAGAGGTAGGCAAAGTTGGCTCTTCTATGACTTGTGGACTTCAGCTCCCAGAATTCCTGAGTCAATCATGCTAGCTCAGGAATTCTGGGAGTTGAAGTCCACATGTCATAGTAGAGCCAACTTTGCCTACCCCTGGTCTAGTCTAACAAACAGAAGGACTAAGCATGACATGAGAACAATCTTCCAATCTTTGAGAGGCTGTCCCAAAGAAGAGAGGACAACCTATTCTCCAAAGCACCTTGGGTACATTGAGGGTAAAATAACAAGCAATGGATGGAAACTTTTATCAAAGAGAGATCCAATGTAGAACTAAGGAGAAATTTCCTAACAGTAAGAACAATTAATCAGAGTAATGTCTTGCCTTCTAAAATTGTGGGTGCTCCATCAATGGAAGTTTTAAAGAAGAAATTGGACTGCCATTTGTCTGGAATGGCATAGGGTTGCCTGTATGGGCAGGGGGTTGGACTAGAAGACTTTCAAGGTCCCTATTAACTCTGTTATTCTGTATGACTGGGTCTCAGATAATTCCAGCACTGAACAGTGGTCTCTAAATTGATAGGATTCAAAGTAGAATATAGAGGAGATAATTTTTGAAAGTATATAAAACTCAGACTTACAGTACACTTTCAAGTGTTATGTATCAAAACCATTACTTGGCATTGAATGGAGCATCAGGGGAGTAGAATTGTTGCTACTTCAGTAACCTTAGAAATTTACTGCTGATTCCTTTTGAAGCCTTGAGGAATCATTGTGTTTTTATAATTCTGAACTCAATGTCCTTTATTTTTCTTCTTGCCTTTGTTCCAGTTCCATCCCATTAATTTTAAAGAATAAATCGGGACAATTCAATAAGCTTTAGCCTTGGTCTCTAACAGCGGTGGCTTGTTCCTGGTTCGGTTCTAAGAACCGGTATCATTGATGGTGGGAGGCCCCGCCAACCCACCCAGGATGCTTTTGTGCATATGCAGAAACATTGTGCGCGTGAACTGATAGTAAAAGGTTTTAGAACTCACTACTGGTCTCTAAGTCTGGTTCTCCCGGGTTTCACTACTGTATTTGACCAGTTACATAAATATATAGTGAGGGCAGAAAAATTGCTGCTAATTTTAAGTATAAATGAAGTAAGAATATGGAGAATAGTAAGAACTATTCTACATTAGTTATCATTAATTCAGTGTTTAAAATCCTTATCATCCTTCTCAAAATACTCAATACTTTCCTAAGCAATAGAACTAAATGCCTAAATCACAATGGAAGTAACTATTGACTACATGCAATTAATGTAGATGTATTGATCAAAACAGTAGAGAAACAGACTAAAATAGATATATGACTTGATGTATTTGATCTTGATAGAACACCAACATACAATAAAATAATGCTTTCAAAATGAACCGTTTGGAGACTTAGAAAGAAAGTCTGCACTTACCAGTGTGGTGGAAAGGTAACTGAATAGATGAATATATCCCATTTTAAAAATTAAGACATTTTACAACAATTTAAAAGCCAAAAAAAAATCATTTCCAATGTTCTGGAGTATTACAAAAGTTGAGTTCGTGACACAGAATGTCTTATGAAAATGTTTCAGAGGAGCATAACAGGTTAGACTAATTTCATGAAGGTCAGTTCTATTGACCTGTATGGAAGTTTTTACATGCCATCATCACACTATTATGTTCGCATAGCAACTGAATGGCATGCTGTTCAGCTGTCATCAGAAGCGGGAATTAGTGAAATTTTCCAAACAGACAAATCTGTGGTCCCACTGCCAGAAAACTGAATCAAGCATGCTTCATTTTGAATATGCAGTAAAGTAAAAACGTAAAGGATTATTTTTATTGACAGAACCTAAGGTCACACTATGAATTTATCAGGATAATATAATCCACTGTTCATTAACTTACTTTTATAATGTTTTGTAATGCTTGCAGGACTGCAGACTGTAAGAATATTGAAAATGATTTTGAGTAAATGATGATGTTTGTCCATTGTGTTCAAAGAATACTTTGACATCTAATGGATTTGTGGGCTGTACGCGATGTGTCTGCAGGTGGCTGGTGAGGTCTATAGGGGCACAAAATGTTCTGCCACACATTGGACAGACATGTGTGGGCACCATTGTCGCAGCATTTGCAGCCCTGGCTTTGTGGAGTGCTCGCTTCTCTTCTGCTATGAATGTTCTCCTGGCTTTGAATGTCCAGCAGCCTTGGAGGATCAGCATGCGCCATGTTGGTCGATCTTGTGCCAGGGCTTCCCAGGAGGTGGTGTTGATATCGAGGGACTTGAAGGGGGCTTTCAACGTGTCTTTGTATCACTTCCTTTGTCCCACAAGCGATTGCTTTCCTTGAGACAGCTCACCATAGAGGAGCTGTTTAAGGATGCAATGGTCTGGCATCCTAGCAACGTGGCCTGCCCAGCATGTCTGGGCTTTCATCAGCAGGGTGGGAACTGATGGCAAGCCTGCTCTGGAGAGGACCTCAGTGTCAGGCACCTTATTCTGTCATTGGATCCTCAGAATCATATGAACCACTTCATGTGGAAGGGGTTCAATTGCCCAGCATGTCCCCTGGATACAGTCTAAGTCTTGCTGGCATACGATAGGGCAGTGAAGGGTTGCCTGTTGCTGGAGCTCCTGGTGCATTCCCGGAAGCCGGTGTATCAGGAGGCACGCATCAGTGTGACATTCGGCTTTTCTGCTCGCGCGTGTGAGTTTTCAGCGATATTCACCAATTCCTGCAAAAAAACCTGCAAAAATCACCAAAATATCATGTGGGCGAGCATCCTCACGCTATATTTGGCTTCCTGCACATGTGCAGTAGCCAAATCTCTGGCAGGGGCATGCACGCACCCACATCCTCGATTTTACCTCCACTCTATAGAGTAGCCTGCACTGGCAGCAGCCTATCATGGCAACAGGGTAGTTAGCACTACTCAGGAGAATTTGAGCTTGGTAGCAAGGCTTATTTCAGGGCAGTTCCACACATTGGTCATTAGTCTGCCAAATGCAGAGCTTGCCTTGGAGATTCTGCAGTTGATCTCAATGTCAATTGTCACTGCACAGGAGAGGGTGCTGCCAAGGTATGTAAATTGGTCCACTGCTTGTAGCCTTTGTCCCTTTACTGTGATGGTGAGTTCTTGGTATTTGGCTTTCAGAGCTGGCTGATGCATCATTTCAGTCTTCTTTATATTGATAAGGAGACCAACGTTGTCGCATGCTGTTGCAAAATCATCCACACTGGTTTGCATTTCCTGCTCTGATCCAGCATTCAGGGCACAGCAAAGAGGAGGTCACGTAGCACAATCTCCTTTAGCCTGGAGTCTTCGCAGGTTGAATAGTTTCCCATCAGTCCTGTATCTCAGGCTAACTCCGCCCCGAGTCCACGGAGAGAGGCGGCATACAAATCCAATAAATAAATAAACTCTTAAGGAACTGTTCTGGAAGGCATTTGACAGCATGGCTGAAAACATTATGCTGAACAAAGTCGGTGCCAACATGCACCCTTGCTTGATGCCGTTTGTGACAGAAAACGCCTCTGAAGCTTCTCCATTGTCCAGCACACGGGCTATCATACCCTCGTGAAATTGACGTACCATCAGGATGAATTTATCAGGGCACCCAAATTTTGACATGATCTGCCACAGGCCTTCATAACTGACAGTGTCAAAAGCCTTAGTGAGATCCACAAAGGTGGTGTACAATTCATGATTCTGCTCTTGACACTTCCTCTTGGAGCTTTCGGGCTGCAAAGATCATGTCCACAGTGCCACGGTTTTTGCGGAAACCACACTGTGCTTCAGGTAATAGCTCCTGTTCCAGGTGGACATTCAGATGGTTCAGCAACACTCGTGCAAGGCTCTTGCAATATCTGAGGGATGGCAAATTTGGGGGGGACAGGCTTCCCCAAATGGAAAAGACTTCAGAAAAATACACATTAAAAAGCGAAAAGCAATCACAGCATACTCTGTAAGCTAATGCACCCGCTGTAAAGTTAAATACAATTTTTGGAATGGTTGCCAAATGACAAAAATGGATGCTGAGGTAATTAAAATTAATTACTGTGAAAAACAGGGTAAAATATGCAAGGAAAGAAAAAATGTACAGGATAAAATCTTAAGTGTAAAGCTTCAAAATTCAAAGAAAAAAGAAGCAAAGGGACACATTTTTGAAATTCTAGCAACACTGGATGATGAATCAAACCAGCGAGGTGGGGGGAGGGGTATGTGCCAGAATATGACTTTGCTAAGCATCAATATGTCTAGTGCCGGCTCTGAAAATATGCAACAATGAGATAAATTGTGAACACCCACAGCAAATGGACACACAACTATTAGTAATTCTGATTGGTTATTTGACATTTAGAAGCCAAGTCAAAAGGTTAAAATCTAAATTACTCTGATTTTCCCTTTCAAATTTTAATTCCTCTCCTCCAACCCCAAAGTTTTTTTCTGTAATGAAAGGAGAAGTCTTCCAAATTATTCTGAAACCTCACCAAATTCCATAGAGAGCTTACTGGCCATCTTCCAGTTCTTTTTGCTTTGAATTCTGTTCATGTACTTACTAGCTATAACCATTTTATGTGCTCTACAATTATGAAATTAGATATCTAGAAGCATTTGCTTTCTTGTTAGAGCAGCTTGAAAACTTCTTCAGGCTAGAGTCATTATGGCTTAATATATCACAAAAATAGGTTTGGGTTAATTTCCATTAGTGCCTTCAGTTCCAACAGACCTTGCTGTTAATGACCCACCACTAAACTAGCTTAACCAGCATTTCCAGAAAAACTAACTTACATCATTTGCAGATACATATCAAATACCAGTCTGACACGTTTTCTGTTTCAACATTAGTCAATAAATGTACTATTGTATGAGCAATGTGAAGTTCCAGTGAAAATGCTGTGGCTTCGGGGCAGTGGAAAATAAAGGTTCAAATCAAATAATTGTGAACCTCACCAGGGAGCCCCAGGCAAGCTAATCGACTTTATGCAGCACCCTTTTAAAAACACCCAGGACTGTTTCCACAGTACCAAACTTTAGTGCCTCCCTCACTACATGTCCTACAATAAAGAAAATCCCTTTGTATTAACATAGCACTTGGAACACACAAGATGCTTATGAATAACAGCACAGCATAGCTTATCCTTTGTCATAAAAGCCCCTATGTTGCCAGCTGGCTGGCTCCCTTTTGCTGCCTAGTGTATGTTTCCAACAGTGGAATTAAGACTTATTGTCATTCAAACTAGATCTCAGTTTGCTGAGTTTACATTGCGCAGGATAAGAGATTCCATTCAAAATGAATTAGATGATACATGACAATTTTGTGTATCTTAGAAATTCTACATTCTTTTTTCCTTAAACATTAGGCTCTTCTCCCCAAAATCATTTAATCATTAGAATATCCATTAGAACATCCAGTATTTAAGTAAACATTAGGCAATTTTAGGATTCAAAATTACATAGAAACATAGAAGTCTGACGGCAGAAAAAGACCTCATGATCCATCTAATCTGCCCTTATACTATTTTCTGCATTTTATCTTAGGATGGATATATGTTTATCCCAGGCATGTTTAAATTCAGTTACTGTGGATTTATCTACCACGTCTGCTGGAAGTTTGTTCCAAGGATCTATTACTCTTTCAGTAAAATAATATTTTCACATGTTGCTTTTGATCTTTCCCCCAACTAACTTCAGATTGTGTCCCCTTGTTCTTGTGTTCACTTTCCTATTAAAAACACTTCCCTCCTGAACCTTATTCAACCCTTTAACATATTTAAATGTTTCAATCATGTCCCCCCTTTTCCTTCTGTCCTCCAGACTATACAGATTGAGTTCATTAAGTCTTTCCTGATACGTTTTATGCTTAAGACCTTCCACCATTCTTGTAGCCCGTCTTTGGACCCGTTCAATTTTGTCAATATCTTTTTGTAGGTGAGGTCTCCAGAACTGAACACAGTATTCCAGATGTGGTCTCACCAGCGCTCTATATAAGGGGATCACAATCTCCCTCTTCCTACTTGTTATACCTCTTGCTATGCAGCCAAGCATCCTACTTGCTTTCCCTACCGCCTGACTGCACTGTTCACCCATTTTGAGACTGTCTGAAATCACTACCCCTAAATCCTTCTCTTCTGAAGTTTTTGCTAACACAGAACTGCCAATACAAACACAGAACTGCCAATACAATATAAGAAGACAAAAAAATACTTTTTGTCTTCTTATAAAAAGACAGGCACACAACCTTTCTCATTCTTATCAACTTCATGGCAATATCCTTCTTTACACTGTAGGAAAATGAGAACAATCAAATTCAATGGAAGTGAAATAAAGAAAAAAAGAGAGGCATATCTTATTGCAAGCATGCAAGCTTCCTTATTACCCGATACTTAATATCTAAAATAATATGTGCTATTCAGAACAAATGCCAAACTTGCTGTCAAGGAATTTGACCATCCCAGCTAACCAAACTTTATGTACTTAATTTAGATAGGTTATGTAACTACCCATCTTTCATACATAAGATGCAATAAAACTTTTAATCACAAAGTGCAGTTAAAAGTAACTGTAGAACAATACTGTAATAGATTTACTGCAGAAATGCACCTCAGATGGGCTCAAGTAACATTCTGGTCTAACCTAGGAGGAAAGCCAGTTCTTCATGGCCTTCTAGAGCAGTGTTTCCCAACCTTGGCAACTTGAAGATATTTGGACTTCAACTCCCAGAATTCCCCAGCCAGCGAATGCTGGATGGGGAATTCTGGGAGTTGAAGTCCAGATATCTTCAAGTTGCCAAAGTTGGGAAACACTGCTCTAGAGAGCCCTGATGGGTCTTCCAGATCTCAGGTGCTGTTCTGTAGAGAAGGTACCACCAACAAGGAACACAAAAACAACATTGTTTAATAGAAGGAATGTAAAGTGTGTCTAGCCATTTGGGTCTGGTGGGACAAACCCTGTCCAGAACCATTAGTTTTTGGTATCGCTTTTTGTCCTAAACTATGGAAAATTAATCCAGACTTTTCCCTTTGATATAAAGTATCTGAAGACTATTGCGGGTGGCCATGGGACTCTTCCGCATGACTAAGGGGACGCTTCCCACAGTGGTCACTAAGCATAGACCACTTGTATTAGCTTTCCCCTTTGATGATGGCTAATTATGGACATCAGCCATAAAAACCATTAGCATTATTCTGAATATTAGAAAAGGGAAAATTTCAGGAATGAGTAGCAGGTTTCATGTCCTGTCAGAGGCTTCTCAGAAACAGGTGGCCAGTTTGGTTGCAACAACAGGATGGATCCTGGAACAATACAGCAGAGTAATTTACATTCTCATTTAAACTTGATCCATGTACTTTTTTTTTAAGCACAACAGTATATGGGCAGTATAATTGTGTGCTATCAAATCAATATCCTTGGCATGACAATCGAGATCAGAATTTCTGTCGTTAAGTGACTCATGCCCAATTTTATTACCTTTTTTTTTTTGCCATGGCTGTTAAGATAATCATGCAGATATTTGCAAATCCAATTTCCACTATCGATTGCTTGCCGAAACTAGGTTGGGAAGATTGAAGATGGTGATTCACATCATGGCAGGAGGCTGCAACTGTTTTAAATACACGCCACTTGCCATTGCACCTGAATTTTGATCATGTAACTGTGGGATGCTACTTTGGGTTAAAGTATGAGAACCAGTTTAGTCACTTTTCTCAGTGTTGTTGTAATTTTGAATAGTCACTAAATTAAGGGGGTTTGTTTGGGTTTTTTTTAAATATATATTTTTATTGGTTTTGCACACATAAAGTTACATAAACAAACATAAAACAGTGCATAGTGCATGTGCCCATCACCCGAATGACAATACCACCACCACCACCCCCAATTGTGGGGGTTTCAAATATTTACTAATTTATATTTTTTTATTTCCTTAGCTCTACTTTGCATTTGTTATTATTAAAAGAGTGATTGGAGTTTATTTTTCACACTAAATTAAGGGTTGTAAGTCAAAGACTACCCATAAATAAGATTTCTGCCATGATAATCTATATTCTTATTATGATCTTTCAGATCTTCCAACAGTTCACCCATTGCTACTGTGTACTGATTCCATCCACTTGCCTGCTGGTTATTCTCTTTTCTTCTACCTTTCCCACCATTTATTTATATTTCTTTGTTTTGTCCAATACACAATAATACACAATGAGGGTTATAGAGAATATAATCAGGTAAAATGTATTAAAGGGGGAATAGAGAAGAAAATAAAGGAGTGAAATATAACTATGAGAGAATAGCAGAAAAATATATAGGTATAGAAGAGAAGAGAAGATATATGAGATATAGGAGAGACAATAGGACAGGGGACGGTAGGCACTCTGGTGCACTTATGTACGCCCCATAAGATCCTTCTCCAAAGAGATATCACTTTGTACAAAGTATCAGAATTAGGATTATTTTATAAATAATTATAAAATTATTTTATTTGTAAATAATCCTAATTGAAACAAATATATAAATATAATATAAATCGAAACAAATATATAAATATAAATATTTAAACTTGGTCATTTGTGTCTTGAGTGAGAATTCTGAATTGATTTGATTTGACTTATTTGTTTCACGAGTGTCAAACAACAATTATTCCCCTCCGTCAACTGATACCCATCCCTTAAAAAAGGAACATTTGTCACCCTTCCCCCATACTTTTAGATTGCTCAGATCAAGAGTTACCCTAATCAATGAAAATTAAATTAGAAGCTGAAATGGATATGAATAGCAACTTAACATATTTCAGCATGGATATGCTCACACAACAATGCTGGAAACCGATATTTTGAGAAGCAAAACCCTTTCAAGTCAACCTTTTCCCCACCCAACCTTAATAATCTGTGGGTGATATACAGCCAGAAATAAAACTCTTTTCAATCCCCTTCTCACCAGGTGCAAACTTAAGAATTAAAAACAAAAGGCAACAGCCCTACCTATAGAAAAATCCATTGGTATCTGGCTTTCCTCCTTGACATGGCCCGCTCTATGCATTCAGCTTTAGGAGAAATCCAAACAATTCGCAAGACCAAAAGAGCACAAATGATCCCTAATTGTGCACTGCATAGGTTAATCATTCCCCACAATTCTATTTCCACCAGCTCTCTCCACCCACTTCTTCAGTATCTTGACAGAAAATTTCCCCAGCAACTGCACAGAAGGAAAGGCCTACACACCACCTGCTTCAAGACTGTTCGTCAGTACGAACTCCCACTCATTCCTGAACCCTGGAGGCTGGTGCCTCTGGTTCCTTTTGCTACTAGCTGGAAAAGCATCCTTTGGATCAAGACGGAGAAAAGTAGCACAGCTTTTAACAGGAAGACAAAATTCTCATGTCTGTAATGGTATCCCGAATCAACAGACAGCTTCTAAGTTTCATGTTATACGATATACATATACAGTATGTTACATCTATAGATTATAGTTGTCGACTATAAAAAAAAATTATCTGCCTTGGAATATGGCCCCTGGTAAGGCTGAGAGGCAAAAAGGAAGCTGTGATGTGCCGGTGCCTGGAGGCTGTTGGGGTCTGGATGGGTGTCAACAAACTCAAACTCAAACCAGACAAGACGGAGTGGCTGTGGGTCTTGCCTCCCAAGGACAATTCCATCTGTCCGTCCATTACCCTGGGGGGAGAATCATTGACCCCCTCAGAGAAGGCTCACAACTTGGGCGTCCTCCTCGATCCACAGCTCACATTAGAGAAACATCTTTCAGCTGTGGCGAGGGGGGCATTCGCCCAGGTTCGCCTGGTGCACCAGTTGCGACCCTATTTGGACCGGGAGTCACTGCTCACAGTCGCTCATGCCCTCATCACCTCGAGGCTCGACTACTGTAACGCTCTCTACATGGGGCTTTGAAAAGTGTTTGGAAACTTCAGATCGTGCAGAATGCAGCTGCGAGAGCAATCATGGGCTTTCCCAAATATGCCCATGTTACACCAACACTTCGCAGTTTGCATTGGTTGCTGATCAGTTTCCGGTCACAATTCAAAGTGTTGGTTATGACCTATAAAGCCCTTCATGGCACCGGACCAGATCATCTCAGGAACCGCCTTCTGCGACACGAATCCCAGCGACCAGTTAGGTCCCACAGAGTGGGCCTTCTCCGGGTCCCGTCAACTAAACAATGTCGGTTGGCGGGCCCCAGGGGAAGAGCCTTCTCTGTGGCGGCCCCGACCCTCTGGAACCAGCTCCCCATGGAGATTAGAATTGCCCCCACCCTCCTTGCCTTTCGTAAGCTACTTAAAACCCACCTCTGCCGCCAGGCATGGGGGAATTAAGATTCCTTTTCCCCCTAGGCATTTACAATTTTATGCGTGGTATATTTGTATGTATGTTTGGTTTTTTTATATTAAGGGGTTTTTAATTCGTTTTTTAGTATTGGATTATTATGTACACTGTTTTTATGATTGCTGTTAGCCGCCCCGAGTCTTTGGAGAGGGGCGGCATATAAATCCAATCAATCAATCAATCAACCAATCAATCCATACCCTCTGTATACTGTATACCCTCAATGTACCAGGGTGACTCGACAAAAAAAATCAGACATAACCCTTCCCTGGTACAAGTTGATATAGGAGATGAACCTGTAGCCTAATGGCTAAGACCTCTGCCTTGTGGCCTCGGGTTCAAATCCCAGTAAGAGGGTGTGGCTACCTGATGAAGGCAAATAAGCCCGAAATAGATCTATAGTAATCTCCCTTCCTTTTCATTATCAGCAAAATATGTTATATTAATATTTCCCCTTCTCTGACCATTAAGAGTTATGTGTGGTTGTGATTGTACAGTACTGATTGTTTTTTAAGATAGCGGGTTTTTAGTCATAGTTTTAATTATTAGATTTGTATAATACTGTTTTATTAGTGTATTGCTGTTGTGAGCCTCCCCGAGTCTTCAGAGAGAGGCGGCATACAAGTCTAATAAATTATTAATTATATATATTTTCTGACTTCCCAAAGTCTGTTGAAAAAGACTTCCTCACCACAGGATAAAAGCAAAAAAGGAGGTAGCACGTGACTGTATTGTACATGCATAATTCTAGTAGTATCTACCCGCATAGCAGATTCCTTCTCTCTCTCTCCATAATTTCTTTCCAGAGTCCTTAGCCTCTTTTTGGAGCTACAGGAAACCCCACAACAGACTTTGCAGACATGCAAGTCAGAGCAAGGAAAAGACAGGAAAGGTTCATTACAGAACAAGAGCCAAAGCCCAGATGTGCATTGTTGGATGTAACCACTGGTTTCAAAGGAATGTAGCTTAAGATTTGCCAAAGGGCATTAGTAGCAAATTTATTTATTTGTACACTCCAGAGATGGTAAGAGACTCCACAAACTTCCAGCTTTTAAACAAAGAACACATTCAGCCCAAACCATCCTTATTTAGGCTTTGATATATTGTAAATAACTGCTGTAATGCAATTTGAAAATGTTTCTTCTAGCTTTAATTTTCTTAAAAAGATACAGACTATTAGAAAGAAGATAAAAGCCTTAATCATTGGGTTCATACAGTACACTAAGCCAGGGGTCGGCAACCCGCAGCTCCCAAGCTGCATGTGGCTCTTTGACCCTCCTGCTGTGGCTCCCTGTCCAATCACTGGCTGGCTCCACCCTCCCCTCCCTCACCTGGCCTGAGAAGGTAAGGGTGACAGCATGAATGGAAAAACGACAGAGATGATTCTCTGGCTCTGGTTGAGGAACATAGTCACCCTGCCCGAGGCTTCTCTTCGGGCAACCCTCCTCCTCCTCTTGTGAATCCCTGGCTGGCTGTGGCGGGGCCAGGAGGGAGCGCATCTATGGGGAGACTCTGAAGTGAGTGCCAAAGCACAACAAAAGTGCAGTCGGAGGGCGTGTGGCTGCTCACTCTTTGGATGCAGCCCCTCCTGCCCTAAGGATCTGACCATTGCATTGACATGTTCGCCCCCCCCCCAACCCGGAAGCTTTTTAGTCGAGCAGAGTGGGGATAAGCTCCAGCCTGAAGTGACGGGAAGGGAAGTCTGCCTTCGCTTTGGTGACCCTTCTCCCTCCTCCTCCTCTCATGCGGGGGAGGGGGGTGCATGGCAAGGTGATGACCTGTAGCTGCCCTCACACCACATTTGCGCATAAGGCAGCCTTCACTTCCTGCCGCTTTGGGCTGGAACTCGCCACTTGGTCAAAGAGCTGTGGGGACGACGACGGGACAAGACATGGCAAGGCAATGGCCGGAACCTTAGCACAGGAGAGAGGCTGAGTCCAAAGACTCTCCTTAAGCGAGCAGCCGCCTGCCACCCACTCATGCCTTTGCACCTTGAGGAGGGCACGCCACAGCCAGCCAGGGAGTTGAGAGAAGGGGAGGAGGGTCACCCAAAGAGAAGCTGGGCATGGAGGTCATTTCTCAGCATTCAGAAAGAGAAGGGGAGAGAGAGGGAGGGATACGTGGGGAGGAACAGAGAAATAGAGAGAGGGGGAGACTGAGAGAAAGAAAAATGACAGGGAAGGAGAGAGATAGGAGAAGGAGGAAGAGAGATCAAGAAAGAGACAGAAAGAGGGAAAAGAGAGAGATATCTTTTTCTTATAGAAAACAGAGCCACAAAACCTGGGTAGGCGTAGTTGGAGGGGGGTGTCATGTGACTTGTTGGGAGTGATGTCAAGTGCACCAGGTCCACCCAGATTTATGGCTTAGGTGTTTTGTTTTCTCTGGAAAACAGGTCCAAATGGCTCTTTGAGTTTTTAAGGTTGTTGACCCCCTGCGCTAAGCCATAGTTTGCCAAACTATGGTTTATTGAATAAAAATTGGCCAGACTTAGACAATGGACTAAATCAAAATCAGATATTATTATAACCCAATCTTCATAACAAATCAATGGCTCTATTGAAACATAAAGCAAAAGTATGATTTAGCACTATGTAAATGAAGCTGGGCAAGATTTCTTTTACAGTGCTCTTCTTTTTAACAAGACAATCAGAAGCTTGTACTTATATTTTGATAAATTATAGTTTTTGCGTAATATCCAATCCTAGAAAACCAGTGAATTAAAAATTTATGATTTTTAATTCACTGGTTTTCAAGTTAATTAATAACTCAATAAATCAGGTTCATTGGGTCACTGGTTAGTTTGTTTTGATGAATTATTTATCTCAATTTATACAAACACTTTGTTATGCTGCTTATTTCCTCCATATGTACCTGACAGAGAGGAAAACAAATGCTTTCTACATCTCAATGAATATGTTACATTGACATTACATTATTGCAGACAAGATTATAAACTGAAGAAAATGCACACACCAAAAGTTTAGTACACTATACATAGTAACGCTACTATGTATTATCAAATGTTTGTATTACTGCCTTCATCTAGATAATAGTATGAGCATGAAATAGAATTTGAAATACTTTCTTACAACATACAGAACGAATTACCAAGATTTGTTCAACATATTTTTAAAAAACCTATCATACTATAAAACATGTATAATAGTTCTAAATGTTAACACATTCAAGGAGAAATTTGTTTAAAAGGAGGTGGTTTCTGAAGATATCAGGTCCACAAGCAATATAGGTTTAAACCAAAAATTCAGAAACAAACTGGATGGTGCGTGATTCTGGCAACTCTTGCTCACCCATAGACAGATTGCTGCATTCTGAGCCAACTTGAAAATCAGCTGTGTTTAATGTAGTATGCATTGCATTATAGTAGAAGTCCATACAGTCATGGCTAACAAATGCCAGAATCTCAACTTCATGCAAGGCATACTAGTTAAAGCTGAAAAAAACCAAACTAACCAATTGCTTGTCCAGTAACCATGAATCTAGGAGGTCACCCCTCCAAAAGCTTACTATGCCACCCCAAATCAAGGTCCTAACGAAGGCAAATGGATTGAAGAAAGACAGCAAGGAGAATCGAGGCAGTTTGAAAGGAGAGGTGATTTTGGAAGACTTTGGAAGTGATTTTGGAGGGGTAATTTTGGAGGCGATTTGGGGTGGCATAGAAAGCTTTTGGAGGGGTGATTTTGGGAGGGATTTGGGATGGCATAGGAAGCATCTGGAGGAGTGATTTTGGGAGCGATTTGGAACAGTGTAGGAAGCTTTTGGAGGGGTGATTTTGGAGGTGATTTGGGGTGGCATAGAAAGCTTTTGGAGGGGTGACTTTGGGAGGGATTTGGGATGGCATAGGAAGCATCTGGAGGGGTGATTTGGGGAGCGATTTGGGGCGGCATAGGAAGCTTTTGGAGGGGTAATTTTGGAGGTGATTTGGGGTGGCATAGGAAGCATCTGGCATTAGCCTTCGTTAGGACCTCCATTCCTCGCTTCTCCTCACTGTCCGTCTCCACTCCATTAGCCTTCACTTTGTCCGCCCGACACTTCATTTTTTTAAAGCCTTAAAGTTTGGATTTTCCTAATGGGTTTGCACGCATTATTTGCTTTTACATTGATTCCTATGGGAAAAAGTGCTTCTACTTACGAACTTTTCTACTTACAAACCTGGTCATGGAACAAATTAAGTTCGTAAGTAGAGATACCACTGTATTGTATTTTTGGGACTATAAGACTAACAAGAGTGTAAGAGGCAACTTAGTTTTGGGGGAGGAAAATAAGAAAAAAGCTGATTGGTGGGTGGATCCCAGAATACTCCCAATCAGCTATTCTCAGAAGTGAATTTTAGCAATAGGTTCATTGGTTGTGAGCTCTATGCCTTGCTTCCCCCGCCCCCGCCTCTAAAACCTCCATTTCAGAGGCTTTTTTTTTGAAGCTCCATTTATGCATCTTATACTCCAAAAAATACGGTATATAATACATGATTTCTCCCATCACCACAAATGAAAACAATTGTGGTAAATATATCACCTTCTCTTAAAATACAACAAATGATCTCTTATTTCTAGATACCATCTCTTGTTATGACCCAGGGCTGGGCGCGTAAGCAACACAGGCAATGCCTAGGCTTATCCCCTTTTACTGAACCAACCTTTCTCTAAATTCTCTACTTTCAGTCCACGAGCAAGGCTCTAACGCGCACACACGCCTCAAGCAGTTTCTGGATGTGAGAAGTCCAAGGGAGCGGCACAGGCTCTGAGAGCAAACCTAGGCTAGGAATCTTAGCCACAGGAGTCTTCGCAGCCCAGAGTTTACCCAGAACACGGCACAAGCTGTGTCACTGTGAACTCACCAACGGCAAGGTTAGGCAAGCAAGGCAAGGCAGCAAATTGTCAGTAATGGCAAGGCTTCTCGAAGCGTGACAAGTACTGCTGGCAAGTACAACACTTGTTCTCAACACAAACCCCTCCCCATGATGTCTCCCTAAAATCCTAGTCTCCAGGTGAGCCTGCACTGACACTACCTTTTGTTTATTGTCTGCACTTGCAGATCAGGCAGGGGAGGCAGTTGCTCATCTCTGGTGCTCCGACACTCCTCCCACCTCACTCAGTAATTTTGCACCCTCTCTTTCCCTCTGGCAACCCTTCCAACATCCAAGGGACCCGGACCTCCTCCAGGGCCAGAGAGGCTGCACCCTCCTTCTCCTCAGAACCGAGCTCCAATGGGGCCATGACATTTCTTATCTACAAACAAATCCTTAAAACATCATTTCAGTCCTGATCAGCAACAGTTGTTTAAGAGTTACCAGAGATAACCTTGATCAAATAAATCAACTTTATGTTCCTTCCTTTTTCTTTGAACAATCTGGAGCTTTAGTTCCTTCAAATAGCCCTAGATTTCTTTTATTTTTTTTCTTTATCTTACAACATTCTTCTAAGTTTCAACAAATATCTTTGTAAATAGAACCTGGTAAAGTTATTCAGGTCACTCTTTCGGTTTGTTATTTGCACATCCCTTTTAATTATCCAGCTTATTTTCTATGTTGAGCATAACATATTTTTCCATATCATTCTTATAGCCTGCCATTTTAAAATCCACTGTCAGATCAGTCTGTCTTATTCAGTAAAATGTGTTACCCTTTTATAACATCTTTTTACAATATGAAAAGGCAGTAACTATTGCTTTAATCTCCCCTTCCAACAACTAAAACTGCCCACTCAAAGAAAAGCAGAAGCACTGTAGTGCCTCTGCTGTGTGTGCAATTTGTTTGCTAGACAGGCTCAGATATTCAATTCACATTCTCTCAATTGAGAGTTGGCTCTTAATCATATATCAAATCAGATTACCACAGCCCCTCCTTCTGCTGAACATAGAATAAAGATTTATTTTTCTTTAAATCAGAAGCAAAGCTATGAGCTGAAGCTGGAAATGAGTAAAGTTTAGCATCTCAAGGCAGCTTCCAATTAAAATTTGGAATTTCCCACAGTTTGGAAATCCAGGAAAACTGAAACGGAGAAATTGATGCTATAATATAAGTACTGTTATTTCAGAAGAAATAGGTAAGTCTAGACAGGAACTTGCATCAGGGCCTTAATTTATTCTGCGCTGTGTTGATTTAATATTTTTAGTCCTCTGAACAAATTATGAAATTAAGCATGCTACCGCAGCCTTTCCCCCCATTTATCAGACTGTATATGGAGACAAATTTTCTATAAACTTTACTGTATTTGCTAACATTAATTTGAAACTTCTATCCATCATCATTTTATGAAATGTTGAGGCACATAATTAATAATTTGTAGGAAACTAGTCTAATCTTGTGCTCTGCCTGGAGCATTGCATTTTCTTTTCTATGTTTCTTTTAACCAACTGTTTTACTGGAATGGGAACAGCTCTGGAACTTGTTCTCTTTCCCTTTGAATGTTTGCAGTTTTATACTCTGTTAATAAGAGGTTTATGTAGTATGTTTTCTTCTATTTAATAAGACTTGATTTGTTGATCTCTGGTGATTTTGCTCTATAGCCAAGGAAGCAAGGAAGGGTTGAATCATTTAGTCACATACCTCTGTACTACACAGTCGGGGGCTTACACTATTAAAATGTTACTTTTTGGCAAGCTTACTTTGAATCAACAGAATCACAGCACAGATTATAAGACTTCTGTTGTCATTACGGTATGCGCACTGGCTTCCTTCGGTCTCCAAAGACCATGGTATCATGCTCTGGACTCTCCAGAGCACAAAGCTTGGTAGGTTAGTATGGAGGAAAGACTGTTACCCATGTAGCAGATTCCCCCCCCCCCCCCCCATGTCTCTGAAATAATCCAATGGAATGGCAAAGGCCAATATGATTGGTTCCAGCTACATGGCAGGAGTTATCAGAACGTGACTGTACACAGTCACAAACTGCTTCCGGGACTCCGGCTCCGGATTTTACCCCTGAAGCCTTTTCCGATGATGGATATAGCCACACGGCAATGGAAGTTTGCAGTCAGAGTTTCCCTTCTCCTAGTGGTTGACCAGGGTGTCTTCTGTGTCTTGCCGTGCTCTTAGCGTACCACATCACTTGCAGAGACGGCCTGGACCGCTGACCTATTCTAGCAGGTTTCATTCGCTCAGTCCGCCGGAATCTGTCTTCACATGCTCAGGATAGACAAGTCCCTATCTCACCGAAGATCAATAACCCATCGGCTACTCTCAGCCTCGTTTGGCCAGCCTGTTGAAGCTGTTGCCCAGGGTGTGACCGCTGTACATGCTACAGCTACTAGGAGCCACAGGTGAGAGCTGAGTGACAGGTGGGGACGAAAGGTGAATGAGCTGCCCTAAAAGAGCTGCCCTAAAAGGACACAACATGATCCTACACCAGAGGTGCTACCCCTCCCTGAGCATCCCATACATAGACTATATATACATATATAGAGCTGAGGTGGCGCGGTGGGTAGAATGCAGTACTGCAGGCCACTAAAGCTGACGGCTAGATCTGCAGCTCAGCAGTTCAAATCTCACCACCGGCTCAAGGTTGACTCAGCCTTCCATTCTTCCGAGGTGGGTCAAATGAGGATCCGGATTGTGGGGGCAGTATGTTGGCTGTGTTAAAAAGTGCTATTGCTAACATGTTGTAAACCGCCTGAGTCTAAGGAGAAGGGCAGCATTAAAAAATCAAATAAATAAATAATAATAAATAAATATATATACACACACACACATACATGTACAGACAAATACACACACACACACACACACTGTATGTATACCTCAAAAAATAAAGTTCTCATAGAGGCTTTTTTATTCAGACTTATTGAATGGAGAAAAGGATTAAGGTGACAAAAAACTCAGCCACTGAAACATTTCAGAAGCCATTTTATTTTCCAATATGCTAAGGTTGGAAGTTCTCAACCCTTTAACCATGGCCTCTATGTAGATTGAATAAAGGGCCATTCTTTTAACTGATAAAGAAAGAAGTGCCCAAAATGGAATTATTTCTCCAGCTCAGAACCTACTTTATGCCTATAGTATGGGAGGGAGGCCATGTAAAATGTCCCTTGGAAGATAAGATGGTGACAGTGGGAACTACCAAGCCACTATCTCAAAGCAGGAGGAATGGTGAGGATGTGAAGATCCATAAAGGTTGGGTTCAACAAGTTACTATAGTCCGTTCCCAACCTCTGCATCATTTATTGCTCTGGTTGATGGTTGTATTTAGAAGGACCAAGAGGGATGCAAACTCTCAGCCAAGTTCCTATGAAGGTTGTCAGCTAGAGCAATTAATGGTATTTCCAACCTATGATCAGAATGGAACATTTTCGGCTGATAGGGGTCAAGATAAACCACCTACTAGGACAGTGGTGGTGAGCCTTTTTTTTCTTTGGGTGCTGAAAGAGTATGTGTGTGTGCACTGTCACGCATGCATGAGTGCCCACACCTATAATTCAAGGCCTGGGGAGGGCAAAAACAGCTTCCTCTGCCCCCCAAAGGCCCTTTGGAGGCCAGAAACAGCCTGTTTCCAACTTCTGGTGGGCCCCAGTAGTCTCATGTTTCTCCCTCCCCAGGCTCCAAAGCTTCCCTAGAGCAAGGGGAGGGTAAAAATGCTCTCCCCCATCCCCCCGGAGAATCTCTGGAAGCCAAAAATGCCCTCCCAGAGCTTCTATGTGAGCCAAATATCAGCTGGCCAGCACACACATGCATGTTGGAGCTGAACTAGGGCAACGGCTCGCATGCCAGCAGATATCCCGTGCCATAGGTTCGCCATCACTATACTAGGACATTGTGTAATTGCAGTCCTACCACTTTCTCAATTACCTTTTCTAGCCTTAAATAAAACCAAAACCAAAAAAGGCCTTTTTAGGAGTGGTACATCACCACCTTTTTCAAAGTTATTTGATTACAGCAGAGGGAATGTTTTGGACAAGAAAAAAGACCCCTTACTTCCGTCTTAGATGAAATTTGCTAGCACATCTTCAAACAATCATTAGGAATCAATTTGCACTAAAAAGTTTGTGTGTGTGTGTGTTTAAATATATTTCACAATACCATAGTAGGATAGTTAAATATAGAAAATCAAACACTTATAATACTAGGCTTTTCTGTGGAAAGGTCCATTTAATACAAAGAAACATACAGTACTTTCCAGGTAAACCTATAGCAAAACAAATAATGAAACACATAAAACATACTCTCAAGTAAAAAGCTTGGAAAGTAATTAAGAGATTTTGATCCCAATGGAGTTCACAAAGCAAATCTAATTATTGTCTCTAATACTTTTAATACGGATTCATGTCTTCCCTGCTACACTCTGCTTGTAATGTACACCCAAAGTGGAGGTATCAGCGATCAAAGTAACCCCAAATATCAAAATCAATAAACTAACACTGATAATCCACTAATTAAGACCATTTGTTTAATGGCCATTCAAATTAACAATGGCACTGGAAAAAGTGACTTATGACTGGTCTTCGCCTTTATGACCATTGCAGTATTCCCTTAGTCGTGTGATCAAAATCTGTGCGCTCGGCGATTGGCAGGTATTTACAACAGCTGCACCAACCTAGGGGTCACATGATCACCATTTATGCACTTCCTAGGAGGCCTTCCAATAAACAAAATCAATGGGAAAAGAAGGATGGGCTTAACAACCTCATGATTTACTTAACAACCATTGTAACTACCTTAACAACTGTGGCAAAAGCACTAGTAAAATAGGGTCTGACTTACTTAACAATTGTCCTGTTCAGCAATGAAAGTTCTGGTCTCAACTGTGGTAATAGGCCAAGGATTACCAGTAGCCTTGGAAAACACTCAAGACAAACCTTGCCCCTCGGGAGGGGGGGACCCTCTACTTTTCCATATTTACCCAATGGCAAGGAATACAGAGTAAAATGGGTGTGAGTAGGGGGGTTGCATTTTTTAAGCACTGCAGAAGAATAATTTTGGACTAGACAGGATTTTTGGATGAGGCTCTTAATAGAAACAGATGTATAAAGGATCGAACTTACTATTTTACTATAATAGAAGGCAGTGGGGAAGACAAAAAAAAACATTTTCAGACTGAAGCACACAGGCTTCAGTCAGGTCCTCCATTCTGGAGGGAAAATGCTGATTGCTGATTGGCTAGACTGTTTGGCAGCTCCCTATAAAAGGGCTGGCTGTCAGAGCCTTTGCTGTGTTGTAAATACTGTAGTTGCCAAATAAAGAGTTGTTGTTTTGAAGCCACTTCTGTCTGCCTCTTCCATTCACCCTATCTAACATGAAGCCTCTTCTTCTTTTAGCCAAAAATTAGAAAACCAGAATCCCTTAGCTTCAATTAAATCCCCAAGTATATCACTATTATGTTCAGGGAGGAAAGTTAATTCTATTGCAGTGTGTCCTTCAAAAAGCAATCTGAGCTGAAATCCCACCTTCACTATGACAAACCTGAGGAACTTATTTCTGGAATGAGTTTGTGAAATGTGTGTGTGTACATCTATGTGACTGAGAAAGTCTGTTTCCTCCTTCCTCACAGTTTTAAGTAAGAACTTCCCTCATTAATTTTATGAGCTCCCTGCTGGTAAAGCATGATGTCCAATCTGTACTTAAATTGTAGCACATGGACAAAGTTGCTCATCCAAATAGCACAGTATACTTACTATATGAATGACTCTATCAAGAAACTATGCTGTTTGTCTTAAGTATATTTCTACATAACGAAGTGTGAATAGTAGCTGGACTTCTGTGATGTGTTTTCTGGTCATTAGAAGATGGAATCAATATGAAATTTCATCTCCTCAAGCTAAAAGACAGCAACTTAACTGTCCTATGGAGGAAACCTCTATGTTCAATATACTGAGTTCCTAGAAAGCTGGACTGGAACCAATTAAACAAGAACATTGTAATCCCAAACTTTTGATAAGAAGTGTCATTGTTGAAAATTTATTTATTTATTTATTTATTTATTTAATTATTTAGTCCCATACACAATACATATTGAAGAGAATAGACATGAAGTATTATAAAGAGAAGATATAAAAATAGAGAAGATATATGAAAGAAGAAAAGATATATGAGATATGAGGTAAGGAGAGACAATTGGACAGGGGATGAAAGGCAGGCTAGTGCACTTATGTATGCCCCTTACTGACGTCTTAGGAATCTGGAGAGGTCAATCGTGGATAGTCTTGGGGGTTAGGGGTTGACACTACTGAGTCCGGTAATGAGTTCCACGCTTCAACAACTCGATTGCTAAAGTCATATTTTTTACAGTCAAGCTTGGAGCGATTAATACAGTATTAAGTTTGAATTTGTTGCGTGCTCTTGTGTTGTTGCGGTTGAAGCTGAAATAGTTATTGACAGGCAGGACGTTGCAGCATATGATTTTGTGGGCAATACTTAGATCGTGTTTTAGGCGTCGTAGTTCTAAGCTTTCTAGACCTAGGATTGATAGTCAGCTTTCGTAGGGCATTCTGTTTCGAGTGGATGAGTGAAGGGCTCTTCTGGTGAAGTATCTTTGGACATTTTCGAGGGTGTTGATGTCCAAGATGTGGTATGGGTTCCAGACAGATAAACTATATTCAAGGATGGGTCTGGCAAAAGTTTTGTAGGCTCTGGTGAGTAGTGTGAGATTGCCAGAGCAGAAGCTGCGTAGGATCAGGTTAACAACTCTAGAAGCCTTTTTGGCGATATTGTTGCAGTGGGCTTTGGCACTTAGGTCATTTGATATTAGTATTCCAAGGTCTTTTACTGAGTGGGGGTTGGCTGTGAGATTTTGTTTATTCAGTTTATATATGAGGTTTGGATTCTTTTTGCCGATGTGGAAGGTAGAGCATTTGTTGGTTGATATTTGAAGTTGCCAGGTATTAGACCAATCTGAGACAAAGTCGAGGTCTTTTTGGAGAGAAGCCATTATAACAGAATTGCAGTAGCTGCTACATTTCAAACAAAAAAAATCTTATCTATAGGGATATCAATGTTCACAGTTTGGCTCATTTTTCTCTGCCCTAAGCGGGGGCCCAGTTTCCATCTATCTCTTATTTTGGTATCAAATAGATCTGGTAGCAGATTATATTCCTCCAACTGTGTGGAAAGTAACTCTCACAGTGGAAGAAGTTGACATTTTTCAAATGATCCACTAATTGTGAAGCAGAAAACCTCATTTTGTCTTATTTCCTGCTTTTCCTTTCAGTGTATATTTGAAGTAGATGGTCAGAATCTTCCAAGCCTCTATCTTGAGCCACCTCTGACCTCTAGGGAGGACTGAATCTAAGATAAGCTGTGAAGCATAATCTCTTGTACTCAGTGAAACTGGAATTGAACATGAAGTAGGGAAATGTTTTTAAAAACCATTTTGCCCAAATTGACCTACATGTAAACTGTATATTGCCAAAGGTGCCCTTAGAAACATAGAAGATTGATGGCAGAAAAAGACCTCATGGTGCATCTAGGCTGCCCTTATACTATTTTTTGTATTTTATCTTAGGATGGATATATGTTTATTCCAGGCATGTTTAAATTCTGTGTATTTACCAACTACGTCTGCTGGAGGTTTGTTCCAATCATCTACTACTCTTTCAGTAAAATAATATTTTCTCATGTTGCTTCTGATCTTTCCCCCAACTAACCTCAGATTGTGCCCCCTTGTTCTTGTGTTCACTTTCCTATTAAAAACACTCCCCTCCTGAACCTTTATTTAACCCCTTAACATTATTTAAATGTTTCGATCATATCACCACTTCTGCCATCCAGACTATACAGATTGAGTTCATTAAGTCTTTCCTGATATGCTTAAGCCCTTAACTTTTAAACTCTCCAAATCAAGATTACACCAAGAAAGCTGTCCTCTATTAATTGTAATGGAGATCTAATAGTTTTAAAGCATGGAAATAACTGAGGCTCTGACATCATGGTAAGTCACATGTGAAGAAACAGTGAATCATTGGACACGAGAAGAGCACACACCCTTAAGGAAATGCTGCATGTGAATATACTGCCCTTTGCCCCTCAAGGAGTACAGAGTCTAAACTGGGGGTCCCCAAGTTTGGCAACATTAAGACTTGTGGACTTTAATTCCCAGAATTCTGGGAGCTGAAATCCACAAATCATGAAGCTGCCAAGTTTGAGCTGCCAAGTTTGAAGACCTCTGGTCTATAGAAACAGAGAAGACTGACGGCAGAAAAAGACCTCATGGTCCATCTAGTCTGCCCTTATACTATTTCCTGTATTTTATCTTAGGATGGATATATGTTTATCCCAGGCATGTTTAAATTCAGTTACTGTGGATTTACCAACCACGTCTGCTGGAAGTTTGTTCCAAGGATCTACTACTCTTTCAGTAAAATAATATTTTCTCATGTTGCTTTTGATCTTTTCCCCAACTAACTTCAGATTGTGTCCCCTTGTTCTTGTGTTCACTTTCCTGTTAAAAACACTTCCCTCCTGGACCTTATTTAACCCTTTAACATATTTAAATGTTTCGATCATGTCCCCCCTTTTCCTTCTGTCCTCCAGACTATACAGATTGAGTTCATTAAGTCTTTCCTGATACGTTTTATGCTTAAGACCTTCCACCATTCTTGTATACTGACTGCCTGTCTATGCAGCAGGTATGCCCTTTATCCCCTTCTTCAGCCCTTTGAGATAAGCCCTTTGAGATAAGCCAACCTCAAAACAGATAACACAATTATTTTCAGAACTCCATTTTATTGTTATAGGTAACAACAGCAGCATTTTGGAAGTGTTATGGAATATTCCTCTACTCCCTGTCACACCAAACAGAATGAAGGCAGAGTGATTTCTTTTTTCCCCCTCATATTTTTTATTTTCTTGAGACTGAGACAATCTGCTCAATTTTTTTTTGCATTCTTTCCTCTGTATTTCTTTATACAGCCCTACCTTCAGGAAACCTGAAAATCCAAAAGTTTTTCCTCTTTGTACCACTGTTCAGAAATGCACGTAGTTAACTGACAGAACTAGTTCCTTGGGATTAAGATTAGACTATACAGTATTACAAATTTGGAAGATCTTGTGTTCAGGAGTTGCTGGATTCAATTTTCAGACATATAATAGTTGCAGCTATTTGAGTTTGGATGCATTGTTGCACCCTGGGTTAGGATGCTTTGTCATTTCAGGAAGGGGCATGGGTGTTCCTCCCTCATGTCTGTCCATTAGTGTGATGAATCAAGCCCTCCAAGGCCAGAATGAATCACTTATCCACTGTGCATCTTATTTCATGTTCCACTTAGATAGCACTGGGAAAAAAACCCAGGAATTTAACAGAGCAATCCTTTGGATCATGGTGCCATTACAACATTGATCTCATTTGCTCTGTAGTCTCTATCTACCACAATTTTGTTTTGGCATGTTTCTTGATATCAACTCTTAGGAGCTAATTGTCAATCAACACTTCTAAGAAGAGATAATTTGAACACAGTAATGGGAGTACGGAGGAAATAGCTGCATTCTTGAGCTCTCTTCTGCTCAATTTATTTATTTATTTATTGGATTTATATGCTGCCCCTCTCCGAAGACTCGGGGCGGCTAACAGCAATCATAAAACAGCATACAATAATAATCCAATACAGTACTAAAAATGATTAAAACCCCCTTAATATAAAAAACCAAACATACATACAAACATACCATGCATAAAATTGTAAAGGCCTAGGGAGAAAGGGAATCTCAATTCCCCCATGTCTGGCGGCAGAGGTGGGTTTTAAGTAGCTTACGAAATGGGCTCTACAAGCACCTTTGATATTTCCAGAATTATCGAATTTGACAGTTAAGAATATTTCTGGATAGTTATCACCAGCGATTCCATAGTTCCATAGGTAGAAGATACAATTTGCTTTCCATGGGCCATTTTCTACTCTCCCTCGGCTACTTGGAAACAAGAGTATGACAACTGAGCTCTGAGATACATAATCATATAGTAAGGAAAGCGTCCTATTGTCCCGTGGGATTCTGTAGACACAATGGTTGTTCGACGTGATCATCTAACTCTAAGTGGAGAATTTAACTGGTTAATTAAGGATCACATAATATTAAACTTAATTAAAGTAGGATAATTTGAACTTGGCCATGCATCCACTGAGAAATCTGGATTGTTTCATGATCCATTTATTTGTTTTCTTGGTTTTTCATGATAATCTCAGGAATTTTCTCCAAAAACAAAATTCAAACATGCCCATACTCTTTCTGTTTGGCTTCAGCATGTTGCAGGTTATTGATGATTCTTCCACAATTTTAAATCATGCTAAACTACTTCCAATATTCAGCATATAGGTTGAATAACCAAGGAAGAGATTTCAGCTTGGTTTCTCTAACTAGAAGAGATGGAGTTAATTCTCTCCCTGTCACTTTGATCTCCCATGATCAAGAAATAAACCTGCTACATCCAAATCTATTATACATGGTATTTAAGTGTATAAACTTTAGTGAGAAAATGATCAGTCACTGAATATGGGTATCAACAAAAGCTATCACTGAAAGCCTCTTTTCCTTGAAAACAGGCAGCTAAAATAATATAAATATTCCAACCCCATAACTATTACCATATCATTTACCATCTTAAAGGCTGATTCATATACCAAGAATATAATTGAAAAGGTTCCTAAGCAGTTATATGAAAACTCTATTATGAGAATATTCTGAAAAGTACTTCAAATACTTTCAAATAACAACAACAACAACACAAGAGCACATAATAGATACAAACTACAGTGGTACCTCGAGATACGAGTTTAATTCGTTCCGGACCTGGGCTCTTAAGTCGAGCAGCTCTTATCTCGAATGACTTTTCCCCATAGGAATTAATGTAAATAATTTTAATTGGTTCCAGCCCTCAAAAAACTCACAAAGTTAGTCTAAATTATGCAGAAAGACATGTTTTTAATGAAGAAATGTACATGTACATATAAATGAATAATGAAGTTTCTTTCACTTAACTTGTAAACTTTCTTAAACTTTTAAATTTACATATGTTCAACTTCTCTGCCACCCAATCCTGTAGGACAGAGGTCCCCAACCCTTTTTGCACCAGGGACCGGATTTAAGCGATCAAGAGAGGAATGGGTGAATGAATGGACGGAGGGTGGGAAGGAAGGAAGGAAAGAGGGAAGGGACAGGAACAGAGGAAGGAATCAAGGAAACTTATGAAAGGGGAGAGTAAGAGAGGAATGAGTGAAGGGAGGGAGGGAGGGAAGAAGGTGGGAAGGAGAAAGAAAAGAAGAAATAGAGGAAGGAAAGGTAAAAGAGAGAAAGAAAAAGAGCAAGAAAGAAAGAAAGAAAGAAAGAAAGAAAGAAAGAAAGGGGGAAGGGACAGGAACAGAGGAAGGAAGCAAGGAAACTTATGAAAGGGGAGAGTAAGAGAGGAATGAGTGAAGGGAGGGAGGGAGGGAAGAAGGTGGGAAGGAGAAAGAAAAGAAGAAATAGAGGAAGGGAAGGTAAAAGAGAGAAAGAAAAAGAGCAAGAAAGAAAGCTGCAAGCACCCCCCCCCGAGCCCCCCAGGCTGGCTGCAACCTTTTAAAACACGCGCGCCGCTTCGCAGCTGTCTCCTGAAGCCGAACGCGGAAGTTAGCGTTTGGCTTCAGGAGACAGCTCCTTGGCGCTTGTATCTCGAATTTGGGCTTGTAAGTAGAACAAAAATATCTCTCCCCTCCCAGCTCTTATCTCGAGTTGCTCTTAAGTAGAGCAGCTCTTATGTCGGGGTTCCACTGTAAATGTAAATTGCTCCAAACTAGACTGCAGAAAATACAATTTCAGCAATAGAGTGGTCAGTGCCTGGAACTCACTACAGAACTCTGTTGTTTTCTCCCCCATCCCAAAATCTTCAACCTTACATTATCTACAATAGACCTCTCCCCTTTTCTTAGAAGTCTGTAAGGGGTGTGCATAAGTGCACCTTCATGCCTACCATTCCTGTCCTAATGTCTTTTTATCTTTTCTATCTCTACTTTATACTTTATACTTTATACTTTATACTTACTTACTTACTTACTTACTTACTTACTTACTTACTTACTTACTTACTTACTTACTTACTTACTTAGATTTGTATGCCGCCCCTCTCCGAAGACTCGGGGCAGCTCACAACAAGATAGAACAAATCATAAATAATCCAAATAACTTTAAAATATTTAAAGATTTAAAAGAACCCCATATACTAACAGACACACACACAAGCATACCATGTATAAATTGAACATGCCCGGGGGAGGTGTTTCAATTCCCCCATGCCTGACGGCAAAGGTGGGTTTTAAGGAGTTTACGGAAGGCAGGAAGAGTAGGGGCAGTTCTAATCTCTGGGGGGAGTTGGTTCCAGAGAGCCGGTGCCGCCACAGAGAAGGCTCTTCCCCTGGGGCCCGCCAACCGATATTGTTTAGTTGACGGGGCCCGGAGAAGGCCCACTCTGTGGGACCTAATCGGTCGCTGGGATTCGTGTGGCAGGAGGCGGTCTCGGAGATATTCTGGTCCAGTGCCATGAAGGGCTTTAAAGGTCATAACCAACACTTTGAATTGTGACCGGAAATTGATCGGCAGCCAGTGCAGACTGCGGAGTGATGGTGAAACATGGCCATACCTAGGTAAGCCCATGACTGCTCTCGCAGCTGCATTCTGCACGATCTGAAGTTTCCGAACACTTTTCAAAGGTAGCCCCATGTAGAGAGCATTGCAGTAGTCGAACCTCGACGTGATGAGGGCATGAGTGACTATGAGCAATGAGTCCCGGTCCAGATAGGGCCGCAACTGGTGCACCAGGCGAACCTGGGCAAACGCCCCCCTCGCCACAGCTGAAAGATGGTTCTCTAATGTGAGCTGTGGATCGAGGAGGACGCCCAAGTTGCGGACCCTCTCTGAGGGGGTCAATAATCCCCCCCCCCCAGGGTAATGGACGGACAGATGGGATTGTCATTGGGAGGCAAAACCCACAGCCACTCCGTCTTATGTTAAACATACTACAATACAATACTATATTTGTATGACAAACAAACGAACAAATAAATAATACTTCTAAATTCAACATCTTCATAATTGTAGCCTAAGCGATACAAGATTAGGCTCTAGAATTTTCAAGACGAGTTACATGCACAGTGGTAGGTAAAACTGTCCCTTAAATCTAGCTCACCTCCTGATGCCAACATGGGCATGTCTACGTTGTTTTCTTGGCAACCATAAGGAAGGAAGTTGTCATTGTTTACTCCTAATCATTTCCAGTTTCCCAATATAGTAACTTTAAAGTATTGAATGTTCTGGTGGTTTCCCATCCAAATACTAACTAGGTAGAGACAAGTCATTCCAATTAATATAGAAGTAAATGAGACGTGGTGGCTCAGTGGCTAATACGCTGAGTTTGTCTATCAAAAGGTGGGCAGCTCAGCGGTTTAAATCCCTTGTGCCTAAGCTCCTGTTACTTGTCTCAGCTTCTGCCAACCTAGCAGTTTGAAAAATGCACGTAGTAAAATAGGGGCCACTTTTGGTGGGAAGTTAACAGCATTATTTGCGCCTTTGTTAGCTATGTTGGCCACATGACCACGGAGACGTCTTTGGACAGCACTGGCTCTTCGGCTTTGAAATGGAGATGAGCGCCACCCCCTAGAATTAGGAACAACTAGCACATACAATGTGCATGAAGGGAACCTTTACCTAAATGAGATGTAAACTTTAAAAACACAGAGAGAAGGAACATTGTCTTATCTGAACATTGCTTGCATGTATGCTGCAGGAGAGTCCAAGCATGGGTTATAAATTCATCTGATTGGCCAAGGATTGAGTTGTAATTTCTTTGGCCACACCTCTTCCTCCAGCCAAGCTCCAGTTTTTTTTAATGAAGACCCAGATCTGGAGAAGATGTCCATCTGATACATCAATCACTCCAGGAGTCTGGACCATACCAGAACCAGAGCAGGATTGGACTCTTCCGTAGTCCACATAGAAGCAACGTTCAGGTAAGACAACTTTCCTTCTCCTGTGAGCTTCTTGGAGAGTCCAAGCATGGGATACCCAAGCTAAATCGATGTTGGGTGGGAAACAGATTGGTCCAGGGTCCCCTCGGCTGATAGAACCCGTTGCAGGATTCATCCGCCAAGGCAAATATGGTGATGGCAAAGGCCTGCAAATCTCAAGGATAGAGAAATAGCCCATACCGCCCATGACAGCTGCCCTTCTGGTTGCATGTGCTGTTATGTGGTGAGGAGCAGGTCTGGCCTGACGCTCATAGTGGTGAGTGGTAGTAGCGCTTGTAGGACAATTGACAGACCCCAAGTACTTGTCCTATATTCATCGGATGTAAGACAGCTGACAGATCCTGAACTTCCTTTCAACTAAGATTGGTTTTAATATGTCTCCCAAAAGCTGGTGGCCCTTAAAGGGAGCCAAAGCTAGTCTCCATTTGGATTTGACATTGGCTTGCCACTGGCGAAGCCACAAAAGATGTCTGGAGACGATATTTAAAGCCAGGGCCCTGGAAGCAAATTTAGCGGCATTGATGGTTGCATCCGCTGAATATTCAGCTGCCGCTATTAATTATTAATGTCCTGCTGCAACCAACATCTTCAGGGCGGGCCCTGGCCTGTATCTGATGCAGCCATAAAAGAGAAGTTCTGGGGAAAAATGATGCTGCTGTGGATGATCTAATAGCTCAAGCAGCTTCCTGATGAGTCTTGCGAGGAAACAGCTCTGTCTTCCTGTCTTCAGCCTTTAGTCCCTGTGCTGTGTCGAAGTGAGGAGAGCTGATAAAGCCAAACTGGCTTGAGGAACATCTATGACTGGAAGCTGCAAACACTCCTTTAATTCCCGCTCAGTGGAATACATGCACTTACGCATGCCACTAGGGGCCATTATCGACCCTGGACATTCCCACTGTCTTGTAATTAAATCCACAAAAAAATGTGGTGAAGGAACTACCTGCTGCTGGGAAACCTGCTCTAAAAACAGAGTGGCGGAAAGGTCCTCCAACTGAAATGGATAAGTTCACCCTCCACCTCACAGAAGGCAGTGAGGAAGCCACAAGGCCTCTTTCTTCCACCCTGTGATTTCCAGTGGAGCAGGGAGACTTTGCGCCATTTGTTTCAGCAATTCTGAATGCAAGGAGAGTAAAAAGGTAGAAGGCAGATTGCACGCGCTTAGCTAGCTTACTAGCCACTAGGTGGTGGCACTTCAGTTCTAGCGGTCCTTGGAAGAAGCCGATTATCTAGGTCCTCAGCAGTCTGGATTCAGGCCCGGCTACAGCACGGAAACTGCTTTGGTCGCGTTGATGGATGATATCTGGCGGGCCCAGGACAGGGGCTTGTCCTCTGTCCTGGTGCTTCTTGACCTCTCAGCGGCTTTCGATACTATCGACCATGGTATCCTTCTGCACCGACTAGAGGGGTTGGGAGTGGGAGGCACTGTTCTTCAGTGGTTCTCCTCATACCTCTCTGGTCGGTCGCAGTCGGTGTTAGTAGGGGATCAGAGGTCGACCTCTTGGTCTCTCCCTTGTGGGGTGCCTCAGGGGTTGGTCCTCTCCCCCCTGCTATTTAATATCTACATGAAACCGCTAGGTGAGATCATCCAAGGGCATGGGGTGAGGTATCATCAATACGCCGATGATACCCAGTTATACATCTCCACCCCATGTCCAGCCAATGAAGCAGTGGAAGTGATGGGCCGGTGCCTGGAGGATGTTAGGGCCTGGATGAGTGTCAACAAGCTCAAACTCAACCCAGACAAGACGTAGTGGCTGTGGATCTTACCTCCCAAGGACAACTCCATCTGTCCATCCATTACCCTGGGGGGAGAATCACTGGCCCCCTCAGAGAAGGTTCGCAACTTGGGCGTCCTCCTCGATCCACAGCTGACATTAGAGAAACATCTTTCAGCTGTGGCGAGGGGGACGTTTGCCCAGGTTCGCCTTGTGCACCAGTTGCGACCCTACTTGGACCGGGAGTCACTGCTCACAGTCACTCATGCCCTCATCACCTCGAGGCTTGACTACTGTAACGCTCTCTACATGGGGCTACCTTTGAAAAATGTTCGGAAACTTCAGATCGTGCAGAATGCAGCTGCGAGAGCAATCATGGTTACACCAACACTCCGCAGTCTGCATTGGTTGCCGATCAGTTTCCGGTCACAATTCAAAGTGTTGGTTATGACCTATAAAGCCCTTCATGGCACCGGACCAGATTACCTCAGGGACCGCCTTCTGCTGCATGAATCCCAGCGACCAGTTAGGTCCCACAGAGTGGATCTTCTCCGGGTCCCGTCAACTAAGCAATGTCGCCTGGCGGGACCCAGGGGAAGAGCTTTCTCTGTGGCGGCCCCAGCCCTCTGGAACCAACTCCCCCCAGAGATTAGAACGGCCCCCACCCTCCTGGCCTTTCGTAAACAACTTAAAACCCACCTCTGCCACCAGGCATGGGGGAATTGAGATCCTCTTTCCCCCTAGGCCTTTACAATTCTATGCATGGTATGTATGTATGTATGTATGTATGTATGTATGTATGTATGTATGTTTGGTTTTTATATTAATTGATTTTTAATCATCAATACCAAATTACTATTGTACACTGTTTTATTGTCGCTGTTAGCCGCCCCGAGTCTCTGGAGAGGGGCGGCATACAAATCCAATAAATAAATAAATAAATAAATAAATAAATAAATAAATAAATAAATAAATAAATAAATAAATAAATAAATAAATAAATAAATAAATAAATAAATAAATAAATAAATAAATAGTACATAGGTACGTCTGAAGGCTATGGATGTATGTATGAATATATGTATCAGCAAAAATATAACATATTTTTGCTTATAGTGAAAATGAACTCTTCCCTGGTACAAAGCTGATACAGGAGGAGAGTCTGTGACTTAGAGGTTAAAGCGACTGCCTTATAGGCAGGCTGCCCAGGTTCAAATCCCAGTAAGTATATGGCTAGCTGATGAGAGCTAAATAGCTTAAAATTGATCTCCCTTCATTTTTATTATCAGCAAAAATATGTTACACATATAGAAAATTGTCATCTATAGCAACTGCATGGATGGCCCCTGGAGGGGCCGAGAGACAAAAGGAAGCAGCATGCATCCTCCCATATTTGGGTATACCAGGGTGATTCAACAGAAAAACATACATTACATTACACACATACATCTCAATTGTTTTGGATCTGGCTAATCCTTCTCTGTAATTTGGATATGGTTTTTTCTTGGATCAACAGGTTCCCATTAACTGCACATAGGGTGTAAAAAAAATCTTTGTGACTTGCTTAGGTGGTTGAAAAGTGGAACAAAACAAAATTCAAAATACACCTAGGCTGAAATTCACCAATACAGAACTAATTTATAGTCTTGCTTTCAATTATCTTCCCTACCCCCATTCTCTTTGATAAGCAGCTGTCGCACCTGTTCAATAAGCTTCCTTATTCTGATATACTTAGGTGATCATACGTTTTGCATTTTATATTCAGTGATTCTGTCTTCAGCTTCTTTATACAGATCCCCTTCTAATTAACATTATTTTTCTAAAGTAAAACTCTTTATAACTTCAACTCAGGTTTTTATAGCCACCTCAAGTATTTTCTGAATGTAATATGTGTTAGAAAAAGATCTGCCGTATATATTTTTAATTCTGGTTCATTTAAAATTTACTATATATATCCTTATATTTTAGATACTAAAACACTTAAAAGGAATTTTTGAAATATTGATCTGGAACACAGCTTCTAAAAATACATTAGGGTGTTTTGAACAACTTTCAGCTTGACATCCATTTTGACTTTAGTGGCATTTTCCAATAATTTCCCAACAAAAATATCTTGTCGCTATTAAAACTAAACAAATGCTTTTCCTTTAGTTTGTCCAAAGGCAAAATCAATATTTATAAATTGTTTATTTTTCATGGTATCAGTTTATATACATTGAGCCAGTCTGTGACATTTCTCTGCCATGTTATTGACTATTCATTTTCTTATGCACTGCAGAGAATTCTGGAAACAAATTATATGTTTCTTGTTCTGGAGTTTGATTACATTTCACATTATTGCCTTTCAAATTTATTATCTTACTTCAAGAAATCAAGAACAAACTTTCTCTTTTTTGGGGGGGGTATTAGAGTGACTAGTTTGATTGACAAAAGGATTAAGATAGATGTAATGTTTCTTGATCCCATTAAAGTGGTAAGGTTTTTCATGATAACAAGTTAGACAATACAGTAATATAATATTAAAATGTCATTAATAAATGATGTAGCATTGCCTTGGAAGACAGTACTGTACACATGAGGTCCCCCAAGGATCCATACTCATCTCAGTGCTATTTAACATCTTTACAAATGACCTAGAGAATGGAATAGAAGGTAAGGTCATCAGACTTATATATAATAATATTTTAAGGAATAAAAGCACAACTTAAAATGATCCTGACAAGTTTGCTCACTGGATGAAATGCAATTCTGTAGAGTGCTTAACTGTGACAAATAAATGGTCCTGTATCTGAATAGAAAAAACAAAACAAAACCACAGATTGAAAGGACTTGACTTGACAAGCAGTATATGTGAGAAGGATTTAGAAATTCTAGCATATCCCCACCATGAACAAGCGATGCAACAATGAAAAAAGCTAATACAGTACTGGGCTTTGTTAACAAAACTATTGGGTTCAAAACAAGGGAGCAATAAATTTATTATACGTCATTATTATGCCCAATTTTGGACACCACATTTGATGTATGGTGACTATTAAAATAATGGGGGGAGGGGGAACTACCTAAATCAGGGATGGACTCCCTCTCATTGGAAGTTTTCAAGTAAGTACAGGACACATCAAGGTTGATTTAGTGGATTCCTTCCCTGCTGTTCTGTTCGGGTCTGTGAGACCCAAAATCAAAGTTTGAGATCCTGTAAAAAATTTTCCCTGCATATCTGAAACTTGAAATTTCATGATTTTGCATCATTTCAGGGGTTCTCTCTATGAGAATTTTTTTTGGGGGGTAGGGGGCTTCTTGCTGAAAAAAAATACCCTGACCCAGCCCCAAAATTCTTCATTTGAGGTGCTTATGTTTGGTCAATTTGAAAACTTTTGTCACTTAGAAAGTAGTCTGAACATTTCTGCAAACAATGATATGAAAATTGAACTGAAAAAAATAATACTTATTGGTTTATTTTGATCATAAAAGGCGGCCCCCCTTTTTTGTGAACTTTTTTTTCAATTTATAGATAGTTTAGCCTGCAAAATGCGTTCAATTTTACTAAAGTTGGTGTGGGATTGGTAGTTTGAACATTTCTGAACATAAGAAAAATATAAATGAACTGAACAAAATGATGCTTATTGGTTTTTTAAAATTAGAAATAAGGCCTTCCCCCCTGCTGCTTGCAGCCATTTTCATTCTAGATTTTTTTTTAGGCTCCAAATCCGAAATAGCTTTAATATCTTGAGCACTGATTTACTCAATTTAACATTGCTGATCATCATAAAAATATTTTTGGAGGTGGGGGCTAACTTTTTTCTGGGCCAAATTTTACTTACACTTGTACTGTTCCGAGGTCTATTTGACCCGAAACAAAACAAATCTTTTAAGTACTTAACTTTGGTGTTTTTGAAAACTTTTTTCACTGGGAAACTAGTTTGAACATTTCTGAATGTAATGATATGAAAATTGGACTGAAAAAAATTGATGCTTATATTTTTATTTTGATCAAAAAGCCACCCCCCATTTTTTCAGCATTTTGTGTCAGTTTATTTTTTTTAGGCTACAAATCTCTAAGAATTTCCCCCCAAAAGTTTTGATATACTAAATTGAACATTCCTGAACATAAGAAAAATAGAAATGAACTGAAAAAATGATGCTTATTTGTTTATTTTGCTCACAAATGGGCCACCCCCTCGGCCTTGCTGTGTGCCATTATTTTCACTTTTTATATAGATTTGGCTAGAAATATTTGGAATATCCTTTTGAAAAGCAGGCACATGATAGCCAGACAACAGATTTTATGAAAGAAATACATTTTACTAAAAAAAAATATGTAATTTTGAAATTAACTGCATAATTTTATATAAATTGAAATAATTGAACACAGTTGGGGGGGCATTTATGAGCAAAATAAACAAATAAGCACCATTTTTTTCAGTTCAATTTTCATATCATTATGTTCAGAAATATTCAAGCTACCAATCCCACACCAACTTTAGTAAAATAGAACGCATTTTGCAGGCAAAACTATCTATAAATTGAAAAAAAATTCACAAAAATGGGGGAGCGCATTTTATGAGCAAAATAAACCAATAAGCATTAATTTTTTCATTTCAATTTTCATTTCATTTTGTGCCAAAATGTTCAAACTTGTTTCCAAGTGAAAAAAGCTTTCAAAAAGACCCAAATATAAGTACCTAAAATGAACAATTTGCGGTCCGGGTCAAATAGACCCGGGAACAGAACATTAGGGTGTGTTTTTTTTACAGAACACAAAGTTAAGTGAGTGATTCAAGCAGATGTTTTACAAGAGCCATCTACCTATACATTCTACCATTTTAAAGGAGACTTTTAATCCTTAGAACACATTGTGGCCCACCAGCAGAGCTGGCAGCAGATTTGGACAGTGATGAGGTTGGGGAGGAACATGGACCAGTCCTGGAGCCTGGGGAAGGCTGTGATGAGAACTGGGTGTTGGAGGCAGAGAGGGAGATGAGGGCATCTGGAGTCAGACATCAGCAAGGCAGAGGAACAGCTGGAGCCTATTCCCAATGTGCTCATGCGCAGAGCTGCCAGAAGACAAGAACAATTAAGAAAGCAGGATCTACCTGGGAGTAAAGCCACACATTGGAGATGATTGGCCCCTCCTACAAGCAATAAAAGAGGAGCGAATGGGATGTGGGCTTCTGCAGGAACCAATTAGTTCATTTGGTTGTTTTAAGAGTAGAAAGATATGTTTATGACTCTAATAGACTCTGTGCCAAGTTATGTCTTGCCCTGCACTTGGAAATTAGTTATCTTGGCAGTGTTCCAATTGAGATAAGGTTTGTGGTTGATATATATTCCTCTGAAAGACTGTTTGCCAAACCTTGCAGACTGTGAATGAAAGGAATTCACGGTCGTGTAAATAAAAGAGGTTTTGCTGGGACTAAGACTTTGTTTCATGCTTTCAAGCCTAGGTCAGAACAGAACAGTGTCTATCAATCCAAGAGTAGAATTTACATGCCCTGAGAGAGATAGGTTCTTCTCCCCCTTTTTCTATACCATTAAGGTTATTTTACATTTTGTCTAAGAGACAGGCTTGGTTTCTTCCTATAAAGTGTTCCCTCGATTTTCGCGAGGGATGTGTTCCGAGACGGCCCGCGAAAGTTGAATTTCCGCAAAGTAGAGATGCAGAAGTAAATACACTATTTTTGGCTATGAACAGAATCACAAGCCTTCCCTTAACACATTAAACCCCTAAATTACAATTTCCCATTCCCTTAGCAACCATTTAGATTATTACTCACGTTTATTTATTAAAGTTTATTAAAGACAAAAGTTTGGCGATGACATATGATGTCATCGGGCAGGAAAAAAATGTGGTATAGGGGAAAAAACTCACGAAGTATTTTTTAATTAATATTTTTGAAAAACCTTGGTATAGACTTTTCACGAAGTTCGAACCCGCGAAAATCGAGGGAACACTGTATTGCATAAAGGGGCAGAGGACCCCAGGACCCCACAGTGGAAATGCAGGCCATTCAATAGCACTAAATGCCGAATGTAAAACTGAACAAGTTCTGATTTGGATGTTTTCAGTATGTACAATACAAATCTGGCCGCAGCCCTACTGAGTATAAAATGCTTGCAGATACTGTCTGCCAAGAACCAATAATAAACCAACTATGATTTTAAGAACAAAACAGGCCTTCTTATTGTTTCCATATGAAGCATTTTTCTAAAAAAGATCACAAATACAATATATTCTCTAAATATACATTACAACATTAGAGCTATCTGGCAAGCTTTATGAAATGCTGTATATAAACTGCTAACAGGTCTAATAAATGTGATTCTGAATAGCCACAGAGGTTACAAAAAGCTATTAAAACTTACAAAATTCACTGTTACCCTAAATCACATAAACAATCTCTGACATCATCATCATACCCTCTCTTGTCATGTGACACTATAGTAAATTTCTGTAGCCTAATGTCATTGAGATGCACAGCATTAGAAGGCCTATTGCCCCTAAGTCACAATACAGGCCAGCTGAAGAATAATAGATTTAACAGGAAGCAGTTATTTTAACTTCTGATTTATCAAACTGAGTCTTGCACTGAACTGCTACTTGTGTTTTTCATGGGGTTAATTTGTTTATAAATATCAGTTTGTGAGCATTCAAATGCACACAAGTAGTTATAGTTATAGTTTATTAGATTTGTATGCCGCCCCTCTCCGAAGACTCGGGGCGGCTCACAGCATAACAGTAATACAATACATTACAAATCTAATAATAAAAAATTAAGTTCATTTAAAAAGGCATATAATAACATAATAAAACCCCTAACTATGCAGCCATACACGTTCAACCTAATCTATCATACAGTAAGGCCAAAAACATAATAAAAAAGGAGGAAAGATGGTAATTATCCCCACACCTGTCGACAAAAGTGGGTCTTCAGCATTTTACGGAAGATGAGGAGGGTGGGGGCTATTTGAATCTCTGGCGGGAGTTGATTCCAGAGGGCCGGGGCTGCCACAGAGAAGGCTCTTTCCCTGGGTCCCGCCAGCTGACATTGTTTGGTCGACGGGACCCAGAGAATGCCAACTCTGTGGGACCTTATCGGCCGCTGGGATTCATGCGGCAGGAGGCGGTCTCGGAGATATTCTGTAACATGGCTGAGCGGTACCATAAACCTTTCCCAAGTCGTTACCCTCATTTCTGATATAGACTTATCACAATTAATCTCTCTTGTTTTCACATGAGCAGAGGTGTCCATTTGGAACAGAGGGATGATACTTTGTTGAATGCATTCTCAACTTTAACACAATAGGAAAATAAAATGCCACAATTTGGGGCTGTAGAGCAAAGTGGAATTGAAAGCCAAGGGAAGTTCACATTTAATGCCAAATAATATACATGCTTCTGAGGTTATTAGGCAAGGTTTAACAACATTTACCTTGATCTTTTTACCTCCATAAAATACAAGAGAACTCCGAAGCAGGCACTTTAATTACTAAAATTTCATCCAACATCTGTTAGGAAACACACATTTTCACGTATCAGTTTAAAAGCAGGGAGGAACCAAAAGGAAATTATTTTTTTAGTAAGCCCATATGTGGGATGCTTTTTAAATTACCGGTACATGCCAAATTACTATTTTGTATAGCTATGTGTTATTTCAACATACTTTCTCCTACGACTGAACACGTTTGAATACTCAGATTTCAATTTATATTGATAAGTTTGAAATAACTGCAGCTTTTCAATCCAAGCTCATTCCATTATTTTCACAATTGGTTTTAAGTCAGCTGTAATGTAAACAGTGCATTCATGACAATAGTTGATAATTTGAAACTGTTATACCTGGGGCTGAATCAATAACAGCTCATCCACACATGTAAATAATTTCTCAATAGTGTAGGTCAAACAAGAAATAGTGGAATCGCTTCAGAGTACAGTGATCCCCCGCTCGTTGCGAGGGTTCCGTTCCAGGACCCCCCGCAACGAGCGGGTTTTCGCGAAGTAGCACTGCGGAAGTAAAAACACCATCTGCGCATGTGCAGATGGTGTTTTTACTCCCACAGCGCTAGCGAGGAGCCGAAGATTGGGGGCGGCGCGGCTGTTTGCCGCCGGCATGGAGGGCTTCCTAGCAGCCCCCCAAACCCGGGTTGGGGGTCCGGGGGCGCTGGCTCTCGGCGCTTTCGAGCTGAGTCCGGGAGCGAATTCGCTCCCGGACTCAGCTCAAAAGCGCCGATAGCAAGCGGCAAGGAACGGCTTGTCTCGGCGCTTTCGAGCTGAGTCCGGGAGCGAATTCGCTCCCGGACTCAGCTCAAAAGCGCCGATAGCAAGCGGCAAGGAACGGCTTGTCTCGGCGCTTTCGAGCTGAGTCCGGGAGCGAATTCGCTTCCGGACTCAGCTCAAAAGCGGCGAGAATGAACGGCGTGGGCGGGCGAAGGGCAGGCGGCAGCGAGGAGTTTCGTGGGCGGTGGGGAAACTCCTCGCTGACGCCAGCAAGAGGGGGAAGACTCAGGGAAGCCGCCCAGCGGCTGATCTCCCGGTTGCCATCTACGCATGCGTGCCCCGGGCACGCATGCGTAGATGGTATTTTGACTTCCGGGTTGAAAAATAGCAAAGTACCCTGTTCGCAATGGTTGGGGACGCAATAAACAGGGGATCACTGTATTTCCATAATCTCAACTAAGGAATCAGATTTTTATTGTGTCTGAATGTGGGAGGTGTAGAAGGCAGACTCTTCAACTTGCAAGCCTGCTTCACCTGTCAGCAGTAAAGAAAAACTTCAAAGAGGAAAGATGTATCCCGACATATGCAAATCAACTGAATATTTGTATCTTATCATACAATCAAAACTCACTGACTGGATAAATTAACTGAAATGCCTCATGCATCTCTTAGACTGTGTAGAAAACTTGCACGTTTTCCAACTCTTTAATTCCAAAAATATTTCATGAATGTTTTCCAAAACATAAAAAAAGATAGAAAACTTAGAAAATATAGAAAATTATGATCACTTGAGTTGTATGAATGCTAATTTCATTTTAAAGATTCACCTGTTCAAAACACTGTATCTTTGTATAGGACTAAGGGTCTTAGTCTGAATACATTTTATATTAATATTTATCCTATAATCCTAAAAACCATTGCTTATAAAATAAACATTAAGAATATTGACAAAATCGGTGGCATATCCATAAAAACAGCAAGGTCTTTTTTATATATCAATTATCATTATAAATTCCTTATCAGAATATATTTATGCTACTGAATTATATCTTGAGGTCCACATGTTGATCAATGAGATATAACCCATCACTCTGAACTGTGTTTGAATATTAATGTATGCATGTATTCAAAATAATAGCAAATGTTTCATTTCCCTATTAAGAAAAATAACACAACACTTTACTACTTACTTCACAAGCACTTTAATTTAGTGTTCTTTTCCACTCCCACCCTCCAAAAGCAAGAAGAAAATTCATAAAAGTGATCAAACCATTACTATTACGGTACTTTAAAATGCTTGGATTATCTGAACCCCATCTAATGCAGTCTTCCCAATCCGTTTCTCCCCATATGTCTTGAAATTGTGATTTCTAGGATTCCATCGCTCTGGCCAGGAAAGGTATAGAAAGCAACGGAATACAGTTAAGTCTTAGCTTGCATGTATCAAGATGTCAGGGAAAATAGGTGAAGTTTACTCTGTAAGTAATTCACAAATTCAGTGCACCAGTTCAGAAGATATATTGTGACATGGGTATTGAGATTGAATGTAGAAGGCAACTTATCAAATTAAATATAAGACAGTGAATCAAAAGAAAGTTTGTGAGCTTTCTTCCCTTATAGATATTACTTATCAGCATTTAATGTTACTTGACACATCAATACTTCGTTAGCATTTCTGGTTTGGGAGATATTTGTGCATTTAGAAACTGTGGAATAGGCATATTAGAAACCAACAAGGTGAGGTCCTAGTGTTCCTCAAAACAGAGTAATTACTATGCTGGTCTGGTCATTGACCAAAATAAAGAAATGTACTGTATGTAAACATTATGGTTTCAAGTACCAGGCAACTAGTGCTATTTTTAGTGTTGGGAAACACAAATGATCTAGCGTGGGCATATATGCATTTCCAGGATAAAATGATTGGCTTTTGTTTTTCAACATGCAGTTGTGAAGGGGCAGAAATCAGAGAATTCAAGGGCAACAGTATATATATATATGGTTTTAATTAGTTAGGCAAGCTAAATATTGTAAAATAAAGACAACCAATTAAACATATCAAGAAGAGTCTAGATATTGCTGGTGAGACATAAGCTGATGTTATATAGTGAGCCTATAAGACTGATTAAAAAAAAGAGAGAATTCCCTCCAGTCAAGATGAACAATGTGTAGGTTTCATAGCAAAAATAAGAAATGGATTGCACATATCTTTTCCTGGATGTGTTTTCAACTTCTCATTCTAGTCCAAAGCCTTTGAACTTTTTGGTGATCTTCCATTCAACCCTAACCAGGCCTGATCTTGTTTAACTCTTGATTTTAAAGCGGCCCAGACACGACTGTCTGACTGGGACATCACTGGTTATATAATATAATTCACCTTTTAACTCCTCAAGCAATATGCATAACTATGATAAATAGTTTATCAAAGAATAAAACAAGTTTCAAATAAAGCAAAGGTAAATTTGTCAAATGTTTCTGAATGTTGCTCCTTTCTTTTTCTTTTCCTTATTTGATATTGAATGAATCATCCAAAAGCTGCATTAAAAAAAATCAATATTGAAAGCCATTTAGACTTTGTTACAGCATTTTTTGTGGGTCTCGTAATACTGCATTAAGTGGACAATTTATGAAGTCAAACTGGCAACTAAAATTTTGGCATATTAACTGGATACAGGGCTGTAGACTTTATCTTTAATAAAATGAAACTATTAACACTTATAATACAGAAGGAGCCATGGTGGCGCAGTGGTTAAAATGCAATATTGCAGACAAAGTATACCCACTGCTGGGAGTTCAGTTCCGATGGGGCTCAAGGTTGACTCAGTCTTCCATGCTACTAAAATGAAGAGCCAGATTGTTGGGGGCAATATGCTGACTCTGTAAACTGCTTAGAGAGGCCTGTAAAGTATAGTGAAGAGGTATGTGAGTCTAAGTTCTATTGTTATTGTACAGTAAAAAAAATTTAAGTAGAGAATTAAAAACACATGATCAACATAAGCAGATGTTATGAATTAACATAGGGCTGTATTTACTTGCATGATAATATTGTGATAAATATGCATACTTTTGCTTAGGAAACATCTTTAGACAGAGCTGATCTATATTTTTGACAAGATAGTCCACAAACCATATAGAAGAGTTTGAAGATTTACTGCCAAAATAATTTTATATGCATTACAAACCTACAACAGAATCAGTATTATAATTCTTGCACACTTTGCTTTATATGTAGATTGGGGGAAAACAACAGGAAGTGATATTTGTTTTAGCACAGCAACCTGAATAACATTAATATCTTCTTATGCATATTGCTAATCTAGTGTGTGGGATCTTCTGCAAGGTTTGGCATACAATGAAGAAGTCCTATGTTTACACAATACTATAAAACTTTGTCAATTTTATCAATTGTTTTGATGGCATTTATTTATACAATTTATATGGCTGCCCCATTCATGAAATGTAATTCACTATAGCTAACACAGGAATCAAAACAAAACTAATGCTCATTTTTCTTTTTGCCCAAGATTTCTGTAGCTGAAACAAATTCCTAGAAATATAATCCCATGGTATATCCAGCTTTGATCAATCAAATGGAACACATTTCCTTATTTATATAACTAACATCAGTACATGGTTTACAAGAGAATCCTGCATCATATGATCTACACTCTTAAATAGCCTGCCTATATTGCAACTAGTTTCAACCTCACTGAGCTTAAAATGCTAGTGTTTCACAACAAATACTCTAATCCAAACATGTTTCCCTGCGCAGGATCCAGCCTAGTTTCTAGTTACTTAGGACCAATGAACACAATCAGAACTCTTGTAAACTTAAGCCAAAACATGAAAGGGAGAAGATATAGAATTATGTTATCCATGCTAGGCTTCCAGTGATAAGGTGTATTATAAGAAATTCTTATTAAAAAGGGTAGGTCCTGCTGCTAAGCAGTATCAGTGTATTGTCTATCCTTGCCTTAAAGGTACAGTATTCCTTTTTCAGTCTCAATTGAAAAGCCAGGCACAGTAATAGCAAAAAAAACCCCACAGAAATTTCTAATGTGTTTAAATGTGTTTTTATGGCCTTCACTTAAGAAGATAAAGTATTCAGATACCTTGAAATACCAAATTAATTGCAGAATCAAATTTACTAACAGACTGATTTCAAAAGTCACTAAGGAACCCCAAAGAAAACATGTTACTTCTGCTATAATTTGCCAAAACAATTGAAGTAACAAGCAGATTTAAATTGTCAATATTTTCTTCATATTCCTTAATTTAAAATATTAGGGGCTACTTAAAAGCTGCATTACTTTAAACATTACTTTTAAAATAAAACAAATTTCAGAGAAATATTTTTAGCATTAGCTTTGAAGTGAGCAGAAAAATATTAATATGAAATGAGATTATGACATCTCAGGTATCCATAAATTACAACGTGATCTTTGGAGAGAGCAAGTCAGCCCAAATGTAACATATACCAGATACAAAGCAAGACTTAAAGCAGCAGTACATAATACATTATGTCTATGTTTATGAGATGCAAATTAAAGTCAGAGAAACAGGTTTCTTGCTCCTTCCTTCCTGTAGAAATTCAACATAAATATTAAGCTAAACCTATTACTGTATAACTCAGAAAATTGTTGGTAGGGAACTGAGAAAATTACTACAGTGTCACAAAGACTGCAAAAAGTAACCAGCAGCCAAAGACAAAACAGGCTGTCTGTAAACAATACACTTCATTGGAAAGTACATGATTACATGCATCTACTGGTGAAAATACACTATGCTTTACAATGAGTAACTGCAGATTTAAAAAACCAAACAATACAAAATTAAGAGCCAAATTAGCAGCTACCATCCTCAAAGGTACCCTTTCTTAAGGAAAAGTGTGGTCTCTTCGGAGGCCGAAATGATTTAATATTGAAAGTTTTTTAAAAAATCCACCCTCAACCTCATCTTCCATGGGGGGGAAAAGGCAGAAAAAACTAATAATTACTAATATTCCCTGCAGTAATTTAGCCATTTCAAGCTAAAGGCTTTTGAGGAAAATCAGTTAAATTTTTTAAAAAAGGAAAGATTTCTTATCAACCCATCGGATTAGGAATATTCTACAGAATATAAATGGCAGTGAAAATTAAAAAATCCTAAAACAAAGGACAAAGATCACGTTATCGGGGGGAAAATGTATTTCTTTGAATGGTTAAAAAAAAAAAGGACGGTGGAAAAGATTAAACCAGCATAGCGAAGAAATCAAGCTGTTGTTACCCATCAGCACAAAGGAGTCGGATTCCTTTGTTTTACCCCTGTTAGCATCAGTTAGCGGCCTGCTCGCTTACCTCGGGCAAATTAGGAAACGTATTTCAGAGTTTCAAAGCAGCACGTATCTTTCGTGACCTTTCACACGCCGCTAAGACACACACACCCAGACACACAAAGACAATTTCCCAGCCGAAAAGCTCCTCTGACAATGCCTTCCCAGCTCACATACACACCAGGGTTTTGGGTGGTGGTGGTTGTGTTGTTGTTTTGGCTAAAGGAAGATGAAGACAGGATGTGGAAATATTCACTTCAAGACGCCTGAGCAATATCCTTTTTTTTTTTTGGAGCAAGAGGACAAAGAACATGCAAACGCAAAGCCTACACAGAAACACGGGAGGCTAAAAACAAACGTGTGAGTGTGTATGTGTTGGGGGGGGGGGCTTGGACAAGGAAGGAGAAAACGGCGGCGGGGGAAGGCAATTCTTCCTGCTCTAAATTTTCCTCTCGCTCCCCCCCCCAAGCTATTCCCCCCCTCCCCGGTCAAACCAATACAGTCTTACCTTGTACGGACCGAGAGCCGGGATAGTGACCCGATATGAACTAGTGGCGTCCCTCTGTACTGAGCTCTCCTCTGCTAACACCCAGGTAGACAAGACCCCGCCGCTGCTCCCCGCAGAACGGCAGGGGTGGGGGAGGAAAATAAAAGGCTGTAATAAATCAATCACCTCCAGGGGGAAAAAAACAACCCTCACCCAAAAGGCGGGCAAGGCAAGGCAAGGCAGGGCGGCAGAGCCAATTCTGCAGCGGAGCTTTCAAGTCAATCCTGGCCAGGGGCTCACGCCAAAGCGGCCGCCGCGCGCCTGCAAACCCGGGAAGGGGATTGGTGGGGGGTAGGGGTGGGCGAGCGCGCGCCAGGGGAACAAAGTAGCTCGCCTCCTTTGTGGCTGGGAACGAGGCGGAAGGAGGATAATTCCCCGATCAACCAAACCTCGAGTCTAGAACTAGCCCTCTGGGTCAGCGGTAGCTCCGCCACACATATACATAAAAGGGGGCGGGGTTATGGTGACCTCATAAAAACGCACCGCCCTCTGAAGGAGTCTGGGAACTGTAGTTCTTTGGGGCTGGATAGACGCGTCCAGCGTGAACCGCGGCAGGTGCCTTTAAACGTGAATTTAGCCACTAGAATAGAATAGAATAGAATAGAATTCTTTATTGGCCAAGTGTGTGCCAAATAGTAGTAGTAGTAGTAGTAGTAGTAGTAGTAGTAATAATAATAGCCAACTCACATTTATGACTGTTGCAGCATCCCAGGGTCATGCGATCCACTTTTGTGACCTCCTAACAAACAAAGTCAATGGAGGAACCAGATTAATTTAATGGCGGTGTTCCTAGTTTAACAACTGCACTGATTCAGCTAACAAATGTGGCAAGAAATTTTTTAAAATAGGACAACATTCACTAAACAATTTTCTCAATTTGCAACATAAATTTGGGGTTCCGTTGTGGTCGAAGGCAGGACTTACTTGTATTTTGTATAACAATGTTGTAAAAGGGATACTGAGATATGGAGCATATCCATTTTGAGAATATAATATCAAAGAATGAATGCTCTATATTAGAAATTACACTCATCTTTTGCAGATTCAGTTCATCACGGGTTTTTAAAAAATATTAATGGAAAAAATATATCGCGGATTTTCGCTACTTTGCGGGTTTTCTGCTGAACTCGATCTGAGACGCTACTTACCTACATGAGATTGTAAACAACACACAATTGTTTGATTGATGGAGAAGTAGCCAATCAGAGAGTGCTACTTTGTATCCCAGAACCTGATTGGCTCAGTACAGTAGCGCGTTGTTTACTTTTCGTCTGTGCGCAGCTTCCCCATCTCTGAGTCTGCTCCTACACACGGCCATTTCATGTGGAGCATCGTTTCATCGTGCAGGTTTAGGAATTCAAAACATTTTACAGAAGTGTAAAGGTACAATACATGCACAGAACAGTGTGGGAATGGTTATTAAGGGAATGGGAAAGGTTTATGTAGCGTAAAAATGTGGGGGAGGGTTTATAAAGCCTTAAAATAGTGTATAAATAAATAAATATAGCGTCCCTACTTTGCGGATTTTCCTTTATCATGGGTGGTCCTGAAATGTAACATCCATGATAAATGAGGGATCACTATAACCCAACTGCCTTTTCTTAATATTAAACAGGACACCGCTACATTTCAGCTTATACTTTTTCAGATCTTGTTAAAATTGATTTGGCTTTCTGGAAGTATAATCCTCTACTATTTATAATAAGATACATTAGCACTGGGCCTCTTCAAATCAAGCATTTATTTTAAAAAGTTTCTTCATTTTGTTAAGTTGTCTAGAACAATAATAAAACAGTCTTTAAAAAATAAGTCTAATAATATGAGTATTCTATAGGCTTTTATAGTTATTGACTTACCTCCTTGCAGCAAACAACAAAAAGCCAGTTTCTGCGCAGTCTGATTAGCACGAGAAAATAAAATTCTGCCTTGCCTCTCCCTGCCAGCAATTTGCCTCCATACAGCTTTAGTTTCATTTTCATTTTAGCAGGTGGGGGTGCCTGCAGCTTCAATCAATCAGCTGAGCGTTGGGAGGCCTATAATCAGTGGGTTGTGCTAATTAAGTTCTGGGCTGCTTGCTGGAAGGAGGTAAATTACTTTTGCATAAAACTTTTGGAGATTACTGAATAATAATTACAAATTATTGCTAAACAAATAATTGAACGCTTCTAAACTTAGATTTACTGCACTTATTTATAGGACTGAATTTCAGGCTTAAAAATAAGGAATTTATTGTCTGCTCAATTTTAGCAACTGAAAAAAAGTGCCCAACACTGGAAAACTCTAGATGAGTGGTTCTCAACCTTTCTAATGCCGCGACCCCTTAATACAGTTCCTCATCTTGTGGTGACCCCCAACTATACGTTTAGCGCCAATTCTTCCAACAGATCTTTAAACTGATTGGCAAGAGGTCAGAGGGACACCCCCCTGTAAACACCTGATTGGTTGGATTGTAAAAATATGTTCCGAAATGCCAGAATAGAAGCTTTAGTTGCTAACACCATTGGAAATTTGTCTTTTCCCTTGGTCTTAGGCGACCCCTGTGAAATGGTCGTTCGACCCCCAAAGGGGTCCCGACCCCAAGGTTGAGAACCCGATGTAGATAAATAAGGCTTTTTCAAACACTACATTAAAAAAATAACAAAATTAAAATAAGGGACCATCTGAGCCAAGAACTATAAGTGTATCAAATTTGGATGGATGTTATAGTATTATTTTAATAGCAAGATGATAATATGATAAATCTGTAGCTTATCTGTCTTTTTACCGTGCTTACTTTTTAGTACATTTGTTTGTATTTTTTGTATCTTATTTCTTTATGCATCATAGATTTATGTAATTTAGTTACTGGTACTTGATATTGTTTAGTAATCATAATTCAATTATTTTTAAATGGTGTGAAAGAAGGGTTTATATAGTTCAATCAGTGATCCAACTTCCAAGATACTTACTATTAAGTCTAATATGTTAAAACTGAAAATAGGAGCAATTCCAGGTTTCAAAATTAAGAGAATCTCTTCTTTTCTGGCTAGCACTTCTGAACAAAGTTGCAGTTTGGGGTTGCTCCTGGATCCAGCATTTTATTTGATTTGATACATTTCAAGAATACTGTATATCCTTACTGTATATATTCTTGAAATTATATTCTCAAATACCTTATATATTTTTGAAAACACAGACTAGCTGTTGTGTTTTAGGCATTTGCAAACACCAGATTAGATTTCCATAGTGTTTTTTTATTCAAAAGTAATTGTTTTTATTGTTGTAAGTCACCCTGAGTCCGTTTGGAGAAGGGTGGCCTATAAATTCGAAAAATAAAAGAAATAAAATAAAATAAATAAAGTATGAGATCAGTTGGGATGCCATGCTACACATATATTGTGAACTGGTGGTAGCATTGCTGCCAGGTCAGCTTCAAGCTATCCAAACTCCTAGCAGCTCAAGACTAAATTATTGTGTATAACATCTCAGTTCTGTATTGCTTATACAGCCTTTGACTTTCTTGGGAAGTGTGTTAGTAGCAAGCTCATTAATCCCATATACAGTATCCTACATTTTAACTCTTACTTTATAGCATCTTTTCTACTATAGGAATTGGAAGATAGATATATTTTGCATTTTGGTAGTTAGTTGTCCACCTTAAGTATTTGAATTGTTTATTCATTCAGAAACATCACAATTAAAATAAGGCATATTATATGCCATAAAATTTAAAATACAAAATTAAAATTGTACATATATGTACAGATTGAATGGATCTTGCCCTAGGCAAGATGTGTTTAATATTTGAATAAATGGGAGGTATACAGATCAAATAAATAACAAGAAAGTTATAACAGGATGTAACTATTTTGATAATGTTTATCTTAGAAAAAACAGCAATCTTAGTTTTTCAAGATTTATATGGTTATATTTTATTTTTTGTGCTTCTAAATTTGTACAAGTTTATAAATTCATTTAAGCAGTTACTACCCAAAACTCTTAAACTGGCAATGTTTATTTACTTATGGTTCTAATAAATTATCAGGCTTATGTCAAATTTGTAGATTTAGTCCAAATTTCACAGACGTGCCAGCATACAAACCAGGAGGTCTATGGGAACACACATAGAGAAAGCTCAGAGACTCAGCAAATCAAATCTGAAGAAAGAGCTTTGCAATTAGGAGTCCCAAGCTGTGAGACCAAAACATATGTAACATTGTATGTGCCTATCCCTTACTTTAATAAATGTAAAAAAAAATTAGACACAGACTTCTGATTAAGAAAAGTTTTAACTTTTAGAACTTTCAACTTCACATGTTGAAGACAGGTGTCTACCCTTCCAAGCAATGTTCCCTCTAATTTCCCCCCGGTGTGGGCAGAAAAGTATAGTGTCTAAGTGACAGTCCCTTTGGGACTGGGCGGCATAGAAGTATAAGTAAGTAAGTAAGTAAGTAAGTAAGTAAGTAAGTAAGTAAGTAAGTAAGTAAGTAAGTAAGTAAGTAAGTAAGTAAATAAGAAAAACATTCCCTTCTTTTTTTATTAAAAGAAATTAATAATAAAACAAAACCAAAATCTATTACTATTATTATCTTCTCTTTTTCCATCCCTGTCTCCTCCCCCCTTGTGTGTGTGTGTGTGTGTGTGTGTGTGTGTGTGAACTCTTGAACCATTTCCAATTAGAGGTGAGCTATTGGAAATGGTTCAAGAGTTCACACACACACACACACACACAAACGGCTGGGTTTTTTTCTCTCTGTTATTATTTGGGTGCTTTTTACCATATGCTTTAAATCAAGAGTCATTTCTCACTCTTTCTCTCTCCCCCTCTTGCTCTTTCTCTCTCTCTCTCTTTCTCTCTCTCTCTTTCTTTCTCTCTATTGCTTTCTTTCTCTCTCACTCTTTCTTTCTTTCTATCTCTGTTGCTTTCTTTCTCTTCTCTCTCTTGCTAGCTCTCTCTCCTCCCTTTCATCTCTCTCTCTTTCTCTCTTGTTTTCTTTCTCTCTCTCTCTTTCTCTCTTGTTTTCTTTCTCTCTCTCTATTGCTTTCTTTCTCTTCTCTCTCTTGCTATCTCTCTCCCCCCCCTTTCTCTCTCTCTCTTAGCAGCGGCATTGGGCAGTAGCCCTGGGGCAGCGGCAGGGTGATCAGCTGTGAGGCGACGAGGGGGCTGCGAGAGCGCTTTCTCCGAGCGCTTCAGGAACGCTTGCCCTGCCTCTACTGCAGCCCCCTTGCTGGAAGTCTGGGACAAAAGCGCTCCAAGCGAAGGGGCTGCGAGAGGGGCGGGGCGGGCATTCCCGAAGCCCGCGGAGAAAGCCCTCTCTCGCAGCTCCCTGGCTGGCTGGCAGCGCTTTCATCCCGCAGCCGCCACCGCCGCGAGAGAAGTCGCGCCCCAAGGCAGGAGGCGGAGGAGGAGGAGAGGGGGGCGGATCGGGCGGGCGGGGGGCAGGGCTGAGAAGCCAGGGGCGTGTTTGGCTGGAGGCACCGTGGGGGAGGCAGGGGCGACCGCGGCTCCCTTTCTTCCTACTGCCGCACCTCCCCCCCCCGGTGGGCTGGCAGAGGGATGGGGAGCACGCGCCCATGGAAAAGGGCGCGCGCGGGGGTATTTGGGGGTGCGCGCCTGCTCACGGGCGCAACTTACAGGGAACGGTGCTTCCAAGTATCTCTTATAATTGGTCCTTTGCCCTGAATGTTATTTATTATTAAAGAATCACTTTAATAAAGCTATTCTATCCAGTGGTGGGTTGTAAATCATTTTGTCACTGATTTGTGTCTGCACATGCATATAGACGCAACACTTCTGCACAAGCTCAGAAGCGCCCCGGGTTGGTGGACAGAGCCTCCCTCCGGTGGCACTACCGGTTCTAAAAATCGTTCCGAAACAGAAGCAACGCACCGTTAATTCTTTTTTTTACTGAGTATTAACATTTAAAAAGGTATAAAAATACAAAATACAAATGAACAACAAACAAAACAAACAATACATTTACAAAATATACGTATAAAACCTCTTACATCAGTAGTGGCGAACCTTTTTTCCCTCGGGTGTCGAAAGAGCGTGTGCACATGCTATCACGCATGCTCATAATTCAATGCCTGGGGAGGGCAAAAACAGTTTCCCCTGCCCCCCAGAGGCCCTCTGGAGGCCAGAAACGGCCTGATTTGGTGGGCCAGTAGGCTTGTGTTTCACCCTCTCCTGGCTCCAAAGGCTTCCCTGGAGCCAGAGGAAGGTAAAAAACACCCTCCCCCCATCCCCCCAGAGGCTCTGTGGAAGCCAAAAACTTCCTCCAAGAGCCTATGTGTGAACCAAAAATTAGCTGGCTGGCACACATATGCATGTTGGAGCTGAACTAGGGCAATGGCTCGCATGCCAGCAGATATGGATCTGCGTGCCACCTGTGGCATCCGTGCCATAGGTTCATCATCACTGTCCTAGGTACTTCTACAGTATCGCTGGTGATAGGTGCCATCTATAGTACATTTTATAGAGATTTTCCTTGTATGAGGCTGCCTTAGTCAGTTTATAATTTTTACTCCAGATTTTTTCCCATTGATCCAAATTTATGTTATATCCAAAATTTTGGCCCAACTAATCATGTAACCCTTAACAATTTCTTCCTCCATTTTATAGTTTAGTAAATATTTATAATTTTTTGCTATCATTTTCCCCTAGTACCCAATAGAATCTGATTTCTGATTTAGTATGATTTCTCTTTTGCTATTCCAAATTTCTTTTTATCTTCTTTTAATCTAGATTTAATCTGATAGTATGGCCACCAATCAATTTTGATTCCTTGTTGATTTAGAGTTTCAATGTCTTTAAAATATCCTTGAATGTCCAAAATTTCTGCGTATCTAACCATTTTATGTTTGTCTATTAAATTATTGCTTCCATACTTGAAAACAATGTCGGAATTTCTTTATAGTGTTGATGTTTTATTTTAGCTCAAATTATATGTAGGGATTTTCTGATCTTATGATTTTGGAAATAAGAGTGTTTTTTATGTTTCTTGTCCCATAGGAACCCATGCCATATAATCTGTAGATCATGTCCCTCGAGCATTAATATTCTTTTATTACTGTGAGAGCTACAGGTTTTCTTGGATTTATTTCATAGTACTCTAGTCTATCCAAAATCATTCTCATATTATTTTTGATGTGCCTATTGGGAAGGAAACCATTTTGGTCAGAATAAGTTTATTGATTATATTTTTAAACCTCTCAGCCATTAATTGTCACAAATATCTTGTAGTTAACATTCAACAGCGAGATTGGCCTATAATTTTGTATCTTTTGTTTTTCTGATTTATCTTGGGAGATTAATATTATTGTTGATTCTACCTAAGTTTTAGGTAATTCTCCCTTGTTTAAAACTCACTAAATGTTGCCAATATTAATTTTTTTAATGGGTTCAGTAGGTCCTTATAACATTCTACTGGAATACCATCTGACCCTGGTATTTTATTATTCTTTGTTTTTGCATTGCTTTTTCTAATTCTAAGATTGTTATTTCTTCATTTAATATGTTTCTATTTAATTATATAATCGATAATACACTTGTTTGTTGTAGATACATTTTTATATCTTCTTATCTTATTTCCTCTTTTTTGTATAGTTCACTGAAATATCTACGTATTATGTCTTTCACCCCCTCTATTGTTATTTTCATATTACCCTTCCATCTTCTAATTGATGTATGAATTTTTCTTCTTTTTCTATTCTTAGTTTGTACGCCAACCACCTGCCCGGTTTGTTTGCATGATTGAAGTAATTCTGTTTAGATCTTTTGGGGTGTTTTTTGTGCCAATTCCTCTTGTATATAGATTGATTCAGTGTTTAACAAGTTCCTTTTCTTCCCTTATTTTATCTTTTAAAGGTTCCATTTGTTGTTTATATTCCAGATCTCCAATCTTCTTTTGCAGTTCATTAATTTGCTTAGTTTTATTCTTATTTCTCTTTCTGTTATATGCTGTGGTTAGATGCTTGATATATTATTATTATTATTATTATTATTATTATTATTATTATTATTATTTAGATTTGTATGCCGCCCCTCTCTGCAGACTTGGGGCGGCTCACAACAACAATAGAACAATGTACAACAAATCTAATAATTTAAAAATCACTAAAAAACCCTTATTAAAAATCAAAAACATACACACAAACATACCATGCATAAACTATATAGGCTCGGGGGAGATGTCTCAATTCCCCCATGCCTGATGGCAGAGGTGGGTTTTAAGGAGTTTACGAAAGGCAAGGAGAGTGGGGGCAGTTCTAATCCCTGGGGAGAGCTGGTTCCAGAGGGTCAGGGCTGCCACAGAGAAGGCTCTTCCCCTGGGTCCCGCCAAACGACATTGTTTAGTCAATGCGACACGGAGAAGGCCAACTCTGTGGGACCTAACCGGTCCCGGAGATATTCTGGTCCGATGCCATGAAGGGCTTTATAGGTCATAACCAACACTTTGAATTGTGACTGGAAACGGATCAGCAACCAATGCAGACTGTGGAGTGTTGGTGTGACATGGGCATACCTAGGGAAACCCATGATTGCTCTCGCAGCTGCATTCTGCATGATCTGAAGATTCCGAACATTCTTCAGAGGTAGCCCCATGTAGAGAGCATTACAGTAGTCGAACCTCGAGGTGATGAGGGTATGAGTGACTGTTAGTAGTGAGTCCCAGTCCAGATAGGGCCGCAACTGGTGCACCAGGCGAACCTGGGCAAACGCCCCCCTCGCCACAGCTGAAAGATGGTTCTCTAATGTAAGCTGTGGATTGAGGCGGATGCCCAAGTTGCGGATCTTCTCGGGGGGGGGGTGTCAATAATTCCCCCCCCCCAAGGTTATGGATGGACAGATGGAATTGTCCCTGGGAGGCAAAACCCACAGCTACTCCGTCTTATCAGGGTTGAGTTTGAGTCATCACTTCCACTGCTTCGTTGACTTTGTTGATATATGCTTTGGTAGTGTTCCACAGATTCTGGGTTGTAGTTTCCTGGTTCCAGTTCTCTTTCATAAAAAAGGCTAGTTCTTTTTCCATATAGTTAATATAGTTCTTTTCTTTAATTATTGCTTGATTCATAATCTATCTATTATATCTCTTTTCCCCCTTTATTTATTTATTTATTAGATTTATATGCCGCCCCTCTCTGTAGACTCAGGATTGTGACAGGATTGTGATCAGACCATATATGTGGCTTTATTTTGATTTCTTGTATATTGTTTAATGTTACAACATCAGTCCAGACCTATTCCCATATCTATTCTTGACCATGAATTCTGTGGGACAGAGTAGTATTTGAACTGGTTCTTATCAGGGTAATTTTCTCTTCAGGCATCTCGAAGGTTAAATTCCCTTGCCAATTCAAAGAAGGAACATGGTACTGCCTTTCTTTCACATAATTTTTTATTTACTGATCTATAGTCCAATTTATTATCTATTATTACATTGAAGTCCCCTACTATATATATACAGTACTGTACTTTCTTTTTCTAGTTTAATTATTTGTTTATGAAGTTCCTTATAGTATTCCTTTTGTTGGTTATTATGGGCATAAATTACAAGTAATATCGTTTTCTGATTTATTTGAATCTCTATAATAAGTGTTCTACCTTCTCTATCTTGGTATATTTGTTTTGGCTTTAACCAATTTTTAATGTATACTGCAGCCCCCCTTTTCTTAAACTCATCTAATGACATGAACAATTTCCCTAGTTTTGGAGGTCCTATGTTCTTTTTTAACATGTACCTTCTGTATACAAATTATATGTAATTTTTGGTTTTGGAATTTATTAAATGTTTGTCTTCTTTTAATCAGGGAATTTAACCCATTTATGCTGACTGATAGGATTTTAACCACATTTTCCATTTTACTATTTGGCTGTTGCTCTCATTAATCTTCCGCTTCGAATCTCTATTTGGATTTTGTTTCATTCTTTCTCTCTCTCTGTATTTCCTTATTCTTCTACTTTGTTCTTCTTGGCTTTGCAATTCCAGTTCTATACTGCTCTCACCTTCTTGTTCTAGGTACTGCTCAATAAATTGATTGGCTTTCTCTATTGTATCTATTTTTGTCTTTTTATCTTTCCACGTAATAAGGAGTCCCTCCGACATCTAAATGGGATTTCTTTTCTTATCAATTTGGTTGTGAGGTATTGGAAATCTCTTCATTTCTCTCTAATTCTTCTTGGAATCTGTTTAAGGACTATGATATGTTTTCCTTTATAGGTTATTTGTCCTGTCCTTCTGGGTTTGTAAATCTCGTCTCTCATATTTTTTTTGTAAATTGGATGTGTATTTCCCTTGATAATCCGTGTTTCTATCCCATTTTTCTAGTTGTACAATCTCGCATCAAACTTTATGCTTATATTTCTAAGCAACAAATCTAGGATATTGATAAAAATAATGATTCTTGAAAAGGCTGAAAATTGTCCAGGATGGTTATTAATTACTATGTTGCTTTTGTATTTCATTTTCTATAAAGCTGCATCTATTGGGAAGAGCTTTTAAGAACATAAGCAAATAGCAATAGTACTTGACTTATATACCACTTCCCAGTGCTTTACAGCCCTCTCTAAGCAGTTTACAGAGTCAGCATATTGCCCTCAACAATCTGGGTCCTCATCGTACTGGCCTCAGAAGGATGGAAAGCTGAGTCAATCTTGAGCCGGTTGAATTGCTGGCAATCGGCAGAATTAGCCTGCAATACTGCATTCTAATCACTATGTCAGTATGCAAATGTATCAGGTTTAATCCAGGGTGGGTTCTAACTTACCTTGCCACTGCTTTGCTTCTTGCTGTTCCGTGTGGCCACACTTCATGCACACATACATGTACAGTGTCAAAAATTTGCATTTAAAAAAAAAGAAAGTTAAATACATGACAGCACATGTACACTGCCGGTCACTTGGCTTGTGCGCATGCTCAGAAGAAAAAAATAAGCAAAAAATTCCCAAAATCAATATTTTTTCCCAACCTCCCTCTCAAAAGATGGCAGCGTCCATGGACCATCACTGACAGAACCAGCTCTGTGATGTTACCAGTGGTTGGCTACTGCTTCTATAGAAACAGTGTGAACCAGGAGATATCTGGTTTAATCATATCTATTTTGGTTTTATATTTGGCCTCAATTTAAAACAAGAATAACACAGAAAAACTTCTTAAACAGTTTTTATACTCACCCTCATTTCTCCCAAATTTTGGGAAAACTGGCCCTTATCTCTATTTTTTAAATGCCTATTCCTTTGTCTCATCTCCAGTCCATAGCAGAGGCAAGTTCATTTAGCAGTTCCAGTTTTCAAGTACAAATATTTGAGCAATTTATGAGGGTTATCCAGAAAGTGAGGTTACAAGATTTTTTTAAAATACAAAGAATGAATATATTGTAATAAAATTTACATGAATTGTAGCATAGGTATTGAAGAATACTGAGGCAGTCAGCTCTTTTTAAAATTCTTTATTCTCGGCAGCAGAAAAGAACATTGCAATAGTGACTTCAGCTCTAGACGCGACTGACTGAAAACAGTGTCAGCTCGCCTCTTTTATACTTTCATTTTCCCGCTTAAACACAACTGTCACTTTCTTAACCAATCATATTGTAGCAATCCACATTCAACTATTTACATTACCCCAATGCATATTCAACAGGTATTACATTATTTTTCTACATAATCACCATTCTATTCAATACATTTTTTTATCTGTGGGATGAGTTTTTTGATATCTGTGTCCTAGAAGTCTCCCGCTGCCTTTTTCAGCCAGTTTGTCACTTCGATTTTCACCTCGTCATCGGAAAAGTGTTTTCCACCAAGGTGTTCCTTCAGTTGACATTCCATATCCATTTTGTCATATGCATTTGTCTTGGCATTACATTCTCTCCATAAACTGAAATGATTTCGTGACGAATCGCAGCAGCGTTCATGCCCTTAGCATTCAGGTAGTGTATTACAGTGCGCACTTTGTGCTTGGTGGGAAACGGAATGAGTACGCTCATCTCTAACCTTCACCACAATGCCAGTGACCACTGGCAATGCTCATTCGCTTCCACTGACTTCCCACTACGTTATAGTAATACCAACGTCTCCCAAGAACATTCCCCGTGAGAGCTACGTGCCTTATATCCTTACTTTCTGGATAACCCTTGTATACTGTGGATAGAATCTAACACACCTCACCATTTTTATGTGGTCCTGATCAGTGATGGGCTCGTATGGGAATGGTCAGGAACGCAGTTCCCGTAGCAAAATTTCGAGCTCCACTCCAGAGCATCCAATTTGCACTGAAAGATGTTGAAACAAAATGCATAAGCCACGCCCACAGTGTGGTAGTAAAAATTTGGGTAGCCTATCACTGGTTGTGATGCAATGAAAAGTAAAGAACAGCACATGTGGCCATCTTCATTATAGTGAGACAATAAGATTCAGTGATTATGGCAGAAAATTTTGGGCTTTTAAAAATTATTATGAAATGTATATGCAGCTCATCCCTGCCAAGAGGCAAATTAGGGGCTTACAACAAGTAAAAGGAACAAAATAAAACATTGCAATATTAAAATAATAAATATTAGTAGAAAAATTAACTTTAAAATTGACAAAGGATGCAAGCTACACCTAGGGTAGAAGTACAGTAGAATCTTCTTTTAGCTTATGCCATTTGGTGGCTCAAGACCAGGTGAATAAACTTTAATGTCCCCTCTGCGTAGTTCCTTGCGTGTTAATGTCCTCTGAACTGAATTTGCACAGACTTACGTAGCTGCATGATTAAGTTCTAGTAACATCCAGTGATACTTCTTTCACATGCTAATCATGTCAGGGCATGTGAAGAGAATGTAAAGGAAATAATCATGAGCTGATGAATTAATGCAGGTTTGCAGTCTGATGCATAGGCAAGCAATCTAAAAGGCAATCCGTTGTCAGTTATGATGTTATATCTTATCACCCCTATATGTGATGCTTTCAATATAGTACCAGTGAAAAAAAGGGAAGCTTTTATTCTTCAAGTGCTTTTATCTAAATATGTACAGGTGTAATGTAGGGGAGGAAAAAAATGGGGCGGGGGGGGGGGAGAGGAGCAGAGGGAAAGGATGAATGAACAAATTCATAAATGAATAGAGGTGTCCCAATCACAGAGGCTGATTCTTAAAGTATCAAAGTATTTTTCTTAATACATTAGTGGTTTCATTAATACATGTAGTGACTGAATGTAGACTGCCATTCCAGACAGTCTACATTCAGCTCTTATTTAAATATATTCACATGGAAAAGAAGAAAATATTTACACAACCAAAAATGTTCAATGAGCTATTCAGTTATTCAACATGGAAAATACACCAGGTTTGACTTAACTTTAATCCAGGAGTCCCCAATCTGTCTGTTTACAACTGGGCCACATGAGTGGCTGGCTGGTGCACACGCATGCACACATATGCACAACCCCACTCATGCAAGCATTGTGGGGCTCCCGGCCCAACTCGTGTGAGCATTGCCAGTGTTTGCAGCCCCACTTGAATGGGTGTTATGGACACTTGTGACCAGTGAAGGGCTACTAAAAATTTTACTACCACACTGTGGGCGTGGCTTATGCAGGACACCCTGCATTTTCTTTCAACATCTTTCAATGCAAACTGGGTGTTCTGGGGTGGAGCTCCATTTTTTCCTACTCCACTGGGTTTCCACCCCCCCGTCCGGGCAGTAGCCCACCCCTGCTTGTGACCTGAGTGTGCACACGTGCACCTGCCCTCTCATCCCACAGACCGTCCCTTTCTTTCCCCTACTGCCCCCCTCTGGGCCATCAACCTACTTTAATCTATTATCCTTGTAAAATTATTAAGAACTATTAAAATTAACTCAAGTCATTTGTTAACACATGGCAGTCAACTTTTGTAATTTTTTTAATTAATTAGATTTGTTGTTGCATTGTTTATATTGTTTCTTGTGAGCTGCCTCGAGTCTTCGGAGAAGGGAGGCATACAACAACAACAGTAATAATTATAATAATAACAACAAAACAACAACAACAACAACAACAACTTTGGCAGACTCAGTTCTTCAAAAATGTCTGCTTTTACAGACATGGAAGGCTTTTACACAGTAAGTACACAAATGCTGAAAATAATTATTTGGCCAATTTTGCTAAAACGTTGAAGTTGTTACAGCCATGGAGGAAGCTTCAGATACATACATTTGACATTTATTATATCAATTTACCAAATCAAGCAGTAGAAATGAAACCATTTCTCACAGGTTTAACTAATATTTATTTATTTATTTATTTGGCCAACTTATATGCCTCTCTTCTTAGCAAGCAATTCCCGCTAGGGAACAATATTTAAAATCACATCTACCAAATTTAAAGCACATAAAAAATAAGAGAGATACAGAAATTACTAACAGAACCAGGTGATGGGTCTCTTCATGTACATGGGGCTCAAGGCCTGGGCAGAAAATGAAATCTTTAGTGCCTTACGAAAGACCAGCAGAGCCATGGCCAATGTTTAGAAAGAGAACAGTTATTATAGCTAGCCCTTGTTTAACAACCACAAATTGGCATTAGCAACTTGGTCCTTAGGCAAAGCTGTTGCTAAGTGAAACAGCACAATTTTACTGCCATTTTCTTTTGCTTTATAGACTCGTGAAGGTTGTAAAAGCATGGACTGGTTGCAAAGTTACATTCCATCCCTTTTAACTGCAAATGGTCCCTATAGGAGGCAGTCACTAAATGATAACTACCTGTATGATTTTTATCTAAAATGTTCTTAAAGTTAATATAATGCAAATTATATTTAACTAAAAAGAATGACTTGAGGGTGTGTAAGATGTTTCACTCATCAGAATTGTCCACCCAACCAGGACAGGCTGGGATGAATGTGGTCAGAGCTTCTTTCTTTGGTTGTGCTGCCACCTTCTTTCTTCATCCCCCACCCCCCAAAGCAAAGAGGAAGGCAGCCAGAAAGTTGAAGTCTTTCACTCTTTTCTGTTAAGAAAAACTAATCTAAGCCCACTGGTAATAAGTTTATAGATATCTGTGACATGTTGTCAGAGCACATTCTCCAGGACACAAAGTGGCATCAAAAAGATGTTTTAAATAGAATTTCCTTTATTCCTCTGTGCAACAGCAGAAGAGAAACATAGATGAATATTCAGTTTACAAACAGAGGACTGGACTCAAAAACTAAACTAAAGAAAATAGAGAAGTTTATTCAAAATGGAGACTGAATTTTACGGGAAAATAATGACGAAAATAATGGGTCAAAGCTTTAAGCATATCCAGAATTAATTCTAAACTCTTGCCTAGTATAATAAATTACTTTAGGATGCAACTCGACAACCACATTAACATGCAACGCATCAGTCCTAGAGCCATTTAAAAAAAAAAAAAAACACTGGTGGAAAAGTGACTGCCATGATGCAAAGTTCTGTTCTTCCTCAGTAATCAGCCCAACAAGAGGTGCTATTATTACAGTTTTAATGCCTGCAAGTTACCAACTGGGAGTTCCTCCTGGTTGAATTTCTCTTCCCGTTAATCATAATCTGCTGGTAGAAAAAGCAACTACTCACTGTCCCAAAGAGGGACAGTGGAGGCAACTGGACTTCCTTGTTTTTTTCTTGTGAAGCTGTTTCAATTCTCATCCAAGAAGCTTTTTCAGTTCTGACAGGATAGTGGGAATGGAAGGATTTATACATTCCTTGCAGACAGCTGGATATTTGCATCCTTTTAGAGCAGTGTTTCTCAACCTTGGCCGCTGGAAGATGTGTGGACTTCAACTCCCAGAATTCCCCAGCTAGCTCCACACATCTTCCAGCGGCCAAGCTTGAGAAACACTGTTTTAGAGGCTCTTGAAACACTTGGAGTTACAGTATATCTATGTCCTCAGGGCCACCTGAATAGTGGTTCTGGTCCTGTAGTCTGCAATACTTTCCCCTGGAAATTCATTCCTATTCCTACACCATTCTAAGGGTATTCATCCCAAATTATATAGCTAAAAGTCTGTAGAGATTCTCAGTAATCCACGTCACGGGACAACCATGACTTGGATAACTGAGAACTTCTACAGCAGTGGTTCTCAACCTTTCTAATACCATAATCCCTTGTTACAGTTCCTCATGTTGTGGTGACCCCTATCCCTAAGTCTAGCTCCAATTCTCCCAACAGAGCTTTAAGATGATTGGCAGGAAGGTCAGAAGGACATCCCCACTGTAAACGCCTGTTTGGCTGGATTGTAAAAATACATTCCAAGGCACCAGAATTGAAGCTTTAATTTCTAACACCATGGGAAATTTGTCTTTTCCCATGGTCTTAGGCGACACCTGTGAAATGATTGTTCAACTCCCAAAGGGGTCCCAACCCCCAGGTTGAGAACCACTGCTCTGCAGATTTTCAACTACTCACTGTTCTTCTTAACCTGTGGCTGGAGCTGGGGGGAAGAGGTTCTGCTGCAAGAGCGGCTAGCCCTTCACCAACTCACAGAACAAGGGATGGATTTGCAGGAGTTCCATGGGATGGTAGAAGCTGCCCAGGAAAGCAGTGGGGAAATGCCTGTTACAAGAAGTCTATGCTGTTTTCTACATATCATTTTTTTTTTCTTCAGCATGTTTTATAAGGATGGTGAGGGTTATGGATTTTTTTCCCCTTTGCACTGCTCCAGAAATTCCAAAGCAGCAAATAAGCAATGACCTGTCACATCCACATGCCTAGGAGCCATAGCACATCCTTGTATTAATGCACACATTTATTGAGGTTCATTAGTTATCCAAACATGTAAACAATCTAATGATTTCATCATCTTTAGCAGAACAGTGTTTTGGCTCCAAGCTCTTGCTTTGATTGCCTGAGTGTCAAGAAAAACACTAGAGTCTGATTAATGGCATACAAACAAACTTTATTTATTTATTTATTAGATTTGTATGCCGCCCCTCTCCGTAGACTCAGGGCGGCTAACAACAGTAATAAAACAACATAGAACAAATCCCGCCAGATGACATTGTTTAGTCGACGGGACCCAGAGAAGGCCAACTCTCTGGGACCTAACTGGTCGCTGGGATTCATGTGGCAGAAGGCGGTCCTGGAGATATTCTGGTCCGATACCTTGAAGGGCTTTATGGGTCATAACCAACACTTTGAATTGTGACAGGAAACTGATCGGCAACCAATGCAGACTGTGGAGTGTTGGTGTGACATGGGCATATTTAGTGAAGCCCATGATTGCTCTCGCAGCTGCATTCTGCACGATCTGAAGTTTCCGAACACTCTTCAAAGGTAGCCCCATGTAGAGAGAGTGTGTTGGACACTTCTCTTCTTCTTGGTTATTGATTAGATCTCATGGCTATCTCATGGTTATGCTTGGTGGTACATCTTCAGAGTTTTCACACAGAAAGTACACACATTGACCAGAGGTAGTAGAATACTAGATATCATCAAGAATGGCATAGATTCCTCATTATTTCATGGGAAATAATACAAACAATAATGTGAATTCAAGACTGGTTCCATAATGTTGCTTTTCATAATAGGATTAAACAACATCCTACTTTCTTAATGGAATCCACGACAGAATTAAAACCTATAGGACATCTCAATCAAAGGCTTAAAAATATTTTTAAAGTGGACATTCCTGGGATATTTCAGACATGAATTAAAGAACTGGAACGTCCCATATTGTCACATCAATGCACTCATATTCTTAAAAATGTTAAAATGGTATCAACACATCTGAAATTAAGGTTGATTCATAAAAAATGAATCAAACTTATATTGGACAACTCAGATAATATATTTGAAAGGATGAGAATCAGATTTTGTTATGCTGCTGGAAGTGAAAATACAGTAATACCTTGTCTTACAAACTTAATTGGTTCCGGGACGAAGTTCGTAAGGTGAAACGTTCGTAAGATGAAACAATGTTTCCCATAAGAATCAATAGAAAAGCGAATAATGAGTGCAAGCCCCAAACTCACCCCTTTTGGCCATTACTGCCGGCATTTGGATCCATGTTCAGGGATGGGGGGCAGGGAGGGGGGTGGATGTGACATTCCTGGTGCTGCTGCTTCTTCTCAAAGGGAAACCACCGCTGCCACCGCCAGTATCCTCTTGTCCTGGCCAGAGGAATGGAATCCACCAGGATGTGGCAGCCCCACCCTTTGGGAGGGTGAGGCTGGAGCAGTGGGGCAGTCATGGGAGGCCCCCTGCATTGTTTGGGGGCTCAGTACCAGGGCTGTCAGCGAAGATGCTGGCTCAGCGAAAGCGCTCCCAGCGAAGGGACTGCGAGAGGGTTTTCTCTGGGTGCTTCGGGAACACACGCCCCGCCCCTCTCACAGCCCCTTCACTGGCAGAGCTTTCATCCAGGGCTGTCAGCGAAGGGGTTGCAGGAGAGGCGGGGGCAGGCGTTCCCGAAGTGCTCGGAGAAAGCACTCTCTCAGCCGCTTCGCTGTGAGTGTTTTTGCAGAGCGCTTTGGGAACGCCCATCCCGCCCCTCTCGCAGCCCCTTCACTGGGAGCACTTTCGTCCAGAGCAAGAGGTTGCCCTGCATCTTTAAAAGTTGCCCAAAGGAGAACATACAGTTGCTATACTGCCCTTTTTCAGCCTCTTACCTGCCAAGGAGGGGGGCAGATCTCTATCTTGGCCCCCTGACTCCCCCCTAACCCTGCACCAGCTCACGCAGCACCTCTGCAGGTCCTCCAGAAAAATGGCATTCCCCTCCTTTGAGAGGTGAGTGCCGTCGGCTCTGTGGAGCCAGGGAGTGTCAAATTTGATATGGGAGTGTGCTACTACAATGCCCCCCAATTCTTGCACGGTCTTGCCAATGGCACTGTTAGCCTTCCTTCTGGCTCTGTCCACAGCTCTCAGGGATAAGGCGTTCCAACACACAATCCTGGGCTGGATCTCAGACCATATCACACATCTGCTAAACAAATATTCCCTCACCACTGTCAAAACGTTCACTAAGGCTGCATTACTGTTACTGTTAGTCTTCCCGTCGTTCCCATCACCCATCTCCTCCCACTTATGACTTTATGACTGTAAGTTGTTGCTTGTATCTTTACAATACATAGTAATATTGTTGAGAAGGTGGTGGCGCTCCAGCTCCAGCGGTCCTTGGAAGAAGCTGATTATCTAGGTCTTCAACAGTCAGGATTCAGGCCCGGCTACAGCACGGAAACTGCTTTGGTTGCGCTGATGGATGATCTCTGGCGGGCCCGGGACAGGGGCTCATCCTCTGTCCTGGTGCTTCTTGACCTCTCAGCGGCTTTCGATACCATCGACTATGGTATCCTTCTGCGCCGGCTGGAGGGGTTGGGAGTGGGAGGCACTGTTCTTCAGTGGTTCTCCTCCTACCTCTCTGGTCGGTCGCAGTCGGTGTTAGTGGGGGGTCAGAGGTCGACCTCTAGGTTACTCCCTTGTGGGGTGCCTCAGGGGTCGGTCCTCTCCCCCCTACTATTTAATATCTACATGAAACCACTGGGTGAGATCATCCAAGGGCATGGGGTGAGGTATCATCAATATGCAGATGATACCCAGCTTTACATCTCCACCCCTTGTCCAGTCAGCGAAGCAGTGGAAGTGATGTGCCGGTGCCTGGAGGCTGTTGGGGTCAGGATGGGTGTCAACAGACTCAAGCTCAACCCGGATAAGACGGAGTGGCTGTGGGTTTTGCCTCCCAAGGACAATTCCATCTATCCGTCCATCACCCTGGGGGGGGAATCACTAACCCCCTCAGAGAGGGTTCGCAACTTGGGCGTCCTCCTCGATCCACAGCTCACATTAGAGAAACATCTTTCAGCTGTGGCGAGGGGGGCGTTTGCCCAGGTTCGCCTGGTGCACCAGTTGCGGCCCTATTTGGACCGGGAGTCACTGCTCACAGTCACTCATGCCCTCATCACCTCGAGGCTCGACTACTGTAATGCTCTCTACATGGGGCTACCTCTGAAAAGTGTTCGGAAACTTCAGATTGTGCAGAATGCAGCTGCGAGAGCTATCATGGGCTTTCCTAAATATGCCCATGTCACACCAACACTCCGCAGTCTGCATTGGTTGCCGATCAGTTTCCGGTCACAATTCAAAGTGTTGGTTATGACCTATAAAGCCCTTCATGGCACCGGACCAGAATATCTCCGGGACTGCCTTCTGCCACACGAATCCCAGCGACCAGTTAGGTCCCACAGAGTTGGCTTTCTCCGGGTCCCGTCAACTAAACAATGTTGGTTGGTGGGACCCAGGGGAAGAGCCTTCTCTGTGGCGGCCCCGACCCTTTGGAACCAACTTCCCCCGGATATCAGAGTTGCCCCCACCCTCCTAGCCTTTCGTAAGCTCCTTAAAACCCACCTCTGTCGTCAGGCATGGGGGAATTGACATTTTTCCTCCCCCTAGGCTTATAAAATTTATGTATGGTATGCTAGTATGTATGGTTGGTTTCTAAACTGGGTTTTTTTAAAAATTAACTTAAATTAGATTAGATTTGTTTACATTGTATTATTGTTGCTGTGAGCCGCCCCGAGTCTGCGGAGAGGGGCGGCATACAAATCTGACTAATAAATAAATAATAAATAAATAAATATTGATTGCTTCCTGATTGTTTATTTGTACCCTATGACAATCATAAAGTATTGTACCTCATGGTTCTTGACAAATGTATCTGTTCTTTTATGTACACTGGGAGCATAAGCCCCAATGACAAATCTCTTGTGTGTTCAATTACACTTGGCCAATAAAGAATTCTATTCTATTCCATTCCATTCTATTGTATTCTATTTTTGCGTTGTTTGTTTTCTCTATTACTTATGGAGCTTTAGAGCAAAAGGGGGAAAGCCTGAGTAACAAGGAAGTAGAGATGACGACATCAGCACAAGGGATGAAGTCGACAGGCAACTGTGGAAGGGCTACTGGAAGGCAGAGAGGAAAAGGTTACAAGGAGAATCTTGGAGGAGAGCTGGAATGTATTGTGGGTAGATATGAGCAAACACAATGATGGGAATGGGTACCAGGAAGAAAAAGAAAAGAGCCCACCAGGGATAAATAGGGGTGAAAAGAGGAGGATGGGACAATACATAGGGGAACATATGAGACTACAAGAACTACATTACCCATAATCTTCCCATCCACTCATGTGACAAAACTGAATGCCACTGAATAGAAATGTTACGAATGTTTTCCCAGCGCAGAGTGATTTTAATGAGTCTTGGCAGACCATATTCAGGGCTGCTATTTATACCAGAGAAGAGTCCATTTTGGCAGATCCGTTCCCATAATATTTTTTGGCAGAGTTCTTTTACATCCCTTTAGCAATCATCAAGGAGATTCGTTTCACTGCTATGGGGTTGCACCGACACACACAAAAAGTTAAACGACTGTATGTTTCACGACTACCAAAACCACGAAATATTCAAAGTATAAGGGAGCAGATCAAAGAACAGCTCGCTTATCCGCTGCTTTTTCTTTTTTAGGAATGCTTATCTTTGCTCTTGTGATAAGTGGATCTTATTTAAGGGCAGTGTTTTTTCTCAGGAGACGTATCTTAATCTTATCTGACTTATCATATAGTCAGACATACTTCACATCTATCTCATGCCATACTCATACTAGTGCAGAAGGGTGATTCAGAAGCACAGCTCTCTGACCACTTGGTCACCACAAGACAGATCTAGGAATAAACATGTGCCATGAGCCATAGCTAGCATTCCTAGGTGAAGCTTCTAGCTCCGTGGGCAAATCATAGGAGGAATAATAAGGTCCTCAGGCAACATAAGTCATAGGAGGAATAATAAGGTCCTCAGGCAACATAAGAAAATAATAATAATATTAGAGCAACTTATGAGATGAAAGAGGGGAACTCAGCAGTCAGTTCCTCTGGTCTTGTCCTTATATCCTCACCTGTATCTGTTCAAAGGCGTTACTAGCTGAAAAACAGAATAATATAATCCAAATATATAATTTAAATATAGAAAATGCAACTCCCTCTCTTACTAGACAGTTGTAAAAAGCCAATCCCCCAAAAAGCATTTGGTATGCAGGATTTTGGCACAGTTCTTACTAAGAAAACAAACTGATTATCTAGGTTACACAAGACCTTTTTTTTTGGCTGGGTTCACATGATTAAATCCTTCTTTAAACAAAAATCAAAATAAAAGCGCATCTAAAAAAATTGAAGGAGTAAGGAGAAAAGTTAAAGGAGTAAGGAGTATGCATAAAAGAAATAGTAATCTTAATACTAAATCTTAATAATAATCTTTTACCTCTGTTACATTTCAGACTATACATGTACAGATGCAGTTAAAATTTATGTGGCTTTCTGGAAGTATAGTTACCCTATTTTTGGTGTATAAGACGCACCTTTTTACCTCAAAAAAGTGCTTAATAATTGGGTGCGTCTTATACATAGGATGTTGCTGAGGCTGCCTAGGAGCCCTTGATGGGAGGCCAGCAGCTCAGCCCCGTAGATGGGCAGGGTGCCGGGTGTTAACAGCAGAGGGCGCCATCTTTGGAATTCCCGAGCTTCCCTCCCGCGGGAGACCGGCAGGCATTGGACAAGGAGCCCTCCTAGCAGGCTGAAAATTGACTTGGGTGAGCAGCTCTGCCACGCACAAGGTTAAACACCAGCAGCAAAACGTCGCTTTCCAGGCAGCTGTCCGGGGCCTCCGACTGGCGGCAACTTCTGAGGCGGCTCCAGTAGCAAAGGAGGATTGGCTGAAGCTTCATCCCTGCCAGCCATACAGTCAACACTAGAAAGCCACTTGGGCAGGTTGTAGCCCACTCTCCCTTAGCCAGAGCCACCAGTAACCCCATGGCCAGTGACAGGTCCTGGGGGACGGGCTTATCCAGTCTCCAGAGCACCACTGCCGCCACTCCCACCATGGAAAGGCAGCCAAGGGGAAAAGTCTTAGAGAAGAAAACAAAGGGAACTTCACACCGCCATAGAGAAAAGTTCAAAGCTTCCAAGCACTTCCAGTCTGAAGCCAACCAGTTTTCTAACCCAAGCGGCCCAACCAAAAAATTGAATCATCATCGGAACGGAAAGATGCAAATAGCTACCTCTAATAAGCAATGCTGGAGCCGGCAGTGCAGAATAGATAAAGGGGGGGGGGGGGATAAGATGTGTTCCCAGTTTATAACTTCCAGGTAAATCTTGCGGCTTGTTAAAGCCTTCTCTCCCAAGGAAAATGGGAGTTTAGCTGAATCTTTAGTGCTCTAAAATGGGGGTCTCCAACCTGGGCAACTTTAAGACTTGTGGACTTCAACTCCCAGCAAAGGTGGCTGAGGAACTCTGGGAGTTGTAGTTCACAAGGTTGGAGGTCCCTGCTCTAGAAACACTCATTTTAAGGAGTATTTCAGGTTTATCAATTCTAATTTCTGAGCTAGCATGGTGGAGGAATTCTGGGAGTTGAAGTCCACAAGTCTTGAAGCTGTCAAGTTTGAAGTTTGTAAAAAGTGTACATGGTTTAAAAAAGTATACATGGTTGTAAAAATTATTCTGCTACACTGGTATTTTATTAAACAATAGACCTGAGCATTAAGAATAGGGTTATTCATTAACTCTTCCCCTTCTGATTCAGATGAACCTCTGGCTGGAGATCTGACTGACTCCATTCCACTCTCTGTCTCTCCAGTCCCTTCCTGCTCCATTTCTCTCCCTGTCTCTGCTTCTGGTTCACTGTCTGATTCATCCTCCAGCCAGACTGGTCTTCTGTGAACAGACGGCCCCCACTCCTCTGCGTCAAAATCAGCAGCCAAAGGAGCTGGCCTGAAGCCAACCACAACACTGGCCAGCTGGCCTATCTCACTCAGCTGAGGGTTAGGAAGCTGATAATAAGTTGCTAGGCTTAACAGGCTCTGCACTGTTTGCTGCAAGGAGGTAAGTTGCTGGGAGGCAGAGGCCAAAGGGTGGGGGTGACTGGGAGCATCTTATACTCTGTTACAGAAAATTGGGCAATTCTGTCCACTTAAAGGCAAAACAATGACAGGCTGAAGACTGCTCTCCCAGAGTGAGTGGGATCAGGGCTTAGTTGAAAAAAAACAGGTTAGACACTTTAAGGATAAAATGAAATTTTTAAAATATCTGCAGGATCAGGAATCTTCCCCCTTAAAGTCTCCTTCCATTTCTCAAACATACAATATTTCTGTTCCGTTGTCATGTTACCATCATGTGACATTTCATAACCTTTTCCCCTTCATGGAGCTGAGATGGGCGTGGCCTATGCATCTGGTCCTCAGGCCACCAGTTTGACACCCATGATTCTAGTTGGAGAGACTCTGAAGAGGCCTCAGAAGGGACATCTGTAAAGCCCTTAGACCACACGTTTTACATCCATGCCCTTCTGTTCAAAAATCCTTTGCTTGATGACAAGTTTACTCTTCATGTGTTCTTAGATATTCTCTAAGTTTGGCTATAAATCATTGAATGTTTCTGGAATATTAGTTGTGACGTAGAAAATATTCAGCGTGATTGCTTTAAGTCATGATTGCTCGCAGATGGTATATCTTAATAAGTACACAGTGTATTTTGGTGTATTAATTTGTCTGTATTTTGTGTACCCTGCCAGTGTACACAAAAATGGCATGTAGGAAATTTAAGACTAAGTAGTATAACTATCATTTAATACAGAAATTAAGAAGAATGTATCTTTGGTAAAGTTTGTATTAACTATTCTCAAGGTAAATTGTTCAGCGTGGTTCTCTGAGTTAAAAAGGAATGCAAATATCATATTTTTCAGAGTATAAGACACATCTTTTTACCCCTCAAAAGAGGGTAAAAACTTGAGTGCGTCTTATACACCGAATGTAGCCTCACCCATCCACCTATCTTTGGTCTCTTCATGCCAGCAATTTACCTCCTCACAGCAAACAGCAACAGAGTCTGCTTAGCACAAGCCACTGATTATCTGCCTTCTGACACTCAGCTGATTGATTGAAGTTACCAGCAAACCCACATGCTAAAATGAAAGTGATACTAAAGCTGCCTGGACGCAAACTGCTGGAAGAATCAGACTGTGCTGAAACTAGATGGTTGTTTTTTGCTGCAAGGAGGTAAGTCAATACTACAGAATGTTCAAATTATTAGACTTATTTTTTAAGGACTGCTTTATTATTAACTTAAGAAAATGAAAAAGCTTTTTAAAATAAATGCTTGATATGAAAAGGCTCGGTGCTATTGTATCGTCTTTTAAATAGCAGAGAATACTTCCAGAAAGCCACATCAATTTTAAAGATCTGTAAAAGTATAATCTGAAATCTAACAGTGTCCTCTTTTAGTGTTAAGATAAGGCAGCTGAGTTAAACCTTCAGTTAGTCATGTTCGCAGTAGATCTACTTAAATAATTGGGAGGAGTTAGGGTGATTATATTTAAGAAAACTTTCTGGGATTAATATACTGCCATAATATACATTTCTCCAATGTTTTGCTATTTCTATGGGTCAGGCATATATGCACAGAAATACACAGCAAACAGTGTATATCATCTGCACTGTTTGCTGTTTGGCAGATTGCTGTGAGGCAGAGGCCTTTTTTCCCTTGTTTACCTCCCTCTAAAACACATCTTATACTCCAAAAATTACGGTAGTAGGAAATAGAATAAAGGGAGGGGGAAAACCATCATCTGATAGTCATTGTTTCTCTGTCTCTTTTTTAGGACAGAAGACATTTTTATTTGGGAGGGGGGAATTCCCTTTTAAAAACTTCTTCCTTCATTTGTTATCATGATTATTTTCTGCAGCAGCAGCAATGATAGCAAACTTTATTCAGGTATGTCCTGGTGGCTTTTTCTAGACGGAACATTTCTGCTGCAAGGAAACGAACATAAAACCCAGGTCAAAACAGAGAGAAACCAACAGAAAGATTTTTTTAAAAAACAACAACATGTGACTGTACTACATTACTGGTAAGTATTAATAACCTAAATCCTCCCAAGAAAGGTATTTTAGCCTGAATAACATTCACCCTCCAATCTCCATATATAGAATTCCAAGAACTGTGCATAGCGATAGGTTTCCACTAAGAATACAGAATTTCAGAAGTAGGATGATTGGTTAAGAAGGTCCATATGACATCATCCGCTCTTCCAGAATGGTTTTGGTATTCATGCATGTCTCTGAGATTTCTTGCAGAGACTTGAGAACTGCTGCAGGCTTTTGTGAATTGAGCAAATAGACAGGAGTTGAGAGCCATTTGTTAGTCCCTCATAAAAACCAAAAGCCACCTAATTTCAACTTGATTTCACAAGGGGAAAGTGAGTAGACTTTTGCAGTTTTACTTTCAAATCAAACCAAAGCTTCATCATTGCCAAAGGCCAGCAAGACTTTTATGTTCTTTGCTCTTGACAGGACACAATGGGGCATGGGATCAAAGTTTACAAAACTATATGCCTCCAGTTAAAGATTGTATTTCCTGTCATAAGTTTCTTTTGTTTTCTTTCTATCTATCTTTCTTCTTTTTGCAAAAGAACAATTAAGAAGCAAAAGAGAGGTTACCACTATACAGGGCACAATGAAAGGAGCTGACAGGATTTGTCAGTATCTGTCTGAATCCAGTATCTGGAAATACCAAAGAGATTCCCTCTCTTCTAGCAGAGTCAGGATCTCAAGTAATTCAATGATGCTGAGTAATAGGAAATCAACCAAAAGCACTGTTGTAAGGAATATCCTTCTGGGTTCAGTTCCAAGTGGGGAAAAATACAATGGATTCATGGAAGTTGCTTGGAAAGAAGGTTTAATGGTGGACAGGAGCACATGGCTTGAGCTCCTGAAGAGAAAAGGTGGATCATATGCTTCCAGATGTTGGCTGAAGAACAAAAGGCAGAGATGCTGAGAGTCCCTTGGTTTTACCCCCTCTGTCAGAGTTATTTTGAATTTGCGTTGGAAACTTGGTGGATACCAGGAACAAGGTAGTTTTCTTAATAAAGATATGACAGTGGGAGTTCTTTCTTCAGAAGCAAAAAATAGCAAAAAATAACTTTACTCACAGTACATAACAGAATAAACCACCAACCAACCAACCACTATCAGATCACACTATACTAAACCACTAAACCAGACCACACCCACACAAAAGGTGTATTACATTATATACATGTACTGACCAATGAGATCATAGAACAGATTGCATCATTCTGCTGAAGCACCATGACTCAGCATTCACTTTACTTCTACTGTACTTGTTATATTACTTCAGATTTATTTCCTGACACCTTCCTGGGCCTTGCCCCAAGCCTACCACTCCTGTGCAAGAAATGCACTCTGATTGACTGTCAGACTCCCATGGGGCCATGCAGGGGCAACTCTGTATGCTGTCTTGAGTCCAAGTTTGCTTGAGCCTTGCTGGCTGATGCAATCTTCCCAGGTGCCATATGGTGAGATGGGTAGAGGGCTAATCCTATCATGTCCTAAAGATGAAGGTCTTAATCCCATCACCCTGGAGCTGAAGGGGGGGGGGCAGGGAGCTGCTTTGTCTTTAGAACATGTTTCTTCTCATCCAGGGAAACATATTCTTCCTTTTCAATATTTCCTAGTATATTTCATTTTTCTATGAGAGGGGTTGGTGCTAACTTTCTTCAGTACAACTGACTTTGCAAAAGGGATTGGGTGAACTCATCTATCTTAACATGCTGCTTGACATCGGGGTGGGTGGGTGTTTGCCCAGGTTCGCCTGGTGCACCAGTTGGTGGGAGTCACTGCTATTTGGACTGGGAGTCACTGCTCACAGTCACTCATGCCCTCATCACCTCGAGGTTCGACTACTGTAACACTCTGTACATGGGGCTACCTTTGAAAAGTGTTCGGAAACTTCAGATCGTGCAGAATGCAGCTGCGAGAGCAATTATGGGCTTACCTAAGTATGGCCATGTTACACCAACACTCCGCAGTCTGCATTGTTTGCCGATCAGTTTCCGTTCACAACTCAAAGTGTTGGTTATTACCTATAAAGCCCTTCATATCCAGGACCGTCTTCTGCCGCACGAATCCCAGCGACCAGTTAGGCCCCCAGAGTTGGCCTTCTCCGGGTCCTGTCGACTAAACAATGTCGTTTGGTGGGACCCAGGGGAAGAGCCTTCTCTGTGGTGGCCCCGACCCTCTGGAACCAGCTCCCCTCAGAGATCAGAGTTGCCCCCACCCTCCTTGCCTTTCGTAAGCTTCTTAAAACCCACCTCTGTCATCAGGCATGGGGAAATTGAGATATCCCCCTTCCCCCAGGCCTATACAATTTATGTACATCACTTCCCGAGTCTACGGAGAGGGGCGGCATACAAATCTAATAAATAAGTAAGTAAGTAAGTAAGTAAGTAAGTATGTAAGTAAAAATAAATAAATAAATAAATAAATAAATAAATAATATTTTGCCGGCGTGTTTCAACCGCCCATAATTACAGAGTAATTAGTCCAGGAAGACACACACCACACGATGAAAGGAAAATCCAAAAGTTTTTATAAACAGAAAAACAGAAACAGCTCCCTTTTTAAATGTCAAAGGGATTTTCTGGTACACACAAGGCACAGGTTAAATGCAATCCAATTGCTCATCCAATAACTGGGAAATTGAGTCCAATTCTAAAGTCCAGAGAGTCCACACACAATCTTGAACAGCACACAAACCACGATTTTGACGAAACTATGAATCAGATAAACTGCCACAGGGCTAAACCAGCATGCTGTTCTTTTTATCTGTAGCACTAATTACAGCAGCCCCACCCAACCACAGGTGGCCTCATTTTCCCTTGTAATAATCCTTCAGTTGTTGTCTCCTATGCATCACTCTACGCATGCGTGGATGTGTCATTAATTCTTGTTCAGAATCCAAGGATGATACAAATGATTGATCTCCTCCCGGGCTGTCTGCCAAACTCCCCTCTTCCCTGTCACTCACGCTTCTTTGGTCAGAGGAGGCTTCGTCGGAAGATTCCATCGGGAGCAAAACAGGTCGGAAGATTCCATCGGGAGCAAAACAGGCCTGCGGCATGTGGATGTTTCCCCCACATCCACCTGCACATTCCTTGGGGCAGGAGCTGGGCCAGAACTAACCACAACAATAAATAAATAAATAAATAAATAAATAAATAAATAAATAAACAAACAAACAAACAAACTAATAATTTTTTTTTAAAAAATAAAGCTTTCAACATGTTATACAAATCAATGCATAGACAGTATTTTCAAAATAACCGCAAAACCTCCAATAAATTGCTTCAATGTAATTTGAGGTTCCTACTAATTTATTGTGTAATAACATTATATTTATCCATTTTTTGTATTTGAATCCTTGCTTTCCTTTAAGGAGCTTATAAAAAGGAGATACAGTGATCCCCCGCTCGTTGCGAGGGTTCAGTTCCAGGACCCCCCGCAACGAGCGGGTTTTCGCGAAGTAGCGCTGTGGAAGTAAAAACACCATCTGCGCATGTGCAGATGGTGTTTTTACTTCCGCAGCGCTAGCGAGGAGCCGAAGATTGGGGGCGGCGCGGGTGTTTTAAAATGTCCCCGCCGACATGGGGGGCTCGCTAGCACACCCCCGAACCCCCAACCCGGGTTTGGGGGTGTGCTAGCGAGCCCCCCATGTCGGCGGGGATGTTTTAAAACACCCGCGCGACTTTCCAATGAGTCCCGAAGACAACGCGTTTGTCTTCGGGACTCATTGGAAAGTCGCGCGGGTGTTTTAAAACGTCCCCGCCGGCATGGGGGGCTTCCTAGCAGCCCCCCAAACCCGGGTTGGGGGTCCGGGGGGTGCTGGCAAGCCCCCCATGCCGGTGGCGACATTTTAAAACAGCTGCGCCGCCCCCAATCTTCGGCTCCTCGCTAGCGGGCAGGCAGGCGGCTCCTCGCTAGCGGGCAGGCAGGCAGGCGAGAGCTAGTGCCAGCGAACGGCTTGTCCGCGCTCGCTCTGGCCGCTTTCGAGCTGAGTCCTGAAGCGAATTCGCTTCAGGACTCAGCTCCAAAGCGGCGAGAATGAACGGTGTGGGCGGGCGAAGGGCGGGCGGCAGCGAGGAGTTTGCGTGGGCGGTGGGGAAACTCCTTGCTGATGCCCGCTGCTCGCTCTCCCGCCAGCAAGAGGGGGAAGACCCAGGGAAGCCGCCCAGCAGCTGATCTGCCGGGCACCATCTACGCATGCGTGCCCATAGAAAAAAGGGCACGCATGCGCAGATGGTGTTTTGACTTCCGGGTTGAAAAATCGCGAATTACCCTGTTCGCAATGGTCGGGGACGCAATAACCGGGGGATCACTGTACACAGAGATACATAAGAAGGAAATATTTTTTTAAAAACGGTTAGACCTGCCATCCAAAATTTGAGAAGACTTCTACTTTTGTATTTTTCAGTAATGACCACACTGGTTGGAGAATTTGGAGAACTGATGTATATATCTGCAGGGCACTCAAGTGGAAGAATTCTGATTTAAGCTAAGCAAGGGACTTAGCTGTGACCTTCACAGACTCAACCAATACATTTTAAATTAATTTGACATTCTTTCATCAATCATTGCTACACTCTTAACAGAATTCAGAGATTACTCCGCTTTGGACTAAGTAGTTTTCCCTTGTTTTTTTCTCAGCAATATTGGAGACCATTACATGTGACTCAGAAAAAAATCAGTTGAAATAATATTAGTAGCAAAAAAATAATAATAATCACCACAGCAACAGCTGAATAGATAGAAACAAAAGAAGCATAAAGGAAATATTGCTCAGAACAAATGCGAACTTTTCTCCATAGGAAATTGATTCTCTTGTTACTGTCAGGAAAGAAAAGTTTAAAATGGCACACTTCCAGTTGGCATATAATAAAAATAAACTCTGTCATATGAGTTTGGCTTGTTAAGAAAGGAACAAGCCAAGGATCCTAGTTCACATGCAATATTAAACAAACTGTAGACAGAGGTTTCCTTAGGTGTTTGGCTTATGTGAATAGGAGGAGCCAAGCAAGACTTACCAAATATTGTAGTACAGTGGTACCTCTATCTAAGAACGCCTCTACTTAAGAACTTTTCTAGATAAGAACCAGATGTTCAAGATTTTTTGCCTCTTCTTAAGAACCATTTTCTACTTACGAACCCGAGCTGGGAAAAATTTCCCAGGAAATTTGAGAGTGGCTCGAATGCCCAGCCAGTTTCCTGCCATTCTCCCTTTAATACTGTCCATATTGGGCTTTTCTGGGCTGCCAGAGGAGCCTTTTGGTGGTGTTAAGGAGACTTTGGCAGTCTAGAGCGAACAAAGCATTTTTCTTTCTCTGAGTGCTTGGGGAGGGAATAAACCTCTGCCAGAACCCAGAGAAAAGAAACGCTCCCTTTGCTCTGGGCAGCCCAGAGTGAATGGAACATTTTCCTTTCTCTGGGGAGGGAATAAACCACTTTGCTGTGCTGACTCCTTCATGCTGCTTCCCATAAACTAAGGTGTGTCTTATTTATTTATTTGTTTGTTTGTTTGTTTATTTGTTTATTTGTTGGTTGGTTGGTTGGTTGGTTGGTTGGTTGGTTGGTTGGTTCGTTCGTTCATTCATTCATTCATTCATTCATTTATTTATTTGGTATGCCGCCCCTCTTCGTAGACTCGGGGCGGCTAACAACAATAATGAAACAACATATAACAAATCTAATATTTAAAATAATTAAAAGACTCTTATTTAAAAAACCGAACATACACACAAACATACCATGCATAAATTGTATAGGCCTGGGGGAAGGGGGATATCTCAATTCCCCCATGCCTGACGACAGAGGTGGGTTTTAAGAAGCTTACGAAAGGTGAGGAGGGTGGGGGCAATTCTGATCTCTGGGGGGAGCTGGTTCCAGAGGGTCGGGGCCGCCACAGAGAAGATGTGTCTTGTACTCCAAGAAATACAGTACATAAAGCCCTGAAGCCATAAATATTACCATGTCCCCCTGAAAACATGGCATGTCCTGATATTAAGCCCAACAGGACTTTTCAGGGCATGTGCTGAAATAAGCCATCCCCCACCCCAAAAATAAGGCTGAAGCATTTTAGTTGGGATCTTTGGCCTGCCACACTTTATACTATTTTAAAATGTATGCTTAGCTGTGAGAATCTGGGAGAGGTAATTGCATGAAGGATGCCTGCATGTAGCCATAACAAATTCCTTCTAGAGGGTCAAGGTCATCCTTTGTCTTCACCCTTCGGCAACTGCACGGAAAGAGATGCTTCCAAAAAAGTTGCTGCCAAGTTGGCAGATGAAGATTGGTCAACACGATGGCCCTGGGGGTATGTGGGGACAAGGGCTTGAACTTTCAAATGGCTAGAGAAACCCCTGGGACATCAAATTTGGGTTTCTCCCAGATGTGCCAACATGGCTCTGCTAATAAATTGGAACTTTGACAAATACACTGCCTTGGACTCTGATTTAATTTTTGATGCTATTTGGAACCCTGAAAACCCCGCCCCCCCAAATACTTTCCAAGGAAAGGGAGGACATGCGTCATGCACCCGGGTGAGCCTGTTCGGGGGCAACAGAGAAGCATGCGCAGGAGGAAAAAATTGCCGAAATCTCACACGTGCACAGAGTCAAAATCACACAGGGACATATGCTCATGCAGAGACCAGATGCTGTGTGCGCAGCTCCAGTTTTACTAACAGTGCAACATCTTCATCCCTATCGGTAGGAACCCACTCCTGGATGCTTCATACCAGAGTGACATTAATTTGGACTGTTATTGATATTCAAGTGTGTGTTCCACTATCGCTACTGGTGCACATCGGGAAAAAGGCATAGTGTCTCTGGTGGCCTAAGCAAATTTACTGGTACTTGTTGATTAAGAATTGAATAATCTACATTGCTGCTTATGCTGATAAAAATCGTAGAGTCCACTAACTGCTAAGTCGAATGGACTGCCAAAAAAACCATACCCTTAGTATGTGACATGTCTCTTTTAGCTAGCATGTGTGATTTGTGTGTGTGTGTGTTTATGTTTATACATATACACACACATATATACATACATACTTGTACATACACACACTCACTCAGAGATAATTTGACACTATCAAACTATTTTTAGTTTCTTCTGGGTATGTTTAGAACAAGCTTTTACTGTTACCATGCTGCTATGGTGACTGTATCCATGTAAATTGTCCTGTTTATACTTGTTTTAAACACTTCCAAGGGCAAAGGCAATCAGTCTCATAGCTTTTAATATTACTGATGTTTTTAAAAAATATTATTTTAAACTCTTCTCCCTTGAGGACCTTTCTAAGCGGGTCACAAATGATTTGGGAACTTGCATGTGAAGGCTTTCTGCTTTCTGGTAACTGAATGTCTAGAGCAGTGTTTTTCAACCAGTGTGCCGTGGCACACTAGTGTGCCGCGAGACATGGTCAGGTGTGCCGCGAAGCTCAGAGAGAGAAAGAAAACAAGAGAAAGAGAGAAAGAGCAAGAGAGAGAGAAAGAAAACAAGAGAGAAAGCAAGCAAGAGAGAGAAAGAAAGAAAGAGAGAGAGAGAAAGAGAACAAGAGAGAGAAAGAAAGCAAGAGAGAGGGAGAGAGAAAGAGAGGGAGGGAAGGTGGGAGAAAGACATAGAGGGAAGTAGGGAGGGAGAGAGCAAAAAAGGAAAGAAGGAAGAGAGAAAGAAAGAGGGATGGAGAGACAGAGAGAAAAAAAAGAGGAAGGGAGAGAAAGAGGGAGAGAAAAATAGAGCAAAAGGGAGGAAGAGAGAGAGAGAATTTTTTTGTCCAAACTTTTTTTAGCCGCGCCCCCCCCCCCTCAATGTGCCCCAAGGTTTTGTAAATGTAAAAAATGTGCCGCAGCTCAAAAAAGGTTGAAAATCACTGGTCTAGAGAGACAGGAAGATTCGACTTTCAATATTGAGGCATGGTTGAATAAAGGAATAAATGGGAAATCCACTTTCCAGTTTAGTTCTTCAAGGACAAGCTATTAAACAATGTACTGGTCACTTGGAAGCTTTTTCAATTCACTACTTTAGCAATTTACAAAATCCACAAAGCTTAATATGCGTTGCCATAAACATGCACTTGAGGGAAGTTGAATGTTTCCCCAGCAATAGCTTCTTGCAGAACTATTTTGTGTTACTTAACAGTATTTGAGCCTGATTTGATTTTCAGGCACTGCTGAATCCTAAATTTAGACACTAGACACCCTGGATGATACATGATGGGTCACTTTCCCAGTTCTCCCTAGCAACCAGCCTACTTCTTTCCCTTGCTATGAGTGGTGGCAAAACACAAAAAAAGGAAAAACAAAGAACATGATGTGTCTTTTCTGTTGCTATTCTAATAGGGACCTTAGTTAACCCAAAGTATATTCACAACTGTTACACAATCTTCTGCAATATATTATATAGTCTTCATTAGTCAGGAAGATACCCTACTTAAAAGTTTATACGGAATGCTCAAAATGCTTAAAAGGAGTATTTCTGAGGAAGAAAATATGATTTTATGTCTCTGGGTCAGTTTCCTTCAATCCTTAGTGAAAAAAGTTATATTTACAAAATGATGGTTAGAACTTTGATTTTAGAAAGTTATAAATGGACCAAGAGTCTCGATGGATTTTGAAATAAGATTTTGGAATTAATTAAAAGAATACGTCCCATGGGAAAATATTTTTGATTTGATCTCTCTTTAAATAAATGATAGGATTAGATTTTGAAGGTTGGAGGGAACTAGAGAAGGAACTAAAGATTACAATTAAAGAAGTAGAACAGTTAAAATTTTTGTGCCAAAACAGAATGGAGCAAAATATTTTAAGACAGAATAGAATTATTTATTGGCCAAGTGTGATTGGACACACAAGGAATAAAATTAGATATACTGAAGGACAATTTTGAACAATGGTCTCTGAAGTTAATTTTAACAGGGTCTAACTCTATAGATATTATGTTGAAAAGATGTTATACAAGTTTTACTAGACCAGGCTAAGACTGATCTGGAACAGTCTAAGACTGTTAAAAATGACAGGTTCCAAGAATGATATGGAAAAAGATGCTACACTGGACATACAAAATAAACTGGTTTATGTGTTTTTTAAAATTATTAAAGAGATATATGAAAAACAAACAGAATGACCTGAATAACTTTCTTACATTAAATTTACAAAAAAAGATTTGTTAAAGCTTTGAAGATTTTTCAGAGAAGAGATAAAGAAAAAATCTAAGTCGCCAGGCATGGGGCAACTAGTATATGCCACCCTTTTGTTCTGACCATTAATTCTTATGTGTGGTGTAATTGAGTAAATTGACTGTTTTTTAGGTTAAGTGGTTTTTAGTCTATATTTTAACTATTAGATTTGTATACTTATTGTTGCATTATATGTTGTGAGCCACCCCGGGTCCCTGGAGAGAGGTGGCATACAAGTCTAATAAATAATAATAAATAATAATAATAAAAAATCAAGTTCTAAGGCATTGCTTAAAGGGACTAAATATCAGGATTGTTAGCAGGAAAGAATATAAAGCTGGTTTATTGGATCAAATTTAAAATAGATACATTATCTCTGCAATCTTTAATGGTCTTTTGCTGATCAGGATTGAAACTGAGAGCTTTAAAGATTTATTTATAAATAAGAGATGGCATATGGAAGAAAAGTTCATTTGTTTCATTTTAAAAGAAGCTGATATTTTGCTTAAAAGTATTTGGCATACTTTTTGTGATGAAGAGGGAAATAATTTCTTTACACATTTCTTTTTCTTCACTATATTCTTACTTTTTCTTTCTTATATTTTCTTTTCTGAACTTGCTATTTTTCTTTTTTATGTTATATTTGTATTAGTTGTTTTATCTTTTTAACTACATAAACATTTGCAGAAAGGAAATATAAACTTTACCAGAAGAAAAGGAAAATATAATTAATTTAAAATAGAATTAATATTTATAAACTGAACAATGCCAAGGCTACAGGTCCTAAAAACTCAGAACTCCATGGAACATAGGTTTTACTTTTGAATAAACTTCCATAGACATATGCAAAAACTGTACATACACAAACAGTACTGTTATTAATAGATCAGTTTCTATTATAAAATTAAACCCCACTTTTCAAATATTATTCATAATGAATTTGTTTAAACTGCATTTAAAAAAATTCCTGGGAAGGGTCACCAAGGGTCATGATTCTCTGCAAAGCAAGAGTTCTCACACTGGAGTATGTGGGCCCAAACAGAGGCCATGGAGAAATCAGGCGGGAATGAGATATTATGAAATTTTTTGGTGTGTGTGTGTGGCTTTAAAGCTGTAAACAAATGTAGTGGTGATCAAGAGAATAATCCAATGGGCTAGGAAGATGGAACGGAAGGCAAATTCATCTTGCTTTTATGTTAAATTGCATTTTCATTAAATTTATTATACAATAAAACATTTGTATGTATTTTAAATGCAAAATTAAAAAGTGTAGAATGTTCTGTTCATTAATTATGAACTAATATTTTTGTTAAAAGATGGATTGACTATGAATGTCTAACAAGGAACACCCTGTATAAACAAACTAGCTGAATTAAGTTTAGAAATGCAAATATGCGGAGAGTCTTAACATTCTTTTTTCTCCCTAAAAAAAACAAGGGAGCATGATAATAGGAAAGTTGAGGTCTGTAATTCCAGTATTAATGACCTTTAATCTGTGTTTCCAACCCTTTAGGATCAACTGAGAAAGGGATGAGAGATTTGGACATTTCTAAAATTCTGTTTTACCTTTGCCATTATGGGGTACTAAGTATCAATTAATGAGGACAAAATGAATTTCAACAAATGTAGAATCATGCTGCAGCATAATAAAATTGGCAAAAGTGAAGGGGGGTCTGAATACTTTCTGAATGCACTGTATTTATGTAATACATAAATATATCGTGCATATTTATATAATATTATGTACATACTATGTTTCTCTTGTGAAAATTACATCCCCAGAATGCAGTGAAGGTGCACAGGTTAAATACGTTTTCAATAACTTGATATCTTTTCCCAGTTACTCAATCTGTGTTCAAAAGCTGCTTCCTTAATAACAAAACCTCCAGGAAATTGTACACTTAAGGATAACTATAGAAATTGATTATATGTTTATATATTCATTCATTCTAATGATTTTTAAAATGTGCGACTAACTTGTAAAGAGGCGCTAGCAAGCAAAAATTAGCCATAAGCAAATATTTTCATGTTATGATGTACACTAAACTATAAGAGCAATATACCTCAATAGACCTATTTAGAATTGATGCACTTTGTGTAGGAGTGAGGAAGCTGTGTGCCGTCAACAGAAACAGTATGTTTTAAAAGAGAGAAAGAGATACATTCAGGTTGTGCTGATTGTTAGAAATGACACATCTTAGACTAGGAAACTCAATGCAATCTCCACTGAAATTAATAGTAACCGTATCAGAGTATGGAGTAAAATTAAACACATTTCCATGAATTTCAATGACACTTCAGCATGCTCAACTATTCTTGAATGACAGTCTATAATGTGAGCTTTCTAATTAATGTGGAAGATAACTGTAAGTAAACATTGTGTGTTTAATTTGCCATACACTGTATCTTGTTAATATGAAAAGTAAATAGATGTTGAAAGGACTACATTTTGAAGATAAAATGAATAAACGGTAGACTGAATGAAATAGATTAGCAAAGATTGAGCCTAGAATTTGGTTTTGCCTTAAAGTTAAAAAAATTTCCCCTCTTTGATTCGGGTGGTCTCTTTTTATCCACCCTTTGCGGACAGAACCAAATATATGTTCCTATTCTACATTTACTGATTCTGAGCTAATCAGTGCTTCATCCACTGACCAATTTAAAAAAAAATGCAAAGAATGCAAACTAATTAATGCTTACTCTGAACGAAAGGAAAACAAAGCAAAGCAAATTGATAGCATTGCTCTTCTCCATAGGAAAGCTATACACCATCATTGTTTACAATGCACTGTTTACCTTACCAATTAAAGGAAAGATGGGAGGAAGCCCCTGTTGGACATTGTGTAAAGACCAAAGCAGCACATTTCACAGTGAGAAGGATAAAGGACAGAAAAAAAAAACGCAAAATCAAGCTCCTGGAGCAGTGACAACATCAGAAATAAACTTTCCAAAAAGGTTCACATAGAGATGCTATTGCAGTATAGTCCTCAAAGTTTTCATCTTTGGTATCACAACTGTAACAAACATAGAAGCTTCTCCAAGTATCTGATTAACAGTGCTAACAATTCATTGACAAAGACTTTTCCATCTTTCTGCTTACCAACCATGATCTCAGCAACCCTTGAAGGGAGATTTTGTAAATATCCAGTGAAACAGCGTCTCCGAGCCCTGTAGTGCTAGCTAAATAAAGGGCATTATTCATTATGTTCTCTATGCTCTGTCCATGATGAAATCAGGGGGCCAATATTGATGATATACAACCAAGGGTTTGAGTACTGAATGATTGGACTATCTTCTTATGGGTGTGATTCCAAATGTTAACAATTAGGTTTCCATCTTTGCTAATTTGCATTTAAACTTTTAAATGCTTAAGTATTTTTGGTTTCATCTTAATTCTCTCCATTCTTTATCACCCCCCCCCCTTCCTTGTTCTTGCTACTAATTTCATTCCATTTCACATTATTACAACCTATGGCTTTAACAATAAATTTATTGATTTGAATATAGGAGGGAAGGGGGAATCACCAGAAGTCAGGATACAATGAGGCTTCTCAACAATAGCAAAACTGCCCATCTTACATCCTAATAAGAAATGCTATAAACCAGTGATGGCGAACCTATGGCATGGGTGCAACAAATGGCACATGGAGCCATATCTGCTGGCACCCAAGCTGATGCCCAAGCTCAGCTCCAATGTGCATGTGTATGCTGTCCAGCTGGTTTTTGGCTCACAGAGGCACTGGGAGGATGTTTTTGGCTTCCAGAGAGCCTCCAGGGGACTGGGGGAGAGCATTTTTACCCTCCCCTAGCTCCAGGGAAGCCTTTGGAGCCTGGAGACACTAGCCTACTGGGCCCACCAGAAGTTGGGAAACAGGCCGTTTCTATAGAAAAACATGGAAGTCAAAGTTTTCAATAGTTACTGGTCTTATCACAGATAGAATACCTTAAATATGAGCTAATAATGACCAAGAAAAGAGCTATTTGTCCTTTGTTCAATTTGTGAACTTCCAGAATGAATATATCTGAATACTATTTTATCTTGGATTAGAATGACCATTTTCTAAAGCAGAGGTCCCCAACCTTTTTTACACCAGGGACCGGCTTTAAGTTAAACCAGTTTTCCACGGCCCGGTGGGGGGGGGGGGCTTTGGTCATATGGGGGTGGGGTTATGGAGGGGTGGAGCTTAGTGACGCAGCAGGTTTGGGGGGGGAGGAGAAGCAGCTCGGGGAAGGAGAGACGGAGGTGTCCCAAAGACACTGCAAGGGGTGTATGTGTGTGTGTGTGAGAGAGAGAGATCAGGGACAGGCAAAAAGCCGGCGAGTAAAGAGCGGCCAGAATCGTGGGACTCCTCTCTCTCATGAGTGAGGGGAAAAAACCCGAAACAGGAAACACCACCATCTTTACTGCGGGCAAACGACGCCCCTGACCTGCCCTGCATAACTCACCAGGGGCCGCGACGAACAGCCGTTCCATTGCCCTCGCTTCCATTTCCTCCTCAGGAGGACGCGCTCGCGACAGAGCCGCGAGGGATTCGCGGAGTCTTCCTCTGCCGAATGCGCTTCTCGGGGGAGCGGCGCACCTTCATCCATCGCGCCCCCCGCCGCTGCCCGCCTCTAGCCCGCCCAGCGGGAGGCGAAGCACTGGGGTGGGGGGGCTGTCAGGACACCCCCCACCCCAGCACTTTGAATCCCGCCGACCAAGAGCACTCGGGTAGTAGCTTCTGCTGGATACGGGCGATGGGCGGGACGAGCGGCGCCGAAGCCAGTGGCTGTGGCAGCTGCTGCAAGAGGCTTCTGCGCCGCTCTGTCCCACTCATCGCCCGTATCCAGCAGATAGGCTTTGAATTTTTGGCTGGGGGAGGAGAAGTAGGACCTTCCTAACTCCCCCCCCCCAGCCAAAATCACAAAGCCAGGCAGCCCCCAGCCGCCAAAGGAGCCTCCTGATTCTCCCCGCCCTGTGGAGAAGTGTGGAGGGCTGCGTCACCGCCCGACGCCCCACCCCGTCCTGCATAATGTTCTCTGCCGGGAGGGCAGCGGCGCCGCGGACCGGCTGAAAACCCCCAACGGCCCGGTCCTGGTCCGCGGACCGGCGGTTGGGGACCTCTGTTCTAAAGGACCAAGTTTCTACTTACATTTCCCTTTTTCTTCTAACATCAGAAAAATAAAACTAAACTTGTCAGAATCTTTTTTCCTATGGGGGTACAGTTACAACTGCACAACTGTGAATACACGATCTTTATTTTTAATGTTTAATCAGCAGAAGCTTTCATGAAGTTACGTGATATAGAAGATAAGACCATAAATAGCAAACAAAGATATTCCTATGGTTAAAATGATATATGTGCTACAGGTACCTTATGGCATGTGTTTACCAATGTGATTTTATTCACACTGTAGAGGACACTGCACTGAGTATGTTTTATTGAATCTCATACATAGCAAATATTGTATTTGCCTTCTTTAAGATATAACCATCAAGCTGTAAAAGGGGCTCTAATGTAGATTATATTGCAATATTTGCTCTACTTGGTAAACAATTTATTTCCAGCATGCAGAGTCAATTGCCAGCTGTTTAATAGCAGAATTTAGCAGCTTTGTTTTACTGACATGCTTCTGATACCATCATATGAGATTATGTTGCAAACAATTATTCAGGAAGATACTGCATTATTTATTGGAGAAGGTAACTAACCTCCAGATACCTGGTGAAGTTACCTTGATAAATAAATAGGCTGAGGAAGAAAGAAATATAAGACTTTTCATAGCTGTGAAAGTGGGTTAAGTTGAGTTCAGTGAGTTCAAAGTTTCAGAAGAAATATGTAAACAGCTACTGCAAGCTTCTTTGTTGTCAAGGCAGGAACCTGGAAGATTTTTAGATAGAAAATAAGGAAGTCTCCATCCTAAAGCATATAGTAATACATTGGCTGTAAATTCATAGTTCAGCTGATACAATTCATCTCAACAAATCTTGGTAAAATAAATTCTGTGAGAATCTGTTGGAGAAAGAATCCTACTTTGAAAATAATCACCCTTTGTTTTTAGGCAACTGTCAAAGATACTGAAAACAGATCTGTGGAAGCATTTTAATTCAGCATTTTGTTTTTTCACAGTGGCCTGTACAATAGGCAGAAAATGGAAATAAACACCCCTCTTGCAATTGTTCCTTGCATGTGGAGAGACATGAAGGCAGGCAGCCATCAGCTATCAAGTGACTAGAAATCTTTAGAAGATCTCCTTTTTAAATTAAGAAATTTAAATTAAGAAAATTAAATTATGACTGCAAGGTAAATTTACCTACAGTGCAGTAGCCCTGAGCCTACGGAGAAGGGCAGCATATAAATCCAAATCAATCAATCAATAAACAGTGCAGTACAAGCATTTGCTCATAGAGAAAGAGGTAGGGACTTCAGGTTTTCTTTGTTTGAAATATGCTTTCTCACTTGCTGTTCTCTTCAAACCCTCTAAGAATAAGAAGCTCCGACGGATTCAATGTGTACTGTAAATTTTGAAGTCAGCAAGCATTCATGTTGTATGTTCCCCAGAGGACTACTGAATGTCCTTCAGCAGTGGTAAACCATACCGATACATAACATAATCATATATGGACTTTTCTTTAGCAGTTACGTCTGTTTAGCCATCATGTTAACTAGTAGAGGAATAGCAAGTTCTGTTGAAACACAACATTCCCATTAGGAATTTACAATGTGAGTTGAAAACTATCCACAGATTCCCATAATGTAAAGTTGGTGTTAATGTGGGTGAGTAAATAAAGTTCTCAGAGTTAATGTTTCATTGAAGATTTGCTAATTTTACTGCAAGTACGGGCATCAAGCATGAGTTGTCCTTGAGTTTCTCCACCACGGTTTTAGTTCTATTATTCTAGACCAGTGATGGCGAACCTTTTTTTCCTTGGGAGCCAAAAGAACATGCTATTGCTCTTAGCGGTGCCCACACCCATAATGCAATTCCTGGGGAGGGCAAAAACAGCTTTCCCCGCCCCCCCCAGGGGCCCTCTGGAGGCAAGAAACAGCCTGTTTTCCAACTTCTGGTGGGCCCAGTAGGCTCGTGTTTCACCCTCTCTGGGCTCCAAAGGCTTCTCTGCAGCCGGGTGAGGGTAAAAACGCCCTCTCCCTTCCTCCCAGAGGCTCTCTGGAAGCCAAAAATGCTGTCCCAGAGCCTCTGTGCGAGCCAAAAATCAGCTGGCTGGCACACACATGCACGGTGGAGCTGAGCTAGGACAATGGCTCACATGCCAGCAGATATGGTTCCGTGTGCCACCTGTGGCACCCATGCCCTAGGTTCCTCATCATTGTTCTAGACTGTGAGAGGGCATTCAAATCTAAAATCCCATCTTTGGCCCAATTGGTGGATTGATATGCAAGATATTTGTTTGTTTTATTCCCAAATAAACTTTTCATGTGGCTGTAAATTTGAACATATTTTCAAATTTCAGACCATTCAGGTGAAAAGCACCTTAATTCAAATATGCCTTCTTAAGAATCGGGCACAAGGTTTCATTTTTATCACTCAAATTTAATAGTGGGAATATTTAATGAGAGAAATACTTGTACAGCCATCTGATGTAATTTGCACTGCTAAAAGGAACAATCTGTAATATGTCATCTGGTGTGGTATTCTCTTTTTAAAAACTGTTTGTTCTGGGAAGAACATATAGGGCCACAATAGGAAAGATATTAATCTGAAACTAGAAGCAGCTTCGGAACCCCTTGTTACATTTGTACTCTGTGGCTTCTTTCTTTAGCATACAGCTAAGCACGCTAGATTTAGGCTGCAAAACTTTCAAAGCCATTAGCAGCAAAGAGAGTTTTCATTAGCTCTTTCCTGCAGCAACAGATCTAGTAGCTTAATAAGACTCCAAGTATTTCCTAGCCTTCTTACTTTGTTTTGAAGTATCTTGAGCCCCTTTTATTCTCAGCAAAACTTTGTGCATACGATTTAAAAATTCTTCTCCAAGCCTTTTTCTTGAAACTTAGAAAAGTAAAAATATACGCACCAAGTGTAGATAAACTGTTGTGGTTCTCCTCCACTTGCTTTCCTCACTATCTCCATTATCTGCCAGAGCCTTCTCCAATGTAACATCCTCCATCCGCATATGGGATTGCAACTCTCAGGATTCATGCTTGCTGGGTGCCAGCTTGAAGAAAGATGCTCTACCATCTCGTATCAGTAGCAAGGGTGATTCCAAGGCAATCTGAGTTAAGCCTTGATTTTCCTTAGACCAATGTTTCTCAATCTTGGTAACTCTAAGATATGTGAGCTTCAACCGCCAGAATTCCCAAGCTAGCCTTGCTGAAGTCCATCTATCTTATAGTTGTTAAGGCTGAGAAACACTGTTTTAAGACACTCACTGCTTGACTGGTTCATTTAACGAGGAAAAGTCTTCCCTTTGCCCTTCAGGCAATAAGATCTGGTTTCAATAAGAAGGACAGAAAGAACAATGTAAAGAATTTCCTTGAGTCCAATATTTCCTTCAAAGACAACTCTCCCAAAACAAGGCCGTAATAACCATTATCCTCCTCCCAAGAGCATTAGCTGTTGAACCAAAACATTGTTTCTACACTGCTCAAAAAAATAAAGGGAACACTTAAAAATAGAATATAACTCCAAGTAAATTAAACTTCTGTGAAATCAAATTGTCCACTTAGGAAGCAACACTGATTGACAGTCAATTTCACATGCAGTTGTGCAAATGGAATAGTTGTGCCAATGAAATATTCAATGAGAATATTTCATTCATTCAGATCTAGGGTGTGTTATTTGAGTGTTCCCTTTATTTTTTTTGAGCAGTATATTATGAGTAGGGCTTGCATTTTATACTTGGCAATTGCTTGGGTTTCTTCTTCAAGCTCTCTTGTATAAATATAATGAAATATTTGTGTCTGGATCTTTGCCTACCAGGTTTTTAATTCTGCCAGGATAATGTCTAACAAGTATTGTTAAGATAGTGAATTACAGCTACTAGATTGGAGTCACTCGAGTTTTTGTAGCCCAAATGTAGTGGCCATCAATGAAGGATCATGAACCAGTAGTGGGTTTTACTTACCTTCGCTACCGGTTTGGAACTGTGAATGCCTGCATGCATGTGCTTGCTTCATTCACACATGGCACTTCTGCGCATGCGTCCATGATGATGTCCGGGCAGGTGGGTGGAGCCTCCCACTGCCGCTACTGGTTCGCCCAATCTGGGGTGAATCAGTAGCAATCCATCACTGTCATGAACACCCAGAAGGGGAAGGGGATGAATGGAAAAGATTAATAACTCAGTAGTGGGCTTCAAATTCCGTCGCTACCAGTTCAGTATTGGGCGCATGCGCACATGGAACGTCTGCACATGTGCAGAGACATCTGCATGGGTGGGCAGAGCCTCCACCACTGCTACCAATTCGGCCAAACCAGGGCGAATTGGGAGCAACCCACCACTGATTAAGAAGATACAGCAACAATTCAGTCCAATTGATCAAATGTCAGGGGCAAGCTGCAGATACACTATTGTGATTCCCCCCCACTTTCAGCACATACCCAAGATTGCATTAAAAAGGAACAAATCAACCATGATTTTTGAAAATACAGTGGTACCTCTACTTAAGAACTTAATTTGTTCCGTCACCAGGTTCTTAAGTAGAAACTTTCTTAAGAAGAAGCAATTTTTCCCATAGGAATCAATGTAAAAGCAAATAACGCGTGGAAACCCATTAGGAAAGAAATAAAAGCTCGGAATCTGGGTGGGAGGAGGAGGAGGAAGAAGAAGAGGAGGAGGACAGCTGCTGCCGAAGAAAGAAGGTGAAGTGAGGGGAATCAAAAAATCCAAAACTTTAAGGAACTCTGAGGCAGTAAGGAGGAGCACGTGCCTCCAATACGCTCGTCGCAAGGCTGCCTCCCATACATTGCCTCCCATACACTGGCTGATGCTGCTACCTGCTGCCTCTTCCTTCCCATACTGAAGGGCTCTCCTCTCCTCTCGCTCGCTCAATTTGTAGCCAGCACCTTTCCTTCGCTGTGGTGATTCCTCGGCTGCCCAGAGTGAAGGGCGCTTTTCTTTTCTCTGGGTACTGGCAAAGGTTTGTTCCCTGTCCAAGTGCCCAGAAAAAGGAAAATGCTCCATTCGCTCTGTATTAAGTCGGAGCCGGAGCGGATGAACAGGAAGATGTTTATTAGTCGGAAGGCAATACACCACAAGAAGTAGAACAAGGTAACTGACAGGATTTTTATACCCGGCACCAACTCTTACGAGACCAATACAATAACCGCATTTCTCCCACCACACAGAGGCAACCAATAATATGACAGCTGCTTATTGCTAGGCAAATACACTACACTCCTTCCCCCTTAAGTTGGAGACTTTGTAATCCCGTAAATAAATGGGGGGACGTCTAACCCGCTCGGAACGGCGTAGGGGAGGTTCTTCTCCTGAGTGATGCCGATCGTCGGAACTCTCACTCTGGTCCCTGGGGGCTGTAAAACTGTTCTCTGCGGAAGCACCGGTAGGAGGCGGGGCACCTACTCTAGGTGAGAGAGGGATGTCGAACCCTTGCCCATTTGGACTTAAGTCTAAGTTAGGATTTACTGGAGGAGTTGGGCAATTACGAGGCCTTAGTTGATCTATGTGGCGGTGCCATAAACGACCATCGGGGAGTTCCACCTCGTAAGACCGAGGTCCTTTAATCACAGTGATCTTTCCCGCAACCCAGGGGGCCCACCGCTATAAGAGCGGGCAAAAACCGGTGCGTTTAGACAAAAAGACCGACCTGGGGCAGGCCATGGAGGCTCACGAGAGTAGATGGGGTTTAATCTATCCAAGCTAATTCTAAGTTTTCGGCCCATGAGCAGCTCAGCCGGTGACTTGTTCGTTGGGGTAGTTGGCATGGAGTGTTGTGAGAACAAAAACTCTGCAAGTTTTTCCTGCCAAGTACCTCGGGACATTTTCTTTAGGGCATCTTTAGTGGTCCGGACCATGCGTTCAGCTTGTCCATTGGAGGCCGGGTGCCATGGGGCTACGAGGGCGTGGCAAATGCCCGCCCTTGCAAGGAACCCCTCAAACTGGGACGAAGTGAATTGAGGGCCGTTGTCGGAGCCTACTAAATCCGGATAACCGTGGGTAGCAAAAAGGGAATTCAAGACCTCAATAACTGAAAGGGAAGTGGCCGAGTGTAACAGGTTGACTTCTAACCATCGCGAGTAAGCATCCACAGTTACAAGAAATAAATGCCCCATAAACGGCCCTGCTAAATCAATATGTAACCGGGTCCAAGGGCCCGAAGGAGGTTCCCAGGTTAATGGAACTGCATGAGGAGGTAAAGGTCTATGCTCTTGACAGGGTAGACACTGGGATACCCGGGTCTCCACGTCCCGGTCAAGGCCTGGCCACCAGACATAACCTCTTGCCAGGGCTTTTATTCTAACTACTCCTGGGTGTCCCTTATGCAGGAGAAAAAGTACCTTGTCCCTTAAGCGTGGAGGAATGCAAACCCTGCAGCCCCACAGTAAACAGCCCTGAATGACGGAAAGCTCATCTTTACAATGGAAAAACGGAATATAGTCAGTGGAGGGCACTACCGGGGGCCACCCTCGCAGAACCCACTGTAGGACGGTGGATAAGAATGGATCCCTCTGGGACTCTTCGGCCACAATGGAGGCGGAAAGGGCTAAGGGTTGATCCGTGATAGCTAGCACAGAGGACGCAGGGGCAGGGTCCAGGAGTAACTGTGGTAATGGACAACGACTAAGAGCGTCAGCATGGGCAATGTGCCGACCTGGTCGGTAAAGAAGGCTATATGAGTAATTGGCTAAAAATACGATCCATTGGGACATTATTGGTGATAAAATAAGAGGACTTTGGCGGTCCCCTGACAAAAGGCCTAAAAGAGGCTGGTGATCGGTTACAAGATCAAAGGGACGGCCATAGAGGTAGTCATGAAACCGTCGAACCCCGGCTATAAGAGCCAGAGCCTCCCGGTCAATGTGGCCGAAATTTCATTCGGCCTTGGCCAGGGTCCTAGAAAAGAAGGCCAGTGGCACTTCGGACCCGTTTGGAAGTTTGTGACTTAGCACGGCACCCACCCCATATGGGGACGCGTCGCAGGTCAAGATCAAAGGTAAGTATGGGGAATATTGGGCTAGAACAGTGTTAGAGGTGAGTACCTCTTTAATGGCCGTAAAAGCGCCCGCCTCCCGGGGTCCCCAGACCCATTTCCTATTTTTATCAAGGAGTCGGTGTAGAGGTTCGGCTAACGACGCTTTATGAGGGATGAAGACCGCATAGAAGTTCAACAGCCCCAGGAAAGCCTGAAGCTCAGCCTTGGAGCTAGGGGTGGGAGCTTCCCAGATGGCCTTGGTCTTCTCAGGAGTGGGATGGATTCCTTTCCTATCTATGATGAACCCCAAAAATTCCACCTGTGGCACTCCGAACATACATTTATGAGCTTTGATTTTAAGACCCGCCTCCTTAAACTTTGACAGGACTAATTTGACCCTTTTGAGGAGCTCCGCCTCGGACTGGGCGGAGACCAGCACATCATCAAAGTATGCAACCGTGCCAGGAATTCCATATAGCAACCTTTCCATGAGTGCTTGAAAAATCCCAGGGGCCATGAAGACCCCGAATTGCAAACGTTTACACCTAAACATTCCCCTATGAGTAGTAATAGCCTGTGCATCAGCAGCCTGGGAATCCACGGGAAGCTGTTGGTATGCCTGGGAGAGGTCAAGTTTTGCAAACACAGTGCCATTCCCCAATGAGTGCAACAGATGTTGCACGACCGGAACTGGGTAGGAATGGTGGGCTAGTGCCTTGTTGATAGTACACTTATAATCCCCACAAATCCTTATTCCGCCACCCGCCTTTACAGCCACCACTATACGGGTCTCCCAGGTGGCCTGGTCAATGGGCTCTAAAATGCCCTGGGCCACAAGGCGGTCCAATTCGGCATCCACCTTAGGGCGTAAGGCTAAAGGAACCCTGCGAGGCTTAATTCTAACCGGTGGTACCATTGGATCTAGCCCAAAAGAAATAGGGGACCCCTTGTAGCACCCCAAACTGCTATCGAACACATCCAGAAATTGTGATGCCAACTCTGAGAATGCCTTTCCCCCAGACACAAAATTAACCCCTGAAACAGAAAGACCCAAAGATTCAAACCAGTCCAGGCCCAACAAGTTAGTAAAAGGTCCATCGACGATAATAAGCGGCAAATGACCAGAGAATTGTTTGAAACGGACCAGGAAATGGCCTTGCCCAACAACTGGAATCAGGGATCCCTGGTAATCCCGGAGATTCAGTGGGCATGAAGAAAGAGACTGTCTTGACAGGCATGGAAAACACCGCTTGATAGTTGTCCAAGGCACCAACGAATGGGGGGAGCCAGTGTCTACCTGCATTGAGCATGGGGCTCAACCAAGGGTGACGGAAATGCAAATCTTCTCACTAGAAGGGCTGGTAGCGGCAATCTTGATGGAAGCTCCGGATGGACGACCGCTGCCGGATGAGGAAACTGAGGAATAAACGGCATTACAATCATAACGCCGATAAGTAGAGTCCCTCGGTGGAGCTCAGGAACCCCCAGGAAACTGATCCTTGTAGAAAGTGGATGAGGCGGAGTATGGACGGCGAATCCTGCACACTCGGGCGATATGTCCCCAGCCTCCACAACGGCGGCATGTCACATCCTTGAAAGGACACGCGGCACGGAAGTGATCGCCGCCGCATCCCCTACACGGAGAAGGAGGCGGGCGGGGCCGGCTAGGAGGGGCTTCCCGGGGCCTAGAGGTAGCCAGGCGACAAACCTCCTCCTCCTGAGCCAAAGCATTTTCAAGGTCCTGCGGCAGCTGATGAGTTGCTTAGCCGGGGCCGATGAGGTAGCGTTCACAACTACATCCATCGCAGCCAAGGATTGGGTGGACATTTCAAAAGCCCTCGCTTCTGAGAGGGCAACTTTAAATGATAAATCCTGGATGGCTAGAAGATGGCGCTTCAGGCGCCCGTCTTTTACGCCAAAAACCAACCGATCAAGGAGATAGTCCTCTAAATTATCAAATTCGCAGTAAAGGGCAGCCCGACGGAGGGCAGCCACAAAATCATTTATAGACTCGCCGTCAAGTTGGTTGCGATGAAAGAATTTGTAACGGCGAGCACAATGGGAGGGGGCGGGGGCATAATGGTCTTGTAAAGTTGAGAGAAATTCGTCCCATGGCACGTTATGAATAGGAGTAGGAGCAAAAATAGCCCGTGCAGTCTCGAACATTTCGGTACCGCAGAAACTTAAAAAGTAAGCCCACTTCCAATCCCCCGAAATTTCGGCATACTCATTGGAGATAAGAAAACAATCGAACCTGGCCACGTAGGAGTCCCAAGTTTCCCCTTGAGGGTCGAAAGGAGCGAACGTAAGCTGGGTGGACATTGCGCTTACAATTTTAAATTGTCCATAGGCAATATGACACGGCGTGGGGAACAAAATCCTTTGTCGCCAATATTAAGTTGGAGCCGGAGCGGATGAACAGGAAGATGTTTATTAGTCGGAAGGCAATACACAACAAGAAGTAGAACAAGGTAACTGACAGGATTTTTATACCCGGCACCAACTCTTACGAGACCAATAGAATAACCGCATTTCTCCCGCCACCCAGAGGCAACCAATAATATGACAGCGGCTTATTGCTAGGCAAATACACTACACTCTGGACTGCCAAAACCTCCTTAAGTGCCACCAAAAGGCTCCTCTGGCAGCCCAGAAAAGCCCAAGATGGCAGGGATTAATGGGAGAATGGCAGGAAGCTGAGTGGGCCTTCGTGCCACTCTCAAATTTCCTGGGAATTTTTTCCGGGCTTGGGTTCTTAAGTAGAAAATGGTTCTTAAGAAGAGGCAAAAAAATCTTGAACACCTGGTTCTTATCTAGAAAAGTTCTTAAGTAGAGGCATTCTTAGGTAAAGGTACCACTGTATAACAAAAATCAAAGATTGTTTTCACTGTATAACAAAGATCAAAGGTTTTCTATGACTTTTTCATCTTTAGTGATTATCTGATTATTCTGACATCTGTCTGTTGAGGGTACCCTCATGTAGATCTGGGTCATGAAAGCCATTAGTCGGAATACAGGCAATAAAAGAAGGTGATAGACTTCATGTTTGCTTTTAATCTATGCACAGATAATAAGTAACACAGTGAGATATGTACATTGCACTCTCCTGAGTGCTAATGTCTATAGCTACAGTATTTCAAAATAATGGCAAGTTGACATTGATATTTTGCCTTATTATTCTCCGTACTGGCCCCAAATCTTGCTTTTTAAAATTTCTTTAAAATATATAGCATGACTGTGGGTTCCTTTTATGGATTTTACATTTTGCATGTCACAATGACTCTTAAAATATTGTGAAACATATGTATGGCATGAAAAGATTTTTGCAATTTATCTTGTATATGTTGAATACCATTGACAGTTACCTACATTACTACAAGATTTTTCAAAATATCCACAGTTGCAATTAATCCATAAAACTTGTTCTGTGTGTGAACATTCCCTGTGCTATTAAGTGATAGCAACATTATTGGAGTGAGTCATACAAAACCTTCCAATTTTGGTGGGAGTTCAGCAACAGGATATCAACAAAGAGGTGTTCAAAAAACGGGGGGGGGGGGATCCTAATGGTTAAAATTGAAATTTCAACCACTTACTGACAAATCATAAAATAATGGCCAGCATGGTGTGTTTCCAAAATTACACTGTACATAATCTGTAGGCAGTTATATAGTCAATTATAAATTGTGGCAGTAAATTCTGCGAATCAGTTATACTGTATATCGTATGACATTCTTTAATTTGTCTAGTTTGAATCTGCACAAATTATTTTCGTTGGCTGTTCCAAAGTTCTAATTTTGTAAGTGAAGAAAAACATTTCTGTACTCTGTACTGTTTATACTTTTGTAAACCACAAGCAAGTTCCTCTGAGAATATTCTCGTTTATAGACTTATAAAAAAGCTGTAAAATGATTTAGCATTTCCTGCTAAAGATGCTCTTGATCCTTTGGATTACATTTTTGGATTACTGTACATTTTTTCTGCTCCTGCTAGAAACGGAAAGACCAGAGGTATACTTTATAGTATATACCTAAGTATATACTTTATTAATATTCCAGATGACGCTGCTGCTTTATAGCACTATTACATCAAGGCACTGGAATATATGGCATTTTATTTCAAGCCCTCTCTATCCAATTCTTAACAAATGGGCCATCAACAAAATGTTGAGCTGAATCATCACTTTCCAACAGGATTGTTCTTCAGAGTCCCTGCAAATTCCTCTACCAGTCCTCTACTACATCTGTTACCTCTCCCAGTTGTTCTTCCTTCTTTTTTCCATTTTGGTTTTTCATTAACACTCAAAGCTCCCAAAATTATGGTAATGTTCTGGGGTATTTTGTTTCTATGTTGATGGTTTTGCCCTCTTAGGGTTTTCTTTTCAAAAATGTTGTTGCATGCTTTGATATTGTTTTGATCATTCTTCAAGAAAAATAGATATTCCGAAGCACCGTATATTCCTTTGATTATCAAAATATTTTAATAACCCAATGAAAAAAATGAAACAAATTCTGATCCTCGTTGGATACATATACATATATTGGCCTGATAAGTGATGCTGTGAACCTCCAGCATCCCTTATCTTTGCTCAGAATGGTTGGGGCTTCAAATAGCTGTGATTCTTCATTGTATGAAGAGCCACTGATTTAACACCACTAACTTTAGCAATGTAGTATTGATTTATTTAAAAGATTAATGATTTACTAATGCCCACATTGTGACACACATATCCCAAAGCAGGCTTTTTCTCCACCCCTGTAGGAGAGGACTATGCTGAGCCTGAGAGCAGGGTCAAATGTATCATCAGGTTGGAGTCACTATGTCACCAGAAGAGACTAAGACCAGCCTTCCTTGAAGTCCATTGACTCTTATCCGGCACCAATTTGCCCGACCATTTGTGGATCAGATTATTGTGAATATGAAATGAATTCATCATGCTTTCAAACTCTAGTCTGACTCCTGGAATTGTAAAGGTGGCATTTAGGGGATTATATTGATTTTTGATGCAATTGGTGGATTGGACACCTGGCTTTTCTTGAATTTTTGTTGCAGCATTTCTATTGCTCGTGTTTGTATTACAGCTGTGATATACTCAGCTCTTCTGTGCAATGATAAGGGATGCCAGAATGTTAAGGAATTCACAGATTTTCCAGATTTCTGGAGGTTAAGAGGGGGCAATCATGAATTTCTTCAATAACTGTTCACAATGACCATTATGCTCATTTCCAGAAATTGGTTGTATGGTCAGATGTTAAAGTGCCAAAATAGTGAAGCAGGATTTTTTCAAATGGATTCTTAGTGCATCTATTGTTTTCATAGGTGGCATGGAATAGAAAAAGGATAGTAGGTCCCATAAAACCAATAACCATGCATTATTTTTGGTGCAATATAGTATGTAACTTAGGTCTGCTGAAATATTCTTGCTCTGGCTCCTAGTAAGGGATTACCTTGGAAATCCAACTTTTTAAATGGTTTGATTAATTAGAACATTTTTCCTTCAAATTTTAAGATGACAAGTTTGCCTTTCCCTTAATAAATGCAGAGCGAATCTCACAATCCAACATCATAAAAGAGAGGTGTTTTTTTTAAGGATTTGTGTGGGAGGATTTCGATCTATAATAACAACTTTAGCAAAGTGGCAGAGAAGGCTGAGTTACCCAATCTTTCATATACTTTAAAGAAGAAAATGAAAATATGCCAATCAGAGGACTTCAAAAATTTCCAAATTGCCAGACATCTGATCCCTTTTTTAAAATGAGAATTCACTCATTAGGATGTTTTCCCAAGTGCTATGAAGTGTAGCGTCTGTTGTTTTCAACACAAAGCCTAATTCCTCAAGTACTTTTTCTCCACTTACTGCATTGTATGAAAACAGTAAGGAAAGGAAATGCATTTAACTTACTTCTAATGCAATTTAAAATACTAATCAAGGGGAGTAAAGTTCAGATTATTACTTCCCATAAACTTAATATCTTTTCATTTCTGTTATTAGAAAATAATCTGAATCTTCCTTCTGGAAGCATGTTGGAAATTATCATTCAAGTTTGCATGGGAAGGGCAACATGCTGCATTGAGACTACCATACAGGTTAGTTAATTAATTGTGTTTGTATGCTGCCTATCCCCAAAATGCTGTGTATGCCTGGCTTAAACTTGTCCCACAGCCCCCTATCAAATTAGACATTCCTGAATGTTTTCTGATTGAGCCATCCATCCCTTCCTTTTTATGCTCTTCTCTTAAAGCAAGCGGAAACAGGAGCCAATTTGAAGAAGTCAGCAAGTATATGAGAAAGTTGTCTGTAGAAAATATATTTTTGACCATGAAATGAAATTGAAAATAATGATTATTGGAAGGTTTTCTAGCCTGACTGTTCCATATGCAAAAGAAGTCAAAAGGCCCTTTCATTAGGCAAAGCGATCAGCAGCCAAGAACAAGACAGAGGATCCTGAACGCTTTGTCCCTGGCTCTTTTTTTAAGGTGCCTATGCTGCAGATGCCAGGGTGATTGATTTATTTTGATTATTTATTATTTATTTATTATTTATTAATTAGATTTGTGTGCCACCCCTCTCCGTAGACTCAGGGCAGCTAACAACAGTAAAAAGACAATATGAACAAATCTAATATTAAAAGTAATGTAAAAAACCCCAATTTAAGAAACCAATCATACATACAGACATACCATGCATAAATTTTATAAGCCTAGTGGGAAGGGAATATCTCAGTTCCCCCATGCCTGACGACACTTAAGTGACTCTGGGCACTTCACAAATAAAAGAATAATGAAAAAAAATCATATAAATAATTGAAATTAATTAAAATAACAAAAAACTCATAAATATCCCATTGCCAGCCATCATACAAAGGAAAGAAATGAACCACCAAATCAATTACATATAGATACTGCAGGGTCCAATCCACAGCTGCCCCGAGTCTACGGAGAGGGGCGGCACACAAATCTAATAAATAATAATAATAATAATAACAGTCAGAAAAATATCTCAAACACAGTTTGGGGCTTCACATGAGTGGAAATAGTTTTGACAATATGTAAGAGCTTCTGAATCTGGGATATGAGGAAATGAATCAGACCATTACGACAGAGACATAGAATACATGTTTCTATCAGTTTCTGTGTTACTTTTATATATTTCTATCTGCTCAGATTTTAACTATGAGAATCAGTTTGGAGTAATAATTAAGGCACCAAGCTTTCATGAATGAGGAAACTGTGAGAGTTCTTCTAGTCCTACCTAAGGCACAAAGCAAGCTGGGTGACTTTGAGCCAGTCACTCGTTCTCAGCTCTAAAAAGAAGGCGGCAATGGCTAATGACATCTCTGTTTCTTTTTCTTTTTCTCCTTGCCAAAAGTCTGCAGGGACTTGCCCAGGTGTTCACCAGGTGTCAACAATGACTTGAAAAACAAAAAAATAATGACAATTTTAACCAAACTCTATTGTTCTTTAAACCTTTTGCCTTTTTAAAAGATATATAGTTAAATACATTTACTCTCATGGGGCTATAATATATTTTGTAAGGGTTTTTGCTTCTCCGTTCTCCCTTGCAATGCAGGGTTGGGCCACTGGAGCATCCGCTTCTATCCTGGCACTTTTCAAAATGCACTAGGAAACTAGAATTCCCAGCATTCTCAGCCAATAACACTGAAACTGAAACTGGGTAGCAACATACCTGGAGACACTAGGACAGGAAGGTAGGACAATTGCCCTCTTTTGGCTCTGATGCTACTTAAGCATATGTAACCAGGGACGGGTTCTGTTGACTATGTAAATATGTTAAAGGGTAAGGTCACCCAAAGTTTAGGATTTGAATAACGGGCGCTGATTGGCCACATTATTCTAAGCCTACTAGAAAGGAGAAAGTATAGTTACAACCGCCCGCACTTTCTCCCAGCTATTTGTGCCTAATCGCTTAGAGCACTTGCAGAGCTACCATTCCAACAGACTGCAAATAAAACAGTTTTGTTCCAATGAGCTGTCTCCTGTCGAGTTTACTACAGGTTCCACCTACCTTTGCCACTAGTTCACATTGCGACATTTTGCATGTGCTCACTCAATACGCTCACGCAAATGCGCATGTCCCCTTGTGCAATTCTGCTTCCGTGCATGCTCAGTAGCTAGAATCAGCCCCCCCAAAAAACAGCTGAGGAGCTGATCAGCTCTGCTTTGGGCAAAAGAATAAAGGTAGTATAAACCCAGGGGGCGACTGGGAGTGGCCTTTTTCAAGCAGCAGCAGAGAAAAAAAACCCAAAACAGTAAACATTCCCAAAAGAAGATGGCAGCACTCATGGACCGGCACTGACTGAACTGAATCTGTGACACCATCGTGACGTCACTAGTGGGTCGCTACTGGTCTGTCCATCCGGGACTGGCAGGAACCCACCCTTGTATGTAACCATACAGGACAGGATTCCCATGCAAGACTAAGTGGGAGAACAAATCAGCATGTGCCTAATTTTCAAGGCCAAAAATTTTCTCTTCAGGCAGCCCACACAACGTGGAGGTGGATGATGCTGAGATGTGAGGACACCATTCGGTTAACCATCTGAAGAAACAAAGTGCTAATTTCCCAGATTCCTTAGTCATTTATAACTGCTAATGCATAATATGGGGTATATATTTGTGAGTGAGTCATCCTTGAGTGCTGTTAAAATGCTAGAAAAAGCAGCAGGGTTTTTCATAGAACTCCAGTGTTCTTTTTTCTTTCTTTCTTCCTCCAGCTAAATTAATCTGGCACCTAGTAGGAGCTGGCAGTACTTAATAATTACATTATCTTTTAAAACTGGAGATACAGCAGAGAGAGGAGATGACAGTTAAGGATTCAAAGGTCAGCAAACGCCTGCCCTGGCTGATTAATACCTTTGTCATTTGTGTCCCCCATTCTAAAACTTAAGTGCTAGGCCCGTTTTTGTTTGTATCTTTCAGTTCATGAAAGGGGCTGTTTGGAACAATTTTGCTGCACGCCTACTGGAGCTAATCCTCCAGAGTTCAATCTAATGTCCTCTAAATCCAAATTCTATGAGGTGGGTCAGGTGCCATCTCATCTCATGGATGGTTAAATGGATAGGGGCATCCTGAAATTATAATCTTGACACTTTAAATTGCCTGCTTTTGCACACCTATGGGTTGGAAATTTATCCTTTGTTGTAAATGATCATGTTATGTCTATGCCTTCCCATGTACCACATTATTGGTTGCCACAAACATAGCCAATTACAAGATTTAGCTCAAAAATACTTATTTACTTATTTGCAATAACTGATAATATAAGTCCTCCTGTAACAAGTGTCTGATCTCCCACATCTTCCATATCTAAACCCACTGGAGGCTTCGAGGAAGTTTATTTATTTGGAATTATTTGGAGTCAAATAAATAATAATAAGTTCCAGATAGGTAGATGTCTCCATAAGCCACATAACGCCTTCAATGGATACCATTGCTTTCAGGTAGGCATACAGTCAGAAGAAAATTTTCAAGCCAGCTGTACGGTACTTAGTGTAATGTGAACACTCTTGTCGTTGTTTTAAAAATAATTTTATTATAATTTTTCCAAAATGGAAATGTAAGGAAAAATCATATAGTCACTTTTTCAGCACTGTTATAACTTTATAGCAGGCATGTCAAACTGGTGGTCTGTGAGCTGGATGTGTCACGTGCAGGCCACACCCCTCTCAGCTCCGCAAAGGCAAAAAACATTGTGGTACGTTATGCAATGTGACCAAGTTTGACACCTGTGCTTTAGAAGGTCCCTAAATAGGCGCCTCATTAAGCAAGGCCGATCCATCTGTTGTTCAGTTTGATCCAGTTAGACACCAGGGTTAGAAACCAGGAGACAGTGAGTTCTAGCCCTGTCTTAGACATGAAACCCAGCTCGGTGACTTTGGGCTGGTCACCTTCTCTCAACCCAACTCACCTCACAGGGGTTTTGTGGAGAAAACTGACATAGGAGTATTGGTAAGGGTGGGCTACCGCCCGGATGGGGCCAAATGCAATCGGGTAGCGAAAATGGAGCTACACCCCAGAGCACCCATTTTGCACTGAAAGATGTTGAAAATGCAGGGCCTTCACTGGGTACTAGGCATGTGTGCTGTCTTAAGTGTTAAGTAGTTGGGGTTATGCTGACGTTTGAAGATTTGCCAACTGCAGGGCATCCTGATTGGTCGAGACGCATACAGCTGGCTGGTGGGAGACTACTGCCCCACCTTTGATCTGCCTGTCTGAGAGCTCATATATAAATAGCTGTCAGACGGCACGTGTTGGTGTTGCCGTTCGGAGATGCCTCATTCTTGGCCATTAGTAATAAAGGTTGTTTTTTCCTCACAACCTGCCTCACCTTAATTCCTGCCCACCTAGTTCACCATAGAGAACATTAAGTTATTTATAAAAATAATAAAGCCCGTGTAAATAAATAAATAAAAATAGCTATTGGAATAATTTTATATGTTACATGATCATATAGCTGTGTGACAAAGTCTTTAGCATAGAATATACTGACTGCTTAAGTGTGGACTTTGGGGCAAACTAAGTTTAAATTTGCTTACTGCTTTTAAAAAAGGAACCCAAGTAATCTCTAGTTCACTCGAGTGTGCGACACTTATGCACATGCACAGAAGCATCCAGGGCAGGTGGGCGGAACTTCCTGCCGCCGTTACCAGTTTGTAGATCCGGGCTGTACCGGTAGCAACCCATCGCTGAGAGGAATATTTTATTAGCAACCCTAGCTCTGTGGTTGCTACCAGTCTGGACAATGCCCGGCCATGTTCCCACTGCATCACTAAGCAGGGCATCACCTTTTTTTGCCAGCTATTGGAATTACCAAGACATCCTGCCACCCTGGGCATGCTTGCCAAAGCCATTGGAGATCCTGCTACAAAAGCCAGGCATGGCCCTCTCCAATCTCACTTGCTGGAAAAAGAAAAGATTTTGTCTTAGAATTAAAAGAGTTGCTGTTTAAAATTTGTATCCAATAATCCTGAAGGGTACATCTTTAAATTTCAGCTCATGCCTCATGGATATTCGTTTTGGATTCATAGCTATAATGTCCAATTTGGCAGGAATCCAAATCTCTGCTTGCATTGGAGCTTCAAATTGTTTCAACGCGCCCTGTGCACATGGTAGGAATCATATTTAATTTCCTACCCAACATATTTTAAATATGTTTTTATTTGGATTATTTTTGTCCCCTTTGAATCATTTTTCGTCTATATCTGCACCTTGAGTTTCTTAAATGAATTAAAATTACTATTCTGTGCTTCTCAGCATCTATTCTGCTTCAGTGCGTCTTACTGTTACATATTGTCAAACGTATACAGTGATCCCTCGTTTTTCGCTGGGGATGCGTTCCAAGACCATCTGTGAAAAACGAATTTCTGTGAAGTAGAGGAAAGATATTTTTTAATGTATTTAACGAGTATTTGGACTTTTAAAACCCACCTTTTGCATTAAAAAGTCATTCTATAATGTTTCTCAGCTGGAACTACATGTGATATGCCACCAGTTTCTTTAATAGAGTACAGTAGTACTGCAGAAGAATTTTACGAATTTTTAATGGATTTAAAAATTTTAATGGATTTAATGGATTTAAGCCCCCTTTGAAAACCCGTGAAATAGCGAATCCGTGAATGATGAACCGTGAAGTAGCGAGGGATTACTGTAATTCCAAATTCTTTCATTTTCTTTTAAATAAAAGGGATTAATGCAGCACCATGCATTATGAAGGTGTTATCATATAATATGTTATAATATATCTGGACAATGACATTTCAATATGTTGGGACCTGCTTACTCTGCTGAAATGAATTTTGGGCAGGACATACCATCAACCAACACACACTAACCTTGATTTCTATATGCAAGCTAACTAATAAGAAGAAAACAGCGGTGGCAATGTCTCCCTCTCCAACAAACTATTGAAGTAGTTATTAAAACTGCAATTTGAATCTTACTCACTGTCTGTGTAAGGTGTAGCTCTCACACATTCATCTGAGCCACTTAAGGAAACAAAGAATATCTAGTTACATGGGATTTATGATCTTTCCTCAGGCTTATGAAAAGGTTGACACAGCTTCAACTTTTATTTGTAGATTACAGCTGTTAATTTCATTATGGGTGTTTCCTTAGGAATTCTTTTAGGGCTACCTCCTAAAATCAGGATCTTCTTAATTGAGCTCAATCTATTTCCTCTGTTTTGGGGGAGACTCTGAAGAATGATCCTTAGCTAGAGGTATAGCTTACAAATGGCTGATTTTTATAGCACTGGGCACCAATTTTTAGAGACTGGTAGACATATGGAATCTTAGTGTGGGTGGCCTTAAAATCACTGCTGTGATCATTATGGTGTGTGTGTGTGTGTGTGTGTGTTCCCCACTAATTCCTGAAGTTGCCAGAATAGCTTACCACTTCCTTGTCTGGATATGTTTCCAAACAAAGTGGGGACGCCAATCTCTCTCTTTCACCAATTTATTTTCTTTTTCTTCCCCCCCTCCCTAAAAGTAAAACTTTATTGGATGCACCACATTGGTACTGAAGAAACACAACCAATGTTTGCCCAGCTAAACAATACTTTCTTCTTCTCGATGCCCCTGGATGATCACATTGTCCAATTATGAGGAGTTGTTTTGATATGGGAAGAGTCCATCTCTTTCGCAAGAACCTGCAGCAGTGATATTGATTGCTTCAATGGTCTCATGAACTCTGCATATATTCTCCACTTTCCATTTCTCCTGTCCCTTCCACAAGTTCATTGGCAAGTTGAAAAGCATTAAGGTTTGAAAGAAGCAAAGTGGTTCAAGTCTTGACATGCAGGCCCCCTGAAGGAAAAGGGCACCACAAACCATAAAGAACAGTTCTATCTGGATCTAGCTGAATCATTCGATTTTTCACAGTAACTCCATGAACAAAGGATTTCTTGTCATTCAGGAAATACGTATCCGAAACCCAGACATAATCAGCCACTCTATTATCTAAAGTTAGATTCAAAGGTATGCCAGAGTAGGACAATCTTTTATCTCTCCAGGATTGCTGGAAATACATGGTTAGAGTATAGTCATGTTGATAGGGTAGTCCCTTCACTTTTAGGCTGAGTTCCACATGAAGAAAAGTTGCTGCGAGCAAATTTTGGCTCTTAATTCATTTATTGAAGCTGGTTTTGCCAACTTATTTTCTAAGAATGTCGTAGTTCCCAAGTGATATCCAGAAGTATTCCTGGAAATAAAAGTAAAGCCGGAAACGTGTGCTTTGTATGAGTAGCATGCCATTTTCTTGCTCTTTAATCATATATGTTCTTTTGAAAGAGTTTGGTAGGTACCAAGGGAAGTGCCAGGACATTTTGGTGCCCAGAGGTATTGGGCTGGGGATCCTATGGCAAAACATTCCTCAAAACAATAGGACTTCATGGTACCTTGGCTGGATTATTAATCATCACAAATGTCTTAAACCAATGTAACATTACATAAGATTTTGCATACACTTCTGAAATCTAGTGCAGATTTAAATTTTGTAAAGTTCTACAAATCTGATAAAAATCATTTTCATCATTCCAGAATTTGCCAGTTGGTAAGTTTTGTTTTAGAGCTGCATCTGTTAAGATGTTAATCATATAATTCCCTTTACTGGAAACAACTCAGAATATTTTCATTGTCTGATGAAATTTTGCCAGCAATAAACATGTTCCACATTTTCTGAAATCACGGCAGAGTAGGAGCCTCAGCCAATAGCAAAGGGTGGGGGAAGGGAGCGTAACAACTGGCATAATGTATAGAAACAATCCTTTTCTGGAAAAGTTTTGAACAAATGTCAGTGTATTTGTTCCACTACGTAAGAAGTCCCTTTGTTTACCACCATGCAACTCCAAATAAAGATCCTCTATAAGTATGGAACGCCATTACAGAATGACCACTCCAATGAAGATAAGTAACACATTTTGTATAGTTATTGTGTAGTTATAATTGTACAGTAATGTAACAGAATAAAGAAAACATTTTGATTCCAATAAACTACCATATGCTATACAGTAACGTCCAATGCACAATTTAAATAATGATATTGGGATCACAAATTTTGAACTGTCAGAATATAAATGAAGAATGCAATTTTAAAAAACAACAGAGAAGACAAAAGATGCTCTTTTGCCATTTCCTTTCCATTCTCTGAACCATCCAATAATGACATCAGTGGCTTTGTGCTTTTCTGCAGAGAATGCATTGTATGACATGGATGTACATTTTCTGGAAACCAGATGTTTTGGTTTGTGTAAATAGCCATTTGTGCTTCCATGTTTGCATGAACAGCCTACAATATCTGAACATCCTGTGAAGTCATGCTTCTTTCTCACCAGCTTTGATGTTGAGGAAGTTAACTAATTCACTGACAAAAATACTGAAGTGAATAGGATTTTACTTAAATTTGCTCTTTATTCTTCAAGATACTTAAATCTCCTTCAGAAATTATTCTCCTATACTTCAAAGAAGTGAGCAAGATTCAGAGAATCGTATTAGAAGTTTCATGACAATAGTTATATTAAGGCCAGCTTTCTGTTTTAAAGGTTTATATGTGTGCAATTAATAACGGTACAGTAAAAATATGAATAGAAACGTCTAGTTAAAAGAAGCTCATTCATTTAAACACACATACTGTATATTGTTGAACTTTTATATTCTTAATTATTATACATTTGCGGAATACTTCCAGATTTATGGAACCATTTAGCTTGGAATACCATTGGGAAACTGCATTAATGCATTTCTTTGGATGACATGGCCATTCCCCTCCCGAAAGATCTATTGTCATTGCTCAAATATTCAGGGTTTGAAATCTGTTCTGTGCTTAATTTTCCTGCATGCAATTTCCTTCATTTCATCCAGCAGCTGCAAAAACTGAAGGCATATCGGCATTTCTAGTTCAAAATGCTCTGGTCCTATATTCATTCTGGTTTCTCTCCAAGCCAATTTAAGAAAATCCAGTCTGGACTGAAAAACTTTGGCTACTGCTTTCAAATTATTAATAGCTGGCTAATGTGTTTTCCTAATAGGCAACTTTCCTGTAGCTGTGCCTTCCCAGTTTGTCCAGGGAGGTTTATGCCAGTTGGTTTCCTTCCTGGGACTTGCTTTTTCTAGATACATATAGTGTATGTGTCAGAGGTGGGTTCCTCTTGGTTTGGACAGGTTCGGCTGAACCGGTAGCAACCCACTGGTGATGTCTTGAGGATGTCACAGAAATGGTTCTGTCGATGCCACTCCGTGGACGCCACCATCTTTTTTAAACAAAAAAATTAATTTCTTTTTTAAAAATTGGGGTGGATTTCCCCCCACTTTTTTCCTTCGGTGCATGCACAGGAGCCAAGTTTCTGCCATTGTGCATGCATCACCATCTTGTTTTTGGATTTTGGGGGAGGGTAATTTTTCGGCACTGCACATGTGCAACTATGTGGCATGAGAGAAAGGAAAACCAACAGTGAGGTAAGTTAGAACTCATCCCTGATCTGTGTGTGCATGTAACCTTCATAAAATCAAATGCATAACATGAGATATTTGAACCAGTGCATTAACACACTACAAATTATGTTATTTTTATGTTGCACATAGTAGACTTGCCAAGGTTGAAAACTTGGTCTGAAGACCCTTCACCAGCTTTGGTGTCCAGTTTTGTTTTTGGTATTAGTGGGGTCCATTTTCTCTCCATTAAACACTCCATAAGAGCTGTGATGGCACAGTGGTTAGAATCCAGTATTGCAGGCTAACTCACTGCTCATTCTGGGAGTGCGATTCTCACTGGCTCAAGGTCGACTCAGCCGTCCCTCCTTCTGAGATTGGTAAAATGAAGACCCAGATTGGTGGGGGCAATATGCTGACTCTGTAAACCACTTAGAGAGAGGGCTGTACAGCACTATGAAGCGGTATATAAGTGCAAGTGCTATTGCTATTCTCAACATGCAACTATTTGCATTGGCAGGAAATGGTACCTTGAGTCCATGTGACCCAGGGGGCTTATATTCTGTAGCCAGCATTGTTTGGATAAAAAGTCACATAATAGTGAATTCACATAAGTGAGAACATCCTGTATGTTTATGGCTTTATGGAATGCAATATATTCCTACACACTTATAAACATATACAAAACAAGAATCCACATCCACCAGCAAGTGAGGCACAAAGGGGATCCAAATGCCAGCTGTTATATGTACCCCAAGGCAAGGGTGGCTACCACTCATAGGCTCTTCTGGAAGACGGTTAAAACCTGGCTTTTCCTGAGCACTTTCCAGTGAGGGGAGCCTCAGCGAAATTGCAGCATCGCAAAAACACGGAAGTCCTCGAAACCCCACCTCCGGACTTCTGTGTTTTTGTGATGCTGCAATTTTGCTGAGGCTCCCCTCGTAATAGTAATAGAAATAATAATACAGTGATACCTCGTCTTACAAACCCCTCATCATACAAACTTTTCGAGATACAAACCCATGGTTTATGATTTTTTTGCCTCTTCTTCCAAACTATTTTCACCTTACAAACCCAAGCCGCCGCCACTGGGATGCCCTGCCTCTGGACTTCCGTTGCCAGCAAAGCACCCGTTTTTGCACTGCTGGGATTCCCCTGCAGGGATTCCCCTGCAGCATCACAAAAACACAGAAGTCCGGAGGTGGGGTTTCCCATGGAGGGGAGCCTCAGGGGAATCCCAGCAGCGCAAAAACAGGTGCTTGGATGGCAACAGAAGTCCAGAGGTGGGGCATCCCAGTGGTGGCGGCTTGGGTTTGTAAGGTGAACAGAGTTTGGAAGAAGAGGCAAAAAAATCTTAAACCCCGGGTTTGTATCTGAAAAAGTTTGTATGACGAGGGGTTTGTAAGACGAGGTATCACTGTATTATTATTTCTATTACTATTATTGTTACTATTACTGTTACTACTACTACTACTATTATTATTATTATTATTATTATTATTATTATTATTATTGTAAGCTGCCTTGAATTAACTAAAACTGAGGTTGTGGATGAACTCCATCAATAAATGCTGACCTCTGCCCATTTTCTTTTTAAAAGATTGTGAACTCCTTTCTCTCAACATTTGCTTTTTGCAGTGCAGTTATTATTACAGTACACAAATATTGTTGTTTTTGAGGGATATAGCAATTACTTTCTACCAAGAAAACAAACACGGGAATAAAAAGGTAAAATAACATGGGAAGTTCCTTATTTTCTTGCAGTGTGCATCAGTCAATACTATGCCTTTATTTATTTACAAAATATGTTGAAAAATAAAAACAAGGAGGAAGGGCAAGAGGGTGGGAAGGAAGGAGAAACCAAACAGTTGTCACACCTGTTGCATTGTCACCCTCTGTGAGGGAGAAAGGTAATTTCAAAATTTTATTAATAAATACATAAAATTTGTGATTTTTTTTTTTTAAAAAATGAAAATCGGATACCTGGTTTTCTAACTCACTGGGGGTTTGCTCTTTTCTGAGAGCACATAGGACTTTCCACTTGAAAAGCTATACCTTCCTAGTTTAAAACAAGGTATTTTGCATTCCTACTGGAACATGTACCATCAGGGGAGGGCTACCATTCCAGGGGTTCTTTTTTGCTACATATAAAGTCCCTTTTATTTGCATCATATTATATTACATTGCCTCTTTGCCACTCATGTTTTTTTACATGTTAGAGTTATACGCAATGGTAGGATTCAAATAATTAACAACTGGTTCATCCAGGGACAAGATGGCTGTCATGGGGGGCATCTACGGAGAGGGGCGGAATACAAATCTAATAAATAAATAAATAAATAAAATGAATGGTCCATTCCTGTCCTCCAGCTCTGCCGCACACATCTGATGAACCACCTGCGATGGTCAACCTGACCCTGGATGAACCAGTTCTTAAATTTCCACCCTTTGCCAAAAGGCTGTTATTGAAGGTGCTTGTCTGCATGTTGGTCTCTGGATGACTCCCTTAAGAGGCAAGGTTTCCGAAGAATGAGGGGGGTTACCATAGAGACAAGAAGCTGGTGCTCTCGAGAGCTCGTGCGGGAGGGTGAAGAATTGGGCGGAAGTGGAGGTAGGTAGTGAAGGGCTCCCCATCACCGTCACTACCAGTGCACTACCAATGACCGGTGCAGGCATGGGCACATCCGGCGTGTGTGGGTGCACATGCCGGCATGAGATTCGACTTCTGCACATGCTCAGGAAGCAAAATCTTGCACGAGGACACTCACAGGTGCAAGATTTTGCCAATTTTTGGTGATTTCTTTGCTTCCATGCATACACAGAAACAAAAAACCGCCAAAACTCAGCAAAATGTCATGCAAACGAGCATCCTCACGTGGGATTTTGCTTCCTGAGCATGTGCAGAAGCCGAATCTTGCATGGACGTGCATGTCCACATGTCAGGGGTGTGGAGATCTCCATTTTTCCCACCCGGACGGCGTACAGGGTCGTCCATGCTGCAGCCCAACACTGGAGATAGGGATCCCCACTCTCCCCATGGAGCTGCGTGCAGAGGGTGTTGGCCAGTCTGTGGGCAAAATGCAAGGGGTGAAGAATTAAATTGGCAACACGATCATAGCTGGGCCCAATGTAGGGCAGACTGGTGTTACTTTGGCTAGGAAAATTATTACACACCCACCCACTATCAAAGTGTATCCTGGGTGCTGCACTGCATCGCAATGGAAAACGGACAATGGAGCAGCCAGCACGAGGGAAGGAGGAGGAACAGGGAGAAGAAAGAGGGAATATGGCCTTCTCCTTCCCTCATGCCAGCTACTCTTTTGCCTGTTTCTCCACTGCAGCACAGCGCAGCACCCAGGATCCACTTCGATGGTGGGGATGGGTGATTTAATAACTGGCTTGCCTGAACTGGTGCAGATCAGCTAAATCTCACTACTGGTTATGCTAATTGCTGACAGACTTTATTGTTGGTGGTGTATACGCAGGGGTGGGCTACTGCCCAGAATTGGGGGATGCAGTGGGGTAGCAAAAATGGAGCTCCATCCCAGACACTCAATTTGCAGTGAAAGATGTTGAAAGAAAATGCAGGACGTCCTGCATAAGCCACGCTCACAGTATGGTAGTAAAACATTTGGTAGCCCTTCACTGTGTATACATGATCTTCTCCCATACTACTTGAAGTTCATGGACTCAATAATTGAAACTGTAATCTTGTTAATTGTAATTAATAATATTATTTTTAGGTACTCAGTTGCTGTAAACCACGGGAAAGGGTAAACAATGGATAGATTCTTTGCCATCTCTTCCCTCTTTTTTAAATAAGTAAAGGGTATTTTTAATGTATAGGAAGGTTAAATTAACAAGTTCTGTGGAATAATTTGTGAACAGATAATTGCACAAAGGTGTTTGTGTTGAATGTGCATCCATATACTATTAAGACTTTTAAGTTTTGGGTTAACCTAGGAGATGCTCTGGGAGGCACTGTTGAGCTGCATCACAATATAGGAATTTATTACATGAATGTGTCTTAAGATATTTGTAAAGTAGTTGCATCTATGTGGAATGTAACTGTTGAGTACCAGGTGACCGGTTGGCTATCAGAAGCCGGAAACAACTTTGTCAAATTGAAAAGAATAAACAGCATTGACCCCCCCCTTCCCCGCAATCTTGTACAGTACATTTGTGTGCTTTCTTCTTCTTGTTCTGCCATATCTGTCATTGGGTGTTGGTGATCATGTTGGTGATCCTATTTTTATCCACAGCTGCATGAAAAAGTGCTGCTGAGTTTTATCCAAACCGGTCCCTTAGATTTTGAAACCATGATGTTCTTCTTCTGCCTGGACCTCGTTTGCTTTCAGTCTTTTCCTTGGGGGTTAAATGTAGTATTTATTTATTTTATTGGATTTGTATGCTGCCCCTCTCTGTATGCCACATTTTTCTGGGTGTCGCATCACATGTCCAAAATATTCTTTCACTTTTTAATGGTTTTGATGATTTCCCTTGGCTTTCCCAGGTGGCTTATCACCTCCTCATTTCCGATTTTGTCGACCCAACTTATACATAACACTTGCTTGTAAATCCACATTTCAAATGCTTCTAGTCTCTTCAAGTGGCTTTCTGTCAGAGGCCAACTCTCCACTCCATAGAGCAGGATAGAAAAGATGTAGCATCTGATAAGCGTACTTTGGATACAGCAAACTGGTGAGGGATAGGACAATGAACGAAATCCTGTTTGAGGACCTGACCTAGAATGAATGAATGAACGAACGAATGAACGAACGAACAAACAAACAAACAAACAAACGAATGAATGAACAAATGGATGAACGAACGAACGAACAAATGAATGGATGAATGAACGAACGAACGAATGAATGAACGAATGAACGAATGAACGAATGAACGAATGGACGAATGAACGAATGGACGAATGGACGAACGGACGAACGGACGAACGAACGAACGAACGAACGAATGAACGAATGAACGAATGAACGAATGAACGAATGAACGAATGAACGAATGAACGAATGAACGAATGAACGAATGAACGAATGAACGAATGGACGAATGAACGAATGGACGAACGGACGAACGAACGAACGAACGAACGAACGAACGAACGAACGAATGAACGAATGAACGAATGAACGAATGGACGAATGAACGAATGGACGAACGGACGAACGGACGAACGGACGAACGGACGAACGAACGAACGAACGAATGAACGAATGAACGAATGAACGAATGAACGAATGAACGAATGGACGAATGGACGAATGGACGAATGGACGAATGGACGAACGGACGAACGGACGAACGGACGAACGGACGAACGGACGAACGGACGAACGAACGAACGAATGAACGAACGAATGAACGAATGAACGAATGAACGAATGAACGAATGAACGAATGAACGAATGAACGAATGAACGAATGAACGAATGAACGAATGAACGAATGGATGAATGAACGAACGAACGAACGAACGAATGAACGAACGAATGAATGAATGAACGAACGAATGAATGAATGAACGAATAAACGAATGAACGAATGGATGAATGGATGAACGAATGAATGAACGAACGAATGAATGAACGAATGAATGAATGAACGAATGAATGAACTAATGAATGAATGAACAAATGAACAAATAAATGTAACAGTTTTACAGTTAAGGAGGGATGTTTAAACAACTCAAAGTGATTATTCTGACCATTTTCCTTTTATTTATTTATTTTATTTTTTATTTATTTATTTATTCGTCAAACAATTATAGGGTGATAATTTGTACATATAAAACATTAGATAAGTAATTATAAAAAGTAGACAATAGAACAGGGACGGTAGGCACAATGGTGCGCTTATGCAGATTAGACCATGATGTAAGTGGGTGTAAGGAGAGCACCAAAGAATTGAGGCCTTTGAACTATAGAGTTGGAGAAGACTCCTGTGAGTCCCTTGGACTGCAAGGGAACAAACAAATCAGCAAGGAAGAAAGCTGAATGTTGTGGCACGTGGTTGACACATGGGAAGATGGTGGGAAATGTTCAGAGTTACTTAAAAAAAAGCAGACAGTGTAGTTAGGAACAGATTTTTAAACTGCAAATCAAAGCAAAGCTACACTGGACTGATTCTGTCTCCTCTGAGGCAGAGAGATGCTTACAGAAAATAATCTTCAAAGGAGAGGAGAGAAAACCACTTTATACTTATTCACATAATGTGTTGCTGTGAGAGAGATGCTGAACTGTTGTTAGAAGACATAAAACCCAAAGACTTCAGTATGTGTCTTTGAAATAATTAAGAAATCAAATAGCACTCAAAAATAAAACATCAAACACACACTGGCACAGGCTCAACACATTTGATGTGTACTTATGAGGTCATTATTAAATGCAGCGTCATTGAATGCAGGATGATCCCAATATCCTTTTGTAAGTTATTAAAAACTCATCTTTGCCGCCAGGCATGGGGAAACTAACACACACCCCAATTGTCAAGGTCGGTGTATGGTTTGATTGGGTTGTGTGATAATTTTATTTTATTATAAGGGTTTTAAATTGTATTTTTAAAATTAGATTTGTACACTGTTTATGTTGTTATGAGCTGCCCGAGTCCTCGGAGAGGGGTGGCATATAAATCTAATAAATTAATAAATTAATAATTAATATCGCATGGTTCCAACACCATCTCGGATCAGAATTTTTTACCCATTTTAGTGTTCCAGTACAGCTGCACGAGGAACAATGCTTTGGCATTTCATCAATCAATTTTCATTCCTTGGGCATTACAAATGATGATCACCATTAACACTCCTGGGAATCTCTGAATGAAACGGATATTATTCTGAGTAAATGTAGACATATTTTACTCATGAAGCTGGTGATTGAGATACAGTTCTCCAATATTTGTGCTTTCTGTGAAACCAACGTAGCTATGCATGCTTGAAAATGAATGAGAGGAAGTGCTACAGCTTTTGCTTGAGCACAGCAACTCTGCCATTTGTGAAGGCATCCCTCCTTTTTTGTGGCTTTTGTGTGAGCCCCCCCCCTTTTTTTTCAGTCTCACGTGGAAACCAGCAAAAGGAGAGTCTGCTTTAAACAAAGAGCCAGGCTGTGACAGCTTTGCAGAAACATCTGAAGTACTTCTTAATCATGTTTCCAGTGTGCAAAGCCCTAGAAACCACCATCTTCACTGTTCTTTCCAGATGGCTATGAAAAAGCAATTGGAGTGAATTTTGTATAATTTTCGTATTTGGCTGATATAATCAAGAGGTATTTTCTATTATTCACCTGTTTATTTATTTATTTATGCTTCTTTTCTGTTGCTCCAAAGCCAAGACAAGAAAAATAAAGAAACAACTAATATCGTACAACTTAGAAATCAGGCATGAATAAACAAGGGTTGTCCAATATTCATTCTAGAGACAAAAACCTGATAGAATAAAACAATCTTCAAGGCTTTTCTAAGTAAATAATGATTTTGGGCACATTGGATTTAGCAGATTAAGAACATAAGAAGAGCCATGTTGAATCAGGCCAAAGCCCATTGAGTCCAGCATTCTGTGTCATACAGTGGCCCACCAATTGTCCATGGGGATCTTGAGCAGAAAGAGAAGGCAAGACCCTCACTTTCCCTTGACCCCCAACAAATGGTACCCAACCAACATAGAGGCAGCACATAGATTTGGATATCTTGTCCTAACCTCAGGAATCACATGTGAGGATAGGATGCTCTGAAGGTACATGGACATAGAGAAGATGAAATGGTTTTTTTGTTCAAATACAGAGGACCCAGAATGTTTTAGTGCTTTATTAGATAGCAAATCATTCAGGAGAGTAAGAAAGTAGATTGATGTAGTGTACTATCCAAACTGATAACAATAAAATTACAATGGCCATCAACATTATTTTCTTTCCCTTGTTTTGATGTACACAGTTACATTGATAGCATTAAATGTATTAAGAAAGTGGTTAACCAAATGAAGCTTATTTTGGGATTTAGGCGCAAAGATACGTTTCTTTATTCAACTTCACATCAAAGCCAAATTCTGGTTTTGAATCCTGAATCACTGGCCAGCTAATAGGAAATGTCAAACATAGACATTAAAACAACAACATCATCAAACCTTTGACCTTTTGTGGGAATGTTTTAGTCTTGCTAAGCTGCTTTCTTAAAAAACTTTTTGCTATTGTATTGGATTTTATTCTTCTAGCACAGTTGCTTTTATAAACATCCTAGAAATATTTTTATTAAAGGGCGGGACATACTTCCATCAAATAAATAAACAGACATTCCAGCCAGTATTCACAAGGTCAACAATGTCACTTCAATGGCTTGACTATAGCTCACCAAAGAAACACTACAAAGCAAGGGAGGAATGGCAGCTCATCCAAATGAGGTCAGTTGAGAAGTCCTGAGAAAACACAGGCCTTTAAATGATCCATCTTTTATCTCTTTAGCTAACAAAACATATTTCTCTGTTGAAGGGAAAATTCTATGAACATTGAAGTCTAAATATTAGTTAGGGCTGCACTATTGGAAACTTTTCAAGGTAGAGTTGGCATACAAAAACCACTGGAAATTTATGACTTTCTATACCCTTATTTTTTTTCTTTTTAACTTCCAGAATAAAATGTTGGTATAGCTACTATTTTTTGAATGGCAATACACCATATGTGGAATATCACACAATACAATGATGTTATTGCAAAGTCCTATCCCTCCCAGAGGCACCGTGGAGTGTTGTGGACACTTAATGAGCTATTTCCCCCAAACAAATATTTATTTATATTTATTTATTTATTTATTTGTTTTGTCCAATACGCAATAATACACAATGAGGGTTATAGAGGATATAATCAGGTAGAATGTATTAAAGGGGGAATAGAGGAGAAAATAAAGGAGTAAAATATAACTATGAGAGAATAGCAGAAAAAGATATAGGTATAGAAGAGAAGATATATGAGATACAGGAGAGACAACAGGACGGGACCATAGGCACTCTGGTGCACTTATGTATGCCCCTTACTGACCTCTTAGGAACTTGGCGAGGTCAACCGTGGATGGTCTAAAGGTAAAGTGTTGGGGGTTAGGGGATGATACTACAGAGTCCGGTAGTGAATTCCACGCTTCGACAACTCGATTACTAAAGTCGTATTTTTTACAGTCAAGTTTGGAGCTGTTAACATTAAGCTTGAATCTGTTGTGGGCTCTTGTGTTGTTGTGGCTGCAGCTGAAGTAGTCTTTGACAGGCAGGACATTGCAGCATATGATCTTGCGGGCAATACTTAGATCATGTTTGAGGCATCTTAGTTCTAAGTTTTCTAGACCCAGGATTGTAAGTATAGTTTCGTAGGGTATTCTGTTACGGGTAGAGGAGTGAAGGGCTCTTCTGGTGAAGTATCTCTGGACAACATAGAGGTGGTTGGTTGCCCATCTACTTCCTTGATTATGTAATAGAGAAGCAGCACTGGCAGTATGAAACCCATCAGGTTCTTCCAGGTTCTGGAGAACCGGTATCGGAAATTTTGAGAAGTTCAGAGAACTGGAGTGAGGAGGGAATGGGGATTTAGCAATATCCTTCCCCTGCCATGTCCAGCAAGACACACCCACAGAACTGGTAGTAAAAAAAATTGAATTTCACTGCTGAGCATTGGAGATAGATTTCCACCATAGATTATTCTGTCTGCTTGGCGTTCATGAGCTCTAGCATCAAACAGAATAAGTTGTAATAAAGCTATGATTCAGGAATAATTTCTTGTTGGCTGATGATGTTGGCTTTATCTGATTTTCACTACATGTAAGAACATTAATAGACTAATCCAACATACTGCTGAAGAGGTGTTGGATAAAATAGGTGAGTTGCTCTACTGGTAGGGTAGCTCTTCTCTAAACAGCTGAAAAACTGATCTAGGTTGGCCCAAGATAGCATCCATCATCCTTGAATTTTGCTAATGGCATGTTCTAAGAATATCTCAGGAAAAGCCCTCCACCCCCATCTTATTGTCCCTAGATATCCTCAAATGTAGCTGCAAAATTCATCAAATGGATGATCCACTTGTTTTCAATAGAATAGAATAGAATAGAATTCTTTATTGGCCAAGTGTGATTGGACACACAAGGAATTTGTCATTGGTGCATATGCTCTCAGTGTACATAAAAGAAAAGGATACATTTGTCAAGAATCATGTGGTACAACACTTAATGATTGTCATAGGGATCAAATAAGCAGTGAAGAAACAATCAATATTAATAAAAATCTTAGGATACAAGCAACAAGTCCTAAGTGGGAGGGAAAGGTTGACAGGAATGATGAGTAGTGATGGGCGAACCCAACGGTGTTCAGGTTCGGCAAGTTTGGATGAACTTTATGCAAAATTAGGCCTAACCTGAACCCAACCTGAACCTGAACGGGGAATCCCTCCCACGAAGAGATTCCGGGGGCGGAGCTTTGATGTCACCGGCAGGTTGCTAAGGACGCCAAAGTGATCACTTCCTGGATTCCATGGAATCCAGGAAGTGATCACTTTGGCGTCCTTAGCAACCTGCTGTGATGTCAAAGCTCTGAACGCCGAACACGACCTCAAACTTTGCCCGAAGTTTGAAAAAAATTCAGGTTCATGTTCAGCATACCGAACACCGCAAAATTTGGTATGGACCCGAATTGTGCGGGTTCAGTTCGCCCATCACTAATGATGAGAATAAAACTAGTAGAAATAACTAATAGATGAAACAAATGGGAGATGAAACAAAATTAACATGTGGGTAAAAAGACAAAATGGATCCCTCTAGTTCTCAGTTGTTTTGGCTGAAGCAAAGTAGCAAGATTTAAAGGTTTGGTTTTTGTTTTTTAAAAAAATGCTGATTCTAAATTTGGGACGGATTCATATGTTACTACTGTAATCTTGAGATCGCCATTATTAAGGTCCCCAGACAAGATGATTGCAGAACTAAAAACCTGCTTTTTGTCAGATTTTGGATTCTCAGCTTTTGGGGACTTTTTTTTTTTAAACTAGCGAGGGGAGTACAAGCAAACTAACCTCTCAGTTCCACACTCTAATTCAACCTTTCCAAAACCAGTGTTCTCCAAATGTGTTGCTTCATGACTTATCCCTGCAGTCAGTGCAATTATCCAAGCTTATAATTGCCGAAGAGTCAGGCACCAACACATCTAGGAGGCCAGGTTGAGGAAGGATGACATAACTATTTCTTGGTTTCAGAGATTGTGATGTTTGCAACCAGTCACAAGAATTTTAACCATTTCAGTAGTATGTAATTAACTTTAATATGCTGCGTTAATAACTGGAGGCTTGTAATTATCTCTTTGTGACTGTTACTCACTCCACACTCATCCGGAGAATGTGGCTCCAAATCTTGCCAAGGCAGCTTTCTGTGCAGGTCTTTATAAACTACCCACGTTGTGTCCTTCATTGTACTCCTCTCTACGCAGTCTTCTTTCTGTAATAAAAAAGGAGTTGGTAATCAGAACACTGTAGGGCTTTTCCTTCCTTTTCCTTCTTCAACTTTCCTGCTTTCTTTAAATAAGAAAAAGAACTTTCAAGCAAGTTTTCAGGGAGAAATGGCTTAGTAAACAAACACCAACCCACATATATTTATTTATTATTTATTTATTCGATTTTTATGCCGCCCTTCTCCTTAGACTTACAACATGTTAACAATAGCACTTTTTAACAGAGTCAGCATATTGCCCTCATAATTTTACCCACTTTGGAAGGGTGGAAGGCTGAGTCAACCTTGAGCCGGTGATGAGATTTGAACCGCTGACCTACAGATCTACAGTCAGCTTCAGTGGCCTACAGTACAGTACAGTACAGCACTCTACCTGCTGCGCCACTCTGGCTGAGAGTGGGAGGGGGAGGAAGAGAATATATCACTAGCGGCTGCCAGGTTGCACAAATCACCAAAATCTCACATGCACATGAGTGAGATTTCAGTGTGTTTTTGCTTCCTGCGCATGCGCAAAAGCAAAAACATGCTGGGGACACATGCGCGAAGTGATGGGCTGCTGCCCCCATGGGGGGGATGCAGTGGGGGTAGTAAGTTTATGCACTACTTATTGAATACTTAATACGTATTTGGAAAGAACCCCAATTATACCTACCGACTGATGGGGACCAAACTTTCCGAGACAACCCAAGAAAGGGATCTTGGGGTTTTGGTGGACAGCTCAATGAAGATGTCAACCCAGTGTGCAGCAGCAGTAAAAAAAAGCAAATTCCATGCTTGGCATGATTAGGAAGGGAATCGAAAATAGGTCGGCAAGCGTTGTATTGCCTCTGTACAAATCGATGGTGAGACCACACTTGGAGTGTTGTGTACAGTTCTGGACACCGCACCTCAAGGAGGATATAATGGAATAGGAAAAGGTGCAAAAAAGGGCAACAAGAATGATAAAGGAAATGGAGCACCTCCCTTATGATACCAGGTTACAACGCCTTGGTCTCTTCAGCCTTGAAAGACGGCGTTTAAGGGGGTGACTTGATCAAAGTATATAAAATCATGCATGGGATAGAAAAGGTGGATAGAGAAAAATTCTTTTCTCTATCACACAATACTAGGACGAGGCAGCACTCCCTAAAGCTCATGGGTAAGAAAGTGAGGACAAATCAAGGGAAATATTTCCCAGAGGGTTGTTGGTTTATGGAATTCATTTCCAGAAGAGGTCGTGACAGTTGTCAGCCTTGATAGCTTCAAGGCAGGATTAGACAGATTCATGGATGCCAAGCATATAGATGGTTATTGAAACAGATGTCCAAGTGCTGCCTCTATGTTGGTTGAGGCAGACAGGATTCCCTTGATGTGGGTCAAGGGAAAGGGAGGGTCTTGCCTTCTCTTTCTGCTCAAGATTCCCATGGACAATTGGAGGGCCACTGTGTGACACAGAATGCTGGACTCGATGGGCTTTGGCCTGATTCAGCATGGCTCTTCTTATGTTCTTATGTTCTTAAATACATTTTTATTGTCCTTCCTTCTCTAGTACCTTAGTATGATCCTTAATTACTTTTAAAATAGGAAATAGTTAAATAGTATCTGTTTACCCATAAACACTTTAATCATTTTAACAATTATCTAGAACTGAACTTTTATAGCAATTGAAGAAAATTGAGCTACTTGCCTAATCTGTTATCATACTGAACCTTGTGGGTTCAGTACAAAACCTTAAAACGTTACGGTGCTCCCCAACAAATAATGCTGTCTATCATTTGTCCTTTTTGTGGCTCTTCAAATAATGTGACTTCATCAACTGAAAAACAGTCCATACATCTATTTGAAAACTTATCTTGGTTGGTAGGCCACTCCCACCCAGTCACATGACCTTTAAGCCACCCCAGCCACATGATTGTCAAGCCACTCCTACCTGGTCCCATGACCATCCAGCCACACCCACACATAAGCCACACCCACAACGTGATAGTAAAATGTTTTGCATCCTTTCACTGCATGCGCGCACATGCGCATGCAAGACAACCAAAGTTGCGCACACAGCATACTGGTAGCAGCGGTAATAGCAATCTGCCCCTGGAATATACCTTACAATTTTCTTGCATTTCCTGGGACTAACCCCTCTTTCCTATTCCCATTTCATGAAGAAAAATCTTTTAAAAACCAATTAGGGATGGTGGAAGTTAACCACATCTGGCTTCAACCTCCAGAGTTAGTTGGCTGGGAAATTCTGGGAGTTGAGGTCCACATGTCTTAAAGTTGCCAAGATTGGGAAACCCTGGGTTAGCAAAAGATTGCAAAAAAGGAGCTGGCAAAGTTAGGTGCTTTACTCTCTGTGGGAATCATGTAATATTTAGTATTTAGCAATAAGACACACACCCTCAACACACACACATACAGTGATTTTCTTCAGTACCAATTAGTTTGTTCAAGAGAACTACAGATGTGAATAAGAATTTCACAGGTGGTTAATGTTTCACTAAAGTGCCCTTTGTATAAATGATTTGTGATTGATATCACAGTGTCCACAAGGTGGTACTACAGGTTTTTCCAAAACATTTCCTTACTCAGAAAAGCAGGCAGAGAAATAGCCTAGGTTCCAAAAGAGAGACTGTTCTCTAAGGCAGGAGTCTTCAACATTGACAACTTGAAGCCTGGTGGACTTCAAGTCCCAGAATTCCCCTGCCAGGATTCAAGATTGGAGACCCCTGCTCCAAGGGCTTTACCTACTGTATGTCAAAAAATCCAGGTATTCCATGCATGTTTGTTTGCTAAGTCTGTAGCCTCCGCCTTTCCGGGCCTTTATGTGGCTTTTTCACTTTGTGAGTAAATCTAGAAATCGCTTACTTCAACAAGCTGTCAGCAGACTTCAAGCCATTCAGGCATTTTCTCATCCCACCAGGGAAATTGGAACGTAAAGAGGAGTGAGTCAGATTGCTTTAATACAAATTAGCCTCCATTCTATTATGTCATCACAGGGTTAAACAGTAAGAAGGTCTCATCTCTGCTTCTCCAATTACAAAGATCAGAATTGTGCAAGGAATGATATTCCCTGGGATACTTGATGGAAGTAAAAAGTGGATTTCAAAGAAACAGGATAGGGAGAGTATTGATGCCTTTGGGAACTTTGGGATTGGAAAAGACTCCTGAAAGTACCATGGGGGGGAAAGGAAGAAGGAAGGAAGGAACGAAGGAAGGAACAAAGGAAGAAAAAAGAAAGAGAGAGAGAGAGAGAGAAAGAAAGAAAGAAAGAGGAAGGAAGAAAGAAAAAAGAAAGAGAGAGAGAGAGAAAGAGGAAGGAAGGAAGAAAGGAAGGAAGAAGAAAGAAAGAGAGAGAAAGAAAGAAAGAAAGGAAGAAAGAAAGAAGAAAGAGAGAGAGAGAGAGAGAGAAAGAAAGAAAGAAAGAAAGAAAGAGGAAGGAAGGAAGGAAGGAAGGAAGGAAGGAAGGAAGGAAGGAAGGAAGGAAGGATGGATGGATGGATCAGGCCAACCCAGAGCTCTCTCTTGTGTTAATAAATGACCAGATTCAAATTATCCTCTATGGAGAAGGCTTTAATGCTGGCAAAAGTAGAAGGCAAGAGAAGACGTAAGGTGGGTGGATTCAGTTATAGTAGTGATGATTGCACCACTGGAAGAGCAGAAGGACTAGGTTAGGGAAGGATCATTAGGAAGAAAAATCTATCAATGTGGTTGCCAAGAGTCAACACTGACATGATAGTACCTAATTAACCAACCAGTCAATCTGAATATAAAACAGTTCATTAACTCTTGACACTTGAATCTAAACTCTAAACAGAATCATTCCAAGTTTGATTACATTTTGTTCTATGTGCTCAAAAGTCCTGATCTAGACCAGAATTACAGAATTATGTGACAAATACTATTGTAAACATTTTGATTATGATTGCCTAAAAACAATTGTACCCAGACAACACACGGTTTGATGGTCATTGAACTTTTATGTGTTATATAAATAAAATAAATAAAACATGGAGGGGGGAGGGGGTTTCTACCTGCTCTTTAATGCATGCTGATATAAGAAGAGTTCAGAACCTCATTATGCTTACTTTCAAATTGCATACTGTATCATACTACATATTATAACCCAGGGTTTTTTTTTTGTCTAACCCTAGACAAGCAATACATAATAAACTAGTATATTCGGTGTCAGGGTTAAACTATAGTACTGTATGTATATTAAATGCATTCAGTCCAGCTCCCCTCTGATGTTTGTGCAATTATGTGTGTGGAGACCTAAGCTTGATTGGAACCTATGGTATAAAACGGATACTTGACTTACAACAGTTCGCTCAGTGACTGTTCAAAGTTACAACATCAAAAAAGGTGATTCATGACTGCTTTTCATATGTACGATTGTTGCAGCATCTCCCTGGTCACTTTTGCAACCTTCTGACAAATAAAAATAACTGTGAAGCCAGATTCACTAAACATTTGCAGTGATTCACTTAACAATGGTGGCCAGAAGTGGGGCAAAACCTACTTAACAACAGAAATTTTGGGCTCAATTGTAATAAGTCGAGGACTACCTGTATTTGCTTCATACAAATTTCCTTTCAGATCATATAAATAGCATTTAGCATTAGCATTTAGACTTATATGCCGCTTCATAGTGCTTTTACAGCCTTCTCTCAGTGGTTTACAAGAATCAGTTTATTGCCCCCAACAATCTGGGTCCTCATTTTACCTACCTTGGAAGGATGGAAGGCTGAGTCATCCTTGAGCTGGTGGAAATGAGATTTGAACTGCTGAACTACAGCTGGAAGTTAGCTGAAGTAGCCTGCAGTGCTGCACTCTGACCATACTTGCTTCAGAAAAACTATACACAACAATGCCAGGAGGCTTCTTGTTATTTTCTGAAGCAAGCAGCTGTCGAGAGAGCTTGAAGCTTTACCCTCCACATTGGAGCCCCGTAAGAGGTTGCGGTGCAAAAAACCCCGTAGTTAACTGCAGCGAAACCCGCCACAAACCAGATAGCACCTGTAGCTGTACTGTAGTTTCACAGGTCCAAACGGAATTTTGCCCTGCGGTTGCCAGATTCGGAGAATGGAAAGCTAGAGGGTAGGGAAGAGACCAGTTTTATAACAGGCAATGTTCGTGGACATTAAATATCACTGATTGCCTGCAGTGATGAGATTTTATGCAGCACCAGGAATTGGATCCAGCACAATGGGAAGTATCCTATGACAAAGTAGAGTGATCTGCAGCAAGCTTATTTTATTTTCCATTGGCATCAGAAGCCCCGTCTGACATCTGCCCTGAGACATCTTATCATTTTGGTATATAAAACTAACATGGATGTTTCTGTTTAGCTTCAAAACCTTTGGAAGTTTCTGAACCAGGAAAACTAAGGAGAAAAAGAAATGGCAAAAAATCATGAAACTGTTACAAGTAGCACTAGCACTTAGACTTATACACTGCTTTGCAGTACTCTACAGCCCTAAGTGGTTTACAGAGCCAGGATATTGCCCCCAACAATCTGACCCCTCAGATTAAAATGCATTAAAATGATCCAGTCTTCAGGTTATTAGTATATAAATAACAGAAGCCAGATTTTTAAAAAATATATAAATTAGGCCCTTCTTCTCACTGATGTTACAGAATTATCCATTATCAGTGCTAGATCCAGGAGGTTCCACAGACTTTAAGCCTGATCCTTATCCTTATTTGATTTTTATGCCGCCCTTCTCCTTAGACGCAGGGCGGCTTACAACATGTTAGCAATAGCACTTTTTAACAGAGCCAGCCTATTGCCCCCACAATCCGGGTCCTCATTTTACCCACCTCGGAAGGATGGAAGGCTGAATCAACCTTGAGCCAGTGATGAGATTTGAAATGCTGACCTATGTTGTGGTTAGCTCTGGCCCAGCTCCTGCCCCAAGGACTGTGGATGTGGGGGAGACATCCACATGCTGCAGGCCTGTTTTGCCCCCGGTGGAATCTGCTGATGAAGGCTCCTCTGACCAAGAAGACATGAGTGACAGGGAGGAGGAGAGCTCAGAAGGAGCTCAATTATCTAGCTCCTCCTTGGATTCAGAACAAGAGTTAATGATACAGCCACGCATGCAGAGAGCGATGCATAGGCAACAACAACTGAGAGATTATTATCAAAGAAAATGAGGCCACCTGTGGTTGGGTGGGGCTGTGGTAATTAGTGAGGCTGCTATAAATAGCAGCCTGTGGGTTTGGCCATTGTGGAGGATTATCTGATCATTGTGTTTCGTGACTGCTTTACTGACTTTGACCTTTTGTGTGCTGATTTTCCCCCGCTTTGAAACTAAACCAGAGCAAAGTGTGTTTCACTTTGTGAAAGAAGAAGGACTGTGAATTGCCTCACAGCTGCAAGCTAAGTATCACAGAACTGATAAGGGACTTGTACAAATTACCAGTTTGTTTGGAGACAAGTGCTCTTTGCTATACCAAAAGAGGGCTTAGGTTAAATGAATTTTCATTATAAAGAACATTGTTTTGAATTTTCAAACGTGTGTGTGTCTGAAATTTGTACCTGTGAATTTTTGGGAGGATTCTACCAGAGAGCCCGACAGAACAACCTACAGATCCACAGTCAGCTTTAGTGGCCTGCAACCTCATCTATAATAATCTTGCTTCTTGAATCCTGAAGTCCGATCCTTGAAATCATTAATGACTCTGTCTTCTCTGGGTTGAATTTTAGTTCCCCCCCCTTCCACAGTCCATCTCTTACAGGCCAGAGATATTTAGAGGCTTCTGAGATGTCCAATCCTGAGCTGAGGGGAAAGAAATACAGCCGAGTATGATCAGCATTTTGGAAGGTTTGTTCACTTTTGAAGAGTTCCAAATTTTTGATGTTTGCTTCATTTAGTTTCTGCTTCCTGGGAGAAACTCCGTCTTTTGAAGCGGTTGGCTCAACACAAGTCACTTTCCCAGTTAGAAAAATAGTTAGCAACATACAAGCCTCAACATCTCAGATGAGGGTTTTCTTTTCCTATAGCTAATTTTGAACAGCTGGATTCCATGGTGAGACATTGGGAAGTTTCGTGGAATTTCATTTGGAGAAAGACTGTGGATTTGTGGAGCACCAGCCATTGAAAACATTGGGCCATCCTTTTTTTTAACTGTAAACTGTACTGTAAACTGTGCAGAAAAGACTGCTAACTTTGACTCTTCTTTAAAAATAAAATTGGGGGGCATTGAGGGGGGACTGTCATGCCACTAATAAGACTGCACTTTTTATTTCAAAGGCAATTTCAGAGGGGACAGAATATTTAGATCAGATCAGGGTTAATCATAGAGGTGACAACTTCATAAGGTCATTGTTTTCTTTTTCTCCGTTAATATTTTTGTATCAGATTTATATATTTGATATTCTATTCTATTCTATTTTATTTTATTCTATTTTATTTTATTCTATTCTATTCTATTCTAGTCTAGTCTAGTCCAGTCCATCATGGATCCTTTAAAATATGCTTATAAACTTTAATTGATTTATTCTGAGTTCAAAATATAATAGATTAGCTATACCTTCTGCCACTATTGTATCAATAGGACAATTGTGGTATATTGCTTTACATTTTTTCATATACTACAGTACAACCCAAACCTTAAAATTGATTAAAAATCTGTTATATGGAAGATTTGTATGGATGCTGGAATGTTTACTTTAGATTAATTTATTGAATGAATCTTTAGCATTTTCTAGTTTAAAAGATAAAATACTATTTAGACATTGCCACCCACTGGCAAGATTTACAATTACATCATTGGTTTAGATTAGTAATGTTATCATGTTGTGAAACAACTAATTTATTGGGAGGAATAACTAAACTTACCAAAACAAAAAAGTTCACACTCAGTCTTTATAAATATTATATATACAGTGGAACCCCGACATAAGAGCTGCTCTACTTAAGAGCAACTCGAGATAAGAGCTGGGAGGGGAGAGATATTTTTGTTCTACTTACAAGCCCAAATTCGAGATACAAGCGCCAAGGAGCTGTCTCCTGAAGCCAAACGCTAACTTCCGCGTTCGGCTTCAGGAGACAGCTGCGAAGCGGCGCGCGTGTTTTAAAAGGTTGCAGCCGGCCTGGGGGGCTCGGGGGGGGGGGTGCTTGCAGCTTTCTTTCTTGCTCTTTTTCTTTCTCTCTTTTACCTTCCCTTCCTCTATTTCTTCTTTTCTTTCTCCTTCCCACCTTCTTCCCTCCCTCCCTCCCTTCACTCATTCCTCTCTTACTCTCCCCTTTCATAAGTTTCCTTGCTTCCTTCCTCTGTTCCTGTCCCTTCCCCCTTTCTTTCTTTCTTTCTTTCTTTCTTTCTTTCTTGCTCTTTTTCTTTCTCTCTTTTACCTTCCCTTCCTCTATTTCTTCTTTTCTTTCTCCTTCCCACCTTCTTCCCTCCCTCCCTTCACTCATTCCTCTCTTACTCTCCCCTTTCATAAGTTTCCTTGCTTCCTTCCTCTGTTCCTGTCCCTTCCCCCTTTCTTTCTTTCTTTCTTTCTTTCTTGCTCTTTTTCTTTCTCTCTTTTACCTTCAATTCCTCTATTTCTTCTTTTCTTTCTCCTTCCCACCTTCTTCCCTCCCTCCCTCCCTTCACTCATTCCTCTCTTACTCTCCCCTTTCATAAGTTTCCTTGCTTCCTTCCTCTGTTCCTGTCCCTTCCCCCTTTCTTTCTTTCTTTCTTTCTTTCTTTCTTTCTTTCTTTCTTTCTTTCTTGCTTGCTTGCTTGCTTGCTTGCTTGCTTGCTCTTTTTCTTTCTCTCTTTTACCTTCCCTTCCTCTATTTCTTCTTTTCTTTCTCCTTCCCACCTTCTTCCCTCCCTCCCTCCCTCCCTTCACTCATTCCTCTCTTACTCTCCCCTTTCATAAGTTTCCTTGCTTCCTTCCTCTGTTCCTGTCCCTTCCCTCTTTCTTTCCTTCCTTCCTTCCCACCCTCCGTCCATTCATTCACCCATTCCTCTCTTGATCGCTTAAAGCCGGTCCCTGGTGCAAAAAGGGTTGGGGACCTCTGTCCTACAGGATTGGGTGGCAGAGAAGTTGAACATATGTAAATTTAAAAGTTTAAGAAAGTTTACAAGTTAAGTGAAAGAAACTTCATTATTCATTTATATGTACATGTACATTTCTTCATTAAAAACATGTCTTTCTGCATAATTTAGACTAACTTTGTGAGTTTTTTGAGGGCTGGAACCAATTAAAATTATTTACATTAATTCCTATGGGGAAAAGTCATTCGAGATAAGAGCTGCTCGACTTAAGAGCCCAGGTCTGGAACGAATTAAACTCGTATCTCGAGGTACCACTGTATAATAAATCAATTCAATATGTAGATATGAATATGTAGATATGTAGAATGGAATAAAGAATTGGAGATTCCCAGTTTGTCCAAACTATGGGAAACTGTCAAACTTTGCATCAAAAGATTTCAATATATCTTAGACTATGACTTATTAAACCAACCAACACACACACAGACACCAATATTTTGCACTTACTGGATTTCATCACAATAGTACAGAAGATGAATAAGTAAAATATTATGTTGCTGGCAATGCCATGAAAACAGGGTTCCTTAAAAGCGTTTGTCCTAAAATTGTTACATTATGGGAAGAAGGCATTAAATATACAGAGTTTCAGAAAGTGTTTAACATTTTAATTGTGCATAACCTTTTGAACTGTATACATATTTCATGTCAATCAAATACTTGATAATGGGAATGAATGGCAGTAGGAAAAGCAAGTAGGATGCTTGGCTGCATAGCTAGAGGTATAACAAGCAGGAAGAGGGAGATTGTGATCCCCTTATATAGAGTGCTGGTGAGACCACATTTGGAATACTGTGTTCAGTTCTGGAGACCTCACCTACAAAAAGATATTGACAAAATTGAACGGATCCAAAGACGGGCTACAAGAATGGTAGAAGGTCTTAAATATAAAACGTATCAGAAAAGACTTAATGAACTCAATCTGTATAGTCTGGAGGACAGAAGGAAAAGGGGGACATGATCGAAACATTTAAATATGTTAAAGGGTTAAATAAGGTTCAGGAGGGAAGTGTTTTTAATAGGAAAGTGAACACAAGAACAAGGGGACACAATCTGAAGTTAGTTGGGGGAAAGATCAAAAGCAACATGAGAAAATATTATTTCACTGAAAGAGTAGTAGATCCTTGGAACAAACTTCCAGCAGACGTGGTTGGTAAATCCACAGTAACTGAATTTAAACATGCCTGGGATAAACATATATCCATTGTAAGATAAAATACAGGAAATAGTATAAGGGCAGACTAGATGGACCATGAGGGTTTTTTTCTGCCGTCAGTCTTCTATGTTTCTAATTCTATGCACCCTTCATTCTTTTCTTTAAAAGCCTAGTCAGCCATCAACCTAAGATAGATAAATTTCAGTCAGTCAGTTCCCGGAACAAGTTGCTTGGATATGTGAATTATGCATAGTTGATTATAATGAAACATGGTCCTCTTTTTCTGAAACTATTTAGCAAATAAACCATATAATAATAATTAATAATAATTTATTAGATTTGTATGCCGCCCTTCTCCGAAGACTCGGGGTGGCTATAGGCAGGTTTTAATCCCTTTCTACTTTTTATTTTCTGTTTAAATGGCATATCAGCACACATATTAAATAGTTCAAAATAGTACAAATGATTTTTAACAGTGGCTTTATATCAGGGGTGTCAAACTCAAGGCTCATGAGCTGGATTCAACTTGTGGGGTGCTTAGATCTGGCCCACGGTGCCACCCTGGAAACAGCAAATGACTGGCTTGTGGTGCCTCTACCAGTGAAAATGGAGGCCATGAGGGCCCTGTGCAGCCCTCCTGGGCTCTGTTTTCAGTGGCAGTGGGTTGCAGGAGGCCATCACAGCCTGAAATAAAGCTCACAAGGGCTGTATGCCACCCTCCTGGGCTCCATTTTTGTCAGCCTTGAGGCTGAAAACGTAGCTTGGGAGCCTGTTTTTGCTGGCAGAGTGTTCAGGCTACCACAGGCGCCACAACCCAAGTGACATCGAGCTTCCTCCTGCCTCTCCCAGATCAAATACAACCCTGATGTGTCCCTCAATGAAATTGTGTTTGACATTCCTGGTTTATATAGCTGTTACATAACCCAGAAAATGTTTAAATATTGAAGAAACGATAGAATGGCTATTTTTTATCTATAGGGCAATTCTTTATGGATCAAGCAAATAATTGCTTCCTCAATGATTTTTTGTTTAATCTAATGCACTGTAGATAAAATTAGCCATAGAGTGAGGTAGTGCATCACTGTGTAGTTGCAGGAAAAAAAAGATTAGTAAAAACATAACCTATAATTTATTTCATCTCAACAGGGGTGGGGCGCCTACAACTTTGTCCAGCTCAGTACAGGTAGAGCCACAACCTGTTCCATAGTCAGATTACAAAGGAGTCTAGCCACAAAAATGTAAACAGTTGACTAAATTTATTCTTTCAGCCAAATTTTAGAAAATAAATCTATTAATCCTTGCTTGACTGTACTTACCTGTCATTTTGAAAGGGATTTTTTTTTCACTTTTCAGATCAAATTTTCAGGAAGGATTCCCTGTATAAGCATGCAAACAGGAGCAATAAAGAAGACCTGTACTGAATACAGCAACTTAGAGAGCAACTTGGATTAAAATATGAGGGTCACCCAGAAAGTAATGCACCAAATTTTTTTCTTCATCAATTGTTTATTGAACACAATGAAACTTATACGCAAGAAAGAATGGTGTTTCTTCTACACTCCCTATTTTTCCACGTAATCTCTGTCCCGTTCTGTGGTCTTCCTCCAGAGAGACACAAGGGCGTGTATGCCCTGTCGGTATCACTCCTTGTTCTGATCACGAAGCCATTTCTGCACTGTGAGAATCACCTCTTTGTCATCCTTAGCTGTGCCCAGCAACTATCCATAATTCCGTCGACTGCAGATTCTGTACACAAACGTTTGTGAATGTTCCCAACAGTTTCTTTCTCCACAGTGAAAAATTCAATGACGACACACTGTTTGCAATGTACATCACTTATAGATGCCATTTCAAAACACTGCTGCAGCTACGCTGTTTGTCTGAATAAACACAAAATTTACACACGCACTCCCGACAATTCAAATAATGTATATCTAAAGTTTCGCATTTGTATCATTATTGTAGGCTAAGGGGGAAAAAATGTGGTGCATTACTTTCTGGGTGACCCTCGTACTTGAACCCCCTTTTACTACCAGTACTCAGTGCCGAGAGAGAGCAATTTTGTAATTTAATAATCATCTTATATCTGGGAGGGATTTTCCCCAAGAAGAATTGATCAGCCTGATCAAAGGGGAATAGCAAAAACCAGATCATTGTTGATGGAGATTGGAAACCAGTGATCCAGTTTCTGCTTGGCAGAGATCAGCTCTCCTTTGGGAAAATCTAGCGGGTTTCCAGTAGCTCAAAGGAGCTGCGTATTGTGCCCAGAAGTTGCTCTCTTGTGCATGAGATTTTAATCTGCAACATACTAATTGCAGCTCTGCTGAAGGATCTGAATCAGATATATCTCTGAGGTAAAATCCACTTGAGTGTCATAACGTTCATTTTAAGGATGTTGTTTATTTATTTGGGAATATTAATTCTTTGTATGTTGAAGGAATGATATCATGAATAAATGTTTGTAAAACCTTGTAAAAATACTCCACAAAATTACCAGAAATACAGAAATGCTAACCCTTTGGGCTTAGTACAGCTCTTATTGCTGCGTTCACAACATCCTACTAGCTTTCTCTCTAGGGAGGGTTCCTAAGTTTTGATGAACGCCATGGCGGCAGGCACAGACGTAGCGCGTTCATTTGCTAATTTGATTTCTCTCATATAAAATGAAATTCATATTTCTAAATGTAAAACTATTTTAGATAACTCACACTTGCAAATTTTAGCCATTTACTGTATGTTAGAGGACAGAAAGGGAGATCCCCCCCCACTGTTTGAAATAATTAATACAAGATTAGCTTTGAATTAATCTGTTCTCACTGGCATCATTTCCAGCTATGGTTTTCTTAATTATTTTCTTAACCATCTTAATGATTATCCTGTTTAGTGCCGATTAAAAGTTATAACAGCACTGAAAAAGTAACCATTTACACTTATGATCATCGCAGTGTCTATGAGCCACCGGCAATAATTAAAGATCACATACACTTCACAGACGGTATAGAATTTTTATGTATGTATGTATACTGTATATGTATATATGTATGTATGCATGTATGCATGCATCCATGTATGTATGTACAGTATGTATGTATGTATGTATGTATGTATGTATTTATTTATTTATTTATTTGCTTTCTATGCCCCCCTTCTCAAAGCGACTTAGTCAGTATATATATTGTTTAAAAAACATCAAGGCATAAAATGGTTAATAGGCCAAGAGATATCGAGTCCATTCTGGCAGTGTTCCCAGACTAATGACCCTCAGATAAGAACAGTCTTGAGCCGGAATCCAAAAACTCATTAAGAAATTATCTTTGAAGTGATTCTGTCAATCAACCAACTCACAATTCTCTGTAATATCTCGGAATAAGTAGATTGCATGATTTTAAAGCTGTCTTGAGGCAGAAATGCTTTTTAGTCTCCGGAACTCACATCTGGCCATAATGGGAACATTGTTTGTCATGCTAATTCTCATGAGAGTTTCCCTTATATAGTCCCAAGGCGTGACCAAGTGTTCCATAGAGCTACTAATGCACAGACCTTTTTTCTCCTTAGATATTCTTGTTTGCTAATACTTCTCACTCTTGTGTCTAACAGAGGCTCATCCTTCACTCTCACTCAACACCTCTGCAGTGTCACAGTCTCTGGTTGGTTTCCAATCTCTAACTCATCATCCTCTTCTCTCAGACTTAGTTGTCAAGAACACTGCCCTAGGGTAACAATATGCATCCTTCTCTCGATCCTTGAGATCTGTGATCAGCTGAGCAGGACATGGACTAGCCACAACACTAAGGTCACATGATTGAAGTTTGGGTGCCTTGTAACTGGCTGGTATTTACAACCATAACAGTGTCCCACAGTAATGCAATTCTGACAATGGAGAAACTGGCAGTAACACTGCAAGCTGTCCTCACATGGAACCTTAACAGGTGTGTGTGTGATTCACTTAATGACTAGGGCAGAATTGAGGTCATACGTCTATATGATGTTTGGCTTAGCAACAACATTGTTTAGTGCTGGTCCCAGTTGTGGTCATTTAATGAGGATTTCTTATATTATTTGATTTAAATACGGTTTTCTTAGAATCATGCTATATAAGCAGAATATGAAAGGCTGAACTAAGTGAGCAATAATAGCAAAAAGAGAGTAAGTCTGATATAGTTGACGAAACCAGGAGATTGTGACAGCTAGTCCCACTTTAGGAATGAAGTCAGAAGGCACAAAGCCAGCTGAGTGACCTTGGGCCAGTCATTCTCTCGCAAATCACTTCCCAAAAAATTCTTGCCCAGAAAATTGTAAAGACCTGTACAGTCACAAGGATACTGACCTGAAGAAATCAGTCAGTCAGTCAGTCAGTCAAGCAAGCAAGTATTGGAAGAAATGTCCATCCGGGTTGAGTTCCAAGTGGGAAGAAAGACACTGGAAACATGGTGACTGCTTGGAAAGATGGTTTAAATGGTGGACAGCAGGACCACGTGGTCTGAAGTCCTGGGAAAAGGGGGGTCATATGCCTTGAAGAAGTTGAAGAAGAAAAAAAGGGCAGAAATGCTGAGAGTCCCTTGGTTTTATGCCCTATCTTGGGGCCCACCCTGGGACCTCCCACTCCTGTGCAAGAAATGCACTCTGATTGGCTGTCAGACTCCCATGGGACCATGCAGCGGCAATTCTGTAGGCTGTTCCGAGTTTCAATTTTGCTTGAGCCCTACTGGTTGATGCAATATTCCCAGGTGCCATGTGGTGAGATGGGTAAAGGGCTAATCCTATCATGTGTTAAGAGTGAAGGTCTTAATCCCATCAGCCTGGAACTGAAGAGGGTGGGCAGGGAGCTGCAGGAAGCTGCTTTGTCTTTAAAACATATTCTTCCTTTTCAATATTTCCTAGGATATTTCATCTTTCTAGGAGAGAGGTGGATGCTTTGGAGGAAGCAAGCAAGCCAAACTAGAGGAAGTTCAAGTGTAGAATGTTGGAAATTGGATTATAGGGGGGCTTATTTTTATAAGCTATTGAACGACAACACTCTGCTCCAGCCAGTAGCATGAATGATAGATAGATGAATGTTATTTTTAATATTGGGGTTTAAAAATTTGTATTTGGTTTTATTGTTGCAAGCCATCCTGAGTTCATCAGGAGAAGGGTAGCTTATAAATCTAAGTAAGTAAGTAAGTAAGTAAGTAAGTAAGTAAGTAAGTAAGTAAGTAAGTAAACAAACAAACAAACAAACAAACAAACAAACAAATAAAGCATAAATAGTCACATCTGGTGAAATTTAAAGTAAAGTTGAAGAATTGAAGAGAAGAATTAAGGCTTCATCTATAGGATGTACGTGTAGATGAAGATTGCCCTTCATTATTATGCTTTATATTTTGTGGTGTTTCTTGTTTGTTGAGCTATCTACACATGAGTATAATAATTGCTGACAGCAAATATAAAATATTATGAAGTGTCGTTAATGAAAAAGTAAATTAAATTGAGAAGTGCAATGCCTTTGGGGGCGGGGGAAAGAAGTAGCTACCATGGATATTTCCATGGATGTGAAACATAATCAAAGGAGCAAATTCTGGTCCAAAAAGCAGTGATACTGACATAAGATCACTGTTGCATTTATTTTCAGAAGGCTACCAGGTACAATTCAAGGTGCTGGTAATCACCTATAAATCCCTTTATGGTGCATGCTGGACTGCCTGGTTCTAATTATTTCTGGGCATCCCACCGGATCTGATAGAATGAGCATGCTCTGGGTCTCCTGTATGAAGAAGCAGTGTCATCTAATAGTACCAGGAGATGGGCTCTCTATATCGAGGCATCTGCCCAATAGAACAATATTTCCCCTGAGACTAACTGCATCCTGTTGGCCTTACATAAAGCTTTACAGATCTGGACCAGAATTTCCTCCAAGTCTTGGCCTATAAGGTTTAGGGAATCTGATCTGTAGAATCATCAATTTGTATTGGGGTTCTGAATCTGATTTCAAGATAATGGCATCAATTGGTTGTTATTGTTCATTAATGTGCCGAGATGAATAGCCATGCAATTTTTTTTCAATGGATAGAGAAGGTATTTTTTTAAATAGCAGCCACAAGATGATGATGTATCCATAAGATGAAAAGTTCAAGACAAAGCTGCAACTAAGAGGAGAAAAAATATTTTAGACTTAATAGGATCCACCAAATTATGGGTATAAATATGCTTTCATAGGGTCTCAGGAGACAACAGCAGATTTATAGATACTTGTCTATCCAATTTTGAAAATTAAGTTTCCTCCTTCACTTCCAGTGTTTCAATGAGTGAATAAATTCATAGATTAGCCTTCCTAAATTCTCCAGATGTGTAAATCTCAGCTCCCAGAACTCTAAACAATGGTCATGCTGGTGTAGGAGGTGATCTGACAGCTGGTTTCAGAATTCTGACAGTTGAAATCCACTCATTTGGAGGGTGAGGAAGACTGTTATAATGATAATGATGAATATATCCATTATCTGGAAAATGAATTATTTTGGTGCTTTTTAAACTCACCTCCCCCCCCAAAAAAAATGTTGAGGAAGTAATAGTTTGTGGAGTCCTTAGTGCTTTTTGATCTTGGTTACTGTCTTGCAGATCAAACTAAGTGACAATATCAATGCTACTGGGAAGTGGGGTTTGCTCTCATTTTATATACTAATGGTATCTACTGGTCTACAAGAAAACAACCAAATTCAAAGAACACCAAGAACCTCGCAGCTCAATCCTGAATTACAAATATTCTCTTCTGTAAGTAATAGTTTCTTTCAGAAAGCAGAAGTTTTCAATGCAGGGATGAATGAATTACAGTATTTTAAGATTTTATAACCATCCAGAAGCTAGCACAAAGGACAAGCATATAAAACTGATTCTGTAGCCAACCAATACTATCACATCACTAACTTGTGTGCCAGTATCCCTTTGTTTCGAGGTGGGGCTGAAAGAGATTATTTATGTCACAAACACCACTCCCTTCCATGGACCTTTTTTTCTGATATCTCCCATGCTTGTGGCAGCTGTTTAAAAATGCCATAAGTGGGAAGCTGGAGGCAGAACACTTTCCATGCAATGATTGAACATCTTTGAGAGACATCCTTGCTTTAACTGGCCTTTGACTCAGTGATGTTTAGAAATATGCAGAAAGCGCGTCAATTCAAACCTGAGTTGCAGCGACTTTTAACAATACAGTATTGTGATTTTAACCTTTAAATGAAATCTTCCTATGATTTTTACAGAGACTGTTTAGGCTCTGGGTGTATTTTTAGAGACTTCTATTAATAAAAATGTTACTTTTCGACTCCAGCTTCTACCTTCCATTGCAGCTCTGAGCATTAGCAATCCAATTTCCCCATTTTAATAGCACTAGCAGGCTATTGGAGTCCTTTATGAAGGGGATCCAACACAATTTTTCTTGACATGAGACCCAAGAGTAGAAAAACACCTTTTTTCAGTAACTATCATTGTTCAAAGAAGTAGCTCTGCTTGAGACACCCGAAACACTAAACAAATGGGTATTAAGTAGGAAAACCTTGTACATATCATAGTTCATTGCATCAGATGCAAAGAAGGGACAAATGCTATTTTTCTGCACAATTGCACACCATTCTCTTTCTACTAGTTAAAAACATGAAGCAGAGAGTAGGAATAAATTGACATTTCTAGTTATCATAACTAATTATAAAGACTAAATCGTTTCAAGGGTCTGCATTAAATGTTCCATAAATGATCTAAAGTTTTAAAGCAGAAAAGCCTTGGTCTTTTTTGTTGTTGTAGAAATTCCATAACTAAGGATCAACCATGGAAGTTGACTGTTGCTGGCTTCTATCTGTGTTTATGAATTTCTCACATACTGTACATTTGTTTGATCACAATGTGATAGAGAAAGCTGACTAAGTGGTCCTTCTGTATCTCCTAATCTAGGATGTCTCCCTTTATAGAGCTCCAAACTATAAAACTTGGTCAAGTGTAAAAAGTAGAAGTTTGAGCTGAAAAGGATGTATAATGGATATCCACCAAAATGCTAATTCAATGACATGTTAATGATTCATGTTTGGAATCATTAGAAAAGGAACAATAGGGCATTGACTTTTCTTTCCAGTGAGGTAATATTTTGGGGCACCATTGCTTGGAATGTTGTGATCTCATTGGATCTATAAAAATTGTACAACAGAAATGTTGTACAACAGAAGTGTACAAAGAAGTGTACAAAGAAGTGTTGAATTGGAGGTAGATCTTCTAAGATAGAAGATCAATACTTTTCAGAATTTTTAGCTTAGGAGAAAAATAAATCAAAACGATCATCTTAATGTAATTATGGACAAAATGAATGTAGCAAACCAAAAAGTTTTGGTTTTATGTTAGGTCATTCTGGTTATATAGTGGGAGAACATGTTGTTTCATTAATAAAAATCTGTTTGTTTTACTCCCAGACATGTACTCCTCTATGAGGAATTAATAATAATAATAATAATAATAATAATAATAATAATAATAATAATAATGGGAGGGGCGGCATACAAATCTAATAAATAAATAAATAAATAAATAAATAAATGAATGAATGAATGAATGAATGAATGAATAAATAAATAAATAAAAATGTAATAATAGAGAAAAATGGAGGAAAACTGAATTTGTTTTAAAGAGGCTTTTAATATAAAATCTGGATCTGCCAGTGCAGTAGTAGAAGCAGATTTTTTAAACCTTTCTTATTTCTCTCTTCATCATAATTGCAAGTGTAGCAAAACCATCACAAAAAGAAATCCCTACTCATTATTTCCTGCTTCATCCACAAGCAAGTTCTCAACTTATGACCCATTGCTTAGCCATCATTTGAAGTTACAATGAATCCCCCCACCAAAAAACCTTACTTATAATCTGTTTTTGAAATTACAATGCTTGCCCATCTTCCTTCCCAGTCATATAATTGCATCATCGTTCCTATCACCCATCCCCTCCCACTTATGACTATATGACTGTAACTTGTTGCTTGTATCTTTACGATTTATATTAATATTGTTTCCTGATTGCTTATTTGTACCCTATGACAATAATTAAGTTCATGATTCTTGACAAATGTATCTTTTTCTTTTATGTACACTGAGACCATATGCACCAGGACAAAATCCTTGTGTGTCCAATCACACTTGGCCAATAAAGAATTCTATTCTATTCTATTCTATTCTATCCCATTCCATTCCATTCTATTTTGGGCGCCTGGCAGACAGCTCAATTCTATGTCTCCTAAAAAACTTTATGACTTTTTTTTTTGTTGGTTTCTGGAATTTACATTTGTTTTCCAGGGGAACACAAAAACAACCGTTAGAGAAAATGGATCACTTAAGGACCATCTGATTTAATTTAACAACTACAAGAAAAACGTTGAAAAATTGGGTCTAGCTGGGTGATGTCTCAACTTATGATTGCAATGATTTACAGTTGTAATACCAAATACAGTGGTACCTTTACCTACAAACACCTCTACTTACAAAATTTTTAGATAAGAACCGGGTGTTCAAGATTTTTTTCCCTCTTCTCAAGAACCATTTTCCACTTACAAACCCGAGCCTCCGAAACTGTAACTGGAAAAGGCAGGAAGAAGCCTCCGTGGGGCCTCTCTAGGAATCTCCTGGAAGGAAACAGGGCCTCCACCCTCCCTGTGGTTTCCCCAATAGCACACATTATTTGTTTTTACATTGATTCCTATGGGAAAAATTGCTTCTTCTTACAAACTTTTCTACTTAAGAACCTGGTCACGGAACGAATTAAGTTCATAAGTAGAGGTACCCCTGTACATTCATATGTTGAGGACTATTTTGAGGCAGAAGTCCAGTCTACTTATGTTATATTATGATGAAATTCAGGCATGAAACCAGGAGATATTTCAAACTGGGTGCAATCTTGCCTTCAGGTCCTAATTTCATCTTTAGCAGTAGATTTGCTTTCTCTCAGGAATGAACTATAGAGAGAATTCAGACTGTCCTGTAGACTGTGAAACAAAATTCTCAAAAAATTTCACAAAAGAAATGCTTTGTCATCAGTGTACTAAGATGATCTTGTTTTTCATCAGGATAGTATCCATGGAATGGAAATTTCCAAGATGTTGGCAATCATATATATTATAAAACCAGCAATTAAATTTTCTTATTCTGTATCTGCCCCATACATTTCACCACTGTCAACTACACTTACTTATCTTGGAGCTTTTGTTAGGGCATGCTGTTAAACTAGACATTCTTGTTTAGGAAAATCAGATACAGTCTCGTTTAAACCTCTGCAGATCATTAATCATATCAACTGAGGAAAGAGGGTGTGTTTGTTCAGTCATTCACAAAGATTCTTTTTATTCTTCTTGCTAGATAGGTTGGTGTATATAATTTATTGATATTAACGCCATGACACTAGATTCTGCCATGTTCTAGTAAGTGTAGCCTTTGGTTCTACAGTCCTATTCATATATTCATCAACATTTTAATTTGCAAATGTGCTTTTAGTTATAGGCCTCAGTATTAGATGTTCTGAGACATGCCTGCCTTGACACCTAGAGAAGAAGCCTTTGACTGGCCATTGTGATGGATGGATTATTACCTGCATGTCCTTGCTTGATCATCGCCCAGAAACTGGGAGCTCTGGGCTGATCCATAAACACCTTTACTCACTGCCTAACTAATATACATCATGGACCTTGGTTATATAATAAAAGTGAATTTATCATTAAGTGTGGTGAAGAAGTAGCCATTTGATTTTCCATTCATTTTTCCCCCATTAAAAAAAATGTCAAACATTTATTTTTATTATTTAACATTTTTCCAGAATATCCAATGAAATAAATATGCCACAATTCTGCCAGTCCCATTGATAATTTTTCTCCCATTTTCATTTTCTTATGTATTAATTTATTTTTTTATTAATACACACACACACACACACACACAGAATAAAAAAGAACAAGTAAAGAAAAAATTATGAAGGAAAAATAAAATGAACAAGAGGAAGGGGAAGACTGAAAAAGTGATAGTTGGATGGAGTTGATGAGATTCTCAAAAGCACAAAGGTAAGAACTTTACAGAACAAAAGACAATGTGTTAACCTATAGACATGATAGAAACAAAGATGATTTGTAAAGATATATATTTTCCTAGATAAGAAGATTCAGAAAGACACATGAATGTATATGAATGCAAATAGCAGAACAGAAGGGAAAGAACTGGTGAAAATCACAAAATAGAAAGGTCTGCAAATAGAAATAAAATGTCTATGGGGAAAAAGCAAAGATAGTACCAATAATGATATGCCCCTTGGGTGTAATCCCAAAACATCTGGAGGAGTATTTAAATATAATCAGCATTGAGAAAATCACCATCAACACATTGCAAAACACAACTTTATTAGAACAGTTTTTAAAAAAATTATTATTATTATTATTATTGTTATTATTGTTATTATTGTTGTTATTATTATCATCGTTGTTTTTGTTTTTGTTATTGTTGTTATTTTTATTATTATTGTTGTTGTTGTTGTTATTATTATTATTATTATTATTATTATTATTATTATTATGTCAGTACAACACAGCAAACGAGATCACTATGCTGGATTTCGTATTTCATCACCAGTCGGGCACTTCCCAAGCACCTAGGACTGCGTGTTGTAGCGGCGAATTATGTTTGCCGATCCCAGTAAAGCAGATGGAGATTTTGTCAATTCCGATGGTTTTCAAATGTCCGCTGAGATCCTTTAGCACTGCGCCCAGCATGCCAAGTACCAATGGGACCACTTTCACTGGCTTATGCCAGAGTCGTTGCAGCTCGATTTTTAGATCTTCGTATTTCACTAATTTCTCTAGCTGCTTCTCCTCAATTCTGCTGTCTCCTAGGATTGCAATGTCGAAGATCCATACTTTCTTTTTCTCCACGATCACAATGTCTGGTGTGTTATGCTTCAGAATTCGGTCAGTCTGAAGTCGGAAGTCCCACAGTAGTTTTGCTTGCTCATTTTCGACCATTTTTTCGGGCTTATGATCCCACCAGTTCTTTGCCACTGGTAAATGGTAGTTCCAGCACAAGTTCCAGTGGATCATCTGTGCCACAGCATCATGTCTATGCTTGTAGTCAGTCTGTGCGATCTTTTTGCAGCAGCTGAGTATGTGATCGATTGTTTCATCTGTTTCTTTACAGAGTCTGCACTTTGGATCGTCTGTTGATTTTTCAATTCTGGCTTTGACAGCATTTGTTCTAATGGCCTGTTCTTGTGCCGCCAGTATTAGTCCTTCTGTCTCCTTTTTGAGTGTTCCACTTGTAAGCCATGACCAGGTCTTTTCTTTATCCACTTTGCCTTCAATCTTCTCCAAGAACTGTCGATGCAATGCTTTGTTCCGCCAACTGTCCATACGACATTGAGTTACAATTTTTCTATACTGGTCCTTAGTTTGCTTCACCTTGTTGTTGTTGTTGTTGTTGTTGTTATTATTATTATTATTATTATTATTATTATTATTATTATTATTATAATATATTCCAAGCCATGAGGAAGGACTTGATAAGTGGATATAAATACCAAATCCAGTCTAATCTAAGCTTCTGGTTTTTTATGCAACCAGTCTTGATCAGTGAAACATTATATAGTATGTTTTATGTTGGCTGTGTCCATCACCCTTTACTTTCAATCTGCAGCTGTAGCAAAGCAGGCGCACAGAGAAGTCTAACTTAGAAAGATCCTGTACTGGCTTATGAAGGTAAGGGGATATACAGTACATTCTGACCATGTGTGGCCACAATCCTTCTCTGCGTTTATCTAAGGAGGAAACCTCTTTTAGTTTGACAGCCAAACAATCACAGAAAAGGAGATGACCACTTGATCATCTGATATAAAAATGAAGATGTCCCACTCTTGATGCAGCATCCCCAAGGTGGATGATCAACTAGGAATGTTTCAAACATTTTAATATATATAGATTAAAATATTAAAGGATAAACGAGACCCTATCAGAAACATGACATGTACAGACAATATATGGCATATATTCAGGTGTGGTCTGCTGCCGGGGGCGGGGGGGGGGGCAGAATGCAGTAAGGTAGCAAAAATGGAGCTCCACTCCAGAGCACCCAATTTGCGCTGAAAGATGTTAAAAGAAAATGCAGGGCGTCCTGTGTAAGCCACACCCACAGTGTGGTAGTAAAAATTTTGGTAGCCCTTCACTGCATGTATTACAGAAACATCAGTAGTATATCCCCATGCTTGTATTTCCTGTGGCTCAGTTGCAGAAATAGATATTAGAAGTAGCTTATTTTATAATTGATTATACTGTATATACAATACATTATTTCCTCCTCCTCCTCCTCCTCCTCCTCCTCCTCCTCCTCCTCCTCCATTGCTCCTGGCACTAAAACAGGCTTATTTTACATAATGTACTGTACTAAGAGAAATAGACAAATGGGTACTGTTTTTTCTGGCATGAAAAGATTAGAATTTATGTTTCTTCTTCCAACTGCATCCCTTTTGGGATTTCTGCCAGACCTGGTCCTATTTTTATAAATCTTCATATCAGATTTCTTTTGAGTTTTTGGCATCTTGTGGAAAGGGGACCTTTGCCTACTTTTACTGTTGTTAAATACCAGCTTGGGCTCAGAGTTATTGCAGGGTGGAAATGAAAGCAAAGGAGGTTCAAACAACACAGAAACAAGTTTCTACACACCTTTTTATGCACTAATTATTTCTCCATTGGGAAATAGTCTAAAAAGCAGACTCAAGCTATCATCATGGCAAGGACATTTTATGCTCTGCTACTGAAGCAATGAGAATCTCAATTTCTTAATGAAAAAAAAGGAGAGAGATTTCAAATTGACGTAGCTTTTGAAGACAAAGCTTAAATGTAGAAATGTGTTTTTTTTCTATTGAGAATTACAACATTAATTAACTATCATTTTAAATGTTTCTATGGAATTTCAGCATTACTGTGTACAAGAAACAATCTACTCTAGCACTGTATATGATTTCCTTTCTGGACAATAACAGGGGAAAGGGCAATATCAAAGTGCTAAAAAAAGTTGTAATGCACTTGTCTGTTGATGAGCTATATTTGAAGAAGCAGACAGTTAACAGATGATAAAGTGGTGGAAAAGAGGTAGAGATAGAAGCTTGAGATTGATAGAAACATGGCAGAAAATATCTCTAGCTATCTACCTCTATCTATCATATATCTATCTAGCTATCATATATCCATCTATATCTATGTCTATATTCAGTGATGGGCTCCTACGGGAACAGTCAGGAATTTTCCGGTAGCAAAATTTGGAGCTCCACCCAAGAGCACCCAATTTGCAGTGAAAGATATTGAAACAAAATGCATAAGCCACGGCCACGGTGTGGTAGTAAAAACTTTGGTAGCCCATCAATGTCTATATCAATATCTAATAAGCATTTCTCTCTATGTATATATGTATGCATATATGTGTACACACAAATACAGAGAGAGAGAGAGAAAGAGAATGAGAGAATGAGAGAGAGTGAAAGAGAGAAAGAGAGAGAATGAGTATGGGTTATCTCAACTTTTTCTAGGCAGGGTTTAGACCTAGGCATAGAAGAATTTCTCCTGCTGTTAGATTAGCCAATCGGCAGCAGTTATGCAAATTGCTACTATGTATGTACATACGTAACACCATTTCTGACAGATGGCAGTCAAATCTCTTCTTGAAAGAAGAGTATATATTTGTGGGCAAAACAATACAATTTTTTTTTTTAAAGGCAACCGAGTTGGAGAATTGGCAACTATTTCTGCATAGTTTTTCCAAGGTCATCTCTGTGGCTTTCTACATTTCTTTCCCAACTATGGAATTTACCTTTTCCCACTAACTGGATGTTTTCAAGGAACCAGCATAATTTGTTTCACAATTATGAGCTACAGGGTTCCTTTAAGGTTATACTTTCACTTGCAACCAGTGGTTATAATTTCCTCCCCCTTCACCTCATAATCTGGGGGGTTGGGGTGGGGAATCAATTTTTGTACCTTGCACACTATTACATGATTGAAAATACTTCTGCATTTGCCTTTGTCACAACTATGTACCTGACCAATATCGGTGACATAATTATAATTTTCAGCCTCTTGTGGGGAGGAATAAGTAACACTGAAAAGAAAAGGGAGTAAGTGAGCTCTTCTGAAATTATATCATTATTTCATTCAGCTCTTAAATATTGAGTTTAAAATTTAAATGGCTATCTTTTTTATATTGCCATAAACATTAGCCCTCCATACCTATTTCTCTTTGGACTATGAAATGAGTACATTCTTCTTTCAGATTATTCATTCATTCATTCATTCATTCATTCATTCATTCATTCATTCATTCATTTTGTCAAGCATGTACAAGGTAGTAGAGATTGGTATGAACATAAACAAAAGCAAAGTAGGTACAGGGACAGTAGGTACAATGGTATACTTATGCATGCCCCTTACAGACCTCTTGTCAGGCCCCAGGTTAATATGTGAATTCAAAGGCTGGCCTGACACAGTATGGTAGAAAGAAAATAAACCCACACACACAGGGGAGTGAGAGATTATGCCACGTAGCACACATTCCTTCACGCAGAATCCAAAGTACTGAACACAGGAAGGAATTAGAAATCCCTGCATTGGATTTGTCCTGATGATTGCCCTTGTGGGTGTGGGGATAGGAGATGAGCTTTTGACCTGGTTAAGGGACCTTAAGTTGGAATGAAACATGCTGAATCCAAATTGGCTTTGTTAAATAAATTGACTCTACGCTAAAGAAAGAAGACACGGAAGTTCATTTATTTTCTCAGATGCTGGGTCTTGGTTCGCGTGACACCTCTTAGGAATGGAGTGAGGCCCACTTTAGACCAGTCTAAGGTTAAAGTTTTTGGGGTTTGGGGAAGAGACCACAGAGTCATCCAGTGCATTCCGGGCATTGATTATGGGCAAAAAGAAGCTGACCTGGCTTTTAAAACTCTTCAGTCTAGTTCACTTTGCCTCTGTTCCATTTTGCAGCTTTGAAAAGGTTCAAAGGTATCAGAATTACTAAGAAACAGTCAGGCAGAGAAACTAGAAGGAAGATGTGAAGGATGGATTAGGTTCTGGCAAATGTCACCCTTAATGCCAAATTGAGGATATGCTCTAGTACAGAGGTTCTTAACCTTTTCTTCATCCTGAACCCTCTTTTGTGACCATGGCCATAGATCACCAAGCCTCAAGATTTAAATCATAACATTTTTCAAGCCTTTGTGCACCCTTTTTGATGACATTGTGGCCCCCTCACTGTTCTAGGACACACCTAAAATCTGCCCCTGCATCACTGTCTCAGGAGAAGAAGGATAGGGATGGCTTTAAATGATTTAATCTGAGTCATTTAAAATTATGCTTTAATGGGATTCCTAGGGAAGTTCCAAAATTCGTCAAAGCATGATTTAAAGGCCACTATCCATCTTCGTGTTTGCACTATGGTTTTTTAAAAATATTCTACTAACAAATCATCAAAGAAGAAAAGTATTGATTCTTGCGATTGGTTAAAGATTATGAAGGCTGAGATACATGGAGTCTGCCACAGTTATATACAGTGGTACCTCTACCTAAGAACACCTCTACTTATGAACTTTTCTAGATAAGAACCGGGTGTTCAAGATTTTTTTGCCTCTTCTCAAGAACCATTTTCCACTTACAAACCCGAGCCTGTAACCGGAAAAGGCAGGGAGAAGCCTCCGTGGGGCCTCTCTAGGAATCTCCTGGGAGGAAACAGGGCCTCCACCCTCCCTGTGGTTCCCCCAATTCCTTCTTCTTACAAACTTTTCTACTTAAGAACCTGGTCATGGAACAAATTAAGTTCGTAAGTAGAAGTATCACTGTATATATATTTTTCTATACATTTTTCAGGATACCTATGATCTCTGGAGGGTTTGGTTTGTGCCAGAAGTAAGAGAAAATGAAAATGATAAATAAATCAAATAATGCAACAATGCAAAACCCAAAGTAGTAATGGCCAACTCAAAGATCTGATTTAGCCTGAGTACTGTCCAAATAGAGAGATAAAAAAAATACTGATATGGCATCCAAGATAGCTCAACAGAAAGTTTTCTACTTTTGCATGTGTGTCAACATTATAGGCATGTATGACAGTGATGGGGCTTTGACTGTGCTGTTATGACTGCCATCTTGACTGGCCCCATGGAAACCACTCATGAGCCTGACTAGCTGGTAGGCTTAACAATAACTTAACAGTTGACTCCCAAGGCAAGAAGGAATCAGAGTCTTTTGGTCTTCCAAAAAAAAGAGTTAAGACCTGGCCTCTCTTGATTATTAAGCACCTAGGATATGATCCTCAACATTATGATAATTTTAAAAAACCATATTGTTACCCTGCATTGCATTTTGATATTGTACACCACTAAAATGAATACCTCCACATAGCCCACACGGCCACACCTGCAAAAATGGTAATAGCAACGTAATAGTCATGTCCAGTAGGGTATATGTAAGTTAGGGCTGTCAAACTCCCAGCCTGTCAGCTGGATGCATCACGTGCTTGCCACGCCCACACCCGATTTAGCGAAGTGAGAGGAAAGTCCCAATACATCACGTGATGCCACCATGATGTGAGTTTGACACCCCTGATATAAGTGAAGACAGGAACATTCTCATACATGGAGTATTAGGTATTTGAGATACACTACACACCCTTTCTGATTCACTTGAAGGTATAATTCCACATTCATAGTTCAGTGCCTTTCTCTAGAAGATGGTGAGCCTCGCCTTCTATAGAAAACAGTTGTCCCTGCTTCTACAGTCAATTCCCTTGGGGTAAAAAAAAAAGGGTGAGCCTTCTAACCTTGTCTGAGTCGTTGACTCACTTCCATCTCACTGCATCTACTTTTGAAAGGGTTAACAAATCAAAGAATCAAAAGACACATGTAGAACCACACCACAAAGCAAACTTTGTAGATAAAACTTCCAGTTCTCCTGGCAGGACTTAAAACAGAGACTGACTGTGTCTGGTCCTCCTGTCTTCCTATGCTTGACAAGCTAATGGGATATGCTGTAGAACTGAATAGCATCTGAGAACCACAAGATGCTCATTGCTCAGTGCCTAACTTGGAAGTGAGCAGAATATCTTTCTTCTTCCTTCAGTACCCAAAACGTGGGTGGAAGAAAAAAGCATCCAAATTAGAAGGATTGTTATTTTAAAATGTCTGAGTGGTACAAATAATATACAGTTTATGTGTTGTTTTTTCCTGGTTCAGAAAAGCTTCTGTTTGTAAGTGCAGTCTGCCCTTTGCTCAGTGCTGGGTGAAGACCCTTTTCTGATTACCGTATCTCAGAAGCACAAGGATGTTCATGTGGGAAAAAGTACATTTTCAGACATTTAGGCCCCAAGCCATTTAAGGACTTGAAAGACAAGGATTATTACCTTGCAGCCAGTTTAGAATTAGTGTAATGTAGCTCCACCCTGATAATCCAGTCCAAATTCCAGGAGTTGAAACTCTTTAATAGTGGAACTTTCTGAAGCAAATGTTTAAAAGCAGCTCCTATGTACAGTACAGTATATGTATCTATTATACTATAGTATAATATACAAGCCCTGAACCTGGAGTTTATAATTCAGGGTGGCTGGACTAATCAACTGCTTTGCCAGAAATATTATCAAGCTTTTTATTATTTACTTTTATTTATTTATTAATTAGACTTGTATGCCGCCTTCTCAACCGACTCAGGGCGGTGTACAGCACATTTGTGTATAAGATTCACAAAGTTGGAAATTGTTCCTGAAGGGCGTCATACTAAGACCTGGGAGTGAGCCTCCCAAATTTATAGCTTTATAGATTTACTTGTAGATAAGGGATGGGATATAGGATGAAGTGATATCTGGTTGTAACCTTATAGGGGGTTAAGAGTTATTAAATTTGTTTATACATCTTAGAATGAAGGTTGGAAATAAAGTCTTTATCTCTTTGTTTGGTGTGCTTTAGGTTCTTCTAATAGTTTTATTAAAATTCTTAATAAAATTATATTTAAAAACAACATTGTGAAATTAACATCCTGTTTAACTTAAATAATCTTAAACATTATTTAGAAATTGACATTGTTTGATATGTTGTTTTTTTAAAAAATTCAGTAATAGTAAAGTTCAAAAAGTCAGGAGAAGCTCTACCTCTGAATACGAACCTATCTATCTAGGTGTTATGGCCAACAGGGCAGCCTATTTAAAAATGTCCTCACTGCTGAGGTCAATTTGCCAAGCACATTAGAAAGGTCGTTCTTTGAATTTAATCCCAAATTGTGACCTGCCCCCTCTGTAACTGTGCTCAGTCTTTCTTTCTTTTTTTTAATTGTGAAAGGTGCTGAGACATTTTTCTTCGCTTTCAGCTAATTTGTAATTGATTTAAAATATTTTTATCAATTGCTAAAGACACCTCGAATGCCCTCTGAGTTCCTATATAAATTGAATCGGTATTACTTTATTTCAGTCATATATCTGGCTAAATAAAGCTCTACGTGGCTTAGGACCAGATTACTCACGGGACCATGTTCTGCCTCACAGATCCCAATGACCAATCAGATCCCACAGAGTCAGCCTCCTCCAGGTCACGTCAGCCAAACAATGCTGGCTAGCAGGACCATGGAGGAGGGCCTTCTCTGTGGTGGCTCCAACCAGGGAAGGGTTGCTGGCTTCTGCTGCTACCAGTGCGCTGTGTGCACTGCTCCATGTGTCTGGCATGTGCGGAAGCAAAAAATTGCTGAAGATCGCTCGCATGTCCTCTCATAAGATTTTGCTTCCTTCACATGCGCAGAAACAAAATCTCACTCGGGCATGCCCTTGCGCCCACCAGTCACTTGGAGGTGTGCATGCAGCTCCATTTTTGCTACCGAAATGCTGTCTCCAGGCATGGGCCCCAGGCGGAATGGGTGAAGTGCCCGTTCCTCCAGGGAAAACGGAGCACGTAGGTCTGCTCTGGTAGTGGTTGTGGTCAGGTGTGCACGTGTCGTGCATGCGCAACTGGAGTGATTCCAGTAAAAAATTACCAGCTTTTTGCTTCCGTGCATGCCCAGGAGCAAAGAAAACGGCAATTTTTGCTGCTGGAAAGAGATTTCGGTTGCTGCACATGCACAGCAGCCGAATCTTGCTGCCGTGCCTAAAGCGGCAGCTGGGGCCAGCACCAAAAGTGGCCTGCGCCAGCTCTGGCCGTGTGGCCTGCTCTTTGATCCTGCAGCCCACAGGAGAGATGCCTGCGGCACGGGAGAGCATAGAGCAGGCCGCGCAGCCAGAATTGGGGCCACCCAGCCTGCTCCCTGTGCCATGGCCCCTGCAGGAAGTGATCAGGTAAGCAGGGGTGAGGGGCGCAGCAGGGCAAGCAACGGGGGGAGCAAGGGTGAGGGTCATGGCAGCTGGCGGCGCAGCTGGCGGCGCAGCAAGCAGCTCTTACCTTGTTTTGCCGGTCGTTTACGACTGGCAACTCTTCTCTTCAATTTCCGTTGGTTTTTTGCTTCTGCGCATGTGCGGAAGCAAAAAAACCTGGAAATTGCACACACACATGTCTTCGTGCGAGATTCGGCTTCTATGCATGCATAGAAGCCAAATTACATGCCAGGCACCGGTGTCTGCCAGGCGTGCATGCAGGCGAGTTCCGGTAGGGCTGAAATTGGTGGCCTGCCCCTGGCTGCCTCCCACCGTCCAGGTAGAAACCCAGTACTGGCTCCAGCATTCTGGAACCAGCTTCCCCTGGAGATTTGAACTGCCCCCCTCTCCCTGGCCTTCCAAAAGGCCCTAAAAACTCAGCTTTGCCAGCAGGCCTGGGAGGGCTGTTGAACACCAACTTGTTCCAGCCTAACTATTGAATGTTTGATGGATGGGGTTTTATCATGGGGTTTAAACTTTTTTGTTGTATTTTATTGTATTTTTCATTGTAGCTTGCCACCATGAGTCTATGAGGAGATAGGCAGCATATAAATATAAACAAACAAACAAACAAATATGAATCTAGGCATAGACTCAATCCATGTCATTATGGAATTATAGCATATGTAAATGAAACCAAAACTCTCAGACAATTTTAAGTAGAATGAACATTTTGATTTACCTGCATCAGATCAGATGAATTAAGCTGTTGGAATCTGCATTGGGAATGGCCTGAATTACCGTAATTCCTACTGTTTCCCATTAATGAATAGCCATTTTGTGCTTTGTACAGTTTGAGTAGTCAAACATAACACAATCAAGAAGAGGAAGTTCAGTTCCACTTCAGTGCAAAGAACAGTAGAGTTATGTTTTGGAGATTATTCCTTAATATAAAAAGACCTTTTATGCTCAGACTGTTACAGCTGAAATCAAAGACCCTTATCTCAGAGGAGACATCAGTCACTGAACAAGAAGTACATTTTATCTGGATCATAACCTTTGGTTCTTCAAGTTACTCTAGGGAATATTTTCGTATCTATAGTGAGAAGTTGAGGGTAAGAATTCTTTTCAAAAAGCTTTCTGAGGGAAAAAACAATTGCACTGAACAACTGAACAAATCAATGAGATTTGGAAAGGAAATAGAATTTCCATCTGTGAGGAAACACACCATCTCCCTAATTTGTATTTGACTCTGCAAATATTTTCCAGGATTTTGGATATGTATAGGTATTTTGATGCAAGCTATTTTCAAGAAGTCACAGTATTTCTTTAAAACTAGTTTCTTTTACATGTATCTTTTTGCCTTTTATATTTATTGGGAAATCACTATTGCCAGAATAATTTTGCTCTTTGAAACTAGGAACTATGTCTCATGGAATTACATAGTGAAATAATTAATACAATTTGTATCTTATTGAAGCATCAGGCTTAGTTGGCTATATTTATTAGAATCTGGTTGGTTGGAGCAGTTAACAACAGTTAACAAATGTTGTTTAAATGATAATTTGTCAATTCTTGTTAGATAATAGGTGAGGAACACTTAACCCGGGGTGGGTAGGTGGTGGTGGATCCTTTTGCTGCAGGGTCTTGCGGGGTGCATCCACAGCAATAAAAAAAAATAGCTTCTGTACATGTGCAGAAGCCAAAATTAGCTTCTGAGCATCCTCAGGAACAAAATACAAGATAGCGGTGCTCAGAGACCGGCACTGATGGTGCTCCATGACATCATTACAGAAGAACTGGTTAGAACCGGTAAAGAACAGGTTCGAACTGGTAGGAATCTACCTCTGACATAACCTTCTCTTTAGTTCTCATGTAAGTACAAGCATCTGTTGTTATGGAAATAAATGAGATCCAATTAATCAATATTAGATTCTCACCAAAGGAGATTCTATATTTCTGTAGAATATTAAATATTTGTCTTTGAACATCCTGTTTGCCTTTTTCTCAATGTAGCACTACATTTCTGCCCGGAAGCAACATTATACATCCAGTTTTCTAGATATAGATGTAGACATACACATACACAAACACACCTTCCCTGTGACTTACACTTCATTTTTTGATTCCCTTGGCAAGAGATCAACCTTATATGACCCTCATATAATCTTGAAACCAGCTTGATTGCCAGCAAGCAGGAGCTGAACTATTTGGTGAACATGAAAGATAAAGAAGGTTTGGCAATGGCTCCTCTTTTCCAGATAATATATTTGTTTTGCCCTTTATTACTTTTGTAGGGGGTAGGGTGGGGAGTGCAGCTTGAAACCAGTTTCACTAAAAATGAACAGTAGAATTTCATTGTGTTTTTATGTAATTTTTTTAGATTTTACATTACACTAGCTAGAATTGTATTGCTCCTGTAGTGTTTTTTTCTTTTAAAACAGTTCTTGACTATTTTAATGTTGACACATGTATTAATTTTTATTATTGATTTTTTTCCTTGCGATTATCTGTATTTTGAAATTGATGAAGGATGATTAGGAGATAAAGAAGACAGAATAGTCTACCCAAAGGTAAGGAGGAAAAACACTTTTACTGTTGTTGCTCAATCTATATGCAGCTATATTTCAGTGCAAATGATAATATCACCAGTTTTCTTTTACAATAATTTCTTGAGCGAGAGCGCCTTGAAAAAAGAAGATAACAAGAAGGCTATCCCAGTGTGACTGAATGGAATAAACAGCCCTTGTAATCTGCAAAATTAGGAATTGTCTGCAATAAAGAATTAGAAATGAAGGAAGAAACAAAAATATAAAACATTCAGGTTTCACAACACATTGATGGGGTTAACAAAGAAGCTGATAGGCTTTCAGTGCAAATTTGATAACTATGGGAGGGGGTCCTAAACCCAGCTGCTTCCTTTTTTAAACCACATATTCTTGTGTTAGCCGGTATCAGATAGAAAGATCTAAATAGTGGATGGCAATATGAACACATTAGGAGGGAGAATTACTATTTCTTGAACATAGCAGTTCTTGAGTTTCCTTATTTCTGTTTCTGGGATAATTATGTGTTTATTTGGACGAATTGTGTTCAGTGGGGTTTAGGTTGACTAAACACACATAAGATTAGAATCATAATTCTCATCATAGATTTAGAATTACATTCTAAATTTAGTTAACTTGACCCTGGTATCATTATAAACTTGATACATCCTGCTGATATCAATTTAGGCAAATTTATTTAGTGGTTAGATTTATTTACAACCTCAAGGCAATGCAAGAACCCAATTATGGAATAAAGAATGATAATGCAATAATAATGATTCATACAATTAATTCAAAGGATATACAAGCACTCGTGCTGCCAATGGCTTTGCATGGGAAAATATGGGCTTTTATATGCCACTAGAAAGTCAGGAAATGGGAAAATGCCAGCGAGTTTCCAGAATCCTGCCAAAGTTGTAATGCCTGACAAGGCCAGAACAAGTATACAGGAACACAGATCCAATAATGATGTGTAGTGGTAATTCCAAATGGAAAAAAAAGATCCTGGCAGCTTTTTCTAAGTATCTTTGGCTGCAAATTTGGCTCATTTAGGAGATTGTGGTCCTTGATTCTCAAATAGCCAAGCAACTTGTCTTTGCTCTGTTTTCCAAAGTTGTGGTAGGTTGCGGCTAGGCAAAGTTGGCTCTTCTATGACTTGTGGATTTCAACTCCCAGAATTCCTCAGCTAGCATGACTGGCTCAGGAATTCTGGGAGTTGAAGTCCACAAGTCATAGTAGAGCCAACTTTGCCTACCCCTGCCATTGGTCTAGGTCAATGATGGCTAACCTTTTTGTTGTCATATGCTGAAAGTGTGCACATGACAGTGCCCCCGTGCACCTGCACCCATAATGCAATACACATGCAACCCCCTTCAAACGACACCCCCCATGCATGCATGATCCCATGTGTGTGCTTCATCCCCACACATGCACATGTGACAACCCCCCCATGCATGTGTATGTGACCCCCTGCCCCTATGCATGTGTACTGCACCCCCTCGCCCACTGTTTGGCTTCCAGGTTGGTGCAGAAGGCCTTCCTGGCCCCAAATGAGTCATTTTGGCCTGGAAGACCTCCTGCACTAACCTGGAAGCCAAAACGGGGTATGGGGATGCCACATGAGGTCCTAAAATACAATGCAAATGCCCCCCCAAAATGCATGCACTGACCTGTGCGTCTGCACACATGCGTCTCCTACATGCACTCTATCCCCCGCGTATGCAGAGACCTAAAGACCAGGTGGCTGGCAGGAGGCGCAGATACATATGCAGTGGAGCTGGGCTGGGACGACGGCTGGTGTGCCCGCAGAGAGGGCTCTGTATGCCACCTGTGGCATGCGTGCCATAGCTTCATTATCATGGGTTAAGCTACTCTGCCAGAATCTCGATCCTCATCTGCGCCTGCCCTTACCTCTTTCTTACTCATTGTCTTACTGGTCTACTTCAAGTGATTGATTGTGTCTGGCTCCATACGTTGACAGCTAATTAGATCTGAACTTTCAGCTTCTAATACATTACACAGAGAACCCTGTCCACTTTCGCAAAATCCACAGGCCAAAATATATCTCAGGTAACATTTCTGTTCATCCGGCTTCTAATATGGAACAAATGCAAGAAGAGTGCTTGACTCTAGCCAATCACAATCTTCATTAAATCTAATTTCCAACCTGCCCTTCTCTAAAAGGGTGGGTGACCTTCAAAATGACACTGGTGATTACCATAGATTCAATAAAAGCAGAGAAGCTTTGTCTTATGATTGCTCAATATAACCACAAAGTACAGTCCTCAATTTACAACAGTTCATTTAGTGATCGTTCAAAATTACATCATGGGAAAAAGTGACTTAAGATCATTTTTCACACTTATGGTTTTTTTAGATGCTTTTTTTAAATATTAGATTTGTTTACATTGTCACACTGTTTTATTATTGTTGTGAGCCGCCTCGAGTCTTCAGAGAGGGGTGGCATACAAATCTAATAAATAATTATTATTATTATTATTATTATTATTATTATTATTATTATTATTATTTGATCAAAATATAAATGCTTGGCAACTAACTCATGTTTATGATGTTTGTAGAGTCCTGGGATCAGGTTATCTATCATCTTTTGCAATCTTCTAACAACCAAAGTCAACGGGGAACCCAGACTCACTTAACAACGTGTTACTAATTTACCGTATTAAACATACCTTCCCCCTCTCTAAAGGAGGTTGAAAATTTGGGTGCATTTTATACTCTGAATGTAGCTCTTTCAAAGCTTTTTTTCCTCCTCAACCCTAACAAGGTGTTAACGATCTTCCTGGCTCTTACCAGCTTGCAGGCTTGTTCTCATTGCTACTTGCTCCAAAGAAGGCTTTTTCCAGCTCTAACCAGGGGATAAAATAATGTGCTGAAGCTGAACAGACTAAGGATGCTAGCCAGATGAATACCTGGTAGGCAAAAACTTAAAGTGGATCTTCCACTCCATGTTATACTGAAAAATACGGTAATTACTAACTTAACAAATGCAATACTTAACAACTGTGGCAAGAAAGGTTGCAAAATGAGAGAAATAATAATAATAATAATAATAATAATAATAATAATAATAATAATAATATTTGTATGCCGCCCCTCTCCGAAGACTCGGGGCGGCTCGCAACATAGCAATAGTACAATACATTACAAATCTAATATTAAAATTTAAAAAGTCGATTAAAAACCTTTAGTATAATGTTATAAGTGAGAAAACTCACTTAACAAATGTTTTACTTAGCAACATAAACTTTGGCTTCAATTGTGGTTGTAAGTTGAGAACTACCTGTACACTTGAATCTGAACTCTTACATACATCCGGTCATGTTTGCTTTTATTTTCCATCACTGTGATCATTCCATCACTTCATTTCTGAAGATTTTCCAGGAGTTGCCTGAGATTGATGCCCAGGGAAAGTCTCTTAAGCGGAGTATATCATCCAGAGAGGCTAACAATTTCCTTTAAAAGAACTTCCCTCCAGATCCCTGGGAATCTGTCTTCACATGGGATTTGAAAATCTCTTGAATTCATCAGACACCAGAGCTGATCACATTAATGATACTCTTCTTCCAGTGGAGTTTAATGGGTGCCCTAAACCAGAGGTCCCCAACCACCGGTCCGCGGACCGGGACCGGGCCGTTGGGGCTTTTCAGCCGGTCCGCGGCGCCAGGGCCCCCTCGGCCTTTCCGCACCACCAGCGGCGCTCCCCCCGCCAGCCAGCCAAGCCCCGCGCCCGCCGGAACCGGCTCCTCGCTCTCCCCCCGCCGCCCGCCGCGTTTGCAGGAGGTGGGGAGGGTTGGGCGGCCCGCCAAGGCCAGGAGGGACGCCGCTGCCCCCCCTTCCCTCTCTCCGCCCGCCGCTGCGCCTCCTTGACGCCGAGAGGAAATGCCGGCAAAGGCTTTCCTCAGCGGAGGCCGGCGAAGGTGATATTGAATGTCGGGGGAGAACGGGCGGTTGCACGCGCTCCCTATCTCCCTGCTAGCCCACTCGGAATATTCAAAATAAGAAAAACCTTTGCCGGCGAAGGCTTTTCTTATTTTGAATATTCCGAGTGGGCTAGCAGGGGGATAGGGAGCGCGTGCAACCGCCCGTTCTCCCCCGACATTCAATATCACCTTCGCCGGCCCCGCCTCTCCTGCAAACCCCCTTGCTGAGAGCCCGAGGCGAAAGTGCTCTCGCAAAGGTGAAGCGGGCAGGGCGTGCGCGCGTCATCGCTGAGAAGAACGGAGAGAGAACGAGAGTGAGTGAGAGCAACAGACAGCAAGATAGAGAGAAAGTGAGAAAGAGAGAGTGAGAAAGGGGGGGAGAGAAAGAGATAGCAAGAGAGAGAACAAGAGAGAGAAAGAGCGTGAGAAAGAAAACAAGAAAGAGTGAGAGAGAGAGAAAGCAAAAGAGACAGAAAGAAAACAAGAGAGAGAAAGTGAGAAGAAGAGAGAGAAAGAGGGGGAGAGAGAGAGAAAGAGAGAGGGGGGAGAGAGAGAAAGAGAGGGAGAGGGAGAAAGAGAGAGGGAGAGGGGGGAGAGATAGCAAGAGAGGGAGAGAGGGAAAGGGGGAGAGAGGGGGGAGAGAAAGAGAGAGGGAGAGAGAGAGGAGATAAAGGAAGAGGAGAGAGAGAAAGGAAGAGAAAGAAAGAAAGAGGGATAGAAAGAGAGAGAGAGTGAGAGATGCTCAGTGAGCCTTTCTTTGAAGTTGCCTTTCTTTCTTTCTCTTTCTTGCTTTCTTTCTTGCTCTTTTTCTTTCTCTCTTTTACCTTCCCTTCCTCTATTTCTTTTTTTCTTTCTCCTTCCTACCTTCTTCCCTTACTCTCCCCTTTCATAAGTTTCCTTGCTTCCTTCCTCTGTTCCTGTCCCTTCCCCCTTTCTTTCTTTCTTTCTTTCTTTCCTTCCTTTCCTCCCTCCATTTCTTGCTTTCCTTTTCCTTCCTCCCTTCTTTCCTCCCTCATTCCCTTCTTTCACTCCTTCCTCTCTTACTCTCCCCTTTCACACCTTTCCTTGCTTCCTTTGCACCCTTCTTTTGTTCCTGTCCCTTCCCTCTTTCCTTCCTTCCTTCCCACCCTCCGTCCATTCATTCACCCATTCCTCTCTTGATCGCCCCTTTTACGGCGCCGCTGACAGCTAGCTCCCCCCCCCCACCGGGCCATGGAAAACTGGTCTAGCTTAAAGCCGGTCCCTGGTGCAAAAAAGGTTGGGGACCTCTGCCCTAAACTATACAGTCATACCAAAAGATTGATTTGTACATGAAAAGATACTAATGGAAAAATTCTCCAAACACAGTTAAAATCTCCTGTTTTGAGATAAAGGACAGATCTGATGTGTGGCTAGCCATGTGCATCAGGTAGTGACCTGGTATCAGTCCACAGTGGTCATGAATTCTTGAGCCATCTCTAAAGTCAGAGGAGACAAGTAAAAATCTGCACCTACAATGAGATTGAAGCTGCTATGCATCATAAGAGTGGCACAATAGCAGCCCCTTCCTTGTTTGACATTCTGGTTCAACTACTCAAACATGGCTTGTGATTTGACTGCCTGCCGAAACAGAGATCATTGCAAAAACCAAGATCTCCTGGACACAACTGCTTCATTTCCACTGCCTGGGGATCAGGGTTATACTACCTAGTACCCGAAATGCAGCAGGACAAACCTAAGTGAGGGAACTTCTTCCTCTTCATTCAAGATAGTTTCAGTAAAATAAAAGTCTGCCTCCTTGTCCATGATTAAATCATGAACAAGGCTACATTTATTGCAGACAGATCTGGCGTTCAAAAGCATCTGCTGTAGCTTGGCCCTCCCAATTCCTTTAACTTGTTCAGAAATCAGTGACCTAGTTTACAGTTATGTTTAGAGGAAATTCCATGGATTAATTCTCTAAAGACAACTTGGCATCTGAAATCAGAAATGAATTAATCTGAGGGCTTTTAGAGGAACAGATGAATGTTTTGCTTGGGCCGGGAGATGAATGGGTTCATTTACAAGTGTGGCCTGTAGAGTTTAGGTTTCTTGAAGAGCAAAAAAAAAACCAGTTTCTCACGGCAACAAGGGGTATCTTCTATTTTCTGGAATACGGGAAATAATCTAGAGAAAAGTAAGAACAAACAAATGGAATTCTGGGACTGTTCCCTCAATCTAACAATCTGATAAAGGTGCTCCATGTTTGAATGTATTGTGTTAAGTAAAATCCACCATGAAGTCCACTGCATACTTTTTGCCCCAAATCCTGGCTTTTTTCGATTCCTGTAGAAAAAAAGAGCAGATATGAAAGATTTATGATCTACTGAAAACTGCACTTGATTCTTCAAATGAGACTTTGACTTGCTTCAATGAGAATGCAATGATGTCTGCAGCAGTGTGGGAGTATACAGGTAGTCCTTGATTTAGAACCTTTCATTTAGCAACTATTAGAACTTACAATAGCTCTGAAGAAAGTAATTTTTGACTGGTTCTTGAGCTCATGATTGTTGCAGCATCCTGAGATCATGGGATCACCATTTGTGACTTTCCCAGCTGGCTTCCGACAGGCAAAGTCAATGGAAAGCCATCGGGAAAGACTTGCTTAACAACTGCATTGCTCAACCATGAATGTTCTTGTCCCAATTGTGATGGTAGGTCAAGGACTACCTGCATTATCAAGACTAGAACAAGTATATTTTTGTGTGTTTTAGTGCAACATGACTAAAGGTAAAGGCAGTAAAACATTTGGATCATTTATATGCATTTGCATCTCACATCAAATTAAATATTTCACATCAAAGGTTTGGATTGCTTTTACAGAAAACGCTGATCTAAGCACAGTCGGAGGAACATCAAGTAGAGCGTGAAACTGAGTATCTACCTTCAAGGTTTGTTTAGATGGAAAAAATGCCTAGGTTTTCTGCAGACAATGTCTCAACATGTTTAACATGTATTTTATCCATGTTAACCTTTATAAAAGTTGATGTTTCTATCATAGAAAAGATACAAAGACACAAATTTTGTAACATGAGCTGGCATCTATGGCAATTTGCCATAGCCAACTCACCATAGCCAACTTACCATGGGACAACGAAGAAATGGTAGAATAGAAGCGTTAAAGAAAGGATGCAAAAGGAGGGGGGAAATGAAATGTGAATGGCAAACATTTAAAAACAAATTCTTTGTTTTGAATAATTAAATAGAACGGTTAAATTGTCCCACAGTGAATTATCCTCTGGAAAATTGGCCATGGCAAATTGGCCCATTCTGCTTTTTTATTCCATTATATTTGTTGGGATTTTGTCTTCTCTACTAAAGTGGGAGGTCAAGGGCGACCTTCCCTTGCTCAGCAAGGAGCTTCGGCCATAGTTGCCCAGGAATGATAAGAACATTAACTTCCACCCCCTTTGGTTTACCTCTACAGGTCCAGAAATAAATTAATAAAGTGACCCATAAAACCCAGCTCTATGGTCCATGTGATGATGATGATGATGATGATGATGATGATTATTATTATTATTATTATTTATTAGATTTGTATGCCGCCCCTCTCCATAGACTCGAGGTGGCTCACAACAGTAATAACACAATATATAACAAATCTAACAATTAAAAGTCACTAAAAACATACACACAAACATACCATGCATAAACTGTATAGGCCCGGGGGAGATGTCTCAGTGGTCCCATGCCTGGCGGCAGAGGTGGGTTTTAAGAAGTTTACGAAAGGCAAGGAGGGTGGGGGCAATTCTAATCTCCGGGGGGAGCGGGTTCCAGAGGGTCGGGGCCACCACAGAGAAGGCTCTTCCCCTGGGTCCAGCTAGACAACATTGTTTAGTCGACGGGATTTGGAGAAGGCCAACTCTGTGGGACCTAACTGGTCGCTGGGATTCGTGTGGCAGAAGGCGGTCCCGGAGATATTCTGGCCCGATGCCATGAAGGGCTTTATAGGTCATAACCAACACTTTGAATTGTGACCAGAAATTGATCGGCAACCAATGCAGACTGCAGAGTGTTGGTGTGACATGGGCATACCTGGGAAAGCCCATGATTTCTATGTCCTACGCAATAGGCCACCTGTGGTATCATAGTGAATTAAGTACTCATGATGAGAAACATCTTTGCAAAATCATTTAGCATAATTATTACTGATGTTAACAGTTTATGTATTTTTGGCCTACTGTTGTCCTTTCTTTGACCTCAAAAATCTCATGACATATACACTGGAAATGCTTCCAAAGACTGGACAGAAGAAGGAAGAATTTTCTGCAAGAAAGAGTAAAGAAAAGAATTTAGTGCATTCATCCTGAATAAGAATGTCACTCATGCCCTGTTCTTCTCTCATTTAGGCTCTTCCAGAACTCCAGGCACATGGAGTTATACATATACTCTCCCATTGGAGGTGAGGTTCACTCCCATGTGCCTGGAATTCTGGAAGAGCCTAAATACATAGATCTGCCACTTGGCCTGAGGTCTTGATAGAAGCCAGCTACACTGGGGGTGGCTGACGGGATAGAGAATATCCTCATCCCCAGATCTCCCATTGTCCTGGTTTGTAACGCTTCTATTTATGTAGTTCTCCTAATTTTAATTGTTTTGCATTACTTTTTTGTTTTTATGATATCATAAGCTGTCTAGAGTTACTACATCAGTATATAAATCATATATATTTATACAAATTTGTTACTATTTTCTATCTCCTTTATTATAAAAAATAAAATAAGAACATGTTATGCGTATGCAAAAAAAAAAATTACTTTTCACCTCATTCACATCCATGAGGAAGGTGGAGGAGGAGAGCAAATGACAAAACGGTTTTGCAACTCATTCATCTGATATATAGGAAAGATGGATTGGTGTTGGGATGCTGCAATGCATCAATAAATTCAATTATTATTATTTTTGTTATTCCCTTTTGCTCCAAATACCATTGCATTACTAAAATGAATAGCATAACCATAATTTTGTTCCCTTTGGGGACAAATAATGTTACATAAGATGCAGAAAAGAGTAAGATATTTATAGCAAATAAATTAAAGTCATGCAATGGGGAGGTAGGAAATGTGACTAGATCCGTTTATATCATTACCATTCACCATATTTCTCCCTACCTTTTTATTCTTGCAAACCATGTTTGCTTCTACTGCATCCATACATCATTTGACATACTGTATCGCATTTTGTTATTTAAACTTTTCAACTCACATTTTTGAGGACGTCATCAGTTCTATCCAACTATGTTTCCCCTTCTGTTGTATTTGTTCTGTGAATCAATATTTGTGTATTCTAGGTTCCTTTGATAGACATGATCCATTCCTTACAACCCACCATTTAATGCCAACTTCTTTTCTTCTAGTATTTGTATATCTTAAAAATGTAACTACCCATTTAGTACAAGTAAATGTCCTACAAGACATGCAACTTAAACTTCCTGCTGAATTTTTTTCAATATTCATTCATAACTTAACAATTGTTCTTCTGTTTTCTTTGTCAGAGTCAATTGGTTTGACCCTTGATACATTAATTTTTTGAGCTATAGTTTTTGTTGCCTCATACAAGCTATGCATTATTCACTACAAATCATTGAGGATCTTGATCAACTATCATTCTCTCTCTCTCTCTCTCTCTCTCTCTCTCTCTCTGTGTCTCCCTCTTTCTCTCCTATTTAAGTCATTTCCTATATTACTTTTTATTAGTCCCTTCACTTTTTTCCTACATACTGCCTTTCACACTTCTGTGAAATCAAACTGTCCATTTAGGAAACAACACTGATTGACAATAAATTTTACATGTTGTCAGTACATTCAACTTTGTACAGAACAAAATATTCAATGAGAATATTTCATTCATTCAGATCTAGGATGTGTTCTTTGAGTGTTCCCTTTATTTTTTTGAGCAGTGTATAATATAATATATATAATAATCTTAGGGTCTGATCAGTAACATGATGCTTCGCTGTACAGTAAATGTGCTCAGGGGTCTACTCTACAGCAACTTTCTCATTTCAGATTCCAAAAATTACACATCTCCCATCATAGTTCCCTCTAAGCTGAGCAGTGAGCAATCGCTCACTTAAAAATCATCATCAACTCAGAGTTTTCCAAACCTGCCCAGAAGCCGAGAGGGAAAGAGTGAGAGGGAAGGAGAGAGAGAGGAAGAGAGGAAGAGAGAGAAACAGAAAAAAGAGAGGAAGGAAAAGAGAAAGAAAAACAATGGGAGTAAGGAAGAGAGAAAGAAAATCAAAATCTAGTTTGAAACTAGCTCAACTATTTAAGTGGCATTTTGATATTGATAGAGTTGCCCTATTATGAGCTCACTGTTATAGACACACAGTATAGTATTTTATTTTGAAATTCTCTGAGGCAAAACAGGGTGGGTTTTTTGTTTGTTTGTTTATTTATTTATTTATTATTTCTGTGCCGCCCAGTCCCAAAGGGACTGCCGCTCAGATACTATACTTTTCCGCCCACCCCCCCAAAAAATTAGAGGGAACACTGTCTCCCATTCATCCGGCTATCTCACGTTTTTCCTCTGTCTTGTAGCCTCAAAGATTTCTCCCTTCCTTCTTTCTTTTTTTCCCTCCCTCCCCAATATACCCCCCTTTTAAAAAAAAGTATTTATAGATTATACTATTTATATTCCAACTAACATTCTTTCATGTACAGTATGATGGTCATCATTAGATGAGACCGCACTGCAGACATTGGTCTTTACTAATCAGCATGACCACTCCATCAAATCTTTCATATAATGCTTTTAGTAAGATAAAAGTGTGGTAGTGTCACCTTTTGGTAGTGTCACCTTTGCTGACACTAACGCAACCTGCAGCATTCCCTGCAAATGGTAAGAAGTCTTCTGGCAGATATTGGCCAACATCCCACAAACACAACCAAAGTCCAGTTTTAGCCCAACCATCTTCATGCTATTTTGTGCAATCTAGACTCTCTAACTAATCTAGAAACTATCTTGCAAGTGCCATAGGGTTGCCTTTACCTCATCAACACTATAGGGCAGGTACTGATGTATATTCAGGATGCATGTCAAACTGCATTTTTAGAAATAACTGTGAGGTGTTCTTGATGTTATTTAAGATAATAATCTGCTTTTACAGGAAGTATTTTTAAAAACAAAAGTTAACATTATATCCTTTGATAGAGTTAAGAATTATAATTTCTTGCTTCAGAAAAAATAACCATAAAGACATCTGTCAAGTCTGTTGTTTGGACAAAAAGAAGTAGAAGAGAAAATTGTTCAGGAATTAGTCACTGTTTCTTAAGGGAATTATTGCTTTTACACTGAAATTGAAGCATTACTTGGATGTATTCAATCTCAGAGGAATTTAAGCACATGGATTTTCAATGTACATCACAACATTGCAAGAATGGATTTCCACAACCCTTGAGTATCTTAGTCAATATGCAATGTAATCTTAGGTATGTTTATTCAGAAATAATATGTTCTGTGAGATATCCCAAATAAGCAGACATACAACTGAGGTCTTAAAATATATCTTACTAGGTCACTAATACGACTTGTTAACAGAAGAAGCTGGGGATTTTAAAAAAAATACAAAGCTGAATTCCCAGCAGATCAATACTAAAAGCCTTCACTGAAACAACCTTTTTCTTTTCCATTTCTGAAATGTCAGTGACTAAGTAACAGACCTACTACATGAGCTCTCCAGTATGTTAGGGACAGGCTGTGGATCACTTCACATAAATTCTGAATGACTTGTTGGCGCACCAACCGCTGAATGGCAATTGCATTCTTACCACACTATGGGCCAGTGATGAACATTATGTACCATGATACGCAGGGGCGGATTGCCATTACTGCCGCTATCTGTGTGCTGCATGTGCAGCTTTGGCTCTCTTGTGCGCGTGCAAATCCCAGCGTGTTTTTGCTTCTGTGCATGCGCAGGAAACAAAAATGCGTCAAAATCTTGTGAGGTGAGGTGTGTGTGAGATTTCAGTGGTTTTTCTGCTTCCGCGCATGTGAATGCAAATTAACCAAGAATACACTGAGATGTGCATGCATGCACACAAGAGAACCAAAGCTGCCCACGCATCGCACCATGCACTACTGGTGCATGGTTCTCTACCGTACTGATAGCAACCCACTACTGATGATATGCCAAGTCTTGCCTTGTCAGAATGATATCATCTACCAAAGGTTTAGAGCTATCCCCAAGTTTTTAAAAAATGCCATGAACCAAGTATGTTCAGAAACCAAATAAAAGGGAAGAAATAACTCACACAGACCCTGAGTTGCATGAGTCCTGCCACTTGTAACTGTTCAACAAATAGTGATAAAACAATTATTGTTTAATGTGATTATGAACCTTGTAGTGTACTTGCCTAGCAATAAGGACCTGTCATATGATTTGTTGCCTCCGGGAGGCGGGAGAAATCCGAGCCTCCTATTGGCCGCCTAAGTGGGTACCGGGTATATATATATATCCTGTCAGTTACCTTGTTCAGTAGTTGTTGTTGTAACTGCATTCTGACTAATAAACATGTTCCATCTATCCGCTCCAGCTCTGACTTAATATTGGCGACAAAGGCTTGTGTTCGAATCCACACCGTTTCCTTTTTGCCTAGAGACAGATTTAAATCGTAAGCGAAATGTCCACTCAGCTTACGTTCGCTCCTTTCGACCCTCAAGCAGAAACTTGGGACTCCTACGTAGCCAGGTTCGATTGCTTTCTTATCTCCAATGGGTATACTGAAATAGCGGGGGATCGTAAAAGGGCTTATTTTTTGAGTTTTTGCGAGACCGAAATGTTCGAGACTGCTAGGGCTCTTTTTGCTCCTACTCCCATTCATGACGTGCCCTGGGATGTGTTTCTCTCCACTTTACAAGATCATTACGCCCCCTCCCCCTCCCGCTGCGCTCGCCGCTATAAATTTTTTCATCGGAACCAATTTGACGGAGAGTCTATAAACGATTTTGTGGCTGCCCTCCGGTGTGCTGCCCTTTATTGCGAATTTGCGGATTTAGAGGACTATCTATTGGATCGCTTGGTCTTTGGCGTGAAAGACGGATGCCTGAAGCGCCGCCTCCTCGCCATCCAGGAATTATCTTTTAAAGTTGCCCTCTCTGAAGCGAGGGCTTTTGAGATGTCCACACAATCCTTAGCAGCAATGGATGTGGCCGTGAACGCTACCTCATTGGCCCCGGCTAAGCCACTCACCCAGCTGCCGCAAGACCTCGAACCTGCCTTAGCCCAGGAGGAGGAGGTTTGTCGCCTGGCTACCTCTAGGCCCCGTGAAGCTCCTCCTAGCCGGCCCCGCCCGCCTCCATCTCCGTGTCGGGGCTGCGGTGGCGATCACTTCCGGGCCGCCTGCCCTTTCGCGCATGTGACGTGCCGCCGTTGCGGAGGTCGGGGGCATATCGCCCGGGTGTGCAGGATTCGCCGTCCTTACTCCGCTTCATCTACTGCCAGCAAAGACCAGATCCCAGGCGGTTCCTGTGCTCCACCAAGGGACCCTGCTTTTCGGTGGTACGATTGCAACGCCGTTTATTCCGCAGTTCCTTCATCCGGCCGCGATCGTCCATCAGGAGCTCCTATCAAAGTTGCAGCTACCGGCCTGTCCAGGGAGAAGATCTGCATTTCCGTCACCCTTGTGCGAGCCCCATGCTTGATGCAGGTGGACACGGGCTCGGCCCATTCGTTGGTGTCTTGGGCGACTATCAAGCGGTGTTTTCCACGTCTGTCCAGACGGTCCCTTTCTGCATGCCCACTGAATCTTCGGGATTACCAGGGATCCCAGATTCCGGTTGTGGGGCAAGGCCACTTCTGTGTCCGTTTCAAACAGTTCTCAGGTCGTTTACCACTTATTATTGTTGATGGACCTTTTGCTAATTTGTTGGGCGTGGACTGGTTTGGACCTTTGGGTTTATCAGTTTCTGGGGTTAATTTTGTGTCCGGGGGGAAGGCATTCTCGGGTTTGGCATCACAATATCCAGAGGTGTTTGATAGCAGTTTGGGGTGTTATAAGGGGTCCCCTATTTCCTTTGGGCTTGATCCAATGGTTCCTCCAGTCAGAATCAAGCCTTGTAGGGTCCCTTTGGCTTTACGCCCTAAGGTGGATGCCGAGTTGGACCGCCTTGTGGCCCAGGGCGTTCTGGAGCCCATTGACCAGGCCACCTGGGAGACCCCCATAGTGGTGGCTGTGAAGGCGGGGGGCGGAATACAGATTTGTGGTGATTATAAGTGCACTATCAACAAGGCACTAGGCCACCACTTCTACCCAGTGCTGGTCGTGCAACACCTGTTGCACTCGTTGGGGGAGGGTACTATATTCGCGAAACTTGATCTCTCCCAGGCATACCTGCAGCTCCCCGTGGACCCTCTGGCAGCTGATGCACAGGCGATTACGACTCACAGGGGAGTGTTTAGGTGCAAACGTCTGCAATTCGGGGTGTCCAAGGCCCCGGGAATTTTTCAAGCACTTATGGAACGATTGTTATATGGAATCCCGGGCACGGTTCCATATTTCGACGATGTTTTAGTCTCCGCCCAGTCCGAGGCTGACCTCCTTAACAGGGTCAAGTTAGTCCTCTCTAAATTTAAGGAGTCTGGTCTTAAAATCAAAGCACACAAATGTGTGTTCGGTGTGCCACAGGTGGAATTTTTGGGGTTCATAATAGATAGGAAGGGAATCCATCCCACTCCCGAGAAGACCAAGGCCATTTGGGAAGCTCCCACCCCAAGGTCCAAAGCTGTGCTCCAGGCTTTCCTGGGGTTAGTGAACTTTTATGCGGTTTTCATCCCCCACAAAGCGTCTTTGGCCGAGCCCCTACACCGTCTGCTCGATAAGAATAGGAAATGGGATTGGGGCCCCCGGGAGGCAGATGCTTTTGCAGCTGTCAAAGAAATTCTCACTTCTAACACAGTTCTAGCGCAGTATTCCCCATACTTGCCGTTGATTTTGACCTGTGACGCATCCCCATACGGGGTGGGGGCTGTACTCAGCCACAAGCTTCCAAATGGGTCTGAAGTACCGCTGGCTTTCTTTTTGAGGACTCTGGCCAAAGCTGAGAGGAATTTTGGCCACATTGATAGGGAAGCCCTGGCCATAATAGCTGGAGTGCGGCAGTTTCATGACTACCTCTATGGCCGCCCCTTTGACATTGTAACTGATCACCAGCCTCTTCTCGGCCTTTTGTCAGGTGACCGCCAGAGCCCTCTTATCTTATCTCCAAGGATGTCCCGATGGATTGTGTTTTTGGCCAATTACTCCTATCGCCTGTTGTACCGGCTGGGGCGCAACATTGCCCACGCTGACACCCTTAGCCGTTGCCCCTTGCCGCAGTTGCTCGAGGATCCGGCCCCGGCATCATCAGTATTAGCCATCACCGATCAGCCATTAGCCTTATCCGCCACCGTAATTGCCGATGAGTCCCAACACGACCCGATGTTATCCATCGTCCTACAATGGGTCTTAAGAGGATGGCCCCCAGCCACCCCCTCCGCGGAATTTACTCCGTTTTTCCAATGCAAAGATGAGCTTACAGTCATCCAAGGGTGTGTGTTGCGAGGTTGCCAGGTGTGCATTCCTCCAAAATTAAGGTAAAGGGTAGTCTCCCTCCTGCACAAGGGTCATCCAGGGGTGGTGAGAATGAAAGCCTTGGCGAGAGGTTTATTTATTACTTAGATTTGTATGCCGCCCCTCTCCGAAGACTCGGGGCGGCATGTGTGGTTATGTGTGGTGGCCCGGCCTCGATCGTGACGTGGAGCATAGAGTAGCCCAGTGTCCACCCTGTCAGGAGCATAGAGCGTCCCCTCCACGGGAAGTCCCATTAGTTTGGGAACCGCCATCTGGCCCGTGGGCCAGGGTACATGTAGATTTAGCGGGACCATTTATGGGTCAGTTGTTCCTAGTTACCGTAGATGCGTACTCCCGTTGGTTAGAAGTCAACTTGTTGCACTTGACCATATCCCAGGCAGTCATCCAGATCTTAAACTCTCTGTTCGCAACCCACGGCTACCCGGATTTGATAGTCTCCGACAACGGCCCTCAATTCACGTCGGCCCAGTTTGAGGGGTTCCTAGCTAAGGCGGGAATTCGCCACGCCCTCGTAGCCCCATGGCACCCAGCCTCAAATGAGCAAGCAGAGTGGATGGTGCGGACCACTAAGGATGCCCTAAAGAAGATGTCCCGGGGTACATGGCAGGAAAAACTTGCAGAGTTCTTATTCTCACAACACGCCACACCAACTACCCCAACTAATAAGTCACCGGCTGAGTTGCTCATGGGCCGAAAGCTTAGGATCACCCTGGATAGATTGAACCCCACCTACTCGAGTGAGCCCCCTTGGCCTGCCCCAGGGCGTTCTTTTTGCCTAAATGCACCAGTTTTTGCCCGATCTTATAGTGGCGGGGTCCCCTGGGTGGCGGGAAAGGTCACGGTGATTAAGGGGCCCAGGTCTTACGAGGTGGAACTCCCCAATGGGCGTGTTTGGCATCGCCATATAGATCAACTGCAGCCTCGTACGTGCCCTACTCTTCCAGTGATTCCGAACTGTGAGTTAGGTCAGAATGGGAATGGGTTGGACATCCCTCTTTCGCCTCAAGTAAGTGCCCCGCCCCCTACTGGTGATTCCGCAGGAAACAGTTACACAGTTCCCAGAGACCAAAACGGAAGCCGAAACGAAGTACAGCATTCAGGTGAAGTTCCACTCCTCCGCCGCTCAGAGCGGGTCAGACGTTCCCCCAGTTACTTACAAGATTACGAGGTTTCCAACCTAAGGGGGAAGGGGTGTAGTGTACTTGCCTAGCAATAAGGACCTGTCATATGATTTGTTGCCTCTGGGAGGCGGGAGAAATCCGAGCCTCCTATTGGCCGCCTAAGTGGGTACCGGGTATATATATATCCTGTCAGTTACCTTGTTCAGTAGTTGTTGTTGTAACTGCATTCCGACTAATAAACATGTTCCATCTATCCGCTCCGGCTCTGACTTAATAAACCTAATGTAGACTTATCAAGTATAATATCAATGTATAGTTGAGATTTTTGGAAATGAACTGGCGTAATCAGGAGGCATTTTTGAAAACTTTAAGCATTAGTCTAGTCCTAGATTCAGATATGATACTTTGGGAAGCCACTACCCCTCCCAGAAGAATGAAATATTTTGAGAAATATTTTTTTAAAAGGCAGAATAAAATATTTCCCTAAAAGAGAAATAAAAAAATATTAAGGGAGACAGAAACTCAGAGCCCCAGCTCCCTGCCTTCAAGCAGATACGGAACTGGGGCAGCTTTTAGAAATGCAGAGTTGGTGATCCATGATTGCCTACAGCAAAGTCTGAACAAAGGCATATTAACCTTCAGCCAAGAGCCAAAATAGGACAAAGCCAATAAGCTACATTAGGTATTGCCTCACCCTCAGAAACTTCAACCAAACATAGCTCAGACGAACACCTAGGATTTGTACTTTGCCTATAGAACCAGCTATGACCTCTACATAACCTCTACATGGTACCATGGGTGTCTGACAATAGCCAATAGAATAGATGTTCTTGCACAGGAACAAGAAGCTCAAGTGCAAAGAACGTATAAAACCCCCTCACTCTCAACTCCATGTGGTCAGCTACCCAAAACCACCCATGTGGTTCTGCTTCATCATTAAAACCATCTTTTCAATCAGCCTCCATTTTGTCTTTTAAAAAAACATGAAACTGTTTTCAGTTGGAAGAAAAGAGGAAAGTCATTTCTGCTGCTTCTGCTTTTGATCTGCAGCCCTCTGGCTCTGAAGGCTGTGGGGGCTGATGCTAAAAAATAAAGAGAGAATTCAATAGAATGGCTCCCACTCATCCATCAAACTGCTTCTATTGCCCCTCAAAGAGTTCCTTGAGTGGAATAACAAGATTGGGTCCAACCTATGCCTGGACAGTGTATAAGAGCAGCTAAACTTCTTTCCAGTGACGGTCACTGGGGGGAAAAAAGTCCAGATGGAGCATAGAGTGTTCCAATCACTGCTCGTAATTGCTGGACATCTGTGTTTTACCTACTTTGCTCTATACCAGGGGTCAGCAACCTTAAATACTCAAAGAGCCAGAAACGCCCCCCCCCGGTTCAAATCTGGAGCCAACTGGAAGTCTAGTTCCCCCACCATAGAGTCTCCTCCTACCATGGCATCCTTTTTCCTTTACCAGTCCTAACCAAAAGCCTTAATAATTGTGGAACTGACTGGAAAACCTGCCCCTTGCCATAGAGTCTCCTCCTGGCACGTCCTGCTTCCCCCCCCCCCTCTGCCAACTGGCAGTTCCTCTCAAAATTGTGGTGTAAACCAGCGACAGGGAGCTGCAACAGAGGGATAAAAGAGCCACACGCAGCTCCACAGCTGCAGGTTGCTGACCCCTGCTCTATACCAAGCAAAAAATATTTTCTTATTCTGAATTTGGTAAATATCCAGATGTACATAATCCAGGTGTTCCTATGGTGCTTTTGTGACTTCAGCGCCATGCAATTTATGATATGTTTTTATTTACGGTTTAACTACCTAACTGTTGTAAAATCAAATACGTATATTAAAAACCCTATAGTATTTCATTGCTCAATGTATTTCTATTTTATCTTTGTTGAGAAAAGATGAAGAGAGGTAACAGGACAGCACTACCAGTTTATTATCTGTATATTCAGCTGAAGGTCTCGATGGACTTTTACACCCATGAATGCACTTCTTCCATGTCAGCTGTCTGGTTGGTTATTAATATCGCCGGGCCTTCTTTAACTGCTCTTGTTTTTAGATATAGAAATAATAGACTGTTTCAACTGATAGAGAGTGCTGGTGAGACCAAATTTGGAATACTGTGTTCAGTTCTGGAGACCTCACCTACAAAAAGATATTGACAAAATTGAACGGGTCCAAAGACGGGCTACAAAAATGGTGGAAGGTCTTAAGCATAAAACGTATTAGGAAAGACTTAATGAACTCAATCTGTATAGTCTGGAGGACAGAAGGAAAAGGGGGACATGATCAAAACATTTAAATATCTTAAAGGATTAAATAAGGTTCAGGAGGGAAGTGTTTTTAATAGGAAAGTGAACACAAGAACAAGGGGACACAATCTGAAGTTAGTTGGGGGAAAGATCAAAAGCAACATGAGAAAATATGATTTTACTGAAAGAGTCGTAGATCCTTGGAACAAACTTCCAGCAGACATGGTAGATAAATCCACAGTAACTGAATTTAACATGCCTGGGATAAACATATATCCATCCTAAGATAAAATACAGAAAATAGTATAAGGGCAGACTAGATGGATCATGAGGTCTTTTTCTGCTGTCAGATTTCTATGTTTCTATGATAGAATTGTAGAATTGGAAGTCACCTTTTAAAATTTCAACCATCAAGCTCAATTCTCTGAAGAGTGCAAAACTCCTTCCTTTAATATATCCCTGCCTGTTTAACATTGGAACCCTATTTCTTCAGGACAGATAGTGTAGAACAGACATTTCAGAAACAAAAAGGGGTTGGCCCCCCATTTGCAGGAAGGAGGAGAACCCTGTGTAGGAGTAGACTTTGTAGAAAAGCTCTGCAGTAGGGATTAGAGAGAGGTTGTCCTAAGGCTGGGAGACACTCGGCGAATCATTTGGTGAGATAGGCATAGTTCCCTCTAAGCTGAGCAGTGAGCAATCGCTCACTTAAAAATCATCATCAACTCAGAGTTTTCCAAACCTGCCCAGAAGCCAAGAGGGAAAGAGTGAGAGGGAAGGAGAGAGAGAGGAAGAGAGGAAGAGAGGAAGAGAGAGAAACAGATAGAAAAAAGAGAGGAAGGAAAAGAGAAAGAAAAAGAATGGAAGTAAGGAAGAGAGAAAAGAAAATCAAAATCTAGTTTGAAACTAGCTCAACTATTTAAGTGGTATTTTAATATTGATAGAGTTGCCCTATTATGAGCTCACTGTTATAGACACACAGTACAGTATTTTATTTTGAAATTCTCTGAGGCAAAACAGGGTGGGTTTTTAATTTGTTTGTTTGTTTGTTTATTTATTTATTTATATTTCTATGCCGCCCAGTCCCGAAGGGACTGCCGCCCAGACACTATACTTTTCCGCCCACCCCCCCAAAAAATTAGAGGGAACACTGGAGATAGGTATGCAGACTGGTAGCAGCCAGGATGTATACTGGGTGGAAAGGACTATTAGCGTTCCAGATATTTAAGGAAGGATTATAGTAATAATAGGCCTATGGGTAGGAGCCTTTGGGTTTTTTGTGTTCCTGGTGACTGCCTGAATATTTCCCTGCAGATTTTTGGGCAAGGTTTTTAGAGGAGGGCTAGCCCTTGCTTGCTTCTTAGGGCTGAGAGAGACTGACTGGCCCAAGATCACAAGATGGCTTCATGCTCAGGGCGGGAGTAAAGTTCACAGGTTCTTTTGCAGTCTGGTGCATTAATCACTGCACCAAACTTTTGCAGTAATTAGCAGACAGAGTCAAATAAGAATTACAGCAAGCTATGGAAGAGGATTAATAAAATAAATCTGGATTCTATCTCATCTTCTGGCACCAAGCCACCACCCAAGGCCCTGGGGACTTGGAAGCCCTGGATTTATCCTGCTTTCTGTTGAATGCCAGGCCTGTTTCAAATATGACTATGCTCCTACATAAATTGGTGGTGCAGCAGCTGCAAATGGAATAGAATAGAATTCTTTATTAGCCAAGTGGATTTCCAAAACAAATGGTTTTCCTGCTATAGATAAGTGCATCTATTAAAATGAATTCTAGAAAGGATTGTACACCTTCATGCAAGTTAATAACAAACATCTTATTAAATGTAAATGTGACTGGACGCTCCCAATTTGGATTCCCAAACAAGAAGGAAATCTAAACTGGTTTCCTTGAATGTAATCTACTGGTAATTAAGCTTGATGGGGAATTGGTTAATGAAATTCAAAAACAATTGTAAATAGCATCCCTGATTTTCAAACCTGTCTGCTAAAGTGCAAACTTGGTTCCTGTGCTTGAGTGGCCTTACCATGTAATAAAAGCTTTTGCCATTTGAAACCAAAATCTATTAAGTTTTCCATTGTGGCATTGAGAAACCATGAGCATAACATAATAGGGTATGAACAAAACTGAAGTAGACCCAGAGACAGGGTTAGGGGAGAACGGTACCTTTATTTCAGCTCAGAAAAGGTAAGTGACTTTCAGCTAGTACCGTCTGCTCTACCTGGGAGAAACCGCTCCTTTTATACATTTGCGGTTCCCGCCAAAGCAAGAGCAGCTGCGTCTGAGCCAATCAGAAGCGACTTCCTGATTCTAGCTCAGACAGCGCTTTAACAAGGAACAAACTATTTACAGAGATACAAGGTAGCCATTACAGGATACAACACCCCTCCCTCCTTAGTTTGGATACATCCATCATGAAAGCCATGTGACGAAGTCCTCCAATCTGCTGGGTCTCCGCAAGGCTCGCTCCGATCTGCGCAGTTCAGTTGTGTCCTCGCTACCGACAGTGGAGGTCGGCTCGCTGTTGCTCCCTCGGCGCGGCTGGGGCCTGTTTTGTGCTCCGGCCTGCTGATTCGGCCTGGCAGGCACAACGCTGACTTCGGAGGAGGAAGATGGTTCAGCGTCGCTGGAGGATTCTCTCTGACCCGATAAGTCCATTTGAATGTCTATAAAATCAGGTTGCGTGTTAAAGTCTGTTGAAATGGGAGAGTCTGTGTCAGCGGTTTGCTCCAGGGAGTTTTCCATGCGTTTCCATACGTGGTCAATGTGCCGCTTCCACATTCGACCATCCTCCAGTTTTACAATATATGTTTTAGGAGCAGTTTGTTTAACAATAATTCCCTTCATCCAGTTTACACCCCCATCAAAATTTTTCACAAACACATTTTGTCCCAAATACATTTGTCTTTCAGGGTTTACATACATTGGGTTATTTGTACAAAACCTTGGGTGTAACCTATCTAGTGGGGACCTTAGTTTCCTTCCCATTAGTAACTCAGCAGGGCTTACGTGCGTGTGAGTGTTTGGGGTAATGTGCTGGGTTAGCAAAAACTGGTCCAAATTCTGTTGTACATCTCCAGGGCCTGACCTGCGCAATGCTTCCTTTGCCACGCGAACGTAGCGTTCTGCCAAACCATTAGCCCAGGGCGAGTAAGGCGAGATGAGTGCGTGTCTGACTCCTAGATTATCTAAGAACAATTCAAACTGCCTGGCCGTTAATTGTGGCCCATTGTCAGACACTAGGATATCAGGGCAACCATGGGTAGCAAACAGCCTGCGCAGCACCTTGAAGGTGGCACTTGTGGTTATGTTGTTCATTGCTATGATTTCCACCCATTTGGAAAATGCATCAACTACTATTAAGAAGTATTGTGATCCCACTGGCCCTGCAAAATCAATATGGACCCTGGACCATGGCCCCGCAGGTTGCTCCCACTCTACTGGAGTTGTTTTGGGGGGGGTTAGGCCGTGATTCTTGGCATGGATCACATTTGGCTACCCAGTTTTCAATATCAGCATCCAAACCTGGCCACCATAAGTGCCCTCTAGCTAGGCCCTTCATCCTGACAATCCCAGGATGGCCCACATGTAACATTTCGAGTACCTTTACCCTTAGGCTTTTAGGAATGATCACTCTATCCCCCCACAACAGACAACCTTTTACATATGACAATTCTAGTCTTTTGGTTTTGAAGTCACACAATTCAGGTTTCACATAGTCATTTTGCCATCCCTTAAGTACACAGTTTATCACCTGTTTTAGGATTGGATCTTGCTGCGTGTGTGCAGCCACCTCCTTTGCAGTAGTTAGTGGGTTGTCTTCGAGTTCTATCATTAAGACATCAGCAGATGGGGCAGGGTCCTCCACTAACTCTGCCATGGGGCACCTACTGAGACCATCTGCGTGGTTGATGGTTTTACCCCCTTTATGGATGAGCTCGTACTGGTATCCTGAGAGGAAAAGGGCCCATCTGATTAGTCTTGGGGACATAAATGGGGGAGTAGGCTTGTTGGGGGCTAAGAGACCTAGTAAGGGCTTGTGGTCGGTAACCAATTCAAAACTTCTCCCAAAAAGGTAATTATGAAACTTCTTCACCCCTGCCACTAAAGCTAGAGCCTCCTTATCTAGTTGGCTATAATTTCTTTCAGTATTGGTCATCGTTCTGGAAAAGAAAGCAATTGGGGCCTCTGTATTATTAGGCAGAATGTGAGCCAAGACTCCTCCCACGCCGTAAGGGGAAGCGTCGCACGTCAGCCTGATGGGTAGCGAAGTACTATACTGGACTACCACACTTTTAGAAGTTAATAATTGTTTTATTTGTACAAAGGCTTCGTGTTCAGTTCTCCCCCATGTCCAAGGGGTTTCTTTCTGTAGTAAGCGGTGTAGAGGCTCTGCTGCTGTTGCCTTCTGTTTTAAAAAGACGGAGTAAAAGTTAAGAAGGCCTAAAAAAGCTTGCAATTCAGCCTTATTTTGTGGCTCTGGGGCTTCTCTAATGGCTCTCAGTTTCTCAGTCGTGGGGTGGATACCTTCCTTATCGATTTTATAACCTAGGAATTCTACACTGTTGGTTCCCCAGACGCATTTATCAGGCTTAATTCTTAACCCTTTGTCCTGAAGTCTCTGAAGTACTTCCCTTATTCTTTTGTTGAGCTGTTCTTGGTTTTCCCCTGCAATTAAGATGTCATCAAAATAGGGAATGGCCCCCTTTATCCCAGATAACAAACGTTCCATTATGCTTTGAAATATTCCTGGGGCTATGCTTACTCCAAACTGTAATCTGGTACATTTAAAGGCACCCCTGTGGGTCACAATTGTTTGCGCGTTTGCTGTCGGTTCATCGACAGGTAACTGTTGATAAGCTTGCGCGAGATCGATCTTTGCAAACCGTTTTCCTTCCCCCAGGGAGTGCAGGAGTTGTTGTACCACCGGAATGGGGTAAGGGTGATGTTGGAGGGCTTTATTTAGCATAGATTTATAGTCAGCGCAAACCGTTAAGGAGCCATCTGGTTTTAGAGGCGTGACTATGGGTGTTTCCCATGGCCCCTGCTCCACAGGGACTAAAATGCCTTGGCTTATGAGCTTATCCAGCTGCAGGTCAAGTTTGGGGAGGAGCGGAAGGGGTACCCTGCGAGGTTTGAGCCGGACAGGCGGGACCTTGGGGTCAATAGAAAATGAGATAGGGGGCCCTTTATACGATCCCAAGGTGGGGGCTAAACACTTCAGGGAACTCCTGTAAAAAGTTAGGCATGCTATCAGAGTTAACAGTACAGATACCAGAAATTTCAATTCCCAAAGGTTCCATCCAAGCCAACCCCAGGAGAGAGTGCTAAGCCCCCTGTAACAACAATTAAAGGCAGGGTACATTCTTAAACATGATAGGTACATTCACTTTGCCCAGAACAGAGATTATCCCCCCTTGAAAATCTCTAATTACCAATGAGGTTTGCAATAGCTCAGATTTAGATAGGCTAGGCATGTACAATTTAAGCTTTTCCCACCGCATAATGGTGTATTTAGATCCCGTGTCAAGCTCCATAGAACATGGCTTGTTGTTTAGTAGTAGTGAAATTACAATCTTGCCCCCATTTTTTGTTGCCGTGTTATTCATGGAAAATTGAGTGTTACCTCTTGAGTAGTCGCGGTTAGCGGCTGAGTAGTTCTTTCGGCCCGAAAAACGGAAAGGTCGGTTTTCTCGCGGTTGAGGTGTTTGATTCTGGGGTCGTTGATGGCGCGGAGTGGAGAAGGTTTCCTCCGGTGCAGATGCTCTGCAGGCTTCGGCGATGTGGCCGCGTCAGTTGCAGCGGCGGCATATGGCGTCCCGGAAGGGGCATCGTTGGCGCTGATGGTTTCCTCGGCAGCTGGCGCAGGTGGCGGCGGGGTGAGGAAATCTGTGTTGTCTCGGCTGGTCTTGCAACAGGAAACAGCTGTCCTCGTTGCGAGCTGGTGGGCTGAGGTCGTCTGGGTCCTCGGCACGGGAAAACGTGGAGTCTATCTTGGCGATGACTTCTTGTCTTTCGTGTTCCTTCAGCTCTTTAGCAGCGGCGGCATCGACCTCTGCGGTTTGTGCTAGCTTAATCACTGTTTGTAGGGTCGGTTCGTCTTCGGTGAGGAGTTTGTTACTGACCGAGGCGTTTCTCATGCCGAAGACTAAGGCATCGGTGAGGCGAGCTTCCGGGTTGTCAAACTTGCATTTCGCAAGTACTGTTCGAAGTCGCGTTGCAAATTGGTTGATTGATTCCGCTTCGCGCTGAGCCATTCTGGAGAACTGGTGCCGGAAAACCATGGCTGGTTTTGTTGGCTTGAAATGGCTCGCGAGCTTGGCTTTCAGGATGTCCCAAGCGACGGATCTTGCTGGCAGCGGGTCGGTGAGAGTCTGGGTGAGGGCGCGGATTTCTGGACCGCAGTAGTTTAGGAAGATGGCCCGTCTCCGATCAGCGTCGGCGTCCCGTATTCCTGCTGCCTCGAGGAAGATCTCGAAGTTGGCTAAGTAGTCGTCCCAGGAAGTCTTCTCGGGATCGAAGAACTCAGGAGCCCGGCCGATTTGGAGGTTGTTCATGTTGCACGCGTGGTTTCTTTCGTCCGTCGTCGCCAGTGAAGTAGACCCAGAGACAGGGTTAGGGGAGAACGGTACCTTTATTTCAGCTCAGAAAAGGTAAGTGACTTTCAGCTAGTACCGTCTGCTCTACCTGGGAGAAACCGCTCCTTTTATACATTTGCGGTTCCCGCCAAAGCAAGAGCAGCCGCGTCTGAGCCAATCAGGAGCGACTTCCTGATTCTAGCTCAGACAGCGCTTTAACAAGGAACAAACTATTTACAGAGATACAAGGTAGCCATTACAGGATACAACAAAAACCAATACTTTTTAACTATTCTGCTAATTTGCTTCTCTTTGTTAATCTCCAAATTAATGGGAAAATGTTTGCCATCTCAACCTGTTTCATGATACCTAATATATCTTCTTTTGATTCACTTTAAAGATTTGTCTGGCACCCAATAGCTTTAAGGCATTCCACACTTAGGAATGGTCTACTCTACACCATGGATGTCCAAGCTTTTGGATTGCCTGGGCCACATTGAGGGAAGAGGAATTATCTTGGACCACATATAAAATATATAATTTGGTTACTACAGTATACAGTATATAAATCACATAATAATGTCAAAGGTTTATAAATTTGTATGACTGCTTTACTACCATAATTGTCACCTGGACAATTGGTCTACATAGTCAAAAGCCTTCCTACATTCAAAAAAGCAAAAATAAACCTTGTTTGTATTCTTTTGTTCTTTAGTATCCATTTGTGCCACAAAATCCTGTTCCATATTTTAAACAGTTTTAAACAGTTCAATGGGCACGTTCATATTTGACAGCTGATCTCTTGTATGTCATACCTCACTTTCTAGTGGAATAAGTTTCTGAATATATTTTTTCTCAATAAACGTTTCTGTCATTCTATAATCATATTTGCAAAGTGTTGCAGTACATATTTCCATAGTCCTTTAAATTCCTTTGTCTCTATTATATCTACTATTCTTAGCCTTAAATTCTCTTGTGATTTCTCTAATCTTACATTCCTTATTTTATTTTATTGTTAACACCCTTGCTTAAAATATCATTGGAAGTTTTCATTTGTGTATCTTATAGCCTTGTTGCCTAAAGCTCTCATCTTATACTTTTGGGGGATTATTATGATAGCCTAGAACAGTTTCTCTTTCAAAGTTTTGGCTTTTCCCCCCCAATGTCAATTTTTATGATATCTTTTATCTTTCCAAAGGTCCTCAAATTCTCTTTCATATGAGTTAAGCAAATGGAATAAGTCTTTACAATGTGCTGTTACTTTTTGTGTAGCTGATTTGATTTTAATATTATATATACTATGATGTCCATATATGACATTACTAGAAGCAGATATTGCCAATCAACAGTGTTTCTTCAGAAAACATGATTAACTTATTTTCAATTGTTTCATTTATTTAGCCATCTTCTCTAATCATGAATTTATCTCATGGATTTGTAGAGCTGCTCCATTCAAACTTATTTGGCCACTATATTCCTGGGAAAAGGTAGTTCTATGAGTAACATGTCTCATCTAAGCACCCATTGGTAGTCTTATATTATTGATTGATACTACCCTTTAAACATTTATTTTTATTTATTTATTTATTTTGTCCAATACACAATAATACACAATAAAGGTAATAGAGGACACCTTCGAGGAAATAGATTAGAGAAAGAAGATATGTGGAATAGGACAGGGGTTGGAAGGCACTCTAGTGCACTTATGCACGCTCCTTAAATTAAATTAGTTACTTGAAGTACAGTACAGTATATACTTCAAGTAACTAATTTTATTCAGATTATGGACTTGTGAATTATTTACAAACGAGTGATAAAGAACCAAAAGAGTGCTTGAAAATGTGTGTGTGTGTGTGTGTGTGTGTGTGTGTGCGCGCGTGTGTGTGTGTATAATTTATATAGAATTCTCCAATGTCTTCCAGTGTTGCATTTGTAGTTGCTGGATTTATTTGCATAATACAGTGTTTACGGGATATCTACACTAATGGCTATAATCCTGTCATTTATTTAGTTATAGCTGAACACACAGGTAGGAGTATCCTTTCTGAGAATCAAGATCTTGGGCCCTGGACTCTGACGTCTTAGGTCCTGAATAGTATATCAGGTAATCATCTGATTTAAATCAACCTGTTCCATGATACATATTTATAAAATATACAGCTTGAATTCATGTCACTTTGATAACTTCAAGTTCTTCTTGGTTCATAGTGTTTACATTCCATGTTCTAATTGTATGTGAGCTTCTAAAACAAGGAGCATCTATTTTAATAATGCTACTGATAATGGCCAGAATTCCTGGTCACTTGGGAGTGGCCACAACATCACACTGGATCTGCATGTGCAAGATCTACATTCTTCTTCAATAATTAACTAAAGAATACCTGTTAGCTAGGTTTCTCCAGTTCAAAAATGATCTAAATGTGGCAGTTATGTTCCCAATCATCTTGATAATAATACCCAAGTGGTTTACCACTGCCTTCTTTGGAGTTTTATTTTGGAGTTCCTTTTCTTGGGGGAGGTTGGTTTCTCCCATCCCGTACTACCCTCTACACTGCCGTTGAGCATTACCCCTAGTTCCACTCCTCTTCTTTCGGCTTAAGCAGCAAGGTGACCTCACTAAGAGCTCAAGAGCCCAATGAAATCACTGTCAGGGGCACTGAAGGATTTCAACATGTACAGAGAGTAATCTCCTGGGATGAGCTGTTATTTAATTTTTTTACCATGCCTCGGGTCACCGCATGATCTAGAAATTTATTCTCCCAGGTTCTCTTTTGAAATTGATATGGCTATAGTCCCTCCTTTCGTGGTGTTTTCAGTTATTTCCTCTTATTGTCATTAGTCTTTCGGAATTATATGAAAATTGGGGAAAGTAGCACAAAAGCAGTTTTACAGTCAATACAGTTGCAACTTTTCTTTTATAAATTCCAAACTAAAATAAATCAATATGGGATAAGGAACTACATTAAACGAAAGAATAAACATCTGTCTATCCTAGATGAATTCAAATCACCAGAACCCAAGGTTCTGAAGGAACTGGCAGACGAGTTTTCAGAATCACTGAACTATATCTTTCAAAGATCCTGGAGCACCGGGAATTGCCAGAGAACTGGAAAAGAGTTGATGTAGTTCCCATCTTCAAAAATGGGGGGGAAATAGATCCAGGAAACTACAGACCTATCACCCTGACCTCAATAGCCAATACTCCAGAAGATAGGCTCAAGAAGATACAGAAGGATCTTGATAGATTTGAACATTGAGTGCTATGTAACAAAATGAAAGTTGATGGTAAAAAAAGTAAGGTACTACATTTAGGCAAGAAAAACAAAATGCACAGGTAAAGCATATGTGGTACCCTGTTCAATAGTAGTAACTGTGGGAGGGATCTTGGAGTCCTAGTGACAATCACTTAAATTTGAGCCAGCAGTGTGTAGCAGCTTCCAAAACAGCCAACACAGTTCTGGGGCTGCATAAACAGAGGGATAGAATCAAGATCACATGAAGTTTAATACCACTTTATAATGTCTTGGTAAGGCCTCACATGGAATACTGCATTCAGTTTTGGTCTCCATGATGTAAATAAGATGTGGAGATTATAGAAAGAGTGCAGAAAAGAGCAACAAGGATAATTAGGGGATGAGAGGCTAAAATATATGAAGAATGGTTGCAGGAACCACATTTGTCTAATTTAATGAAAAGAAGGATCAGGGGAGACATGATAGCAGTGTTCCAATTTCTCAGGGGCTGCCACAAAGAAGAGGGAATCAAGCTATTTTTCAAAGCTCCTCAAGGTAGGACAAGAAGTGATGGGTGGAAACTAATCAAGGGGAGAAGCAACTTTGAACTAAGGATGAAATTTCCTGACAGAATAATGAATCCCTGGAAGAACTTGCCTCCAGAAGTTGTGGGTGCTCCAACACTGAACATTTTAAAGAAGATGTTGGATAACTATTTGTCTGAAGTGGTGCAGGGTTTCCTGCCTAAGCAGGGGATTGGACTAGAAGACCTCCAAAGTCCTTTCCAACTCTGTTATTTCTATTTCTAAAGTATTTTGTCATCTAGTGCAACATAAAAGCCGTTGAGATATGATGCATGGGTTTTTTTTTTAGCTTTTGGTTGTTCATTGCGGGTTTTAACTGTTTTGTACTGTTTTATTGTTTTGTACTGTTTTGTACTGTGTGATTATTTTTTATAATAAGGGTTTTTAAATTGTTTTTAACATTAGATTTGTATATTGTGTATTGTTGTGAGCCACTCCGAATCCTCGGAGAGGAGCGGCATACAAATCTAATAAATTATTATTATTATTATTATTATTATTATTAATATTAATATTGCATTTTATGTCTATTTGGCTGTGAGCTGCCCAGAGTACTCTGGGAGTGGGGAGAGATATAAGCATGAATGAATGAATGAATGAATGAATTAATTAATTAATTAATGAATTAATGAATGAATGAATGAATGAATGAATTAATGAATTAATGAATTAATGAATAATATAGTCTTTTTATTTTATTACCCAGGTTATTTATTTTACTTTATTTTATTGTTTAATAACATAAATGGACCAACATATAAATAAGATTATAAGATTTAAGAATATAATAGTATATCAACTTCTGATAAATCTTTTTTTTTAACTGAAAAACTGTAAATCTATGGTAGATGTCCTGGCAATCAGTAGCTGTTCTCATCCAGTTTTTGATTGTTTTGAAAATTACAGAAGTTTAAATTCAGATTCTTTTTCAGCTATTCACAAATAACATCTTCCCCAACTATCATTCATATCCATTTGCTTTAGGTATTTGGTAAAGATATCTATGAACTCTTGACTTTTTAAATTTTTATGTTCAATACTGGAAGAATTCTGATTTTTAAATTTTGCTTTTATTGTGTTCTAATGAATATTTTGTTTCTCTAATAATTTTTGTAGCTTCTGTTTTAACTAAAATTGTCCTAGGATTAAAGCCTTATTATCAACTCTTCTTCATGGCTATAATAACATGCATTATCTTGTATGCATTTCTCCCACTCTTGAGTTGGCAGAAAAGTATGTCAGTATAAATTCCACTTCCTTGATGGCTGAGCTTTAATATGTCTGAGAAACAACGCTGGTGAGTGATGCTGTCTTTTCATCTTTAATGCTGAAGAATGTAAGGGCAGTAATTGATGGATTCCCTTGCTTTGTTTCCCTTCCCACTAAATGTCATTTGCTAACAGGAAAAACAAGCACCAATATTCCACTTAAAATGGGATGGGGCCTGGTTGGAGGACTGTGGGCGGGTGCCTGAGACTGAGAATCTACATAGCCACTGTTCAAACTGCCTCAGCGACACGTCATCTGTTATTAATTTTTTTTAAAAGCTTGACTGACAGGTTTCACATGTTCCAGGGTAGTGCAGGGTGAAACCAAGGAGAGTTCTCCTACTAGATCCGGAAAACTCCCTCCTTCAGCCAGCATTATGAGTTGTGTTTTTTTCTGAATGAGTAACTGGGTTGTGATTTGGAAGGAATCTTTCCATTTTTCTCTTTTGAATGCCCAACCAACAGATTGCATGCAAGAAATGAGACATGGGGTGAAGCTGAAGAGAGCTCTATTTCAAGAAATCTCTTTCAAAGCCCATCCTCTGCCCTCCAGTCCTTCAGCCATTTGGACAAAGGCTTACTGGTCTTCCAGAAAATTAGGACCTATGTTTTAAAACAGTCCAAATGTGTGGTGCCAGACATTGTGAAGAGGTTCTGAAGAGGCTAGTAGTATTCCTTTCTGCCTCAGGTGTAACTTGAGTGCCTCAGGTGTAACTTATGGCCTGTCGCTCACATCAGAAGGGGGAATTTACAGAACTCTTGTTAATTTCTCCTGAGTTCCCAAAATTAATAAAAGCTTCAGTGTATTGTCAGTGTGGCCACCATGGCAACATTCAAAAGTATCCCACAGATTTTATTGATGTAGGCAAAATGACCCTCCTGAACTAATTAGAACAGTAGAAATGGCTGGCCTACAAAATCTCTTTTCAGCAGGAGCAAGGAAAAACCCACCTAAGAGACTAATTTGAGATAGTGGCAGCAACTTGCAGTAGCAGCTGACTTTCTTTTCCCATTTAATATGAGAAATAAATTCCGTGCATAGAATGCTATCCCTGGTGTGTGAACACAAGGCAGATATCTTTCAAATGAACGCTAGACTGAGGCAGGTGAGGAGCTTACGTAAGAGGCCTGAATGGCACTTCATAATGCTCCACTCAGGAAAATGATTTCCTCTTTGGATAGTAGAGAGCTGCCATAAAAACGGTGATGGGGCTGCATAAACAGAGGGATAGAACCAAGATCACATGAAGTGTTAACACCACTTTATAAGGCCTTGGTAAGGCCACACATGGAATACTGCATTCAGTTTTTGTTGCTATGATGCAAAAAGGATATTGAGACTCTAGAAAGAGTGCCGAGAAGAGCAACAAAGATGATTAGGAGACTGAAGGTTAAAACATATGAAGAACAATTGCAGGCACTGGTTATGTCTAGTTTAAAGAAAAGAAGGACTGGGGAAATATGACAGCCCCAAAGAAGAGGGAGTCAGACTATTCTCCAAAGTAGAACAAAAATCAACGGGTGGAAATAATCAAGGAGAGAGGCAACTAGAACTAAGGAGAAATTTCCTGATAATTACAACAATTAATCACTGGAACAACTTGCCTCCAGAAGTTGTGAATGCTCCAACACTGGAAATTTTTAAGAAGTTGTGGGATAACCATTTATCTGAAGTGGTGTAGGGTTTCCTGCCTAAGCAGGGGGTTAGACTAGAAGACCTCCAAGGTCCCTTCCAACCAGTGATGGGCTCCTATGGGAATGGTCAGAAACACTGTTCTGGTAGCAAAATTTGGAGCTCCACCCAGAGCACCCAATTTGCACTGAAAGATGTTGAAACAAAATGCATAAGCCACGCCCACAGTATGGTAATAAAAATTTTGGTAGCCCATCACTGCTTTCAACTCTGTTATTCTGTTTTCTGAGTTATATTAGTGATTTGGGCCAAAGCCAGTATCAGCATCAACCCTGACACCAGTGTCTAGCTAATTTCTAAGCTAATTGAATTGATTCCTCCCCTTCTTCCTTCAGAAAAAGTTCTCTTTAAGGAACAGAATTGGAGAAATTGTGTTTCAATGATATAAGAGAAAAGGAAAGAAGCTCTTTGCCAGTGGGGAGTGAGGAGCTGTGCTTCAGAATGTATCTCCTTTTTAGTACAAAGAACAGAAGATAATGTATGCAGCAAAGGCTAGATTGTATCATTACTTTTCCTTTTGGTGAATAATATTATAATAAACAAAATATTATATGTGAAGAAGAAGGAAAGTGAATATGTAAGAAAAGCTTTGTGTACGCATGCAATTATAGGTGCTGCTGCTTCAGAATTTGCTCAAACTGGGGAGGTCTCCAAGAACAGGAAGAAATGCTAGGCATCTCAAAATTATCCTTGAACCCCCCCAGTGGTACCAAATCTAATTTGCTACAATTTATAGAGGAGCCAGAAAAACAAGATGCCAACCTCAGTGATTAGCAAATTGTGATTGGTAAATGAAGGAGATGATGAGCTCATGATATATTAAGAAGCCAAAGATTTGTAACATTGTCTTCCTAAAGCAGTGGTTCTCAACCTAGGGGTCAAGAACCCTTTAGAGGTCAAATGACCGTTTCACAGGGGTCACCTAAGACCATGGGAAAAGATAACGCTTCTATTCTGGTGCCTTGGAACATATTTTTACAATCCGACCAATCATGCGTTTACAGTGGGGGTGTCCCTCTGACCTTCCTGTCAATCAGCTTAAAGCTCTGTTGGGAGAACTGGCGCTAGACTTACAGTTGGGGGGTCACCCAAACACGAGGAACTTTATTAAGGGGTCGTTGCATTAGAATGGTTGAGAACCACTGTCCTAAAAGGACTATGGCAAATTGTTATCTGTAGGATTTCTATGTAACTTTATTTAGGCTCTAGGGTTGTGGGCAGTGGTGGGATTCAATTTTTGTTATTACTGGTTCTGTGGGCGTGGCTTGGTGGGCATGGCAGCAGAAGTTTACTGCAAAATCTCAATTTCCTCTTGATCAGCTCGGACTACGGAAGCAGAGAATAGATGAGTGTGGGACCAGTCAGAAGTGGTATTTACTGGTTCTCCAAACTACTCATAATTTCCACTACCAGTTCTCCAGAACTTGTCAGAACCTGCTGAATCTCACCTCTGGTTGTGGGTGTTAAATTCTCAATGAATTGGATGCAAAGGGACAGTTCAAAATTTGTGCAGTCACAATATACTCCTGAATCTCTTATCCAAGACCTCTCTTGAACATAACATAGGTTATGACCTATAAAGCCCTTCATGGCACCGGACCAGGATATCTGCGAGACCGCCTTCTGCCGCATGAATCCCAGTGGCTGGTTAGGTCCCACAGAGTTGGCCTTCTCCGGGTCCCATCGACTAAACAATGTCGGCTGGCGAGACCCAGGGTAAGAGCCTTCTCTGTGGTGGCTCCGACCCTCTGGAACCAGCTCCCCCCAGAGATTAGGATTGCCCCCACCCTCCTTGCCTTTCATAAACTCCTTAAAACCCACCTCTGCCGTCAGGCATGGGGGAACTGAGACATCTCCCCCTTGCCCATGTAGTTTTTGTGTATGATATGATTGTGTGTATGTTTTTATATATTGGGGTTTTTTAGACTTTTTAATGTAAAATTGTTATTTTTAGATTTTTAATATTATATTTGTTACCATGTATTGTTTTTTATCACTGTTGTGAGCTGCCCCGAGTCTACGGAGAGGGGCAGCATACAAATCTTATTATTATTATTATTATTATTATTATTATTATTATTATTATTATTATTATTAATCACCATACTCCCCTAACCACGAATCACCCCAAATCAGAGAAAGCATCCTAGTTTTATACACTTTTAGATCCATTATAACAAGTCCACTAAAGAAAGAATTATAGTGGTAATATAATGTACAAAATTGGTCAATTTGAAACATGAAGTAACTTTCTGTATTAAATAACATGCCATCTTCAGCTCAGCTCCAACTGAATACATTTGTAATTCTAGGCTTTAGACATCCACCATGTAATAGATAGCCCCACATTTGACACACAAATCATTTTCCTAACACATTAATGCTTTGGTTTTTTGCTTACGGCTATTTCATAGAATGTGCTTATACTAATGGTGTCCATCACTAAAATCCTGTATATGCCCTTCTGCAACTGATGCAATATTAACAAGATCAGTGCATTGTGTCTGCTCCTGGGGTTGAAAGTGCTTTCTATCTAGTGCTGCTTCATTGATTGATGGCTAATATCCATAAACTTATGGCTTCTAAACACTATGGTGAGGTTTGGACTGTGGTTATTTCTTACTGGTGTTTTGCTGAGTTGGTGTGCATTAGCATGATAAAAAGAAAGTGGACTAAGCTTTCATTTAACAAAGGAAGAATCAACCAAGGGCCAAGCCTCCTTGGCTCTACGCTAAGCCAGGTAAGAACAGAGCAATATCTATCATTGAGTGCTACTGTTTGAGAGAATTTACATTTCCCTTGACTACCATCTTGTTGCCCCGACATGTCAATTGCTTTATTGCTGTAATTGCACCGATGGGTACTTTTGTTGGCTGTATATAGTCAGCTGTGTGGTGAGTGTGTTTCTATGACTATAGCAAATGGTATGTGATGCAGAACATTAGGTGCCCAAGCCACTTGATTCTCAGAGAAAAGTACTGAGGAATCCGGGGAAGTCTTTGATTAAAATCCTGCAGGCATTCCTCACCAGCCTTGCCAATGTGACATTGCCGTGAACCTTATTGCCAGGGCAATAAATATTAAATACATTAAATGTCCCGATGTGGGGTTTTTTTGGTCTTAGTTAGTTCTAATTCCCTTGAAGATTTTGCTGACTTAAGAATATGATTTATTTGCCAAGTGCATAAAGCCAATTCTCCCTAAGAAAAATATATATGGACTTTGCCTGTGCTTTCTACACATGTTCTGGCATCGGACCAGAATATCTCCGGGACCGCCTTCTGCCACACGAATCCCAGCGACCGATTAGGTCCTTCTCCGGGTCCTATCGACTAAACAATGCCGTCTGGCGGGACCCAGGGGAAGAGCCTTCTCTGTGGCAGCCCCGGCGCTCTGGAATCAACTCTCTCCAGGGATTAGGACTGCCCCCACCCTCCTTGCCTTTTGAAAGCTCCTGAAGACCCACCTATGTCGCCAGGCATGGGGAAACTGATACACCCCTAGCTATTATGGTTTTATGTATGGTCTTAGGTTGTGTGATTGTTTTTCTTTTTATAATAAGAATTTAAAATTGTTTTTTAACATTAGATTTGAACGTGGTGTATTGTTGTTGTGAGCCACTCCGAGTCCTTGGAGAGGGGTGGCATACAAATCTAATAAATAAATAAAATAAATAAATGTCCCATTACATATAATTCAAGGACACTATTGAAAAAAGAATGACGTAGTAAGAGTAAAAAAAAATGAACAATAGAAAAAAGTACTAGTTTTGCTAATAAATCTACATTTAAGGGATTAGAAAACTGTAATCCATATGAAATAATTCATTTACTGTAGGGGTATGAGGGAATGACCTTGGGAAGTAGGAAGGAGAGACGTAGACTGGACAATCAGTGTGCAAAAAATATCTCACCCCATAAAAGGGAAGGAGACATGAGAAGTGTTTCAATATGGACCCTCCCTAGTTTTTCAGAGGGTAAAGCGGGGGGGGGGGGGGAGAGAAATACTGTTAAAGTATTACAATTTAGAGAGAATTATTGTATGCATGGTTGTGCTTCTTAACTGAACTATCTCACTATAGGAGATGAGCCGGTTGAATCAGAAGGAACGGTCAAACACGCCACCAGTTTGGAGTCACGACTGTCCCACGAGAGACCCAAGTCCAGCCCTCTGTGAATTCCATTGATCTTTATCTAGCACCAATTTGCCTTGACCATTAATAGATCAGATTCTTGTGCATAGGTTGAACGTAATACATTTTTAGTGCTTTGAACTCAACTCCTGTTCCCAGTTACTTGTGCCGGCCTGATACTCACAAGGCTAACATCAATCTTACACACCTTTGCCTGAAAAAGCAAGCATTTTGTCCCACTGTCACATATATTTTCAGGCTACTGTTTATTAAAAAAGAATACAGCCTGATCACAAATAGTTTCTTTGTGTGTCTCACCCTTGAACTGTCTGATATGGTGTTTTATGCTTCTACTGCAGGATCACTTGAATGTATTCTGTGTTTACAACAGTTCTCTCTGATTTCAGGGTGGAAAGCTGTAATAAGTGTCTGGAAAGAAGAGCAGTGAATAACAAGAAAGTCTGGCACAAATCTAAAACATTTGCACAAACAAGAGCTGAGCCAAAATGTTTTGAATATGCAACATTCTGGCAGAACAAACATTATTAAAGCATTTACAGCAGTAGCTCTCAAACTTCCTAATGCCGTGATCCTTTAATACAGTTCCTCACGTTGTGGTGACCCCCAAACATAAAATAATAAAATTAGTAGAAAACTCAGGGGTGGGTACTAACTTACTCCTCTGCGGTTTGCTTCCTCCTGAGCTGCTGAGCACGCCTTGTGGACACGCATGTGCTTTGCATGTGCACACATGCGCAGCGCCAACTTTTTAAAAAAAATTACCAAAAAAAGTTGAAAACAAGAGGGTGATGCATGTGCAGTGGCCGGCCGAAACGTGGACTCCAGGAAGGACGTCTTCGTGACGTCAAAGCTCCACCCATGGAATTCCCTATTGGGATTCCCCACCTCCGCTTGAGCCTCCCGACCTGCCGACAGCTCCGCAGCTCTTCTGCAAAGCTGACAGCCGGGCAGCGGTGCTTCTCGATGGCCTCCCAAACCCGAACGCCGAACCTGAACTTTTGCCGAGCTTCTGGGTTTGGCATTCGCGGCAGAGGGTTCGTAAAGCAAAAAAAGTTCGTAACAAGAGGCACAAAAATCCTGAAACCCGGGTTCGTATCTCGAAAAGTTCGTAAGACGAGGGGTTCGTATCACGAGGTACTGCTGTATTTCATTCATTCAGATCTAGGATGTGTTATTTGAGTGTTCCCTTTATTTTTTTGAGCAGTATATAATAGATAGTTCTCTGGAGGGAAACCACCACTTCCTGCCGTTCATAATACAATCAGAATCAGAACAGAATAGAGCTTGAAGGGACCTTGGAGACACAATCTATAATAGTACATATTAATTCTCAAGGCAAAAGCAAACAAATACACCACAGTAGAATGCAGAAGGTTTTTCTGCAAACAGTTCCAAAGTGCATGCAGGCAAAGTAGAATGCAATGACCGGGTTATAAGCAAATCTATAGATCCTGACTTGCATAAAGTAGTGTGAGCTTCTTCATTGGGGTAAACTAGGCTTTGGTTTGGTGCTGGTGATAGATTAGGTGAAATGTATTACAACCGACTGCATTGTAACAGCATTAACAATGATGCATTACGACTGAAGCCTTTATCCAAACAGCCCCTCTGCCAGCACAGACCAGTAGCTGTAATTTCCAGGTGAGTTTTATTACTCTGCCTGTAAAACACTGGTTTTCTTTTTTCATTTTTGCTTTGCTCACCACAAGTGGAGCACATCCTTTTCCTCAAAGCTCAACCCTGCACTATGATTGGCTACTCTGCAGAGGCAGGAGCACCACCTCACTTCAAAGAGATTTCTGATGCCTTTTAGATCTAACTTTAAAAATAGTCCTGCAGTATTGATTATTGTTACATTGATTACCTGATTATTAGTAATATGGATACTACTGATTATAATACTTGCTTAAAATTAAACAATGTTGGTTCAAAATGCAGCAGAGCTGATCAGAGTAGAGACAAGTTTGGTTAGTAATATTTAATTACGGTCTTAAAATTATCTATCAGCTGCCCATTGGCTGCTCTGTTATGTTTTCAGTGATATTCACTTGGAAGGAAGCCTATAAATAGAAGTTCCTTCCATGTGGCCTTTCTCAGAACATTTTAATTTGGCTGGTCTCCAATTGGTTTTACCAGAACCCGCTCTAAAGCCATTTCTTCAGAACAGTGTGAATGTGTGGGGGGGGTGGGGGGACATTGATGCCTGTGACTTAGGGTTGACAACTGGCAACTACTCAAGTCTGCAGTTTTCCTGGTGTGATTTCAGAAGTGTTTTGCCTTTCATTCTGCCCTAGAGCTGAGGGGCCCCTAGAGCCTTCAATCACCTAACTGGCTTTGTGCCCAATGCAGGACAAGAGCTCAGTCCCCCAAGTTTCTAAACTTGTTTCTCTCTAATAAACCTGCTTATAAGAGAGTGCAGTAGCTCACAGGGTTAGGATGCTGGATTAAAAATTGGCAAGACTGTAGTTGAACTCCCATCGTTTGGTCCAGATCCTGCTGACTTAACAGTCTGAAAGCATACAAACCAGAGGTGGGTTCCACTTACCTTCCTTACCGGTTCATATTGCAATAGAAGTACACATTATGGGACCATCTCTTGCCACATACCTCTCAGAGACCTCTAAGAGCCAAGCACTGCAGGCTGGCGGGATCGCGGAGGAGGGCCTTCTCTGCTGCCGCCCCAGCTCTATGGGACCAACTCCCCCCCGATGTCTGTACTGCTCCCACCCTGTTGGCCTTCCGTAAGGCCACGAAGACCTGGCCTGGGGGTCATGAACCAACAACAACAATGGCCAAATTGTATGAGTGTTCAGTATGCACGTTGGGTTAGTTTTTTGTTATCAGGGTTTTAATTTAATGGTTTTATAACTCAGTTTTAAATTTCACTTCTTTCTTATTATTTGTATTTTATACTGTTGTAAGCCGCCCTGAGTCCTTCGGGATTGGGCAGCATAGAAGTTGAATTAATAAATTTTGCACACGCACATGCGCACACTTCGTTCACATGCGCAGCCCATCACATCACTCAAAATACCCGAGAAATAACCCTGTGCACATACACAGAAACCTTTGCGTATACGCAGAGGGTTTTCTCCCAAGCCACAGTGACCGGAGGAGCAGGTCGGGAGTGTGGATCGCTGTTCATCGCTGCCAGTTTAGCGAGCAGTGGTAAATTTCTGCTACTGGTTCTAAAGAACCAGTCCAAACGGCAGCAACCCACCACTGGTACAAACATGAGTAGATAAATGGTTAACACTTCGGTGGTCTCATTAACATGACATGAAAGGAGACTCTCTACTGGGCATCCCCTGGCCGATGACGATGATGATGTAACAAACCTATCCTTCACCATGCAAGTGCTTTGGTACTTTGAATGTGGAAGTGGTAGTAGGCTCACTTATACAGCCTACATACAACTTTAACTCTACTAATGGATGGTAGAAAACCTATTCCTATCTTCTTTGCAATCTGGCAAGACTCGTTTAGCGCTAGCACATAGCAACCAATTGGGAGTACAGTGGTACCTCTACTTACAAACTTAATTCGTTCCGTGACCAGGTTATTAAGTAGAAAAGTTTGTAAGAAGAAGCAATTTTTCCCATGGGAATCAATGTAAAAGCAAATAATGTGTGCGATTGGGGAAACCACAGGGAGAGTGGCGGCCCTGTTTCCTCCCAGGAGATTCCTAGAAAGGCCCCATGGAGGCTTCTCCCCACCTTTTCCGGCCCTGTTTCCTCCCAGGAGATTCCTAGAGAGGCCCCACAGATGCTGACCAAGGAGAGATTCAGCCTGGAAATAAGGAGAAACTTTCTGATGGTGAAAGCAATCAAACAGTGGAATAGCTTGCCTGTGGAGGTTGTGGGAGCTTCAACACTTGAGACTTTGAAAGGGAACCTGGACTGCCATTTGTCCAAAAAGGTGAGCGGGGTGGAGGGTGGGGTTGGACTAGATGACCTACAAGATCCCTTCCAAATCAAATAAATAAACAAATAAACAATCTATTCAGTATAAATTCCTTGGTTCTATACCAGGAACCTAGTATGCCTACTGCAACTCTTAGGCTTTAATCAGAGCTGATCAGACTAGAGACAAGTTTGGTTAGTAATATTTAATTGCAGGCTTAAAATTATCTATCAGCTGCCCATTGGCTGCTCTGTTATGTTTTCAGTGATATTCACTTTATGTTTGAACATCACTGGTGTGGAATAAGGATATTTATTTACTTATATCCCGCCTTTATTATTTTTACAAATAACTCAAGGTAACAAACATATCCAACACAACATCCTCTTCCTATTTTCCCCACAGAAGGTCCTGTGAGGTGACCTGACCTAAGAGAGTGATTAGTCTAATGGTCATCCAACTGGATTTCCAAGGCTAAGGCAGGACTTGAACTCATGAACTTTCTAACCTGATGTCCTAACCACTAGACCTCCTTTTGCAATCTTCTGACAAGCAAAGTCAATAGAGAAGCCAGATTCATTTAACAACTCTTGCCAACTTAACAACTGCAGTGATTCACTTAACCTGTGGCAAGAAAGGTCGTAAAATGGGATAAAACTCACTTAACTAATGTCTCACTAGGCAACAGAATTTTTTTCTGCTCAATTGTGGTCATAAGTTGAGGACTATTTGTACATATAAAAATACAAAATAAAAGACAGATTGGCATGGGGGGGGGAAAGAAATGTTTTCATAGATGCTGTTGTTCCAGTATTTTCAAAATAATTAATGCTAAGTCAAAATCTAAGAACATTTGTACTCTTCCAAGACAAGCAGGATACCTGGAAAACCCGGAGAAAAGTTCAGCCTGAAGTTTACCTGTGCATGAAAACCCAATCCCGTCAAATCCATTCCAGGCTCACTTTACCTCTCTACCTCAATATCTTGGAATGGTCAGAGCAAGAAAAAAATTAACATTTTGAGTTAGCTCTTAATATGGAAAAATGATTTTTAAAACTCTGATTTTACCAACTACTAGACCAAACTGACTAGATAACAGTCTTACATCCAGATATTGTAAAAACCTATCTTTGTAGGCCTTTCCACGATCATATGTAGTTCTTTGAAACTAGTAGAAAGATATTTTGTTAGAGAATATGTAAAGTTCAGAGCATCATCAAACAGTATCGTCATAATTAGTTTATTTATTTATTTAATTTGATTTGTATGCCCCCCAACTCCCTAGGGACTCTGGGCGGCTCACAACCAAAAACCCCCCAAGACATATAGTATAATATTAAGACATTTAAAAACAATTTAAATGCTGTACACTTTAAAACCAACAATAAAACCCATACCTGCCATTTACAGCCGGACCTCAATGGTGCACCCTCCAGTCAATGGCCCCAGGTCTGCCAGAAAAGCCAGGTCTTATACAGCTTTCCAGAAGGCCAGTAGGCTGTGGGCAATCTGGATCTCAGGAAGCAGCTGGTTCCAGAGAGCTGGGACAGCCACAGAGAAAGCTCTCCCCCATGGCTCCACTAGCTGACATTGTTTAGCTGACGGAACTCGGAGAAGACCAATTCTGTGGGCTCTTATTGGTCGCTGGAAGCTATGTGGTAGAAGGCGGCCCTAAGTCTGGCCCTAAGCCATGTAGGGCTTAAAGGTAATGACCAACATCTTGAATTGTGCCTAGAGACCGATTGGGAGCCAGTGCAGCTCACAGAGTGTTGGTGTAATGTGGGTGCACCCACAACAGCTCGCGCGGCTGCGTTCTGGACCAGCTGTAGTCTCCGAACGCTCTTCAGGGATAACACCATGTAGAGCGCATTGCCAGTAGTCTAACCGTGAGGTAATAGGGGCATGAGTGACTGTGAGAAGAGCCTCCTGATCCAAGCAGGGTCGCAATTGGTGCACCAGGCAAACCTGTGCAAAGGTCCCAGCTGTCAGGTATTGGTCCAACCTCAGCTGAGAGTCTAGGACGACACCCAGATTGAGAACCCGTTCTGAGGGGTAATTTTTCCCCTCCCAGAACCAAGGATGGACAGTCAGTATAATCCTTCAGAGGTAATACCCACAGCCATTTGGTCTTGTCAGGGTTAAGTTTGAGCCTGCTAACTCCCATCCAGAGCCTCACAGCCTCCAGGCACTGGCACATCACATCTACCACTTCACTGAACTGACACAAGGGTTGCCTGTTCTTGGCAACTGCTGTTCAGTAGTTCAGCAGTCCTATAGGTACTTTTTAGCTATTTTTGCTTAAGATTGTGGACAAGTTAAAAACGAATGTCTGTCAGTAGACAAATTTATTTGAGACTAGGTATAGATATTTATACCTATATGATAACACTGAATTTCCTTTTTTCACAATCTGGAAATATCCTTTGGATTTTCATTGTGGCACATGTGTGTGTGTTTGTATAGGGGGAATCAACACAAACCTCAAGCCACACACACCCAGATTCCTATTGTTTCACAATATATAAATTCATGGCTCATCTTGATGCAGGATCATGACTGACTAGAGAGAACATTTCTCTCTTTTAAATAGTAAATAGTAAAACCAGACAGGAGACCAGGAGACAGCCCACTATGAATCTTGAGAGACCAGATTGGATGGATGTTGGTGACCTATTTGGCCAAAGCTCATCTTTCAGGAAAGAACATTCACAATGCCAATTACAACTCAATATTGGGATCCAGAAGAATAGATTTAATACTACTTTCTTAAAGCAAAGGTAACATGATTTTTAAAGTACTTTTTAATGAATCAAATGAAGGCTTATAATGCTTTTAATTTTGAATAGAATAGAAAATTTAAAAAGAAAATAAATTGAAAGGAACATTGGAAATCTTCTAGTCCCACCCATTGCTCAAGCAAGAGACCTTATACTATTTCAGACAAATGGCAGCTTCTTAAGGCAAGCAATTCCACTGATTAATTATTCTATCAGGAAATATCTCTTACGTCCTAGGTTGGATCTCTACTTGATAAGTTCCCATCTGTTAAATCTTATACGTACTTTGGAGAACAGGATGACTCCCTTTTGTTTATGGCAGCCCAAGAGATATGGGAACCCAGCTATCATGTTCACCCTAGTCATTCTCTTCATTAAACTAGACATGCTCCATTCCTGCAATTGTTCATCAGGTTTTAGTGTCCAGTCCCCTAATTATTTTTGTTGCTTTTCTCTGTACTTTGAATTTCTTCTCTGCACTTCTTTGCTTTTATTCTCTTGTAAGATGCTCAGTCACTTTGATAGTGAGATGGGCAGCATATAAACTTGATGGATGAATGAATGAATTTCACACTCCACTTCATCTTCCCAACATTAACAGGAATATTTCTTGGAGGACTATTTAACTCTTCATATGGGGATCTCTGTAGATAAAAAACTGAGAACACATTAAGCACAATATGTTTGCTAAACTTTCTTAAATTGTGTGGACAGGTGACTACGTTTTAAAATATGTAGCTTATGTAACCATTTAAGGTTACTTTGAACTAAGATTAGCAAGATTTTCAAGAGATGCAAAACAAAGTTACAATTATTTACTTAAAGTTTAAATCAAGATTTATTGATTCAAATTTTCATCTACTGATTTTAGCACAGATGTTTGCTTTTTCATTCTTAATGTACCGTATGTGCATAGTAATAGTTGTACAGTTGTTGCAAGTTGTACTGGAACAATGTTAATTTAAACCACAACCTTCACACCATTTTTCAACTCAAAAGACCTCCAAAACTACACTGTAATGAAGATACTGAAGTAAGACTTTTTTTTTTGTTAATTCTTATAATGCAGATGGTTTCTAAGAAATTAATAAATAGTAGCTGTATAAACATCTCAGATTAAAATATTTTAAAGTTCTCAATATGACACAGAACAGGCCCCTTGGCATAGGCAACCTTCTCAGACATGGAGCTGGGGAGAAATTAGCAACCTTTTCAGCAAGGGTGAAATTCAGATATTTTGACAGGTTCTGGAGAATCAGTAATGGAAATGTTGAGTAGTTCAGAGAACCAGCAAATACCACCTCTGGCTGGCTCCAGAGTGGGGAGGGAATGGTGATTTTGCAGTACCCCTCCCCTGTAATGCCCATCAAGCCATGCCCACTGAGCTATTAGGGGGGAAATTTGAATTTCACTCATGCTTTTGAAGCTAATGGCCACACCTGAAACACCGGAAACAAATCCCCAAAATATCTAGCACAATAAGCATGGCCAACTATCAGTTTTCTATGAACCAGTGTTGTTAAAGTTCATTGATGATTTAAAACATTTTAATCATCTGCATCTTGCTATAACACCTGATCTATCATCCCTTCTAGTGTCCCAGAAGGTTGTCTCTCTAACCCAATTTATTTGTGACTTTCTACTAGACAAACAGGCACTACCATGTTTAATTTTGCCTATTTAGTCTGTGTGGGCCTCAGTAAATAAAGTTGATACCGTAGCCTGGCATACTGGAGCATTCCGGTTTCTCATTTCATTTTTTAAAAAATAAATACAGGTGGACAGGGAGTTCGTCAGGTCACCGAGTTGCCTCCTCATGTAGTTTTCCCCAAAGGTCTCACTAGACCAGACCTGGGCAAGGGGCGGCCTGTGGCCCGCCTCTGGCCCTCCTGCTGCCTGTCACCGGCCCGCCCACTGTCTGTGACCAGTCCGCGGAGGTCAGGGTCCGCTCCAGTGCAAGGGTGAAAGAGCTCACTGCGTCTGCCGGGACTCCTCCGGTTCCTGCTTTCCTCATGAATCATGAGGCAAGCAGGAACCGGAGGAGTCCCGGCAGACGCGGTGAGCTCTTTCATCCTCGCACTGGAGTGGACCCCCACCTCCTACCAAGAGCGGCCGAGAACAGAAACCACACAAACACTCCAGTGCAGGGACTGTGGTGCAGTGTTACCGTAAAGCAAATAGTTAGGGGTCTGTAGAGTGGGTCTGGGTGTTTAGGTCAGGCCAGGGTCTGGGCCTTTACAGTATTGGGTAGAACTGAGTTAATTATATTAGTCCGGCCCTCTAAAATGATCCCAATTTCTCATGCGGCCCCATGGCAAAATTAATTGCCCACCCCTGCACTAGACAGTGAGGTTGAAGGCCCTTTAAATATCCTGCTGCTGAGCTATACAAAAGGATGGAGCCCTTTAAATTGCACAACCAAGGCACACACTAATGCAAGAATAACCTGCTTTGAGTACAGGCCCCTGTCAGCACCGGGTGGCAGTATCATTTTTACAGTAGTTTCCAAATGTTTGCCAAAGGCGGCAGAAAGTTTGCTCTAGTCTGTCTTCTTGAAGGAAAGTTAACCAAAAGGAGTTGTAAAGGTTTTAAACATTTGAAGGGAAAAGGAGGTGATTAAAAAAAACCAAAAATTCCCCCCAAAAACCTACTGTGGATAATGCTATCAATGATAATGCTATCATTTTTTTAATGAATTGAAGTCATTAAATGGCTAATGACTGCCAAAGAAAAATAAAACTCCAACAAGTGGGAAAATAGTTTATATATATCCATTTTTACACAGTGCTGACAATAATAATACAATTACATATAAACTATAAAAACTACCGTATGTGTATATGTAATTGTATTATTATTGTCAGCACTGTGTAAAAATGGATTGACCCCAGTCATTACAACTGCCCACAAAACATTGATTAAAAGAAAACTGCAAGTCAAACATATTCAAAAAAGAAAGAAAAATAAAAAAAATGATTTATTACCTACTAATTTTAATTGGTATTTTTTATTATTATAGCGTGTTGTTGTATTATTACACTCATATACTGGCTATTTGCGTGGGGTTTTTTTTAAAGCATAAATTCCAAAACACCTTTTCACCGGGCGGTAGATCAAATGGAAACTAAAGGTGTGTGTGTAGATAGATTGAGTAGGCATTTCACAGCGATCATCCCAACGCGGCAGGCCCACTCCGTTCTACCAACGGCGGAGCCCAAACTGCGCCCCGCCCGCTCCACCTCCCAGCCAAGCCTGGTCTATTTAGAACAGCCGCTCTCGCTGCCACCTCCCGAGGCCGGCCGAGCTGCATCGTGGGCCCCTTTCCAAAGCTGGCGGCTTTTCCCTTCTCTTCCTGCTTTCCCGCAAGCAAAGCAAGCTCGGAGGCAAAGTACGAACGGAAGAAGCTTGCAACAGCTCCCGCCGACCCCGCCCGGCTCCTTTCAGCCTTGCACGGCGTTTCCTGAAATCCCGGCCAGGGCTCACTAAAGTGCCAGCGTGGCCGAGCAGCCGGCCGGCTCCGCGCCTTCATCTCCCACTTGCACCGCTTCTGCTGCTGCATCCCCAACTGCGCGCGGCGTGGGCGGCTAAGGGCTTTGCGGAGAATGCCTCCTGGATCCCGGGCACGGGACAGCCGAGATTAGCTCCCGCCCCCGTCCCTCCCCCCTCTGGCTCCCTCCCTCCCTCTCTCGGCTTCCCTGCCAGTTGAGCTCCGGATGCACCTCGGCCAGCGCTCGGCAGGCACGTCTAAGCCGGGTTTTTGCCCTCCTGCGGCTCCCCCTCTCCCTCCTCCACAGCCGAGCGAGGCTTTAGCTCGCTGCACCGTCTCGACAAGATGGCGGGGTCGGTGGCAGAGAGGGACGCGGTGGTAAGTGGCCCCGTTTCCTAAAACCCTTCGCGGCTCCTGGGGCCGGCAAAGGTGAGAGCCGGGCGTTTTCCAGGCGGGTCGGCGGCGCCCGGTTCTTGCCGCGATCCCGCCTAGCGACGGGTCGGAGCTGCGGATTGGGATCTGGAGAGGATGAGGAAGGGGGACCTGTTTGCAGCGGCGTCAAGGAGAAAAAAACGCCTCAGGGATTGAAAGGCGATGGGGTGGGGTGGGGGTTTCTTGTGCCTTCTCCCTGCCGGTATGTTTGTATGGTGTGATGTGTTTGCAAGGTGTGTTTATGTGGGAAGGGGATAAGTCTGTTTTGCCTTTTTTTGTACCTGGATGATCAGGTGTGTGAGATGCCTAGATTGTGGGGGAGGAGGTGCATGGATCTGAGCAGCCAGGCATGAATTGTACCTGGGAGACTTTGCTGGGGAAATTGGGAGGCAACACCCTTTGTTTTGCAAAAAAAAAAAAAGGGCTGGAAGAAAAAGATGGATTCTCTCTTCAAGACTTGAAATGAAATTGGCGCTCTGTTGCTCAGCCGCCACCCCCCCTCCCTTTCTTCCCCCTTTCCATCCTTCCCTGGGCGATGAACACAAAGGGTGCCTTCTGTGTCTGAATGTGGGTTTTTTTTCTCTTTTAGAAAATAGAGGACAGACTTTTAAACAACTCCTTGGGATCCCCAGTTCAAGCCGAAGTGTATTTTCCACGACTGGTAAAAGGATTTGCTTTCCCTCTTTCCTTCTCTTTTATTTTTTTTTTTTTTATTATTATTATTATTATTATTATTATTATTATTATTATTATTATTATCTCCAGGCCTGATCTGGCCCGCTTCTCCTTCCAACTCTGTAATCGGAGGCTACTCATTTTGACTCCCTCCAATCCTTTTCCAGATTGTCCCTTTCTGTGGGCACATCAAAGGAGGAATGAGGCCAGGCAAGAAAGTCGTGGTAATGGGCATCGTGGATCTCAACCCAGAGAGGTAACAAGACACAGGCCTGGCCTGCTTTCTTCTCCTGGCAGGGCTTTTCCATCCTTGTCCATACATTCCTTCTCTGTCCAAGAACCACGAGAAAAAACTCTGTTCCCACAAGAAGAATGTATCTGCCCAACATCCATCATTCCCGAGGAAAGTTATTTTTATCTGTTGTAAATATAGAACGTTGGTTTCTCATTTGACCTATAGGGAGGAGGCGGATATAGATGTAATACATTTTTAAGGGAAGATTTCTTATAAATGGGCACAAGGAGAGATGGCCTCTGGGTAGAGAGCATCTCCTTGGTAGGGGTGAAGGAACGAAGTATGTTGAGAACAGTACAGAAGATACAAGTGGTGTACTTGAAACCTTAAAACAACACCACCTATAATTATTGTTGGCAATGCTAGCTAGAAAGACATTTGCTTATACATAGGCTGCATCTAGGAATTTCATTGCTTCTTTTGGGTGAGTGAGGAGATACTCTTTCTTTTTACAGTTTTGACATCAGTCTTACATGTGGAGATTCAGAAGGTCCTCCTGCGGATACAGCAATCGAACTGAAAGCCATATTTTCAGACAAACAGTTCCTCAGGAATTCCTGCATATCTGGAGAATGGGGAGAAGAACAGTCATCGCTTCCATATTTCCCATTTATCCCTGACCAGCCCTTCAGGGTGAGTACTGAGAGTTTATTGACTAACCACTGACACTGTTGACACTGATGTAACTTTGATGGTTTTGTTCTGGGTGTGTTTCAGTGCTAATTTTTGCCCTCTAGACAACAGTGTATATACAGATTTTTATCTGTATGAATGTAATATTAGGCAAAGACCAAGAATACATTCATTCTGATGGCTATTTATTCAATCCAGATAGAGGAACATTTCTGGGTATGGTTATTATAAATATAAATTAAAAACATTCTAAAATATGCCATTATTTGAAGTGGTTGCCGTATGATTTATATCCTCATTGGTATTGTCTCCATGTCTTTTTGTTTTATTGGGTATGTTCCCCTATTCTCGGCTTTTCATATAAAGTAATCCCTCGCTACTTCGCGGTTCATCTTTTGCGGATTCGCTACTTCACGGGGTTTCAAAGGGGGATTAAATCCATTAAATCCATTGAAAATTTTAAATCCATTGAAAATTCTACAATACTACTGTACTCTATTAAAGAAACTGGTAGGATATCACATGTAGTTCCAGCTGAGGAACATTATAAAATGAATGTTTAATGCAAAGGGTGGGTTTTTGTTGTGGTTAGCTCTGGCCCAGCTCCTGCCCCAAGGACTGTGGATGTGGGGGAGACATCCACATGCTGCAGGCCTGTTTTGCCCCCCCCAGTGGAATCTGCTGATGAAGGCTCCTCTGACCAAGAAGACATGAGTGACAGGAAGGAGGAGAGTGGCAGACAGCTCAGAAGGAGATCAATTATCTAGCTCCTCCTTGGATTCAGAACAAGAGTTAATGATACAGCCATGCATGAGGAGAGTGATGCATAGGCAACAACAACTGAGAGATTATTATCAAAGAAAATGAGGCCACCTGTGGTTGGGTGGGGCTGTGGTAATTAGTGAGGCTGCTATAAAGAGCAGCCTGTGGGTTTGGCCATTGTGGAGGATTATCTGATCGTTGTGTTTCGTGCCTGCTTTGCTGCGTTTGACCTTTTGTGTGCTGATTTTTCCCCGCTTTGAAACTAAACCAGGGCAAAGTGTGTTTCACTTTGTGAAAAAAGAAGGACTGTGAATTGTCTCACAGCTGCAAGCTAAGTATCACAGAACTGATAAGGGACTTGTACAAATTACCAGTTTGTTTGAAGACAAGTGCTCTTTGCTATCCCAAAAGAGGGCTTGGGTTAAGTGAATTTTCATTATAAAGAACATTGTTTTGAATTTTCAAATGTGTGTGTGTCTGAAATTGTATCTGTGCATTTTTGGGAGGATTCTACCAGAGAGCTCGACAGAACAGTTTTAAAAGTCCAAATACTCATTAAATACATAAAAAGCTATCTTTCCTCTACTTCACGGAAATTTGTTTTTCACGTGTGGTCTTGGAACGCATCCCCCGCAAAAACCGAGGGGTTACTGTATTGCTACTCACTCTTCTGGAGTGAGATTAGCTTCTATAACGGTTATAGCAATAGTGGTTTTTTTTTAAAAAAAGTGCTAAATGTATTTTGATATTATTCTGTTCTTTTACATCATCTTATTATAATAAGAAAAGGGGGATGTAATACAGGTAGTCTTTGACTTAAGACTACAACTGAGCCCAAAATTTCTGTTGTTCAGTGAGACATTTGTCAAGTGAGTTTTGCCCCATTTTATGACATTTCTTGCCTACAATTGTTAAAGGTATCACTGCAGTTGATCAGTTAGTATCATGGTTGTTAAGTGAATCTGGCCTCCCCATTGATTTTGCTAATCAAAAGATTGCAAAAGGGAGATCACATGACTTTGGGACACAGCAACAGTCATAAGTACAAAACAGTTGCAAAAACATTTTGAATTTGGATCACATGATCCTGGGGTTGTTACAAAGGTTGTAAAGATTAAAAATGGGTATAAGTCACTTTTTTCAGTGCTGTTGTAACTTTGAAAGGTCACGAAATAAATTGTTGTAAGTTGAGGACTACCTAGGTGACCATTCAGATCAGATGCACATTCAAATGAAAAGCACTCTTAGACTCTTGATGTAGAGATAATCAACAAAACAAACAAAACAAAATAATGCCATAGCATTATATTCAAAAGGAAAAATAGATTTTAGAGCTGTCTGTAGGTTAAAAAACGTTCTCCATTATTCATTCAGGCCTTCCATGATTGGAAAAAAGATGCTTTTGATATAAGAGCAAAATAAAAGACGCTTTGTGAAAAGAATTGCACTCATTAAAGCAGCTACATTTTTTTCAGGCTCATACAGTGGCCTAAAGAAGGAAATAATAAATAGCTTTAATAAAGAGCAGGGGGTAAGTCCTGTATTCATGATTATGTGCGGTCAAGGAGTTATTACATTCCTCTCCTCCTTTGACTCCATATGCATTCATTGAAGATACCTATGCAAGACTAGAAGGAAGAGCATTGGATTCCTCAAATGATGCTTAAAAATATTAAATTGAGGTGGTCCAAGAGAATGTTGGGAAACAACCAAGATCATCTGCATTGGTCCCTGTTTTTTTCGTCCCTGAAAATGTTTGCATTTGTGATTTTCCTAAAATAAACTGCCCCCATTAAATTTAATTTAATGAAACATGCAGTTTGATTACTTACTTACTTACTTACTTACTTACTTACTTACTTACTTACTTACTTACTTTACTTACTTACTTACTTACTTACTTACTTACTTACTTTAATTTATTTCTGAAGACCTTGAATGGCTTATAGCAGTGATGGTGAACCTTTTTGTCCTCAGGTGCCGAAAGCTCTGTGTGTGTGTGTGCTATCGCGCATGCGCGAGTGCCCATACTCATAATTCAATGCCTGGGAATGGGGAAAATTGCCCGCACCCCCCAGAGGCCCTTTGGAGGCCTGAAACAGCCCATTTCCCAACCTCCAGTAGGCCTGTTTTTTGCTCACCCCAGCTCCAGAGGCTTCTCGGGAGTCTGGGGAGGGCAAAAATGCCCATCCCCCAGACACTTTCCGGAAGCCCAAAATGTCCTCCCAGAGCCTCCGGGTGAGCCAAAAATCAGTTGGCCGGCACACATATGCACATTGGAGCTGAACTAGGGTAACAGCTTGCATGCCAGCAGATATGGCTCTGCATGCCGCTTGTGGCACCTGTGCCATAAGTTCACCATCACTGGCTTATAGGATATTGTTGGTGGAGGATTTAAGGCTTGTAATAAATTCAATCCATAACAATTTCAAAAAAATCTGATGAGACAAAATTTAAATCAAGGGGGTCAAACTGGCAGCCCACAGCCAGATGCACAGGCCCCGCCCACCCCAGCTCTTCAGATGGGAAAAATGTCATGTGATGACAATGTGATGCCGCGAGTTTGACATCCATGTTTTAAAGATCTTACTCATCCCCCCCCCCCCCCCCAGCCCTCCAGTCATATTTTCACAGATATTCCAAAATAAGGACGGTGTGTTTCAGATATCAGGAGGTAGAGGTTTTCAACTTTGGCAACTTTTAAGACTTATGGACTTCAACTGCCATAATTCCTCAGCCAACTTTTAAAAGTCCACAAGTCTTAAAGTTGCCAAGGTTGGAGACCCCTGTTCCAAAGGGGTGGGATTCTTTTAAACTGGAGGTGTATTTAGGTTTGCAAGGATGGCAGTTTGCAGAGAAAAATGCTTTCTTTTACTATGTATAGTGGAATTATATAGTACACATTTTTAAAACAGGTATGTACTGTTTTAAATATGTTTACTATGTAAATAGTTTCACTATACATACAACACAATCCTGGCTTTTTCTGGTTGTCAAATCCTAATCTCTCTCCCAGAGATTATTCTCTAATTCTCCTGCTAACTCCTCCACTTCCTCCCTCTTCATTCTATGTCCCTTCAATTTCTGGGCTTTTTACAGAAAGTGGAAAGAAAATAATGGTCTTGAATCGTTCTGGATCCATCTGGCTGGTCACCTTCTCCCCTCTTGGGGGAAGAGCCACTATCTTCAGGGTGTTCTGCCCAACCCTTCCCCAGAGATCAGAACTTTTCCAACAGTAGCTGGTTCCTGCTTCTTGGTTGATTGAAGGTGTCATTTCCCTGGGACTTCCCTTCTGTCAGGTGCGCTTCCATTCAGAGTCCAGGAAAGAAAACCCCCAACTCCATATTGATAGAGATGAGTACTTTTACTAGACAAGAACTGATAGCGGCAAAAGGAAAGCAAGTTTTGGGGCAAAAGGCACACAAATGCATATACAGTGTTCCCTCAATTTTCATGGGGGATGTGTTCCAAGACTGCCCACAAAAGTCTAATTTCCGCGAAGTAGAGATGCGGAAGTAAATACACTATTTTTGGCTATGAACAGTATCCCAAGCCTTCCCTTAACACTTTAAACCCCTAAATTACCATTTCCCATTCCCTTAGCAACCATTTAGATTATTACTCACCATGTTTATTTATTAAAGTTTATTTTAAAAAATATTTATTAAAGGCGGACGAAAGTTTGGCGATGACACATGACGTCATCGGGCAGGGGGAAATTTGGTATAGGGGAAAAAAACGCGAAATATTTTTTAATTAATATTTTTGAAAAACTGTGGTATAGACTTTCCATGAAGTTTGAACCCGCGAAAATCGATGGAACACTGTACCAAGAATCCCCAACCTTCCCTCAGAACCCTCCTGGGCATATCCCCCAATCTCCATGTCCCATGATATCAGGTGGGTGCACCGACCTTTGAGGCTTCCACAGCTGATCTGTCACCCTGAGCAGGCTGTAAACACGTCCATGTAGCCTGGCAGTATGTGATGAGAACTTTCCTCCCTAACCTCCTAATCAAATACAAGTAGAGACATCTCCAGCATGCTTCCCCAACGCCCACCCAAATACCTAACCTTCCACCCCACTACCTCACCATGTTTCTATGGCAGCTGAAGAAAGCAAGCAGTGTGGAGGCTGACACCTTCCCTTTCTCCAAAGAAGCCACCATGGGTTTCTCTTCTCTCTCAGTGTTCTATGTGCTTATGTAACTTTACTCTTCCCCTTTTCTCTCCAGCCACTCCCATTTTGCATCTTCTTTTTCTCTCCTCTCTTTTCTCTTTCTCCAATTTTGGGTCAGAACAAAATTGAATGTCCCCCAGCCACTGAGGGAGGTGTGTGTCCCTCTAGGAGTCTAGTCCCCAACATTGTTAGGTTAGGCCAAGGGAACTGCAGTCTCTAGTCCCCAAAATACTAGGTTAGGCCAATGGAACTGTAGTCTCTGCATTTCTCCACAGGCCAGCTCTACAATCCTTGTGACATCGCAGCTACCTCTTAAGAATTGAGCTTCTCCCCTTTTCTTTCTTCATTTGCTGACTCTCACCAATACAACAGTAGCCATAGCCGGCCACTACAAACCAAATGCCATACAAGGCTATCGCTGAGAAGATTTGACTATATGTTTCCTCTGTGGTTGGACCATAAGCAAGTCACCTCTAGACCTTAGTAGACAGAAAGATTCAACCCATGAGTTGTGTAGGGTTTTTAAGGGATCACCAGCATGTTGAATCGCATTCAGAAGCTAAGTGGCATCCAGTAAAAGCCCTATACAGGTAGGCCTCACCTTACAACCACACACATCTGGGCCCAAAATTTATTTTCCTAGGCGAGGCAGTTAAATGAGTTTTACGGCCTTTCCTGCCATAATTGTTAAATGAATTACTGCAGTTGTTAAGAACATAGTTGTTAAGTGAATCTGGCTTCCCCATTGACTTGTCAGAAGGTTTTAAAGCCCAACTTTGTCATGGTATCTACCTGCTGTTCAAACATGGGCTGCTAGTATAAAAGGATCTCCAGGGCGTAAGCACAATTCCACCCAGGGCCAAAGATAGACTGCATCCTCTCTCAGTCAGTTTTTTGATCCATATTCACTCTGTCTTACTGAGGTTCAATGTTAGTCTGATTTTCTCATCCAGATGCTGACTGTCTCTAAGTGCTGGTTTTGCTGTGATGGAATATTTAACTGGGTATCATCTACGTATTAATGATGCCTCACTCTGTGCTGACCTCTTCAGCAGCTTCACATAGTTATTCAACAGCATTGACCTTATATCTCAATTCTGGTGATCCGCATACTGATCTCTCCTCTCAGCTGATTGGAAGGACATTCATTCCTAGATGACTTATTGGGCTGGAATGAGAAGAGAAAAAATAATTTTTTTTTTTAAAAAAAATCTTTTTAAATGTTCTTAAGTATCTCATATATTTATTTTACAGTACTCCCCTGGGGGACTCTGCTCTGTAGGGTGATGATGAGAAACAGTGCCATATAAGGAACAACACTGAAAAACAGAAACCCATGCTATTATAGGTTTATACTTTACGAATTGGTCTTTAATTCCTTTGTGCATCTTGGGGTTATGTGATTCCTTGTTTGTTGGTGGAGGTCATTTAGATCTATTTATATATAAAATGCATTGCTTTGTTCTTAGTAAGTACTCAATGGAAGCTTGAGAGAAACCAACATTTTAATGATAGTTTTCAATATTGTTTATTGCTATTTTATACTTTTAAAAAGATGTGAAGAAGAAAAACTAGTTTAAAATACAGGGTAAATGGTATGCACAGTTTTGAAGTTAGCTCAGAATAGCTATCAGAACCAATTTACATTTCTTCAGTAATGTCACTGTTATTCTAAGAGCCACATTGCATTTGCTTTGCAATACTGGTTTTAGGACATGGACACAATATATTGTTTTAGGATTCAAGAGCAAAGGAGGGCATCATTTAGTATTGGTCAGCCTTTAGTATGCTCTTGAAGGAGCTGGAATGACAAGGAGCCCAAACAAATATAATCAAGAAATATAACCACAGTCAGCAAGTCTGAAACATTGCCAATGATTACCAAACCCAACATTAAAAAAACAAAGAATTAGCTCAAGTGGACAAGCAAGACTGTAGGAAAAGTTCCTAAAGTAGAATTAGTGGGTTGTTATTTTAAAAAATAGGTCCATTTATTCATTTTAGTAATCACTTTATCAGTTGTCAGAAGATCCTGCCACAGAGCTTTTGATGCTAATCCCAGTGATCATCCAGGGTCACCATCTAAGAACACAGTTCCTTTGGTACTGTAGTAATAAAGATTTGTAGCTTAAAACTAGCGTATTCAATTTGATTTGTTGGGAATGAACAATATAGCTATTTGAAAAGTGCCCAGTGGTACCTTATTGCATGGGCCACTGAATAATCCTGTTATAATAAGCTGGGGTAGCCTTATAGATAGCACATTATGTATAATCTAAACTGGTGTTCCTCAAACATCTCAGGTCTCATTTCATTCTTAAAAATGATTGAGAATCACAAAGAGCTTTGGTTTGCATGCATGATATCTTTTTATGTTTACTATATTGGAAAACTAAGTAATTTAAAATTTTTATTTAACTTTGTGAACTCCCTGAAGGGGTCTTAGGGGCCCCAAGCCACACCATAAGAACCACTAATTTAAGCAAAATATAATTTGGGTTTGAGAACTGGATTTTGTTGTCTTGTAGTTACGGAAATGAATATAATTCCTTTGGCATAGTATTCAATGAGTTATAACACTAATGGCAATTATCAGTGATTGGTCTTTTCAGCAAGTGATTCTGTTATTCAATGGGCTTCCCCAATTATAGAGTATACTGTAATATAGGACCTCTTCCAGATCTATTGGATGATAGTTGTAATCCCCAAAATATGATTATCTACTCCAGCATTGATGGTCTGCTCAACTGTACTTCATTTGGAATCCTAGATATGTTTATTGTCATCACACAAGAAATATATACTTGTCAGACAATAATATGTTATTGTCAGTAAGAAAATTTGGGGAATCATCTTGAATACTGTTGCAGCTTCTAAATTTTGTGGGAAATTTATGAGTTAGATGCCAATTGAGTCCCCCCCCCCTTTTGTATGGTGAACATTTGCTTTCAAGTAACTTTAAATGAATAATGAAGTTGAGACCAGAATATTATTTATGAGTATTTTAAGATCTTTTTAAAAAAGTTTTAAAGACTCTAAATGAAATTTTGCTGCAGTCTTCCATTCAAAATCATCATGCTTGGTTTTGATTGATTATGTCCATCATCATTGAGTGCTTTCTTTCTTTTTATGCAGTGATACCATAAGTGAAAGTCCTAAACCTTCAAGGTTGTGCAGAGTCCCAAAAAATAGATAGCAAAAACATTACGAATTGTATTAGTTAATGTTAAAAATAAAGCACGATTATTAACCACATAGAAACATAGAAGATTGACAGCACAAAAAGACCTCATGATCCATCTAGTCTGCCCTTATACTATTTCCTGTATTTTATCTTAGGATGGATATACAGTGATACCTCATCTTACGAACCCCTCGTTATTTGAACTTTTCGAGATACGAACCCAGGGTTTAAGATTTTTTTGCCTCTTCTTCCGAACTATTTTCACCTTATGAACTGGCCACTGCCGCCAGGATGCCCCACCTCCAGACTTCCGTTGCCAGCCGAAGTGCCCGTTTTTGCGCTGCTGGGATTCCCCCGCTGGGATTCCCTTGCAGCATCGCAAAATCCGGAGGTGGGGTTTCCCATGGAGGAGAGCCTCAGGGGAATCCCACCAGCACGAAAACGGGCTCTTTGGCTGGCAAAAGGGGTGAATTTTGGGCTTCCACGCATTAATTGCTTTTCCATTGATTCCTATGGGAAACATTGTTTCGTCTTACGAACTTTTCACCTTACAAATCTCATCCTGGATCCAATTAAGTTCCTAAGACAAGGTATCACTGTATGTTTATCCCAGGCATGTTTAAATTCAGTTACTATGGATTTACCAACCATGTCTGCTGGAAGGTTGTTCCAAGGATCTACTGAAGGATTTACTGAAAGAGTAAAATAATACTGAAAGAGTAGTAACTATAGTGTTGTCATATCAATATGCTTAATTTTTATTAAATAAAGACAAATAAAATGTTTTATTTCTGTCCTAGAAGCAGTCACTATTTTGGGGAGGAATGAAATCTCCACCTTATCATTCAAGATTTGAGTCCATTATTTTATTTTTATTTTTAAATTTTTATGTTTACACACCATAAGAGCTCACAAAGGACATTAATATTTGCTTCTATAGTTACTAAGTACTGATATACATAGCTTTGAATTTGAGGTAGCTGGCATGAAACTGTTTAGAATTGTAATTATTGCTCCATCCGGTTGTACAAACAAAAGCCTTTGTGACTAGAGTAAAGAAAGTTAGTAGAACAGAGCGCTTAAGGTTTGAACTAGGGTTGAGGAGAACAAATCTACCTTTAGATTTGAAATCTTGATGGATGATCAGGTATTGGGTATTTTCTTTCAGTGTAGCAGTGGTGATATTGTAAGGTGCTGCACCTTTCAGCACAAATTACAAGATCTACACAAATTTATTCCATTTAAGGAGACCATGAGAAACTTCAACCACACCTGTAGAAGTTGACTTACATGAGGTTGAATGGAGCCCTTTATTTGTATCAATTAGCTATTAGATCTTGTCTTTTAAATACTAAATCAGAAAGATTTATATTTACTCCACATGTTTCCTTTAAGTGTTTTGAAAATGTATATAGTGTTGTTGATGGAAGAGTTTTGCAAAAGTTATGCATATGTTTTTCCCATCTGAGAGGCATTAAGTATTAGAGCTTTGCACACTTATACTTGCATTAGGAAAGAAAAGGCAGAATATTATCTATGAAATCCATAATTAACATGCTGAAGAAGATATCCCAGCTATTCAGTTGTATTTCTATTGAAAAATCTGCATTGTTACTGTACCTTTTCATCCTCATCTACACCATACACCCAACGATGCAATTTTTAACTCATCAGCATAGTTCCCTCTAAACTGAGCAGTGAGCAATCGCTCACTTAAAAATCATCATCAACTCAGAGTTTTCCAAACCTGCCCAGAAGCCGAGAGGGAAAGAGTGAGAGGGAAGGGGAGAGAGAGGAAGAGAGAGAAACAGATAGAAAAAAAGAGAGGAAGGAAAAGAGAAAGAAAAAGAATGGGAGCAAGGAAGAGAGAAAGAAAATCAAAATCTAGTTTGAAACTAGCTCAACTATGTAAGTGGCATTTTGATATTGATAGAGTTGCCCTATTATGAGCTCACTGTTATAGACACACAGTACAGTATTTTATTTTGAAATTCTCTGGGGCAAAACAGGATGGATTTTTTATTTGTTTGTTTGTTTATTTATTTATTTATTTATTTATTTATTTATTATTTCTGTGCCGCCCAGTCCCAAAGGGACTGCCGCTCAGACACTATACTTTTCCGCCCCCCCCCCCAAAAAAAAAATTAGAGGGAACACTGCTCATCAGTACTTTGATTATGTTCTGTCACTTTACTTATCCATTTGCTTTAGTTAATTACTACTTGAGTTAATAACTAGGAATCTATACTTATTCTCTGACTACAAATATGAAACTGAATTTGACTTAGGGGCTTTCGCGATGTTAATCAAAGATTTTGCGAGCAGGGGGTTTTTTTCAGCTGCAAATAACCTGTCAGTTTTGCACAGATCACTGTGTTTGTCTACTTGGATTGCAAAAAAAGGCCATCTGTGAGTGATGATCCACACCACATAGGTGGTCAAAGCTATGTGATAGTTAGCACTTCTTATATCAACACTACTTGTGAGTTCTTAAAATGTTCTTCCAACTAAAATTGTGGTTCTCATCCATACTTTATTTCTTACAGGTTGAAATATTGTGCGAACACCCTCGTTTTAGAATATTCGTGGATGGACACCAGCTTTTTGATTTTTACCATCGCATTGAGAAGTTGTCAGCTATTGATACGATAAAGATAAATGGAGACCTGCAGATTACTAAACTTGGTTGACCTAGGTTTTTCAAATTATTATTAAAAAAGAAAAAAAAGAAAACCAAAATTTTAGATTCCAAATTGGCTCGAGTTCTATTAGCCTCTGTCTGAAGAAGCAATGAGAATTTTGTTTGGGACACCCAGTTACCTGACAGGGATCATTATTGTCTTCTCAGCAGCAAAAGACATGTTGATGAATTGAACTATTGTTTATTTGAATGAAGAAAGCACTTAATGATAAATAGATACGGAGCCGTCCTTCTTTTATGGAACTAAAAAGCCTACCCCTGCTGGATAATCACATTATAATGGATCTTGAAAGAGTTACTTTATTGTCTAAACTTTATAAGCTATTCATCTTCCCAATAAGAGGGCAGGTTTGGAAATCAGCTGCTAAATCTGTTACAACAGTGACTTTTCTTTTTGCAAATCATCCTCATCCTCATCATCATAAAAAAGTTCTCCTGCACTTAAGGGGATTAATGTAAGTGTAACACCAATCACAAAATCAGGCCAAATATGGAAGCCATTATTCAATGCCTGTAGTTGATCTTATTCAGACCAATAACAAAGGTTCCACAGATGTTAACAGTGCAGTGTTAGCTGGACACTGTGGCAGTAGTTTAGCATATGCTTACCTCCTGCAGCCCACAGAATCAAGGGAAGATGGTATACGTAATTACAAGATTGTGGCCATTTGAATTGCCAAGGAAAAAGAAGAAACTGAGTAATGGCTTCTGAATTTAGCCTGCATATTTTAGTCAGGGTATGTGTATAGAATGTAGGTCATTACATGTTTTGCACAATGTAATATTAATACAATCTTTTAAGAGCTTTCCTCTAGTTTATTTATTGGTGCTCATTGTGTTAATGTATTAACAGGGGAAAAAAATCAAACGATATTGAAGCTTTAGAGGGGCAAAGTTATAAGCATTCTCAATATACAATGTTATAGTAACATATCATTTTGGAAATACCTGCTGTTTATCTTGAGGTGGTCGGGGATATTTTTGTGGTGCCCTCGCAATGTCACAAAAGATTATTGTCATGTTTTCGCCAGAAATTGCTTTCAGTATGTTGTAATTTTGCTGTAAATGGTCCTCGGAATTCACTCCTTCCCTCAGTTAATAAGGATTTCTAATTTGTTTTGGATATGCATACACTGCAGTCTTATTATACTCATTATCCAGGAGTAAGCCCCCTTCTGGGCAATGAAATTGATTTCTAAGCAAACATTAGAAGAAAGCACTGTTTGAGAATACAATGCATTTTTGCAAACCAATGCCCTTGGCGGCGGCTGTCCTGGTTGAGGGAGGGGATGAGATTCTCAGCTCATCTAAGGACAAAAATTTAGCCCTTATAAATGGCCCATTTTATAATTTAATCTAATTTTCCTCATATAGAAATATTGGAGGTTCACAAATAGTAGTCTTTATTGAAGAGCATAACTGTGTTATGTGTATAATTATACTACAAAATGAGTGAATGAATGCAGTGATCTCCCTCCTTGGTTCTTTAATCAGTGCAATTTACACATGTGGGACCATATTCACAGTGAACAACAAAGAGTTTATTTGAGTGTTACAGTGAAGAAAAAAGTGTATTTGCATTATTTTTAGAATTTGTATTATAGGGACTTTTAAAGACATTTATTATGGAGACTTTTGTAGTATAACTTTTTTTAAAGGCAAAAAAAAGAGAACAAAATAACTTATGCTTGAATCATAAAGAAGGTCTGTTTCCATCAATCAGAGCGAGAATCTTCTTATTTAAGATTATATACAATAGCTTTATTGTGCATCAATTCATCCTATTTGATCTTTGAGTTCACATCTATAACACAGTTAATGAAATGGAGGCATTGATTTGTCTCTTAGTCTAGAAGTTTGTAAAATAAACATGGCTTCCATTATTGACCCCAGGAAGAGTTGTTAGTTGTGTGCACTCCCTCTATGTTGGATTATGGTGATATAGTGTGTTACAAAAGGGATCAACCTAAATGATTTGAAGTTTAAGAAATGCTGGAACTGCATCACTCCCAGTCTATTTGCACGGTCCTCTAAAAATAGTAGCAGAACTTTATGGCACTCTTTGGCACAAAATAGCTATAGCAGATGAAAAATTGCTTGATGAAGTGCGGAACGATTATTTCCTTGTCTTTAAGAGGTGGAAAACGGTTACAAAAAATTCCTTCAGAATTCACTACAGCCAAAGGAGGTACCACAAAGTAAATAAAGCCACAGGGTTTTCACCCATTTACTAGGGAATTAATTTTGCTTAATATCAGTAAAACATTTTTGTTGTTGTTAAAATGTGTTATGAAACACTGTAAAGTTCATTCACTGATGGATATAGGATTTATTTCTACAAAAAATACACTTAGCAGTCATGCCATAAGACTACCTTAGGCACATTTATTTATTTAGGCACATTTATTCAGGTCAATTAGACGTGAAACTAATTCCCAAATAACCTTAAATAGAAACAGAATATGACATGTTTCAGTCTTTAGAGCTGATTGTTTTCATTGTAGGTGATGGGAAAGAGGAACTACTCCTTACTTATTCTAGCTAGGATTGGAAAACATGTTAAAGCCACAATACTTGGTATACTTAAATATTAAACTTATTTATTTTGACAAAGGATATGCAATATTGTTAAAATAGCATATTCAATTCAATTTATTAGATTTGTATGCCGCCCCTCTCCGTAGACTTCTGAATTAATGTAATAATTTGCAAAAATCTGCATATTCTTGGATAATTCATCTATTGCATTCTTTAGATGAATACTGCACAACCATACCATGAGATGAGTGGCATATAAATTTGATAAATAAAATAACATTCTGACTGAATTTGGGCTCAAGCTACTATCGGGTCCAGCAACATGATGAACAGCCCAGGCTGTACAGTGGTTTACAAGTCAGAATTCCTGAAGCTGCGTGAAACTGTTAATTACAGTTTTAAGCATGCGAATTTTCACTTAGAAATAAACGATCCGATCAAATAATAGAATCCCACTTCCCTATGTAGATTCTCCAGAAATTTTCACATTCTACTTCCCTATGCTAAGTATACTTTTATTTCTGTCTCTGCTGGTTATTCTTGGCTATTTGTCCCTCAAAAGTCCATCTATTAAAATAATTGATTGGTTTTTACAAGATTGTTTTGCCATCATAGTTAGGCCTTTGAAGATTCATTAAATATAGCTACACTGAAATGGGCTACTGGAAGAAGCTTAACATTGAATACCCTGATTTACCTTTATTATTCCAAAATAATAGCATGCCCTCCATTGACCTTTCCTAACTTTCCTTGATGAGTTATTGGGGGACTAGGTTGGGAAAGACTGGGTGATTTTCAGGTTGAAGTTTCCAATACTGCTTCCAAGTAACTTCTTTTGAGTCAATTTATATGTCATGTTCTCTTTGTATTTCTATTGGATTCTATGTGGGATTTTTACCACGATTTATACCATCTATATTCTGTCTGTCTATCTATCCATCCATCCATCTATCTTGTTAAACTGTGCCATTTTTAATGTCTTAAAACATTCAACAATATTTCTATATAATACAAAAGAAGACAAGCAAGAAAGATATTATTGAAAATAAAAGCCAAACAGAGAGGAAATTATTTTATTTATATGTTGGATTATTATTTTCTATCATATATCAATATGCAGGCAGGCTAATGAACGCTGGACCGATTGATCTCTAAGGTTTTAAGACTGGATTTATTTTTTCTGATTTCAACTAAATCCTTAGATTATGGTGATGAAAATAGAGCTAAGGTAGTGTAGCAGGTAGAGTGCAGTACTGCAGGTCACTAAAGCTGACTGTAGATCTGTAGGTCAGCGGTTCAAATCTCATCACCGGCTCAAGGTTGACTCAGCCTTCCATCCTTCCGAGGTGGGTAAAATGAGATTGTGGGGGAAATATGCTGGCTCTGTTAAAAAGTGCTATTGCTAACATGTTGTAAGCCGCCCTGAGTCTAAGGAGAAGGGTGGCATTTTTTAAAAAAATTGAATAAATAAATAAATAATTTTTTCCATGTGAAGTATCTAATAACTTTTAATTTTATCACTTCACAGCAAAGAATTGGGACTCTAGCTTTCTAGACGTTGCTGAACTAATTTTCAGCATCTTAGCTGTGCTATCTGTAACTATTATAATTTAGCTATAATAATTTCTTCGTAATTTCTATCTACAATTAGATGTTAAAAACAAAGAACATACAGTGATCCCCCGTTTATTGCGTCCCCAACCATTGCGAACAGGGTACTTCGCGATTTTTCAACCCGGAAGTCAAAATACCATCTACGCATGCGTGCGTTTTTTCTATGGGCACGCATGCGTAGATGGCAACCGGGAGATCAGCTGCTGGGTGGCTTTCCTGGGTCTTCCCCCTCTTGCTGGCGTCAGCGAGGAGTTTCCCCACCGCCCACGCAAACTCCTCGCTGCCGCCCGCCCTTCGCCCGCCCACGCCGTTCATTCTCGCCGCACGGGCCTGTCCACGCTGTCTCTCGGCGCTTTCGAGCTGAGTCCGGGAGCGAGTTCGCTCCCGGACTCAGCTCGAAAGCGCCGAGAGACAGCGCCAAGGAACGGGCCTGTCCACGCTGTCTCTCGGCGCTTTCGAGCTGAGTCCGGGAGCGAGTTCGCTCCCGGACTCAGCACGAAAGCGCCGAGAGACAGCGCCAAGGAACGGGCCTGTCCACGCTGTCTCTCGGCGCTTTCGAGCTGAGTCCGGGAGCGAGTTCGCTCCCGGACTCAGCACGAAAGCGCCGAGAGACAGCGCCAAGGAACGGGCCTGTCCACGCTGTCTCTCGGCGCTTTCGAGCTGAGTCCGGGAGCGAGTTCGCTCCCGGACTCAGCTCGAAAGCGCCGAGAGACAGCGCCAAGGAACGGGCCTGTCCACGCTGTCTCTCGGCGCTTTCGAGCTGAGTCCGGGAGCGAATTCGCTCCCGGACTCAGCTCGAAAGCGCCGAGAGACAGCGCCCCCCGGACCCCCAACCCGGGTTTGGGGGGCTGCTAGGAAGCCCCCCATGCCGGCGGCAAACAGCCGCGCCGCCCCCAATCTTCGGCTCCTCGCTAGCGCTGTGGGAGTAAAAACACCATCTGCACATGCGCAGATGGTGTTTTTACTTCCGCATCGCTACTTCGCGAAAACCCGCTCGTTGCGGGGGCTCCTGGAACGGAACCCTCGCAACGAGCGGGGGATCACTGTATACTATAATGATGTCATCTTCTGCTTTAAGCGTCACTCTTGGACATATTTTCTAGGGACTGAGCTTTGCTGGACATAATGGAGTTTAATACTGAATACATAAAACATAAAACTTTACTCCATAAGTAGAGCTTCAATTCTGTACATACAGTACCTGGAGGAAGTCCTATGGAATCAACTGAGAGAATCAACGGATTGGATATGCATATGATTATTCAGCTCAGTTCCATGATACAATAGATTTCTCAATCCGCTAGTGGTGAATCCTTCTGAAGAGGATACAGACTAAGTATCAAGTTGACTTAAAACACTGGAAATCGGATATTTGGTGATAACAGAAAGATCTATGTATCTTACAACCTGAGGAGTTGGTTGTTCTATCCAGGCTTTTATTTTGGCAGCTCTTGACTACTTTTGAGTTTGGCTTGGCTTAACTAATTAATTTAAATCTTTTAAGTATCTTTTCTGATGTGCATGAGATTCTTCTGTATCTGGTTATGTTATGTGGTGATTGGTCATGATATCCATAACTGGGCCAAAGAGAATATAGCAAGAATACACCAAACACCTCTTTTTTGTAGCATGTTGCTTTTTGTTTTAGATGACATACTGATTCCTCCGAAAAAGGATTGCGGTACTCATTTGAGGGGTCCTTGGTGCTCTCTGAGGTTGGTTGGTTTCTTCTTTTTTTGTACTAAGTTTTTATTTTATTTTATAACATACAAAAATTCCTGTTTCAATTGAACAGTGTGTTATCTGAGTACAAATCATTTTAGGAAATAATAATGAAAGTGTTCACAACAATATTCCTTGCATTAATATCAATTATATTAATATTAAAAATTATGATAATGATAATCATAATACCTGTATTTGTTTAACCAAGTTAACATATGTTCCTTATATCACTGATCCTTCCATATATTTCCCGGGTTCCCAGTTTTACTCGGTCCTTCAGCCTGAGACTTTCATGGCTACATCCCTTCCTGAATTATTGGCTCCTCCAGCAGGAATTTTTTCACAAGAGTTTTATCTCCTTTTAAACTAGAATATCTGAATAGCTAGGAGAGTTTAGCGCTGGGATTATAAAAGAAGCGATTCACAAATTTGGTTCATCCGAGTCTCAGGCACTGCCTAACTCTCCCCTCCCCCTCCCAGTCAAGAGAGAGAAGAGAGCAAATTTTGACTTGGCATTGACCCTGCAGAGCTTGCTCTAGTCTGCCACCCGCAAGCGACATGAGCGGACAGAATTAAGCAGAGCAACGCCTAAAGCGTGAAGTCTGGGAGAGAAAGCCACCAGCGGCTTCTCTGCAAAGGAACTGTAACCTTAAACACTACCGCTCAATCGAGGGGGGGTACCTCTTACACTTGATGGAGCAGCAGCCACAGGGTCGCTTTACCTTCCACCTAGAGCAATAGCTATCAGATTTTCTGATTTGGGTGCCTGGACCTGAGCAAGCTTACTCGAAGTTGGCACGTACAGAGGCTTATTTTCCTGCTGGTTGCCATTTTGATTCTTCCAGGGACCATCTTTGTAGTTCTTTTTCAGCTCCCCAGGTGGATGCATCGGGGACACAAGCTCTGGATCCCCTCTTTACAGAGTCAAAACTAGAACTGGAAGTTGTGCCAGCTCCTCAACTCTTCATAGACAATGTTCAGAAAGACTGGTCAGCTCTGGGCCTATGCCCTCTGGTAGAATGAAGACACGTCAACATAGGACCTGAGTTGGCCTCACTCCTAACTGTGCCTCCAGTGGACACCCCGGTGAGAGCCCTGCATGTCCCTACGACCATGCCAGGTGGTGCAGAGGAGATCCTGAGGCTTGAGGACAAGAAAACTAAACAGGTTCTCATCAAGGCTCATCAGGCAGCAGCCTGGGCTGTGAAGACCTCTTCCTCAGTTTCTTTCTTCACGTGTTGCACTCTAATTTGGCTACGTCAGCTGTAGGAACACATTCCAACCCTAGGGCACAACGAGATCTTTCCCGCCACCCGGTTTGCAGCGGATGCATCACTTCAGGTGTCTCAATTCGCCTCCAAGGCCATTGAGGCATCTGTTGTGGCTAGACACATGCACTGGCTCCGTCAATTGTCGGTAGACACCAGGCACAAGTTGCGGCTGGCCACCAAACCCTTCCAGGGGCAGGATCTGTTTGGAGAAGTGCTGGAACTGTTCCTCATTGAAACACACGACAAGAGGAAGGTCTTGCCCTCTATCTCCAGAAAAGGCAACTTCCGTCAATCACCCTATCCCCAGCGGATGATTGTATCACTTGAAGAATCAATTAAACCCTGACTATTTTGCTTAGAGAATATTTGCTCTCCAGCTTAATAACTTAAAAAAAAACCAACTATGGTAGCTCTTCAGATAAAAAGAATCAGTAATCAGTAAACAAACTTGTACTATGCAACTGCTTCTGCTTTGGCTGTAACATCCATGTACAGTAAATGTAGGACTGCTATACAGTACAGTATAGTACTGGGGCTGCATATATCAGCCCCAACCTGTTGGCAGACTGGGGATTTTCTGTATCTCTGTTGACATCTAATGGTTCTCCAAAGCATTGCAGTCCATATACAATACTGAATTGTGGAGAAAGAGCACAGCTGCTAAATATGTACTGTACAATAGAAGCTGCAATCCATTTTGACTGTGCACTAAGGTACATACTATGAACTTTTTCTGATGATTATTTTTCTGAGGCTGAGCTCACAGTGGGATGCATGGCAGTAAAATAATTCCATTCTCACTTGCAGGGTATGGCCAAGTTGTTAAGTATGGATGGGTGTCAGCAGACTCAAACTCAACCCTGACAAGACAGAGTGGCTGTAGATCATGTCTCCCAAGGACAATTCCATCTGTCTGTCCATTACCCAGGGGGAGGGGAATCACTGACCCCCTCGGAAAGGATTCGCAACTTGGGTGTCCTCCTCGATCCACAGCTAACATTAGAGCACCATCTTTCGGCTGAGATGAGGGGAGCGTTTGCACAGGTTTGCCTGGTGCACCACTTGCAACCCTATTTAGACAGGGAGTCATTGCACCCAGTCACTCATGCCCTGATCACCTTGAGGTTCGACTACTGCAATGCTCTCCACATGGGGCTACCTTTGAAGAGTGTTTGGAAACTTCAGATCGTGCAGAACGCGGCCGCGAGAGCAATAGTGGGGCTTCCTAAATTCGCCCACGTCTCGTCAACACTCCGCGGCCTGCACTGGCTGCCGATTAGTTTCCAGTCACAATTCAAGGTGTTGGCAATGACCTATAAAACCCTACATGGCATTGGACCAGAATACCTTCGGGACCGTCTTCTGCCACATGAATCCCAGCGACCGATAAGGTCCCACAGAGTTGGCCTTCTCCGGGTCCCGTCGGCTAAACAATGTCATCTGGTGGGCCCCACACCCTTCTCTGTGGCGGCTCTGGCCCTCTGGAATCAACTCCCCCAGAAGATTAGAACCACTCCCACCCTCCTTGCCTTTTGTAAGTTACTGAAGACCCACTTATGCCGCCAGGCATGGGGTACTTGAGGTATCCCCAGGCTAATGTGATATATTAACGTATGGTATGATTGAATTGTATGGCTTTTAATGATATGGGTTTTTAGATGTTGTTTTTAAGTACTGGATTTGTCACATTGTTTATCACTGTTGTGAGCCACTCTGAGTCTTCAGAGAGGGGCGGCATACAAATATTAATAATAATAATAATAATAATAATAATAATAATAATAATAATAATAATCATCATCTGCTCTCTTCTGAGTTCTGGTGCTCCGGCATGCGCATAACAGAACCTGGAAAAGCAGCTGGCGATGGTGCATGTGCACACAGAGAGGGCCATAGGTTCGCCATCATGGGTCTAACCTTTCTAATCGCAAGCTCATTTTTTGTCTTTTTGTTTTCAGAAAAGGCCCATAAGGGTTTCCCACTCACTAATAAATATATTTATTATCCTTTTGCTAATGAAGTCAATTTTACTATCTGTCACTTCTAATTCTGTCACCTTCACCAGCCATTCCTCATTTGTGGGTATTTAAGAATCTTTCCATTTTTGTGCATATAATAATCTCCTAACAATTATCATACATTTCCCCACAACTCTTTGCTAATTGTCTATCCTCCTGGATTTTAAATATTTGTTAATGTGTTTCTATCTTGGCTTGTAGTAGTTATGTTACTTTCATACTAAAGTACGTCATGAAGAAACCAATCTGGGATATAAAAAGTAGAGGCCTAGAAGAAGAGAAGGAGGATTATTGGATTTGTTCAGTCACAAAATCTAGTAGCATTAGCTTGGGTAACCCTCTGTCATTTAGTTAATCTTGCTGTTGAATCGAGAACAAAACTAACACTTGGTATGTCTATAAGTACGAAATTTTCTAGGAGTAATCAATAGTAATTTATAATCATTTGTAACCTATTGTAACTGAAGGACTGTGCTAAATTAAGTTAATTTCAGAATCAATGGATCTAGAAACCACAGAATATTAATTCTAATATTTTTAATAACCCACAGGGAGCCACTAGGATTGCTCTCTATCAAGGAAAAGGCATGTACAGTGGTGCCTCTACCTAAGAACGCCTCTACTTAAGAACTTTTCTAGATAAGAACTGGATGTTCAAGATTTTTTTGCCTCTTCTTAAGAACCATTTTCTACTTAAGAACCTGAGCCCGGAAAAATTTCCCAGGAAATTTGAGAGTGGCACAAAGGCCTGGCCAGTTTCCTGCCATTCCCCCTTTAATCCCAGCCATCTCAAGCTTTTCTGGGCTGCCAGAGGAGCCTTTCAGTGGCGCTTAAGGAAGCTTTGGCAGCCCAGAGTGAATGGATCATTTCCCTTTCTCTGGGTGCTTGGAGAGGGAATAAACCACTTCGCTATGGTGACTCCCCGCGCTGCCTTCCATACACCCAGAGCATCTGGGCGCAGAAATGCAAAAGGGTGTGCTTCACCCTGGCCAAATAAACTCGGCTTCAGCCAATCCTAAGAGTCACCAAAGTGAAGGAAAGGCACTGGCTACAAAGCAAGCAAGCAGCAGCAGCCACCTTTTGGTCAAAGGAGCAGGAGGTTTCCCCCTCTCATCCGCCTGGGTTTCTCTCTCTGGTGCAGTGTATGCGAGGTTGCTGGGTGTATCGGAGGCACGTGCTCCTTGCTGCCTCAGAGTCCCCTTTTTTTAAGTCTTAAAGTTTTGGATTTTTTTTATTCCCCTCCCCTCACCTTTCTTCAACAACGACTGTTCTTCTCCTCTTCCTCCTCCTCCTCCCACCCAAATTCTGAGCTTTTATTTCTTTCCGTACACACATTATTTGCTTTTACATTGATTCCTATGGGAAAAATTGCTTCTACTTACAAACCTTTCTACTTAAGAACCTGGTCACGGAACAAATTACCGTAAGTTCTTAAGTAGAGGTACCACTGTATATGGAAATCAGTGTTCTTAGGATGCAAATGAACCTAAGTAGAAGCTTGCATGGCATAATCTCAGCTGGGAGTGATTTTCTTTCCTTTAGAACAGTGTCCTCTCCACCCAAGCAATTACAGTACATCACCCCATGAATTATGAGTGTCCTTGGTCAGCACATGTAGGGAAGGGCATTTCACCCTTTAGTTCAGTGTTAGAATAATACATTCCCTATTTGTATAATGCTGAGTGATGAAGATGCAAACTTAAGAGCAGTGGGCTGTAAGCAGGGCCGCCGATAGACCGGTACTAGTGGGAGTGGCGTCACGGGCCCGGGGCAATTGAATAATGGGGGGGGGGGCGCTTCTCCTGCTGAGCCCAGTCCTCTCCCGGTGGCTTTCAGCTCCTCCCGCCGAGGAGCTGCAAGGCTGGCCTCGGAGCCCCGCGCCCGGCGGGCTCCCCTTTCCTAAACCCCCGCCAGCCCCCTCCTTCCCTTCCCGCCCTGCCCTCCTTCCCCGAGGCGTCCCTTGCCCATCATCCCCTGCCGGGCAATGGGGCAGCGGGACTGCTAGATGGGCAGCTCTTCCGACGAGGGTGGGCAAGGCGCGCCCTTCTCAGCTCTCGGCCTCCACCCGCGCAGAAAGCATCCTTCCTCGCACCCAGCACCGGCCATGGGGGCTTCCGCCGCCGCCTTCCGCAAGGCCCCCCGAGGAGCCGCGTGGGTCTCCAGCCTTCTCCTGGTGAGTCACCGTGGCAAGGATGCGGGCGAGGGAGAAAGGGAAGAACCCGGCGCCTCGGGCGCTTCCCTCTTGCTGAGCGGGGGAGGGAAGGAGCCGGCATAGTCAAAATCACAATTTCTTTCGTTTCTTTTTCTTTCTTTCTCTATTTCTCTCTTGCTCTTTCATTCTTTTTTCTTTATCTTTCTTTCTTTCTTCCTCTTTCTTTCTCTCCTTCCTTCCCTCCTTCCATTTCTTTCATTCCCCCTCTCTCTTTTTATTTCTCTTTCATTCTCTTTCTTTCTTTCTCTTTCTTGCTCTTGCTCTTTCTCTCTTTTACCTTCCCTTCCTCTATTTCTTCTTTTCTTTCTCCTTCCTACCTTCTTCCCTCCCTTCCTTCAGTCCTTCCTCTCTTACTCTCCCCTTTCATAAGTTTCCTTCCTTCCTTCCTCTGTTCCTGTCCCTTCCCCCTTTCTTTCTTTCTTTCTTTCTTTCCTTCCCTCCCTCCATTTCTTGCTTTCCTTCTCCTTCCTCCCTTCTTTCCTCCCTCACTCCCTTCTTTCACTCTTTCCTCTCTTACTCTCCCTTTTCACACCTTTCCTTGCTTCCTTTGCACCCTTCCTCTGTTCCTGTCCCTTCCCTCTTTCCTTCCTTCCTTCCCACCCTCCGTCCATTCATTCACCCATTCCTCTCTTGATCGCCCCTTTTACCATTCCTTCCTTCCTTCCTTCCTTCCTTCCTTCCTTCCTTCCTTCCTTCCTTCCTTCCTTCCTTCCTAGCTCGCCCTCGCCTTTCTTCCCTTCCTTCCAGATGGGAGTGCCCCCTCAAGACACCTGCCTGACTGCTGGTACCCTGCTTTTTCTCTCCCCTCGTCCTTTCCAGCTCCTCGCCGGTGGCTGCCGGGTGTGGGATCCCCCTCCCCTCTCCCCTCGCTAGAAAGCACATGGTTTTGTCAACAAGAAGGGAGAAGTGCCAAGGAGCCGTAAATAAGCCTCGCTCCGCCTGACCGATGCCAGGATCTTTCTTTCCCTTGTCACTCCCGCTTCTTTCTTTCTCCTGGATGAGTCCACACAATCGGCTTAACCCAGTTCCTGAAATAGCCTATGGCAGTGCTTCCCAACCTTGACAACTTGAAGATATCTGGACTTCAACTCCGAGAATTCCCCAGCCAGCATTCGCTGGCTGGAGAATTCTGGGAGTTAAAGTCCAGATATCTTCAAGTTGCCAAGGTTGGGAAACACTGACCTATGGGACCGCCTCGATTGGCGTGAAGCGGGAAATGATCCCCGGGGATGGAGTGGCTTGGCGACTTAAAATAGTTTTTAAATGGTGTGGGGGGGCCCAGACACTTAGGCTGTATGGGGCCCCAAAATTCCTGATGGTGGCCCTGCCTGTAAGTACGAGTTATCTGCCAGTTGGCGCCTAATGGTGGGGAGACTTACAATGGTTCCTGCTTCCAATTGCTATCCTAACCCAATGATTGCCTGTAAAGAATCTAAAGCACTGTCATTTTCATTCATTAACCTGCTTAGGACATTAGAAAAGTTAAACTTTAGCCCTTTTTGCAAATAAATCTTTGACATTTGGAATCCCTTTTGTGCCTTACAAAATTAATCAACGATATGTGAGTTCTAGTCCTGCCTTAGGCATGAGAGCCACATCAGTTGCTCCCTCGCTGCCCAACCATCTCACGGTGTTATTATTGTGGGTGAAAAAAGGAGGAGCAGGGGTAGGTTCTTCACATGCGTTGTCATCCTGTTTGGGGCTTTCCCCCCACCCCTGCAATTTTGTGTACATTTTTTCGGCACTGCACATGCATCCACAAGGCATGCTGTGCCCACGAGGTGTGCCCACGCAGCACAGAAAGAAGCAAACTGGCGATGAGGTAAGTTAGAACCCGCCCCTGAATTTCCTAAAATTTTATTATTTTATGGTTGGGGATGCCCACAACATGAGAAACTGTATTAAAGGGTCATGGCATTAGGAAGGTTAAGAACCACTGCCTTAGACTAAAGAAATTGAAGGCGTTTTTTGGTTATTGAAAAATATATATTCATCATTTTTAGCTGTATCTCATTTTTGTGATGTCACTGTAGCTGAAGATATATTGGATTGTTAATGAACTTTCGCCTGTTAAGAAAATGCTTGAGAGGTTTTAGTTAGAACCAAAAGCAAAAAAGAAAATAGAATAGAATAGAATTTTTATTGGCCAAGTGTGATTGGACACAGAAGGAATTTGTCTTGGTGCATATGCTCTCAGAGTACATAAAAGAAAAAATACATTTGTCAAGAATCATGTGGTACAACACTTAATCATTGTCATAGGGGTCAAATAAGCAATGAAGAAACAATCAATATTAATAAAAATCTTAGGATACAAGCAACAAGTTACAGTCATACAGTCCTAAGAGGGAGGAAAAGGATGATAGGAATGATGAGGAAAAACTAGTAGAATAGAAGTGCAGATTTAGTAAAAAGTCTGACAGTGTTCAGGGAATTATTTGTTCAGTGGAGTGATGGTGTTCGGGGAAAAACTGTTCTTGTGTCTAGTTGTTTTGGTGTGCAGTGCTCTGCAGCGACGTTTTGAGGGTAGGAGTTGAAACAGTTTGTGTCCAGGATGCGAGGGGTCAGTAAATATTTTCACCGCCCTCTTTTTGACTCGTGCAGTATACAGGTCCTCAATGGAAGGCAGGTTGGCAGCAATTGTTTTTTCTGCAGTTCTAATTATCCTCTGAAGTCTGTGTCAGTCCTATAGAGTGCGTCACATGCTTTATTGTTTTATAGCTCTTGACGAACCATACAATTAAAAGTAATAAAGTATGTCTCATGTCAAATTTAGCAATATGTGCAAAACTATATCATGAACTCTCATTCTGCTGCAAATCTTCTGAAGTTTCTATCACTACATTACTCATTACAGATTTTGAAAGTTGCACCAAAATCTTGTTAACAAAAATCTCATTCCTACAAGATAGAAAAAATGGATGTGTTTTTTTGTATTCTCTGCTTACTGCAACCTTCCCAAAATGGTTGCCTTTAAACATGTTGAATTACAGTTCCCATCACTATAGGCATGCTAGCTGTTAGTGATGGGTTTTTTAGTCATCACGAGGGCACAGATTGGATGTAATTCAACAATTAATAAACTAAACTTGAGCTGGAAACAATAATTATGGAGCTCAAACAAACATTTGCCTGAATTTAAATTTCAGCAGAATGGCAAGATTTTGCTGAATACAGTAATCTGAATTGATACTTAAATAGTATCAGTTTAGGAGAACCTTGAATTAAAGTTGAAGGCAAGTTCATGCTTAGGCTGAATGGCCAGGGGCCATACTCCAAAGCATGAACTTGCCAAAATCACTTTCCTATCTGTGATACTTTATGTACTTGTTATCTCCATAACTTCCTGGTGAGTATGGCAGTTTTCACACATACAAAAAAAATGCAATTCAGAATTGCCTTTAAAGATAATATGCAGTGACAGAGGACCCAAATGCTTTAATAGAAAGAGAGTCAGCTTCATTGAGAAAGAGAATGACCCCAAAAGGCCCCATCACAAATCTTGCCGTGGCCACAAACTAACCAGAGGCTTTAGGCAAGGCACAAGGCATTGTTTATTCTTTTGGCTTGCTCAGTATCTGTAATGGGAGAAATTTTCCTTGAACGGATTTTACTTGGACTGATTATATAAAGCAGGGATTTCTCCCTCTGAGTGCTTCAGATGTGATTTCTCAAAAAGTCTGGGACAACTTGTCATGGCCAACACAACACAAGACTACTCACCAAGGGAAAATTCAAAGCTATATTAATCATTTCATTCAGGTATTTTTAAGGGGGACCATGTGTTCCTTGAAATTATTGTAACGCTTGTATTTCTGGATTGACTTACTTTACTTTATTATTATTGGCCACATTTCCATTGAAATTCATTTAATTTTTGTATTTGTTTGAATTGTCCCATAGCAAGTTGGGCATGGTGAGTTGCCCCATTCCACTTCCAAATGGGGTGGCAATTCAGATGCGATGGAGGAAGTACAGTACCTTTTATTTATTTCTCTCTGATATACTGTTCTCTCCCTGCCTCTGCCCATGTACCTTGTCCCTCTCGGATGGCCAGAGGAAGGGAAGGCAACACCTACCTGCCATTTAATTGAGTTGGCAGCAAGGGAGTATTGCCCTGAGGCCCATTAGGCTGCAGCCCACATGTGTTTTGAATTGCCATATCTGGCCTGCCTACAGACTCAGCTGCAAGCCAAATATCAAAGGAAAGAAGTGTGTGTGTACCTTGCATTTATAAAAGGTATTTTAAAAACCTGCGAGCTAATAATAACACTGTTCTCTGAACTGCCACCAACAGATGGAGGAACAAATAAGTTTGTTTCCCTCCACAACTGACATGCAATCCTGAGATTCCCAGCTTACACTTTAGGGCAGAGGAAAGTCTCTACATGCCCCTTAGGAAACCTGAGGCACTAGCCATGGTGACACAATGGTTAGAGTGCAGTGTTGCTGGCTGACTCTGCTCACTCTCAGGAGTTTGATTCCTTCAATCCTGAAGGGCTCAAATTTGACTCAGCCTTCCATCTTTCCAAGGTCGGGGAAAATGAGGACCCAGATTGTTGGGGGCAATGTGTAGAATCTTTAAACTGCTTAGAGAGAGCTGTAAAGCACTGTGAAGCAGCATGTAAGTCTAAAAGCTATTGCTAAGATGCTCAAATGTTGGTAAGAAGTGAAGCTTTCTTTCCATTCAAATTTTGTAGCTAATGCATTAGGTGCTAAAGGCAGTTTTCGGAGAGGGGCGGCATATAAATCCAATAAAACTTGAAACTTGAACAATGGGCAACTCTGCCTGGAGAAGGAACATCCTGGTTTATTTTTAATCTCACGTATCTTAATAGAGAAGAAACATAGAAACAGAAACATAGAAACATAGAAGAATACTAGTTGCTCTAATGAAATAATTCAGAAATGCAAAATACGAATGTAGTTGTAACTGAACAATTCTGCTTCTACCAAAGAACAGCAAAAAGAGCATAATGTTTCTGACTCTGGACATTATTCCAGGTTCTCCCCAAGTGATCTCATCCTCTTCTTATGTGTTCACATACTGCGATAGGGATTATAATGCATGTAATTTATGCAGAATCACAGCCTGTTTTTTCATTGGGAATGAATAATTCTAGAAAGATAGAGGATCTTTTTCTCCATGGCATTCCCCATGATTAAAAACCTGTTTACAGCCTGCTTCCTAAAGCCACATATGAGATTGGTTTCATTTTCAGGTTAGTTTTAACAACCCTTTACTTATACTGGACCCACCACACTTTGGTTTGATGATTATTTCATAAATAGGTTTTTCTCCTTACCTTGAATTTTATTGCCCAGTACAATGACTGTATGTCATTTCCATGGGCTGAAATATGTACCTGTTCAGCCAATCAGGTATTTGATTATCAGTACGTTTTACAAAGCTCTGAAGAAAGGAACAGTGCAAGTCTATGTTTACTATACATTTTTAAATCACTGTGTTATCAGTTTTATTGTTTTCTTTTATCCAATGTATCAGTGGTAACTAAGAAATGGAACCCTTTCTGTTCAATTGTTAAAAGATAGCAAGCAGAAACAGTCTTAGAAATTGAGACTTTGAATGTAACTGACATGTTACAAACCCTTATATTAAATATGCAGTGAGGAACATTCATTCATTCATAATCTTCTCTGATCATCTATTGATGCTGCTGTGAAAGGCCACATGACAAAGGCTGATTTATCTAGTGTACAGAAAAGGCTCCAGGGTTTTATAAGTCAGAGCAAATTCTGTGGGTCAACTGGGGAAATCTGGCTTCATCAGATTCAGAGCATATGCATCTGTTTGACCACTTGAAAAAAAAATACCATAGAATTTGTCTATTATCTTTGAATACGAATGGTGGGGAAATCTAATTAAAATAGGCAAGGATTACAATGAAATACTATATTGCTGAAAAATCATGTATAGTTTACCTTTACATTTCTTGTGAGAACATGGCAAGCAGTACTGACTTAAAATGGAATAGCTGTGCAAAGTTAATATAGTAACTTTAATAATAAATAAAGTTAATAACCTGTATATTGCAGGAGTCAAAAAGAGGGCGGTGAAAATATTTACTGACCCATCACATCCTGGACACAAATTGTTTCAACTCCTACCCTCAAAACGTCGCTACAGAGCACTGCACACCAAGACAACTAGACACAAGAACACTTTTTTCCCAAACACCATCACTCTACTAAACAAATAATTCCCTCAACACTGTCAAACCTTTTACTAAGTCTGCACTTCTATTTCTACTAGTTTTTTCTCATCATTCCTATCATCCTTTTCCTCCCACTTAGGACTGTATGACTGTAACTTGTTGCTTGTATCCTAAGATTTTTATTAATATTAATTGTTTCTTCATTGCTTATTTGACCCCTGTGACAATCATTAAGTGTTGTACCACATGATTCTTGACAAATGTATCCTGTTCTTTTATGTACACTGAGAGTATATGCACCAAGACAAATTCCTTGTGTGTCCAATCACACGGCCAATAAAGAATTCTATTCTATTCTATTCTATTTCTATGTGCACTGGACTTCAATTTCCCTTATCCACAATCAATATGCCTAAACAAAAGGTTCGTGTTGGATAAAACTTTCAGAATTGTACACTATTAATCAATCTAGTGTATATTCCACATAGTCAGCTAACTTTTTACACCAAAGATAGTGTAAAAGTTCAGTTTAGTGAGGCATGGAGAAAATATTATTGCATAAATGATGTGCTTAGCATGCCTGAGCTGGTTTGTCTTAAAAGTAAAAATTGGTATAAAATCTCCTGATGTATTTTAACTTAACTGAATTAGCGAGCAGTCTTTATACCTGCTTTGCACTAGGACAAATATCCTGAAATTACTGTCAGAATGCCCTGGGAAGAGTAAATGTTTCTATTTGCCATTGTTAATATCATACTTGTATCCATTTATTCTTTAGCAGAGATTGATCAAGTTATGCTGCGTAAAGTATGGTGGATGGATTACTGATGGATTATGCCATATTTCACATTAGAAAATGGACAGGTGTACACTCCCTGTTGTTTAATAGGTCAGAGCGGTTTTCAGAGACAACAGAGTTGTCTTTAAGATCAGCTGCAGATTAGTTCTTACATTTGCATCATTGCAACACTATTGTTTATATTTGTTAGCTGCTGTTATGGTCTGGTGGCTATTTGAAAATAAATACGTAGCTATTACATATCACCTGAAAGAAGAAAAGGTCACTGAGGTAAGATTATCACAATATGTATCAGTGGTTTTAGTCAGCACAAGGGAGTACAAATGGTGGCCTATTTATTTATTTCTCTTTATTTATTTATTTTTTAAATTTCATTTGATAGACATCGAAATTTGAGAATTGTGTGACTTGAAGCCCCGGGCTGGGTGTTTTGATGAAGTAATCCTGGGGAAAAAAGGTGGGGGAGAAATGCATTGTAGTTGTAAGCAGAAGAATTTATGATTTATGGTGAATTTTGATAATAGAGTTAGTCAGTGCTTGTACAGTGCCTGTATGATCCTTGTGTAGTTTTATACCCAGACCAATTTAGATTTAGGTTGACGGAAAGGTAAATATTCTCAAAGTATTGATGGGATTTTGATTGATGGGGCATTTATTGATAAATCCCACTACGGTAAGAGATAGCAATATATCTTTTTTTTTTTAAAAAAGCCTTTATACACAGGAGGTAAGAAAGCTTTGTTCTTCAGTGATTTCCTGAAGATAGCTGCCTTAACATGATGAAAGGAAAAGACGGATTGTGAATCCCATATTGGTGAGGCTTGCCCAGTTTACTGTCAGGAAGACATCTTGTGCAGTACCAGGAGATAGAAAGTTCTAGGCCATGAAAACCAGTTTTGTGAATTTGGGCCTGTCACTTTTCCTCAGTTCAACCCACCTTACAGGGTTGTTGTTCAGGGGAAAATAGGTATCAGGAATATTAGGTCTGTTCACTGCCTTGAGTTGATCGAAGTACTGTATTTGAAAGGTGGCATAAAAATCTAATAATGATAACTTAATTTGCTAGATATTCTTATCATTTCATGTAAATAAGTCTTTATTATTTTTAGCTTATTATTTATTTCTTCCTGTGTTTTGTTTAATATGGCTTATCAGAAAACATGATACATATGCTTTTAAGCCACAATATTTGAGTATTCTTATCACCTAAATTCTGTCATGAGCCTGACGTGATTAGTGAGGGGAAGGAGGTACCAAGGGATACATCAATCCACAATTTCCCCTCCTATTCTTGGGTTATCATGATGTCCCTGGAGCTTATTGATTTCCAGTAATCAGATAAGCATTTGAGTGTTTCCCCAGATACTCAAAGAATAAACTACCTTACACAGGGCAGTGACTGAATCTATTGTAGCCAGCCAAGAATAAATACTGATGGAGAGAATGCTATCAGTCCCCCACTGCTCTCATTAATGTAAAGATAAGAACCTTACCATGATAATGAATAGTTCTTTCAATTTTTCTGAAAGTGACAATATTATATCTAAATAGATTTGTGAAAGTAATTTGGATTTACAAGATGTTTGGGACCTGTTTCTATAGAAATATTAGGCATTTTTATCAAGGAAAGTCAGACAAGGACATGAGTAACATTTTTAAATTGACCAAACTAAGTACCAGCTATGCAATATTAATGTAATAAGGGAAAAAAATGTCCTGTGACAATTTGGTCTTCATATATATTAATATATTTGAGAGTTGATAACAAAGACTATCTTGGACTTTGAGGAGTTCCGATTGTGCTTTGAAGCTATCATCTTGGTCTTAAAGTTTTTTTAATAAGTAAATATAGTTCAGAAATTTAAAAAGTGTCTCAGCAGTTACAGTATAATATATGGCAATCTCACTAACCTATTTATGTAGTTTCAGGTTACTGTGTTTCCCTGTTGTGTGAATTGATTGCTTTCTGAAGTAGGTCACTTGCAAGGCACCCTGGGTTGATTTACAGCTCCAGAAGAATCCTGCCAGAAATTATGAACATATTTCCAAATTTTCCAGAAATACAGTGGATTCTTGAATGTTTGCTATTCATTGAGCCACTGTGATAATTGGCTGAAATTCTCTCTTATATTAGCATCAACATTTGTATTGCACATTAATAATAAAAGCAGACCTTGCAGCGGAGTGAATGTGATCAGGTGGCATGATAATGCCCCCCGCCACACCATTTAATGAAACTAAAAGAAGACTTGATGGGCATTTGTGTAGTTTTAGTTATATTATCAGAAATACCAGGGGACTCCCCCAAAAAAGGACTATGGCCAAAGCTTTTGTGGACTATAGTCTAGTCATCAGATAGGGGAAAGATGTTAAAATTAGTCACATTAAACATAGGGCTGCATTAGTAAGGCAACTGAACCACAAATTTTATCAGTCTTTTTACAGAAGACTTTTAAAAAGGCATGGTGGTTTTAAAGTGGTGCAGTGTTCATACCAGGGATGAAATCCAGCAAGTTTTGACAGGCTCTAGAGAAGTGGGAATTTTGAATAATTTGGAGAACCAGCCGATACCACCTCTGGCTGGCCCCAGAGTGGGGTGGGAATGGAAATTTTGCAATATCCTTCCATTGCCACACCCACCAAGCCATGCCATGCCCACAGAACCGATAGTAAACATTGGATTTTACCACTTGTTCAGACCCCTTCATATTCCCAAATAATATCTTCTTTGGCATCATTTAGATAGGTGCCATGGCCGGGGCAAGAGATGGGAAATATCAAGTTGGGAGAGAAATGAAATACTATGCAGATCCTGCTCAACATCTACATAGAGTGGTGATGATTATGTGCCATCAATTCATTTTCAATTCTTAGCAACCACATAGAAATATATTCTCCATGATGATCTATCCTCAAATCTCCCAATGATACACTCATCGCCACTGTAACTGACCTCTTCCTCTCTTTCCTTCTACCTTTCCCAACATTAAAGCCTTTTCCAGAGAGCTGGATCTTTGCATAGTGTGTCCAAATAGGATAATTTGTCTGGTCATCTGGTCATTTATGCCACAAATGAGAATTCTGGGTTGATTTGTTTGATGACCCATTAGATTGTTTGCTTGGTTGTACACTGTATACACCAAGTTCAAATGCATCAATACTTTTCCTGCTTCTTCGAAGGCCAACTGTGACTTATGTCATTCTGGTTTTCGTAATTGCAAGCACAATGCAGCATTTGAGTGTCTTTATTTTTTTTATATTTTATTTTATGAATTAGATTTTTATCCCGTCTTTATTACTTTAGAAGTAACTCAAGGCAGAAAAAATATACATTTCTTCAGTCTCCTATTTTCCTCACAACAACAACCTTGCGAAGTGTGTTGGGATGAGAGACTGACTGGACCTGCCAGTATTCATTGCTAAGGCCAGTATCACCAGACCAAACTGGCTGTCAGCCTCTGCATTTCTTCTTCATCTCCTGCTTGCATCAGCTTCCATGAGAAATGGGAGGAGGAGAGGAGGAAGCTGGGGGAGAATTGGGAGAGGGAAGTGCATTCAAGGGTGGGGTGGGGTGTTAGCATCACCATCCTCTGCCTGGTACAGCTATGCAGAGCAGACCTGCTTATCAACAACTCAAGGTCAACAGCTATTGCATTCCAGATGTGTGGCACTTAACGGCAACGCACGCACCTGACACCTATGGACAGAGGGGAGTGGGTGGATGCCGGGGGGAGAAATTGGGAGGGTTTGGGGACACTTTGTATATGCTGTCTGTGCGCCTTTTCCTTCAGACTTTGCTTCACTTTTGCTGCTGTCATTTCTTGATGAACTTGTGTATAGAGAAACCCATTGCAAAAGAAAACCCACGAGTTCAGTCAAATGTCTCGAATTCGCGAGAAGTTTTCTTTTACAATGGGCTTCTCTGAACACAACGCCGAGAAACATGACGGAGCTACAAGTGTCAGGTAGGATGTGTGTCTCACAGTGGGGCGCAATTTGGACCTGGCAATTCAGGCGTGGCAGGGTGGGTTGCGAGACACATGTCCTACCCAGGACTTGTAGCTACGTCGTGTTCATCAGTGTTGTGTCCCCTGATCCTCCCCTGCCTCCAGCTCTCGGGTGAAACAGGAAGGGGAAGACACTAATGGGCTACCTCAGGAAGCCGAGCTGACAGCCAAAATCCTAGCCAGGCTCAGTGGCAGAAGCAGCCAAGCACGCTCTTCCTTGCCTCTTCCAAATGTACCCCGCTCTCTCTCTCTTGGCAGGAAGAGTGCATCACAGCAGCAGGAGAAGGAACCGTTTGGCTGCACGCTGAATGCAATAAATCTTTTCCCCCTTTTGCTCCAAGGGGCTGCATAGGTGCGATGAGTCTCATGATGACTCATTTCTGGTGGACTTTGGAAGAGAGTAAGATTTCTTGTGTGTAGCATGCAACCAAAAGGTTCCTGCCAAGAGAAGGGGGAAGAAAAGAGGAAAGACAGGTGCTTTGCCGCAGGCAGCCCATAAGAATTTCTTCTCCCTCCCACTTTGCTTGAGAGCCGGAGTTGGGGCAGAGAGAGAGAGAGAGAGAGAGAAAGAAAGAGAGGCACACACCTCTGGCAGTGTTTTGAAACGCGCTCCTGCCTGTGAGGAGGTGGCGAGGCAGGGATCAATGCACGCTTTATCTTCCTCACAGGCAAGAGTGCGTTTCAAGTTGATGTAGGCAGAGTCCAGAGGAGCCAAGCTATTCTTGCGGGTTGTGCGCGCATCTGCTTCTCACTTGCTCTCGCTCTTGGTCTCCAGGCCAAAAGAGTGCCCACCGCAAAAAAATCATATCCCGTCATGTCCCCCCGCTTTCCCTGGAAAGTAGTTGGGGGTGGGTGGTTATTTTTGGAGGGAGGGGCTTATTTCAGCTCATGTGCTGAAAAGGCTAATTGGCCTTATTATGGGGACATGTCTTGTTTTCAGGGAAACACAGTGGAAGATGTAACATTTTATTTACTGTCACTTTAAAACATCTGTACCATATACTGTATATATTTCTTTCTGGAGATTTTTCTTTTAGACAAGACCATGGAAATAATAAAATATGAACAAAGAAATAGTACACTTTGGACAGGAGTAATGAGCAAACTAGTTAAGGAAATGACAAATAGCTTGTGAGCTTTAATCCCTTCAAGTATTTTGACCAATTACAAAAGCAGACCAGCTGGCAGGAAACTAGACAAGCTTTGAAACACAGAGCAACATATTTGTTGTATTGAGCAACTTGTTGAAATGTACACAGAAGCAATGGATTTGATTTTTTTTGAGCAAAGTAGCCAAATAACACTGGCTGTTAGCTGTCTAGATAAGTCTATTTGAAGAAAATATTAAGCACGGTTTCTTTAGGGCAAATAGCATGCCTCACTCCAAATTCATTTGCGATGACAGGTTAAGGCATAGAATAATAGCAATTTAAAAAAACATCCTGCTTTTTAAATTTTATATTGGATTTTGAATATCTTGTTAACCTTGTAGGTCAGTCTTACATTTATACGAAGAATAGATAGAGATTTGAAACAATGAATATATCAACATATACACGTATATTTGTTGGCTACTACAGTATGTTGAAACAAACAGGCACATTTTATACTGTTATTTCATATATTCCACTTTAATACATTATTAAAATTAGTTTTTAATATGATTACAAATTCAGAAATAATATACAAATATAACCTATGTTAATAATTCTGAATGTTTCTTTCCAGCAGGAGAGAGCCTGCTTTAAGTCATCACATTTTCTTAGCTGAAACTAGAATTAGCTTTATATTACTTGAAGAATTTTATTAGCTACAAAAATATGGGACTGATCCAGACTTAAAATCAGTGGATCTTGTGCATGGCTAATCCAAATCCTTTGATTTCAGTTACTCTATTTTAATTTTGACTGGATCTGGATCTTAACTTATTCCTTTTTATGCTTTGTTCATACTACTCATTTTTGTGCTTGTAGATATTACGCTACAGAGTCAATATCACAAATAGAAATATTGGTGGTGCTAATCTGATTGTTGAAGAGCTGTATGGTAACCAAAATGCTTTTGTAAAGACTAAGCTTAGTATTACAGTGGTACCTCTACCTAAGAAAGCCTCTACTTAGGAACTTTTCTAGATAAGAACCAGGTGTTCAAGATTTTTTTGCCTCTTCTTAAGAACCATTTTCTACTTAAGAACCCGAGCCCGGAAAAATTTCCCAGGAAATTTGAGAGCGGCACGAAGGCCTGGCCAGTTTCCTGCCATTCCCCCTTTAATCCCGGCCATCTCGGGCTTTTCTGGGCTGCCAGAGGAGCCTTTCAGTGGCGCTTAAGGAAGCTTTGGCAGTCCAGAGCAAATGAAGTATTTTCCTTTCTCTGGGCACTTGGAGAGGGAATAAACCACTTTGCTGTGGTAACTCCCTCGCACTGCCTCCCATACACCCGGCGCGAGGTTGCCTCCCGGAGCATCTGGGTGAGAAAAGGCAAAAGGGGGCGCTTCACCCTGGCTGGATCAACTCGGCTTCAGCCAAATCGAGGAGTCACCACAGTGTAGGAAAGGTGCCGACTACAAAGCGAGTGAGCAAGATGAGAGGGGAGCCCTTCAGCATGGGAAGGAAAAGGCAGCAGGTAGCAGCAGCAGCAGCCGCCTTTTGGTCAAAGGAGCGGGAGGTTCCCCCTCTCGCCCACCTGGGTTTCTCTCTCTGGCGCAGTGCATGGGAGGCACGTGCTCCTCCTTGCCACCTCAGAGTCCCTCTTTTTTTTTTAAGCCTTAAAGTTTTGGATTTTTTAAAATTCCCCTCCCCTCCCCTTCTTCCTTCAGCAGTGACTATCCTCCTCCTCTTCTTCCTCCTCTTCCCACCCAAATTACGAGCTTTTATTTCTTTCCTAATGGGTTTGCACGCATTATTTGCTTTTACATTTATTCCTATGGGAAAAATTGCTTCTACTTACAAATGTTTCTACTTAAGAACCTGGTCACAGAGCAAATTAAGTTCTTAAGTAAAGGTATCACTGTATTTCCAAATTAACTATCAGTCATTGCAAATGAGCAAAGACATAATAGCTAAATTTATAATTCAATGGATATTTCAGCTGAATCAAAGGAAAGCTATTTTTCAATAACATTGAGTGTCTAAGAAAAAAAGCGCTTGCTAAGAAAATCTTCTCAAGACTTCACAATTTTCTTTATTCAACAGAAGCAGAAGCTCGATGTATGGTAAGGTATTTGAACCCATCCAAGAGTATTTATTAAAATGATTGAGCAAATTTATCACATTTCATATTATTTTTACAATAATGTATTTTGTGGCAATGTAGCTATGAATTACCATTGGATTATAGTATGCAATATTTGCTTCAGTTTACAGGCATCATAATGACTTTTTTTTAAGATCCTCCCTCTCAATATCTTCCAGTTTGGGATATTTACCAAAGACAGTCAAATATTTTTTGCACCCTTTACCGATAAAATTGTCTTAAGAAATATTCTCTCAATTTGACAATGACATTAAAAATAGGAAAGGAAAACATCATATAAGGAAATTCTTTTATATGGTTATGCATATGATAGTCTTACCAGCGGTGGGTAAGGACTGTTTCTTAGAACTGGTAGCGCCTGAGATGCTTCTGCGCATGTGCAGAAGCGTTGTGTGTGTGTGTGTATGTGTGCCTGCATGCACAAACCGGTAGCAAAATTATTTACAACCTACCACTGAGTCTTACCTTAAGCAAAATACCTATTTCTATATTGTCTGCAATTATTGGAAACCTGGTCACTTGACAAGAGAAGAAGCAACAGCACTAATGCTATAATGCTTTTCAATTAGTGCTAATTTCGTGCTAGTACAAAGCTGATTTTATTTTCTTGATTTCTTTTCCTGGCTTATCTAAATGAAAACTCAGATTCATTGTTATCATTTTAAATAATTTATAATCTTCTATTTTGGTAAGAAATATTACATTGGATGAGACATTCCTATCTTTCAGTTTCCCATTCTAACACATGCATTGAAAAAAAATCTGAGCTGAGTTTGCTAGTTTTCTATTAAATATGGAATCAGTTGCTTCATTTTTAATGCAACGATTTAAAATAGAAGCGGAGAAAAAAGGAGGAAAAAGTGATCAAATAAATTTAACAATTAACTCATGTTTAAATCTATCTAGTCCAGCTAATTGGGTCTTGTCTTCTGAGCTGTGGCAAACTGAAAATCTAGCTACAAAAGTATTACAGTACTGCCTAGTCTAATTTATAAACATACTATAGGTTAAACAAAAATATAGGCTTCTATTTTTATAATCAGGCTTTTTGTCCAGCTCATAGATCTCTAGTCCCAGCTACAGTACAGTAACCCTCCAGAGGCTACAGGTGAATCTTTTAAAATTATTTTGCTAGAACTCTGGTAGAGAATTGAAAATTGGATATTGCTAACAAAGCTTTTAAATGACTTCAAGCCAGTTTTCTTCACCGGTAGCTAAACTCAAGCTGCCATTTGTGCAGAGCTGTCAAACTATAGGGAAGCCCTTGGCTGCCAGTCACAATCAGTGCGCGGCTTGTAATACTGGTTTACAAGCATTAGTTTGCAGGAAAGACCAGGTGGCAATTATACTATACATAAGAAGGAGCGTGTCCAAATAGCCCTAGTAATAATTTGGTTTCAGCAGCACTAGCCCAGTCTTATGCCTGGAAGCATTAACTATGATTTGCTCTTCATTTCACACATCTGCCAAAAAGCAATTAGTGAAAGCAGTGGAAGAAAGGGTGCTAGGAATCATCTCACTTTTAAATTATCCTGTAATCTCCAGGTAGCCTGCCGTCTCTCTAGTAATAGTTGAAGCCCTTTCTGGTCGCTTTTTGGTTACCAGCAACTTGTACAATGCTGCCCTGTATTTCTTTGAGACAAGATTGTAAAGGATTGGGTTGATCGTAGCACTCAAGTAGAAAAGCTGCAATGCAAAAACATTGAAATACTGAGTGAAGAGCATCATCCTGGTGGTCTTTGGGTGGATGTACATGATCCGGCCAACATGGAAGGGCAACCAGCAAATGAGGAATGCCAGAACCAGGATAACTGTAGGAGGGGAGAAAAGAAGGAAATAAGATGACCTGTTGACCTGGTACATCTACGCCTAAGGCATGATTAGGAGCTTTTGGAGTGGATTGATACTCACACTTGCTTTGAAATATGCATAGGGTAAGTCAGAAAGCAACAGCTCTTCATCTGAATAGGAATTATTTGAGGAATTCAGCAATAAGTGCCTTGATAAAATTAATATACCATTGACTCTTTATTCTTCAATCTCATGTAATACTGCTATGCTGCAAGCTGTACTGCCTGCCATTCATAGTTCCCTCTAAGCTGAGCAGTGAGCAATCGCTCACTTAAAAATCATCATCAACTCAGAGTTTTCCAAACCTGCCCAGAAGCCGAGAGGGAAAGAGTGAGAGGGAAGGAGAGAGAGAGGAAGAGAGGAAGAGAGAGAAACAGATAGAAAAAAGAGAGGAAGGAAAAGAGAAAAAATAAAGAATGGGAGTAAGGAAGAGAGAAAGAAAATCAAAATCTAGTTTGAAACTAGCTCAACTATTTAAGCGGCATTTTGATATTGATAGAGTTGCCCTATTATGAGCTCACTGTTATAGACACACAGTACAGTATTTTATTTTGAAATTCTCTGGGTGGGTTTTTTATTTGTTTGTTTGTTTGTTTGTTTGTTTATTATTTCTGTGCCACCCAGTCCCGAAGGGACTGCCGCTCAGACACTATACTTTTCCGCCCCCCCCCCCAAAAAAAATTAGAGGGAACACTGCTGCCATTAGGTTTGCATAGGGTGATTCAAGATGCTAGTTGTTTCCTATACAACATTTCATAGTTTAGGACCAGAGTACTTGTGGGAGCACCTTTCTCCCATGGTTTCTACTCAGCTACCAGATTTAGGAGAGAGAGCGCATGTTTTGGGTCTCTTCTATCAAACAATGTTCTCTTTTGCACCTCAGAGTTGTTATCTTTCAGTGGCAATGTCCATTCTGAACAGCATCTCCCTGAAAATTTGGATAACCCCAATCCTGTTAGCCTTTCAATGCCAGGGCATTGAAAACCTGGCTGTTTCCCCAAGCATTTAAGTCAGAAGGTTAGATCGGTTCTGTTCTTATCAATGTGCTTTTTCTGTATAGCGGGGTTATTGTTTTTGTTAAATCAGTGCTCGGAGACTGATTCAATTCAACAGGTTTTCTTTATTCATCTTAGTCATAGGAAACGCTCTCCACAACAATCAACTCCCAACAAGGGCAACGACTAATCCGTTGCCCTATACATTTCTTTTAGGCGGGAACATTTTCAGACAGCAGTTTATTTTTGGCGGTTCTTTTAAGTCAAACCGCGTTTTAACCAATCAGCGTTTTTTCCATTTATTTCTTTCAAGACATAACAGTTTTTATCTTAGGTTGCCAGGGATTATATAGTGTGTGTGTGCGAGGGGGTAAATTAATCCTTGCATGTTGCCAGAATCACTTGGGTGGGATGGGTGGTCATATAAAGCAAGCAAGCAAACAAACAAACAAACAAATAAGGGGCTTAAAGTTGCTAGCTATTTTGTATTGACTTCTGGCTATATAAGCAATTGGACATACCTGTAAATCACACATTAAGATAGAGCTACAGAGAGGGAGGAGGAAAATCCTTTAGACAGAAATATAACCATGAAGCTTACAGAACCCAGAGAATGACTGAGAGATTGAATCCAGAACTGTCTAAAGAAGAGTGATACTGAAGAACAATGAGAATGATTTTGGCCATAGGCCGTAGATCAAGATGCTGTTTATGAGACTAAAAGTATCACCTGCATGTTTGCTTGGTCTCGATGCTCAAGTTCCATATATGTAAATACTGTAGTGACAAAGGTATGAGTTCTCTCTCGTTCAATGGAATTGGGTCTGGGACCTCCTGTAATTTGAAAACTGAAATATTCCCATGAACCCCAAGCTTTCTGTGTCCCAAGATTCTGAGGAAGTGTTACATCCCCACAGAAGTCTGCATTTGGGGTATGAGCAACAAAGTTTTCTTCAGGATAGGAGTTCATCTTTATCCCTGGGCTATGCTCCCTCAGCTATGCAACCTTGATTACTTGTTTACATTCATTAGATGCAAGAAGGATTAGCTAGACATTCTGTAAGATAACCCTGGATAATACTTTGAACTAGTTCATCTTCACTCAGTACTTTTGAACTCTACAGAGCATTTCCATAGTTGTTTATTATATATCAGGATTTTGGGGTTTCCATAAGTTCTGGAGCTCTAATAAGTGGTATAGTAAATTGGGAAGGTTTTAGATTGTCACCCTCTGCTACAGAATCCCTAACAATGGAAATCTGCTATGAATCCAAATAATAGAATAGAGTAGAGTAGAATAGAACTTTATTAGAGTAGTAGATCCTTGGAACAAACTTCCAGCAGACGTGGTAGATAAATCCACAGTAACTGAATTTAAACATGCCTGGGATAAACATATATCCATCCTAAGATAAAATACAGAAAATAGAATAAGGGCAGACTAGATGGACCAGGAGGTCTTTTTCTGCCGTCAGACTTCTATGTTTCTATTGGAAAAGTGTGATTGGACATACAAGGAACTTGTCTTGGTGCAAATTCCTATTTCTGAATAATGGGTCTGCGGGAGTTTCTTTGATAAGGGTAAGGGATGGACAGAACACTGGAGTACTAGTATAATGTTTCCCTCCCCCCATTTTAAGATATCCTCCACTTACTTACCCAACATGCGCACTGTTTGCTGATGGTTCCGGTATGAAGCTACACCAAGATGTACTTTGCCAACACGCAGAAGTTCTCTAGCAATCAAGCCATGGAGGGTGTAGAGACAGAAGAAGGGGAGGATGAAGTAGCTGGTGGTGACCCAGAGCATTGTCTCCAACAGCCCTGTCTCTCTGGCGTACAAAGTAGGGCCACATTCATGGCTGAAATCACCATCAATGGAAATGTTACCAGTCTGTTGGACTCCCATAAGGAATAGGTAAGGTGCAGCAGAAAGCAGTGCCACAGCCCAGAGCACTACGAGAATAACTTTTACCCGCTGTTGGGTCACCAGGACTTTAGCCCAGAGTGGGAAGCAAATGGCCAGATAGCGCTCAGCTGTCAGGGCTGTCAGATGCAGGATGGAACAGTAGGCACACGCCTCGCTTGACCAGTGCCATACACGGCAGAGCACAGGACCCAGGACCCATGTCTGGGAGTGCCACAAACGGTACAGATCCATGGGTAGACCCAGGAGGAGCACCAACAGGTCAGAGACAGCCAAACTGCCCAGATATAAACTGGTAGTGTTGTGTAGCTCTTGGGAGCAGCTTGTAACGATCACTGTCAAGACATTGCCACTTACACCCAGCACCAGCAAGACCAAGCAAACAGCTGTCACTGGGATGAGAATGCACATGGGCAGCAGTGGGCAGAGGTACTTGTTGCAGGGTGGAAGGGCCCAGATTTCAGTGTCCTGTTCTTGACACACAGCTAGACTGCTGCTGTTGGTCAAACCCATGTTGCAGGCAGCACTGCAACTGGTCCTCGTGCTGCTATTACAGAATATTTGGAGCACCTCTTGTCGCAAGATGTGAATTCCCTTCTAAGGCATCAGAAAGAGGTTCCTGCTTTCCTTGATCTGATGTGTGCGCCTGTAGTTCTTTCCTGTTCTGCTCTTTCTTTCTTTCCTCTCTTGGTCTGACTTTGTACTGCAGCTCTCAGCAAAATCCTTGGAGTTGCTGCCCCTTTGCCTGTGCAGTGAAATGAAGTGCCAATGTTCCAATCCCAGTCTGACAGATATCCATGGTTACTAAAAGATAACTCCTCCCAAATAGACAACAAATAAGAAATCAATGGGTTTTTTTTAATTTGCTCCAAATTGAGCCTCATTATTTGTATCAGCAACAGAAGCAGCTGTTGAGAAGCAAATAAAGATCTCCCTCTCCTCAATCCAAAGTACAAAATAGCTGCTGAGATGTGAAAGAGAAAAGCCCCCCCCCCCCCAAAAAAAATAGGAGTACAGTATTTAAAGGAGGGATTCTTGAATTCCTGAAAGAGATCAGATTTAATACAGAGTATGCTTGTGACTTCATCAGAGACATGACATCTTATTCTCAACAGACTGGTATGTCTACGGAAATTCTCAGTCATCCATGATTGTCCCAACGGTGCTTTTTTTTTAAAAGGTCACTGGACTTTCTTTGTTTTTGCTTTGCAGAACCAAAGAACCTTCCTGGATGAGAAGCGAAACGTCTTCAAGCAAAAGCAAGGAAAGCCCAGTGGCCTTTTGAAAAAAGCACCTTTGGGACAACTGACTGATACGTATACCTGTGTTTATCAGAAATGAGGAGGAATGAGGAGGAATTGCAAACAGCTTAGCTTGTGTGTAAAAAGCACAATGTGTGTGACTAGAAAATTACAGGGTATTGTTCTGGTTTCTGGTAGAACTTTAACTATTAGAAATAACTCTTACTAAATGCAATATTCCATAAACAAAGAAACTCCATCTTTATTTCTCTTCCCTTCCGTATTCAAAATTCAGTTCATACTAGCACATTCCTCTTCCTCCTGTTATCTTTTGCATTCCTCATACATTCCTCCCAGCCTTCTCCGTTTAACAAGATTTATGTACTCACAGCATGATTCAAAAACAGCAGAAATGACTGTAAAATAACAGAGAATGCATTTGCTTGCTTGGGAGCTGAACAGAAATACCTTTCATTTTAGCCCTACAACATTGAAACTGCACCCTTCTTCCCCACTGACCCCCTGGCGTACCAAATACATCACTCCAGTATTTAACCCATTTCTCCCCTTAATATCTTCTTCCAAACACCTGTTCCTTACGTTTTTGGACCCTTCTGAATTTAGGATTGACCCAGCGAACGTCTGATTCTTCCTCGCTAAATTCTGGACTCATAGCAACATCCTGTGGCTGGCCTCCCACCTGTTTTACTACCTGTAACCCCAGGCCCACCACTAATTCATAAACATTATCTGTATCCGAGTCCTCAAGTTCTTCATCATCCTCCAACTGACCAGGAGTATGTACAACAGGTATGAAAGATAAACACTAAAAAAAAAAAGTCATGAGAGATGCAACATACTGTACAAAGCATTCCAGATTGCTATCTGTAACCTTGTTATATAAAAGCCTGAACAAGAAAGAGGTAGTTTGCTTACTTCTTGAAAATACAAGGGCAACGTATTTCAACGAAATGTGTGCCAAAGAAGCCCAGTTTTAACAGAAGGAAAAATTCCTAAGACAGGTTCCTGGAGTATCTTAATCAAGCATGGACATTTGTTCATAGCTGGATGTCAGATTGGAATTATGGTAAAAAGAAATCATGCTGTACTCTATGCGGGAAGATAATTGGCATTTACACCTTTTTGTCACATGAATTAGGATGATCCCCTCTGCCTGTCCAGGTAAGCCCAGTATGGCCAGATGGTAATGCATGTGGTAGAACGCCCTGAAATCTGTCAGAGCTTAAAAGATTGAGATCCCCTGCTTTCCTTACTGTCTTACACTTACGATTCCCTTTAGACACTGATCCCTTTTTTAATTTTTTTTTAAAAAGTTTAGAATGATTTGCTCAAGAGTTTAAAATGCTAAAAAATAACACTATTATTTTTACTAAGCAAAGTTTATATTTTTCTGTAGATCTACTTCAAGCCTATCAGAAAGGATGGGGTTCACAATACTGGAACATTTTGAAATAAGTTGTATTTGGCTTTAATGTAAATAATTTTGGAGGTGCCTATGATGTTCCTAAAAATTAAAATTAGCTTTCCTTTGCAGTTAAATAAAATAATTACAATTGATTTTTTTGTCTGGAAAATATGTACTAATAATACATAACTATCATTGCTTTAAGCATAATTTTGTGCTTGCTTGACAGAAAATATTTCTCTCTAACAAATGGCAAATTGTTTACAAGCATCAGCTGGATCTGAAGAACATAGTTTTGCACTTTTTTGTAATAGTAATAATTTACTTTGCAAGACATTTTGCATAATTTCTTTTTCAAGATTTTATTTCATATGATTCATTATAACTTTCTATGTATGTACTATAACCAAGTATTAATATATATGACTTTTGTACTGTATTTCATAAAAGTTCAGCAAAAGCCTTTTCTTTTCAGAATAAATATGGAAGAGTCAGACCTACTATCCACATTAAAGAAAAAATGAATGAAATCTTCCACAATGTGACTGTGAAAGGTCTGCAAAATGTGTTCACTTTTAAAAAATTGGTGACCAGTTAATGGTGAAAGCTTTAAATGTGAGAACCTCTTATTTCTTTCCTGCACCTCCATGATCCAGCTAAACTCATTAGCATATTCTCTTCATCTAAGACATTGGGGGAAGTGGTGACAGGTGGATTCATTCAGAATTCTTAGAGCACATTTAGGAAGTTCCCACCAAATGGCTTAAGACACTTTTTATTTTTACAGTCCAGATGAGAAAAAGAAAGAGGTAGGAAACCTCCACAAAAACATACATTATTATCTTCCTTAGCAAAATTGTTCTTGCAATGTGCATTCTGGTCATGAAATACTGACTTTTAAATTAGTTCATACTTGGAAAATGGAGGGAAATTAATCATAAAAACTAACATACATAGTCCACCTATTTAAACAGCCCTCCAAATCATAAAAAGCTTGTTCAAGTAAGAAAGGTGATATTTGAGATTGTTCTTCCTTGTTCATAGGAGGTTTACATGTTGAGAAGTCAGCAGTGACCGTCATAGTGTTATTGATCACAAAATCCCCATTTCTCAAAAGACAAATGTCAGAGTTCTAGCCCCACTTCAAGTGCCTTTGCCCTTCTAACTTACCTTTTTGCCCATTACCTGTTCAGGTAAGTATCTTTCTAAACAAATTACTGAGCAGACATCATGAATTGTTTTTATTTTCTAAGAAGGCTTCTAACATTTTCAATTACACATGATAAAAATCTCTTGTCGCTTACTTATAATTTTCTTTTCGCTGCAACCTTGTGTCTTTCTTGCATTTCTCCCCATATTACTTCCTACTGAGTGAGCATCAGGTCAGATATCAGAGTGTGGCATAGAAATCGCATCCTATCTAATCAAGATTATACAGTAATTCTTAGAGATTCGGACTAATGAGACAGAACATAGTGAATGAAATCACCCTGTGGAGATTCCCAAAGGGTCCTCTTGCCAGTAGACATTAGCCATACTTCTGAAGTGTGTAAAGATCCAGCAAATCAGCTTAGAAGATTAGCTAAAAGAGCGAATTTGATCTAGCGGTTAAGGCGCCAAGCTAGAAACCAGGAGACTATGAGTTTTAGTTCCACCTTAGCCATGAAAGCTAATTGGATGACCTTGAACCAGTCACTGTCTTCCAACCCACCTCACAGGGTAATTGTTGTAGGGAAAATAAGAGAAAGGAGTATTAGATATGTTTGCCGCCTTGAGTTGTTTATAAAAAAATTAATGTAGGAAATAGATAATAGTAAATAAAACATAAAATGATAGAAAAACTTAAGGGGGAAAAACAGTCCTTCAAATTTCCTTCCTGCTTTCAGTTGTTTTTTAGTTTGCCCTTTGCACTTTGGAGAGGTTGCAAAACAGATTTTGCAGATTGTTTCTCAGTAGCAAAAAGATATTATTGCTAATATTGGGGACCCAAAAAATCCCCCTGCAATTTAAGCTCCACACTCAACCCTCAAACTATGGTAATTTTTAAAGCTTTCTGCAAGACTCTGTAGGCTGTCTTGAGTCCAAGTTTGCTTGAGCTTTGCTGGCTGATGCAATCTTCCCAGGTGCTATGTGGTGAGATGGGTAGAGAGCTAATCCTATCATGTCCTAAGGGCAGGGGTGGGCTACTGCCCAGATGAGGGGAGCCGCAGTGGGGTAGCGAAAATGGAACTCCACCCCAGAGCACCCAATATGCACTGAAAGGTGTTGAAAGAAAATGCAGGGCGTCATGCATAAGCCACGCCCAAAGTGTGGTAATAAATTTTGGTAGCCCTTCACTGCCTAAGGGTGAAGGTCTTAATCCCATCACCCTGGAGCTGAAGGGGGGGGCAGTTAGCTCCAGGAAGCTACTTTGTCTTTAGAACATGTTTCTCCTTTTCTCATCTAGGAAAACATATTATTCCTTTTCAATATTTCCTAGAATATTTCATTTTTCTAGAAGAGGAGTAGGTGCTAACTTCCTTCAAAAGTTTACTCAAGAAGACATTCTGAGAAGAAAGAAAGAATGACTCAAAATGATAAATAAGGAATGGGGATCATCTTAAAGGTAAGGAAAAAGAACCATCAAGGTTTAATCAGCATGCCTTAGAACAGGGGTAACATACTGGCGGCCCATGGATGCATCACGCGCAGGCAACACCCATCCCAACTCCACAAAAGGGAAAAATGTCACAAAACATCATGTGGTAGCAACATGATGCAGTGCCTTAGAAGAACTTGCAACTTTGTCAAATATCAAGAGAGTAACTTTTAGAATTAGGCATTGAGTCATTTATTTGCTTCTGTGGTTTATGTATTTGTATATTTTATTTGTGTGGTTTCTTGTGCCAATTCCACAGATGACAGTCAGAAAGAAGTGTCTTATGTCTCTGTGTCTTTTCAAATATCTTTCAGAGGAATCTTTGCCATCCCTTGAAAAACCAGGAAGTAGTGCTCCAAGCCATGTTTTGCAAGATTCCCCACACTTTTTCTGGCAATTTACAAATGGTCTAAGAAATCCAAAAGAAGAGGGGAAGAGTGGGAGAAGCAAATTATGATGTTCACAATTTGGATAATCCAGTTGTTCCTTTAGCCAAATATTTATATACACATTTTTATTCTAGTTTTGGTACTCATAGATATTTTTAGTATATAATGTAATTTTGAAAGTCTATATTTTATAAAAGTTCAATTAATGTTTCAGGGGCCCTAGTGCTTAGAGGCAATAATTTCCTTACAAGACGACCAGTGACATTCGTTTAAATAAGCTGAGCTTCATCTGTTTCCTATCAGTTTTAGGGAACTACTTTTTGTGCCATTCAATCTTCTAGTCAGACTTTCACATGATCAGTGTCACCATTCCCAATCATAATACTCATTGCCAGAGCTATATGACAATGGCCTGTATACCAGACTGCAGCCATTGCAGGAAAAGGCAAGGAAGGTTGACTTGCACTCTCCTTTCATCCAACCAACCAGTAAGGGAGCACAGAATTCAGTCAACTGCTAGTAACCTGTCACTCTTCACTGCCCCTCCCCTTGCATTGTTATCTTAGCTGATGAGAAAGAAAAAGCAGCCATTTTACCTACGAAAAGACTCACATCCAAGAAGATGGACAAAAGCAGAGGGCAGCTTGCAACAGGAAGGTGGTTACTTAAAATTCCCACCAGTTGGGAAGGGATCCAATGTTCAGCCTCTTGAAATTGAAAATAGTTCAGTTCAGGACTTTTGCACTATGAGTTTTTGGCAGTTGAGTCACATTTAAAAAAAAATCAAATAGCTAAACTTGGCTGCTTAGTAGGAAATGTTAGCGTGAGAACTCAGAGGTTGTATTCCCACCAGGGCAGAGATTGGATTTGATAGTTATCACTTTCTTCTCTTTCCAGCAGCCAAAACGCCTGTGGCAATTTATGGGCCTCCCACAAATCTCTTTAAGAGATGGGAGACATTCTGAGGAATGATAGTTCTCAGAGTAGAAATAGCCCTACAATAGTTGAGGCATCCAGATGATCACTAGAAGTGGAGAAAACTCTATGTCTGGATGTTTTTCAAACTACATATGATTGCTTTACATTATAGGAACAATACCAAAGCCTCATATGCAAGTGTCTGTCTTTGTGGCCACTGATCTGCATACCCACGCCTCACTCCATCTCTTTGCCTAGTAGGACAAAAGGATACATCAGTCCTGCCTGTCACTAATCATATGTGCTTGCATTAAAAGATCAGCATGCAAATATTGCCTCTCAACACTGAAATTGCTGGGCCAATTTCCATGGACGTGCAGCTAAGTGGCAAACATTTGAGACAACATGCATAAGCCAAGTTTAAACCAGTGTTGGCAAGAACATACAGTATTAGACCTTGCCTTTCTCTTTCAAAAACATTTCATAGCAAGATTAATGAAAATGCATATAGTAATTATATTATTATGGTCCATTAAATATTCAACTGTATATTTAGACTGAATTTGGCATTTTTATCCAATTATCAAGTCTTTCCCAAGGACTTGGGATAGGCAAGTGTTATTATTTGAGAATATCATTGCAGGTAAAGTAAAATTCCAAGTAAAACCACCTTTTGCAATTGACCAATATTAATTTTTTTCAATGCTGGTGGTATTTAAATAGTGTTCCAGATGTTTTGGGATGCCACTCAAAGGCCCTGTCTCTATTGGTACTATCTTTGCTTTCTTTTGCCATCCCCTTTCTATTTCTATTTGCAAGTCTTTGTATTTTGTAATTTTCTCCAGTTCTTTCTCTTCTGTTTTGCTATCTCAACACTGGCAACATCCAGTATCGAGATTTTTTGGACTTTCTTATCAACAATAGTTAAGCTTGGCGCATTATGTGGCAGGTGTGTCTGTTTGAATTCTAAACTCCTAGAACCATTTTAATTTCTTCATTACTTTTCTAATTTGTGGTCCCACAGTTCTTGTTTACAAGCAAATGATATTTCTTGCAGATATCCCAATGCATTGTGGCTACTTTGTCATGCCCTGTGATCGTCTTGAAGTAGCTAACTTAGGTGGCTCACTGTTTCTTTGGTTTCTTTGCAGGGCAACATTTGCTGTCTATTACTGTCTCATCAATTCGGGCTTTGTATGCATTTATTCTTAATGCTTGATCTTGTGCAGTCAGAATTAGCCCCTCTGTCTTTTTTCAACTTTCCTGATCTTTGCCATTGCCAAATCTTGTTGTTATATGGCATGGTGGCATAGTGGTTAGAGTGCAATATTGCAGGCCAGCTCTGCCAGGAGTTCTGACTTGATCCTGACTGGATCAAGGTTGATTCAGCCTTCTATCCTTTCAAAGTCAGTAAAATGAGGACCCAGGCATTGTAAACTGCTCAGAGAGTGCTGTAAAATACTAGAGTATAACATGTCTAAATGCTATAAGTCTAAATGCTATAAGTCTATATGCTATAAGTCTAAATGCTATTGCTATTGCTTGCTAATGTTATTTATGTACTGCACAATACTTTGTCTTCCCCATGTCTTTTCTGTTCTTCATTTGCTCTTTCTTGTAGGCCAGGATGTACTAGCTTCAATGCATCTTCTTCATTGTCCTTCAGATATTATTCCAATGCACTTTACAGTTTTTCAACTATCTGTTATACTTGCAACATTCTATGTCCATTATTTTCCTTGGTAAGTAGTGTCACTGCATCAGGGCTTGAAATCCAACAGGTTCTAGAGAACTGGTAACAGAAATTTTGAGTAGTTTGGAGAACCGGCAAACACCACCTCTGGCTGGCCCCAGAGTGGGGTGGGAATGGAGATTTTGCAATATCCTTCCCCCTGGAGTGGGGAGGGAATGGAGACTTTGCAGTATTCTTCTCCTGCCACGCCCACCAAGCCATATTCACAGAATTGGATTTCACCACTGCACTGTATAGATGAAGCATATGATTCATTGTCCTTATTTTTTTGGTCTTTCTATTCAGGGCTTTTTGTTCTGCTTAAATCCAGCCCATGTATCTAGTGACTGGAATTGCCCAGGCCTTGATAGAATTTCCTCCATTGAGTTTGGATTTTAAGATCTTCTTCACTCTCACTAGTAACCATCTTTTTGATATTGGTATGCTTAATGCTGTAGGATTTAAAGATGCCTAGATATTTTTAGTGATTTCGTTCATCCAGACCCTTGATTTTATTTCCATAGAGCATCTTGTTTCCCTCAATTTTCACTTCCTTCTGTTTTTTATTTGTCTTCTTGTTGTTGTTATTACTATTATTATTTGCAGAAAACATGCCAGTTCTTTGGCTGATGTTATCCGTCATACATATTAAGTTTTTTCCAACAACCTGGGAGTTGTAATTTATTGGCTTAGTACATTTTTGTTTGTTTGTTTGTCAAATGTGTATAGGATAGTAGTAGTTTGTATAAACATAACATAAATAAAAAACAATGATGCACTTATGCACACTCCTTACAGACCTCTTAGAAACAGAGAGAATTCAACAGTAGACATTCTAAGGTTAAAGTTTTTGGGGTTTCTCCCACCTGGAGAAAATCTAATTGAGATGACTGGCCAACATATTCCATTGCAGAGAGCCCATTTGAATCAGCTACTTGGAAGAATTTTCAAGCTGATCCCTAAGATATCAGTATTTCTGCAAATCTCAGACACAGGAGTATTTTATGAACACTGTAATATTTGTCTTTCTAGCAATAAACATTAATCATTTGGAACTAAAGGGAAATGATAGAATAATCTCATGAATGTTGTTTCCTAGATATATTTGTGTTGATTAGGTGAGATGACGCATCTCCAATACCTAGCATGATATTAATGTAGTTTTAGTATAATTAGAGTCCTAATAGTATTACAGATGAGAAAACAATATTACAAGCATCCTGTGGAGAGGAAACTCTAATCAAATAGTACATATTAATTAAATGATACATTATATAAATGAAGCCATAAAAGTCTCCTTGACTTTGCCTCATAAATGTTTGTCCAAACACCTTCTAATAATAACTAAACTGATAAAAGGTACTTCATAGAGAAGGGTGATTCAAATGATAGCAAAATCTTGCAATCTAGATACTGTATTTCACAGAGGAAAGGAATTGGGGCTGTCCACAAGAGGCTTAAAAAGTCAAATTTTCTTTCATTTATCAATTTAGCCAACAAGTTTACATTTCTCTTTAATTTCCCATCCACTTTCTAACCTGATCCTATTCAGCCTTATTGAACCAATATTTATCAAACAGGTGCTATTTTTATTCAGAGCAATGAAAGTGCCAAAAAACCCAGCATTCAACTCTTGACTTTCAAGAGCACTTCAGTAGGCAAATTGGCTAGAAAAAAGGCAGATAGTTAGGAAAAAAAATGAAAGAGCCATGTCCATATAAAATAACATTTTTGAAGGAATTGTTGTGAGATTTTGACATTCAAATTGGGTCTTTGAGGTATCCCAAAGATTGTTGGAACGATGCTGTGTCAGTGAAAGCATGCTTCTTGGATCTCAATCAATATCTTTGTTTAATTTAAGAGATCTTGAATGCAAATTGCATAGGTTCTAGCCTTGGAAGCAAACAAGAGCAAATAAATATTATAGTTTTAATATCAGGAAAGCCAAATCATGATATGGATGAATTTAACTAATTAGCTTAATTTTGACTAAGTGAGCTAAAGATCTGATGAAAGTCTGATCTATTAAAAAAAATAACCTTCAAAGGACTCTCAGACAGTGGCTTGATGTAGTAAAGGGGATCTCTTAAAAATAAAGAGGAAAATAATCTTCTATTTAGTCCCTATTTTATTAAATCTGCATCTTTGTTTCCTAAGGAAAAAGGTTGAGTTATATGACTATACAGAAACAGAAGCCCAAAGGATGATACAGTACATACTCCATTCATAGAAATAGTTCATATATTATTTTCTTGTTTCAATGAAACATTCTTAAGTAGTTTATAATAAACCACAATAAAATGTAATAATAGCTTGCTAAAGTATTTTTAAAAGTAAAGGTCCATGTTTCCTTTACTGGAGTTTTGCTGACAAAGATGAATGATGCTGTTTCGGGATTTTGATTCTTAGTTAAGAGGTGAACAGCAAACAGAATTTATGTTATATTTACAGATGGTGAGAAGCTGTTAAAATTGTTTTCACCTGCTGAGATGAAAGGGAAAGCTATTTCTATTTTTCCTTTCTTTTTTGTCTTCTACATTTTTTCTTTTTGATATTTTTTGCAGCTTGTATTAGCTTTTATCCCCTTCATTTGTAATTCTTAATAAAATTATTTGGAAAAAAAGTAAAATTCCATGATTGTATGTATACATTATTATTTTTATTATTAGTACTTCTAAACCACTTCTATCATAGGTTTCTAGGCATCTTATAGAATAACACAGAATACAACAATAATAATTTTATCAATATATCTCGCACATATCATAAAACCATAGCATGATATCAAGCAGCTACCTCTGTATTATACTGATCATCTTTGTAAACTATATTGCATTACAGCATCTTCAAATAGTAGAAAAAGTTTACAGTATCCAGTCATTAGAGACAGATAGATAGATAGCAGTGATTTGTCAGAATTAACAACAATTTATTAACTTAATATACACCAACTAACAAAAATTGCTTGTGCAAGCCCATGTATTTTCAAGTGGCAGCTTATATGCTTAAAACCATAAATCCAAGCTCACCTCAATGGAAGATAATTCCATCTTCTGCTCCGCTTCCAAATGAGCTTTAGTAAGTGCACGCTGACATTTGCGAACCGGTAGGAAAGGTAAGTGAAAACCATCCCTGCTTTGAGGTCTTCCAGTCCAATCCCTTGCTCAAGCAGGAAACTCTATACTATTTTATACAGGTGGCTGTCTACTTTTTAATACCTCTTTTCTAAAAGCATATGACAGGTGGAAGGGGGGATATTTTTATTTTCCATCATACTTTAATTTTTACAATGAATCGTAATTGTTGGTCATTCAATAAGAGTAATCATATTCTAAAGCTTTTCTCATTCATTTTTGGGTGTTATGTTCTTTTTGCACCAACTCAGAAAGCTCAAGCTGCCCAAGGAGCTGCTGATACAGTTCTACAAAGGAATTATTGAGTCTGTCATCTGCACCTCTATAACTGTCTGGTTCGGTTCTGTAACCCAACAAGACAGACACAGACTTCAGAGGATCATCAGAACTGCAAAACAACAACAAACAATTGTTACCAACCTGCATGAGTCAAAAAGAGGGATGTGGATATATTTACTGACCCCTCACAACCTGGACATAAATTGTTTCAGCGCCTACCCTCCAAACGATGCTAGAGAGCACTGCGCCCCAAGACAACTGGACACAAGAACAATTTTTTCCCATCTGCTAAACGAATAATTCCCTCACCACTGTCAAACTATTCACTAAGGCTGCATTACTATTACTATTAATCTTCTCATCATTCCTGTTACCCATCTCCTCCAAATTATGACTGATGACTGTAACGTGTTGCTTGTATCCTTATTATTTATATTGATATTGGTTGTTTCCTTATTGCTTATTTGTACCTTATGATAATCATTAAGTGTTGTACCTCATGGATTCTTGACAAATGTATCTGGTAGGCGGTTTTTTGTATACTGAGAGCATATGCACCAAAGACAAATTCCTTGTGTCCAATCACACTTGGCCAATAAAGAATTATATTCTATTCTATTATCAGTTAGGGGTAACTAATGTAAATAGTGCAGTCCCTGGTGAAGATTTTAGGATGCTAAAAGAAATGATGGTGGTGATGGCCATGGTAATGACAATGACACAAAATACTGAAGACTATTATGTGCAAGCTCAAATTGGTCCATCCATTCCAATCCATTGACTCATGATGCGGGTGCCCCAAAGTGACATATAATAAGCAGAGGAGTGTTTTCATCTTAGCACTAAGAACTTCATGGGTGATTTTAAATCTTCCTTCTGGAAGAATGTTAGTATCATAAAACACCTCATAATCATTCTCAATAACAGTTATTGCTAAAGCATCCATGAAAGCTGTTTCCAAAGTGCTGTTCTCTGGCATGTTGGAAATCGGATGAACCTCAAGTGCCATCTTGTGGCATTGTACAGCCACACAATTCATAGCATATGTTGGTTGTTTCTGGAATAACCTCTCAGCAATTCTAGCCAAGCTATGTTTTTATCAGAAAGACTATGAACACGGTCTCAATCATATTGGCAATTTCTGATCTGGGCAGGTAGATGTTTCTATCTATAGTGGATATACTGTAAAGTAGGAACATAATGGCAAAATCATGTTTTAACATTCTTGATCTAGATCATTTAACGTTTTTAACATTTTTAAAACCAACAAATTTTAATTCTGTTAACCTAAGCCAGGTATTAAGACATAATATACAATATACAAACCATAATTTACATTTACCCAAAGTGCTTCAAAGGATATGAACCTCAATCTCAAGAGTATCCTAATAGAGTTACAACGTCTATAGGGCATCCTCAGACCAACTATATGTCAATCTACTATACCTATATAATTTATGGACTCATAATTCTGTTTAATGCTAAGGATTTTTTAAATATTAGGATAGCAACCCCCCTTATGTTAAATTCCCTTATTATTAAAAAAATATCTTGGACTTTCTTAGGAAGTTATCATATTATCCCTTTTTATTTAACCCTGTGACTATATTTTTGCATTATTTTAACCAGATGTTTCGAAAGATACATGGGGAACATAGTGGGGCAGGTTGGAGAAGGTTCCTATTAGAGTATGCACTGAAAATATTTTATTTTATACCTCAAACTTTAGAGTTTAGCCAATAAAAATGCTAAAATGCAGAATTTTGATCTAATGTCAAGCATGGAGAAAAATATCCCTGTTGGAAACAAGAAATAATCAGCAGACTGCCGTTTGTTAATAATAAAGACTGTCAGATGTACCCAAACTATTTTAAAGTGCCATGCTGTGAATCTAGAATTAAATAATAGCACACTGTAAACCCTGTAATCTGAAGTCCTTCAGATAAGAAGTGGGGAAAAAATGTTCAAAGAATAGCTTTGAAATTCCACAGAAAGAATTTCAGCAACACCTCGGCAAAGGTTTTATTGGTTATTAGTATAGTGATACCTCGTCTTACAAACGCCTCTTCATACAAACTTTTCGAGATACAAACCCGGGGTTTAAGATTTTTTTGCCTCTTCTTACAAACTATTTTCACCTTACAAACCCACTGCCGCCACTGGGATGCCCTGTCTCCAGACTTCCATTGCCAGCAAAGCACCTGTTTTTGCACTGCTGGGATTCCCCTGAGGCTCCCCTCCATGGGAAACCCCACCTCCGGACTTCCGTGTTTTTGTGATGCTGCAGGGGAATCCCAGCAGCGCAAAAATGGGCGCTTCACTGGCAACAGAAATCCGGAGGTGAGGTTTCCCAGCGAGGGGAGCCTCAGGGGAATCCCAGCAGCGCAAAAACGGGCGCTTCGGCTGGCAAAAGGGGTGAAATTTGGGCTTGCACGCATTAATCACTTTTCCATTGATTCCTATGGGAAACATTGTTTCGTCTTACAAACTTTTCACCTTAAGAACCTCGTCCTGGAACCAATTAAGTTTGTAAGACAAGATATCACTGTACTTGAAACAACTAGGAGCCAAATCCAAATAAAAGCTATATTTTTGTCTTTTCTGATTTTTCAAAAATCCTACAGTTGAGGGTAGTGAACAAAATTTCAATGAAACAAGGATTTTAATAAATGAAATCTTAAAAACAGGAGGAGATATTTATTTCACAATCATGATAAAACTACAATAGTAAGCAAGTCAGTTTCTTCAGAAAAATGACCATCTTTGCAGCAGTATCTAAAATTAACATACTGAACTGAAAACCTCTGAATTCAGAGCAGTGATAGAAACTTAATTTTGAAAAATGGAGTTTCAGTGTTTTCCATAGCTTCATATTTATGTGGAGAAATATAATTGGAAGACTTCCTGAAGGAAGGCTAACAGTGAATATATCACAATGAAATGCAGACATTTATCAATTAATGCATTTTAATTATGTAATTAAACATTAAACCAAACTTTATGTATATATAAAAGTTTAAATAATATACTATAACCAGAATACCTCCGGAATTGCCTTCTACCGCACAAATCCCAGCGGCCGATAAGGTCCCACAGAGTTGGCCTTCTCCGGGTCCCGTCGACCAAACAATGTCGTTTGGTGGGCCCCAGGGGAAGAGCCTTCTTTGTGGCAGCCCCGGCCCTCTGGAATCAACTCCCCCCAGAGATTAGAACAGCCCCCACCCTCCTTGTCTTTCGCAAATTACTTAAGACCCACCTATATCGCCAGGCATGGGGGAACTAAGACATCCTCCCCCAGGCTTTTATATTTTATGCTTGGTATGTATGTGCTGTATGGTTTTAATTGCTAGGGTTTTATATATGTTTTTTAATATTAGATTTGTTTTACTGCTACTGTATATTGTTTTATTATTGTTGTGAGCCACCCCGAGTCTTCGGAGAGGGGCGGCATATAAGTCCAATAAATTATTATTATTATTATTATTATTATTATTATTATTATTATTATTATTATTATAAACAGGCAAAAAAGAAGGGCAGTAGAGAAGAAGCTGGTAACTACAGGCCAGTTAGCTTGACATCAGTTGTAGTTAAAATGATGGAGACTCTACTCAAAAAGAGGATAAATCAGCACCTAAAAAACAATAACTTATTGGACCCAAATCAGCATGGCTTTACTGAAGGCAAATCATGTCAGACTAATCTCATTGATTTCTTTGACTATGTCACAAAGGTGTTGGATGAAGGTGGTGCCGTGGATATTGCCTACCTGGACTTCAGCAAAGCCTTTGATATGGTTCCACATAAAGAGCTGATAGATAAATTAGTGAAGATTGGACTTAATCCCTGGATAGTTCAATGGATTTGCAGCTGGCTGAAGCATAGACATCAGAGAGTTATTGTTAATGGCGAGTATTCTGAGCAGAGTCAGGTTACAAGCGGTGTGCCACAAGGGTCTGTTCTGGGTCCTATTCTTTTTAATATGTTTGTGAGTGACATAGGGGAAGGTTTGGTAGGGAAAGTTTGCCTATTTGCCGATGACTCTAAAGTGTGCAATAGGGTCCTGGAGGGGTCTGTAATATGGTAAATGATTTAGCTTTACTAGATAAATGGTCAAAGCAATGGAAACTGCAGTTTAATGTTTCCAAATGTAAAATAATGCACTTGGGGAAAAGGAATCCTCAATCTGAGTATTGTATTGACAGTTCTGTGTTAGCAAATACTTCAAAAGAAAAGGATTTAGGGGTAATGATTTCTGACAGTCTCAAAATGGGTGAACAGTGCAGTCAGGCGGTAGGGAAAGCAAGTAGGATGCTTGGCTGCATAGCTAGAGGTATAACAAGCAGGAAGAGGGAGATTATGATCCCGCTATATAGAATGCTGGTGAGACCACATTTGGAATACTGTGTTCAGTTCTGGAGACCTCACCTACAAAAAGATATTGACAAAATTGAACGGGTCCAAAGACAGGCTACAAGAATGGTGGAAGGTCTTAAGCATAAAACTTATCAGGAAAGACTTAATGAACTCAATCTGTATAGTCTGGAGGACAGAAGGAAAAGGGGGGACATGATCGAAACATTTAAATATATTAAAGGGTTAAATAGGTTCAGGAGGGAAGTGTTTTTAATAGGAAAGTGAACACAAGAACAAGGGGACACAATCTGAAGTTAGTTGGGGGAAAGATCAAAAGCAACATGAGAAAATATTATTTTACTGAAAGAGTAGTAGATCCTTGGAACAGACTTCCAGCAGACATGGTAGATAAATCCACAGTAACTGAATTTAAACATGCCTGGGATAAACATATATCCATCCTAACATAAAATACAGAAAATAGTATAAGGGCAGACTAGATGGACCATGAGGTCTTTTTCTGCCGTCAGACTTCTATGTTTCTATGTTTCTAAAATTGTTCTGCTGCTTACCTCCCATGCAAGATTAACTCAAACCCAGCTTTCCCTAATTTGTTGAAATTGTAAATCACTACATGAAAAATCCGGGTTTAGAAGTCAAAAATACATACAATGCCTGTTTGTTGATTCTGGCTGCTCTTCGTAATCCTGCTTTTATTACTGGGTGATGACTAAATATATCTATCCATAAATTGAATTACAAAAGTACAACTTTGATTATGGAAAATGTCAATAATCCATAAATATTGCATGCAACTTTTGTAATTTTCAGGTATCCTAACTAGAGGATCTTCCAGAAATGATTGCATTGTCTGCTTTTGTAACTTCTCTGTCCACAAAATGGGACCGTGATGGAATAAGCCTTGCTACAAAGCTCAAAGTCTACTACGCAGTAATGCTAACTACTCTATTGTATGTCAGTGAAACTTGGACTCTATACAGGAGGCACACTAGACAATTGAACCACTTCCACACAACCTGCCTGTGCAGACTTTTGAGGATCTGGTGGCAGGACAAAGTGCCAGACAAAGAAGTCCTCTCCAGAGCAGGCCTGTCATCAGTTCACATCCTACTGATGAAAGCCCAGACATGCTGGGCAGGCCATATTTCAAGGATGCCAGACCGCCATATCCCTAACCAGCTCCTCTGTGGTGAGCTGTCGCATGTGGGACAAAGGAAGTGATACAAAGACTTGCTGAGAGCCTCACTCAAATGATACAAGATCGATGAACATGGCACATGTCGATCCACCAAGGCTGCCAGATATTTGAAGACAGAAGAACACCATAGCACAAGAGAAGCAAGCACTCCATAAAGCCAGAGCTGCAAATGCTGCAACAATGGCACTCAACATCTGCCTGACCTGTAGCAGAACATTCCATGCCTGTATAGGCCTTACCAACCACCTATGGACACATCATGGACAGCTCTGTTAGATGTCAAAGTCCTCTTCGAAAATGATGAACGAACATCATTCCCAAAATAAGGTAATTACAAGCCAAAAATTTCATTTACTATATTTTTTGGAGTATATGACACATTGGAGAATAAGACACACCTTATTTTTATTTATTTATCATTTCAATTTCTAGGCTGCCCTTCTCCGGAGACTCAGGCGACCTTACTTTGGGGGAAGGAAAATAGGGGAGGGGAATCTACCTACCAGGTATTCTTCTGGTTAGTCCTTAGTCTGTTCAGCATTAGCACATTGTTTTATCCCCTAGTTAGGGCTCAAAAAACCCTTTTCAGAGGGATTAGGAATGAAAGCAAGCCTGCAAAGACCTAGAGCTGAAAAAACTGCTTCAGAGGGAGTAGGAATAAAAATAAATGCTGAAAGCCAGGAAGATTATTAGCACCGTGTTGGAGCTGAAAAAGCCTTTTTCAGAGGGAGTTGGAATGAAAACAAACCTGCAAAGACCTGGGGCTGGAAAAAACCTTCTTCGGAGGAAATAGGAAGCTAGGAAGATTGTTAGCACCTAGTTAGGGGTGGGGGAAAAATTTAAAAAAAAATCTACATTTGGAGTATAAGACGAACCCAAATTTTCAGCCTCTTTTAGGGACAAAAATGTGCATCTTATACTCCGAAAAATACAGTATTTTAGATGCTTCTGGTTTTCAAATACATTTTCTAAGTGCTTAACCACTTAAATTGTGCCATATGAGAATATTTGCTGCCCGTCAGGAACCAAGTAGCACTTGTTGAATAGCCTTCATAAAATCATGGGAATTGTGGAGGAATCAGCATTTTCCCAAAAGAATCAGACGTGAAAAAGAACTTCAGAGAAGCTTTCAGAATGAGCTATTATTTGTTCTGAGCTGATCATAGTAGCCAAAATCAACACTGATGATGGGCAGGCCCTGCCTTACTGGTGTGACTATAGCTTGTAAAAATTCAGATATGGTCATCAGATTTTTCAGTGATTCAGATAGGGCCTGGTTTCTTTATCACTCAAAGTGCAGACTGGGGTGCGGTTGTGGTGGAAACATAACTGCTGATTCAAGACACTAATATATATCTGCCATACGACAGAATGGTAGTTCTCCACTGCATATGTAGCTCATGAAAAGGGGCGCTGGTCTTACCTGATATGCTCTTTCTCATAGGGTTGAGATAGCATCCAGGAATGGGTTAACTCATGACTTCAGCTGAGTCTGACAGAGCTGAAATCTCCATCTCTGTTGTTAGGGATTCCAGATTTCCATGAAAAATGAAGTAGACTTGACGTGCCATTCTCCAGTGTCACCCCCAAGCAAAAAGGGTGACCAGACAAATGTTAGGGCAGGACTAGATGCTATCTCAATCCTACCAGAAGGAACATATTAGGTAAGACCAATGCCCTTTCTCCATAGTGGGTTGAGATAGCATCCAGGAATGGGACTACCAAAGTTGGCTGTCCACCAGGTGGGCTTAAGTCTGGTCCTAGGAGACAACCTCTGAATGCACCCTTCAAAGAACTTGGTGGCCAAAGGAAGCCTCCACTGAAGCAAACATGTCCAACCTGCAGTGTTGGATGAATGGCAATGGGGTCGGCCAGGTAGCGGCTCTACACACCTTTCCCAGATATACTTGCATTGCTTAGGCCGCTGTCATCACTGCGCTGCAGATGGAGAGAACCATCACTCTGCCAGATCTGGGAAGTAACCGTAGGTCATAAACCACAGAGATGGTGGCTTGCAGCTAGCGACCTACCGCCAAAGATCTTGAGGCCCAAATTTCCCAGTTGAAATTTGGTGCCTCCAAATACAAAGAGTGCCTCCATCTTTCGCAGTTCAGTGGTTCAGTAAATCTTTCATTTACTTTAACTTTGTGACTTAACTCCTTCCCTTATTGGGTTTTACACTGCAAATTTTTGTGACGGTGTCTAGTTCTCAGAATGAGAAGGTGGGTGACTGAAGGATTATACAATTTCCTTCTACACCTTCCCTTTTGATGCCACTGTACAGAAATTGATATAGCAGGCTATGTTTCAAAAGAAATAAAAATAAAGTAGAAGCATTCTAGGTCTATTTTGGTTGTATGCCCCCACTGCACATCAAAACTACTTCTCAGATGTGGAATCAAGAATTGACAAACAATTGGTTAGAGAGCCCATGGCAAAGTTGAAATTCCCCACAACTCCTCCCTATTCAGGTAAAATCCTTTTGGAAAATCAAGATCCAGCAAGAGAAAGAAAATCTAGAAGAAATTAAGGCTAAAAAAAGGACCTAAAATAACAATTGCTCCTAAAATTCAGATTTAAAGCTCTGATCTAGAAGAGTCAAGAGAAGCAAATGTAGCCAGGAATCTACTATTAGATCTTTGACTTTTTAAATGTGTGCACTGAGATCTACTCTATTTGCACTCTTTTTATAGCGGAGTTCAACAAACTCAGAAATTTTTCAGCATTATCAGATGTCTCTCCACAATCTTTTCTGTGAGAGATCTTTTGAGGACACCATCTGTGAATTAAACAGGGTTTTTTAAGGTCTCTTGCCACTGAGTATTTTTCTTATGAGCATATAAAGTTAAAGGTTTTCTAGATCAGTCTTTCATTTAAAAAAAAATAGTTAATTTGGTTTATTCCTTATGAGACTGATCTTACTCCCAAATGGGTAGGGGTCTAATTTGCATAGAAACAGGCAGAAGAATCCATAGAGATTTTCATAGGATGAACGCATCCTGGGCAGTGGGTTTACCTAATAAATCTGAGTTGCAAACATCCCAATGATCACTTGGTGGCAGTAACAAGATTCAGATACCCTTGACTCTGCCCCTAACTACTGGCCACCCTTGCTTTCCAAGGCAATTTTGTTAACTTTAATGTATGAGGCATAGGTATACAACTTTTTCTTTACTCCACATCTTTCTTCAAAGTACAGGTAGTCCTTGGATTATGATGGTAATAAGAACCAGAATGAGACTGCGATCCTGGCAGTTCCAGTTGTTTTTTGTTAAGTCAATTTGATCCCAGCCAGACATCATGAAACGGAGACTGGGATGTTACCAGGTGCTCAAATTGCAAACACAACGATGTTGCAATGGCTGTATCTTCGAGGACCATTTTTAAGTATCGCTTATTCAATAGTCACAACTTTGAACAGTTGCTGAATGAATGGTTGTTAAAGAAGAATTACCTATAAATGCCAACTGGAATGTAGCCACATTTAAAAGGCAATATGCCCTCCAGTGAAGTCCAACAACTGCTACTGACCTTATGGACATGCCAATTTAGGTTTCCTGATAATAAAAAATGTTTACCATTGCTATTTTCCAACATGATTCTAAAGCATGAAGTCTAACCTACATTTACTTTTTACATTGATAAGGCTACCCATTTCACCAATGGGTTCTCAACCTTTCTTAATGCCATGACCCCTCAATACAGTTCATGTTGTGGTTACCCCCAACCATAAGTCTAGCGCCAATTCTCCCAACAGAGCTTTAAGCTGATTGTAAGGAAGGTCAGAGGGACACCTCCACTGTAAACGCCCAATTGGTCGGATTGTAAAAATACGTTCCAAGGCACCAGAATAGAAGCTTTAATTCCTAACACCAGGCGAACCCTGTGAAATGGCTGTTCAACACCCAAAGGTCTCCCTACCTCCAGGTTGAGAACCACTGCCTTAGACTGTTAGGATTTTCAAATGGTCTCCTAATCATATTCTGGGGAGACTCTACTGAACATTTAGAGACCTTGCCAAATGGGCTAGACATACCTACTTTTCTCTTTCCTAATCCTGCCTCTTCATCCCGTTTTAACTGATTAAAGAGACATTCCTGAGGATTACACTTCTGTGCAAATATAAACTTTTTAAGTTTAGAAACACCTGTAGTTACAAAGTTATTTTTTTCAAGAATTTGACCTTAGACAGGACAGGGCTTCTAGACCTAGACAAAACAAGATGGCAGCAAAAAGAGGTTTCAAAATAAAAAGAAATCCTAACTCTTTCTTGCCATCCAGTTGCTGTCCAATTTTGGCAACCCAGTTAAAGATGTGATAAAAATATAATAAATAAATATTTAACACGATTGGCAAATGAAAGCAGTCATTTGTATAGGCTTAAGTCAAGGAGGATGGTGTCCCTTGGAATCAACTTTTGACACCTGGTGACTGCTTGGATAAGTCCCTGCAGTTTTCTTGATGAAGTTTCCCCCCCCCCCCCAAGTACTTGCCATGCTGAGAGTAACTAGCCCAAAGTCGTCCAGCTGGCTTTGGCCCTAAAGCACTAGAACTCCCACCTCCCTGTTTCTAGCCTGGTGCCTTCACCATTAGATCAATGGGCTAAAATTTTAAATCAAAGTTTCCCAAACTTGGCAATTTTAAGACTTGTGGACTTCAAATCCCAGAATTCTCCAGCCAGCAATTCTGGGAATTGAAGTCCACAAGTCTTAAAGTTGCCAAGTTTGAAGACTTGATTTAAATCCACACAGTAGGAACAAGCATGACTTGTTCGTGTGTAACATTTATATGCCGTCCAACTCCAATTGGACTGTGGGCGACTTACAATAGTAATTTGTTTGTATTTCTATGCCATCTTTTGATATTTTCTCAGCCCTATTTCTGGTTCGTGAAGTGTACAGTTCTTCAATGGAAGACAGGCTTGGTAGCAATGTTTTTTCTGCAGTCTTAATTATCCTCTGAAGTTTGTGTCTGTCTTGTTCTGCTGTTCCAAACCAGACAGTTGAGGTACAAATGACAGGCTCAATAATTTTAAGATGCCAGTTCAACATACACAAACTGAGATCAAACTTTTCTCCCGGGACCTCGCCAGCTTTATTTTGTTAAACTGCAGTTCTCTTTAAGGTCTCTATGTATCTCATGCTGGGCTTTATAGCTTTCGCAGGTAAAACCCGACCGTTAACAATAGTTCGGATAAATTTTAGGATTCCCAGGCACCGCCCTCTTCGCCAGCGACCCGAGTAGTCTCTGGAGCGCATGCAGACGTCAGAACTGCAATAGTAGCAGCTTGAGAGACCAAGTTGCACGCGAGGCGGAACGCGACGCAGACTGCGGGTCCGAAGTCTTTTTACCTGCAAACTAAGGGAATTCTGCCCGCAGCAAACATGGCCGCCTATGCTTCGACTGAGCTTCCTTTTCCCCCGCAGACTTCAAAATGGCCATCCCGCTCCGCTACGGATTAAGCGTGCCCACATTTGATATGGCGGATCTCGCTTCCTTTGGTAAATAGACCGGAGCCTAGGGAAAAGTTAAAGAGGATCTTTGTTTTCCTAATCCACGCCCACAACAAGTGGGCTTCTTTCCCGGAGGGTTCGGGATTTATAGCACTCTTCATCGGGGGACCACTAGATCCAAAGCAATTGCGGCAAAGTAAGTCGGCGACGCGCACTGGAGATGGTACATACGGATTCCAACGGATGGGGGGAGTTATTTTCCCCGCCCCCACCGACGACGGATGTGACGTCGACACAGGATGTGGCGTGTGGAGGGACACGCAGAGCTGGGGGGGGGGAACGGAGCGTTTAGCCGCGCGGCATGCCGGGAAGCGGCGAACAAAGTGGGCGGCGAGGGGAGGTGGGTCAGTCCAAGGCGTTTCCTGGGCTCTGGGGCGGGAGGGGGAAGTTCGAGATGGATTCACCTTAATGGCGGTTACCGCGGGAGGCCTCGAGTCACCCTCCCAGCCCCGTCTGGCCCGGCCATGCCCGGCCCAGCTGCCCCTGCAGGAGCCCAAAGGTAAGAAACGCGGGTGCTGTTGCTGCTGTTGCCGGGGCTTAACGTGGACGGCCAGCCGGGTCGTCTTCGCCTGCCCGCTGCCTCCCATAGTCCTGAGCGTGGGAAAGGAAGCCGCTACCTTCCGCCGCCACCTGTACGCCCCGCAGCCCTCGCTTCCCCCATTTCGGGTGGCGGGACTGCGAACCAGCGGCCCCTTTTCTCCCCTCAGAGGGGGGAAGCGTGTGCTTGCGGCGAGTTAAACGTGTCTTTGGAAAAGTCCAAAGCGGGAAGGGAGCCGCGGTGTATCCCGGCGTTTCCTCTTTCCCCTCAATTAATAGATGAGCGTATTTCCTCCCTCGGAAAGTTGGGAGAAGAAAACAACCGGGGAAGGGATGGAGGTGGGGGGAGGGAATGGCTTCGTGTCGTCATGACGGTGTGGTGCTTTGCTTGGCCTGGTTTTGGTCAGTCGGAGGTGTTGGGTTTCTGCTTTTGGAGTTCTTCCCGAGCCTTGTCTCCTGCCTTTGTTCTCCCCAAGGCAGCCGTAGGCCGGTTTGCATCGCTGGCCTGTTTGTAAGTCCTTCATCTCTTCTTTCCTTCTTACAGCTGCTTTCCATTCCCTCCATAGGCGAAGGCGGCTCAAGCGGTGGGGATGTTAGGCTCCTTGGCGCTGTGCCCTACTCGTGCTTTGTTTTTTTAATTGCGGGAGTGTGGCACAAATTAGGCGGCTGGAATTTGCTTCCCACCTACCTACCTGCTTTGTTTCTGTTGCCTTATTTAATCCTTGAGAGGAGTACATTAGGGCAGGGTTTCCCAACCTTGGCCACTTGAAGATATTTGGACTTCTACTCCCAGAATTCCCCAGCCCACCATTCGAATGCTGGCTGGGGAATTCTGGGAGTTGAAGTCCAGATATCTTCAAGTGACCAAGGTTGGGAAACACTGCATTAGGGGATTCCAATCTGAAGGATAGTACTATTATTATAAACAGCAGGGTCAGATTTTTAATAATAAGGATAATAATGATGATAATAACAACAACAACAGAGTTGGAAGGGACCTTGGACGTCTTCTAGTCCAGTGTTTCCCAACATTGGCCACTTGAAGATATTTGGACTTCAACTCCTAGAATTCTGGGAGTTGAAGTCCAGATATCTTCAAGTGTCCAAGGTTGGGAAACACTGTTCTAGTCCAACCCCCTGCTTAGGCAGAAACCCCACACTACTTCAGAGAAATGGTTATCCAACATCTTCTTAATAACTTCTAGTGTTGGAGCATTCACAGCTTCTGGAGGCAAGCTGTTCCACTGATTAATTGTTCTAGCTGTCAAGAAATTCTCATTCTCATCATTGGAAAAGTGCTGAAAGATAAACTTCATTTTGAAAGCAAAAGCAAAAAAAAGAAGAAGAATTAAACAGCTGTTTAATGCCACAGCAACATTGTGGAAGTTGGCACTTATCGAGTCTTTTGTGGTTATGTTAGAGGTTGCAAAAAAAAAGTAGGTTTCAATTAAAAATTCTCATAAAAATACTCAAATATTCCCCCTCCAATCTTTTGTTTGATTGGGATTGATGACCCTAGCTTCAAACCTGGGCTAAGGGTCTCTTACCTCTCCCCTGTTCTAGCATCATGCCAAGGAAAATGCACTAGATAAGGGGTGTCAAACTAGATTTCTTTTGAGGGCTGGCTCAGCTTTGAAGTTCTCTGCTGTGGGGTGGGGGGAGAAAAGGAAGAGATGGGACGGATGCCTCCTGCAGCACCCTGCTGGCCAAAACTGAATGTAGGGGGCTGGGCGTGCCCCATTTTGGCTGCCAGAGGCACTACAAGCCAGAACTTTGCTATTTCCAGGCCAGTCCCACTGGCCAGAATTAAGCATTTCTAGATCCGCCCGGCAGGCCTTGTGTTTGACATCCCTGCACTAGATCCTGTTTTTCTCAAAGTACTCCTGTAGTATTTCTATTTTACTTCTTTGTGATATCAGAGGAATGCTTCCTGCAACTGGAAGGGAGATGCGAAGTCAACAATCTCTATTCAAGAATAGACTTTTTCCCTTAGATAAGGAGAAAAAAAACTAACATTTGTGGGTTATTTCCCAGTCATCAAATCTTTCTATGACTTTTTCACTGACCCTTAATTTTTTAAAAAATCTCTCTATTATTTGACCATGTAACCCCTCATTTTTAAAGCACATTTTTATATGAAGAAGAGTATGCCAAAATTCTTAAACTGCTATGTTGTAAACATTCATATATGACCTTACTTCAAGAGGGTAGGATTTTGTACTTTTTGTTTTGATGTTTCATGCACTTGTAAGCAAAAGAGAATGCAGCAACACAGGTAGTAATGGGGATGTTTTAAATGCCCATGTGTCATCAGTGCTGTGTGAATGGCATTGGTTGCCACATGACTTCACTTATAAAGTCCTTTACGGAAGAGGACTTCATCATTTGAGAGAACACATATCTCCAGTGTTTTCTCTACCCATCAGATAACATTGGCAAAAGTAGGGGTGCTCCAGTCCCTTCAGTCAGTCATCTAACGGTACCCTGGAAGCACACTTTCTGTCTTGTCATCTGGAATAGCATCCCCCCAGCTCTCATCGTACAGGGGTTAGCTATGTTTTTGAAAATGAGATTTGCTCCCATTTGGGGTTATGTTGTTGAGGCCAGGATTGTTTTCTTTCATATATTAAATAATTTTGTCTAGATATGCATGTTCTTTTCTGGAATTACCTTGGAGTCAGGTGACCTCCAAATCAAATAAATAAATAAATACAGTTGTAATAACAGTCCTGTGAGGAAAATTAAATTGTGGGTTGAATCACACTAATAACTAGTAGACCCCCTGAAATGAATGGGTTACATAGTACTTGGGTTCGTTAAGGGGACTTAAAATTTCAGTGGGTCTGTTTTACATATGTCTAAGCTTAAATCTGTCCCTATTAATCTACATTAAATATAATAAACACATCTTTGCTATAGACCCAGCTAAAAGTGTGGTACATAACTTCAGTTTGTTATAAGAAGTTCCAGGACAGATACATTGTATTGAATGCTTTAGGCAAGGAAATTCCAAAATGTTTGTTAAGACATTAAATACTGAGAGATACATCTATTTATGTGATTCTTCTCTAGTTATCTTGGTTTTTCTGTTAGCTGTCTAATACTTTTTATTGCTAATTATTACAGCTACTGACTCTGCCCAAACTTCAAAGGCATGTTTTTTAACTCACTTCATATAAGATTGTTTTTCTTCCATCAATTGTGTCTAATTCTTGGGAACTGCCTGAACAAGTCCTTGAAGTTTTCTTGGCAAAGGTGTTCAGAAGCGGTTTGCCTTATTTCTAGGACTGGAAATGACTGGCCCAACATCACCCAGCTGGCTTCGTCCCTAAGGCAAGACAGAACGTACATATTCCCATTATCTAAACCTGATGCTTTAACCACTACACCAAATTGAGACTTAAAAGTAGGATATCCTTCTCTAACTTGCTCTGTCTGAAAGTCCTTCATGAAACTTTGCCTCCAATATGCCATTTGGGAGCTTGGTGCCCTAAAACAGAATAAATTTGAAGCCTTTCCTGTTTGTTCAAAACAGCAGAACAAGTAAAGGCATTGGGGAAAGACAGGGAAATACTTAATTTAGGAGCCAACACATCCATCCTCAAAATAGAGGTAGTCCTTGATTTAAGACCACAATTCATTATCCACAGTTAATATTACCCTAAATTGCTGATCAGAACTTTCAATTCTGATACTGAATAAATATTGAAATTGAACATTAGTATGGATGAGAAAAGCCATCAGTTCTCAACCGCTTGTTATATTATGAAATAGATATCTCTGGTTGTACGTTTTTCTCTGATCTCGAGAGATATGTAGAAGAAAGACAAAAGAGCTAAATTAAGTAGTAGTTTAGTGTTGGTTGTATAATGCCATCTACTTTCATATATTCATACATTATCATACAAATCCAATAAATAATAATAATAATCTTGGAATATATGTGGTTAAAATTCAGTAGAATGTTGCCCTTTGAATAGATATATTAATGCACTAAAGAGAGCCACTACAGATAGGGTATACTATGAATTCATGTTTCCATTATAATCAAATTAAATATATCAATCTTTAAATGATCACAACAGTGTTTCCAAGAGCGACCTTAGCTGCAAGCAAATAATATTGTAGATCAGGGTCCCTGGCCCTTGACCTGGTATGGGGCTGTGATCTTTTTGGAACCAGGCCATGTGGCGGATGAGTACATAGACATGCGCAAAGTTCCCTTTGTGCAAGTGGCATCCAGTTTCACAGTCGTGTAGATCTCCCCTTGTGGGTGCTTGCACATACCCACCTTCAATCACAGGGAACTATCACCTCTCCCCCCCACTGTGCCACCAAACTGAAAATGTTGAGGACCACTGTTGTACCATCTACACTCAGGGATCAAACACCCAAATAGGATTCACACATTTTATATTGTTTAAGCCAAACCCATGCTTAATTTTGTGCTATAAGCTATTTTGTCTTTTAAAACACAAAACTAATACAAATAGAAAACAAGGAGCAAAAGAGAAAAAGAAAATCAAAGTGATAGCCAAAAAGGCAAGGAAAAAAATAAAGAAAAATAGAGGGGGGGGGGGTTAGAGTGGCTTTCAGTATTTTTACAACAGATATAAGCACAATTTTATTTTAGCCTTTCTCTCTAAAGTTATATGATACCAATAGCAGTAGCACTTAGACCTAAATACCTCTTTATAAGGGTTTACAGCGCTTTCTGAGTGGTCAGCATATTGCATCCAACAATCTGGGTCCTCGTTTTACTGACCTATGGCTGAGTCAACCTTGAGCCAGTTAGGATCTGTTGTGATTCCGTCTGAGGCTCCTCAGGGAACGGCTGAACCTCTGCCGGCTCCCTGCTCAGAGGGGGAGGATGAGGAACAGGAGGAGGAGGAGGAGGCCCAGGCAGAAGGGGAGGAGGAATATCAGGCCGAGGGAGAGGGAGAACAGCCAGAATCCCCCGGGGTGGAGCTCTCCCCAGCAAGCAGCCTGGAGTAGATGAAAATGCTCAAGCCATCATCGATCACAGGCAGAGAAGAGCAGAACAACGAAGGGGACAATTAGCCAGGTACTTCCAGTCCTAAATAGGTAACAGCTGCGTTTGGGTGTGGTTCTCCCCAGAAAGGCTGAAAAGGCAGACCCACCCTTCCTGTATTGTGGAGTATTATCTTTGGGAGTCCTGGGACCTGGCTGTGATCTTTGGCGTCTCTGATTCTGACTTGTGGCCTTGAAGGCTGAAACCTTGGGGGAAAAGGCGTGGGGGCTTATTCTCTACAGTGGTGTGTGTGCCAGCAAGAAGTCTGCTGTATTGTCTGGCCGTCAGGACTTTGCTGTGAAGCCTCATAGCCTGCCTGTTGGGAAGAACAGGTTTTTCTCTGTGTTTATTTTTCAAACTATAAAGTGCTTTTGCTTTTACCAGCGTGTCTGGATGCTTTTTCCAGTTGGTGTTGAAGTCTGGGGGCACCCAGACAGAACAGGATCAAACTCCTGGCACTGGACAGAATTTGCCTGCAATATTGCATTCTAACCACTGCACCACCACAGCTCTTTCTCTTTTCTTTAATCTGTCATGTCTAATCATCAAACCTGGAAATCACAGCTCTTTTTTCAAAAACTCTACATAAGAGGCTTCCAGTCCACAATCTTTTCTCAAATCAAAAAAATCTCTTGGCAAGATATGCCAATTTTACTAACAATTCCTCCATAGTAGGTAGCTTGAATTGTTACATCTCTCTGCATATAATAATCTCACCACAGTAATCATATATTGAAATCACCCATGACCTTTTTTTTCTAGCTGTTTATCCATTAGTCTTAAAAAGGAATTGTTCTGTCTTCAAATTAATATTCATTTTTAAAATTCTCTATGTGTGCTTGTGATGTGATAAAATAATGGAATGGGAAGTTCAATCATAGAGAAGTTTGTGATTTTGCCAGTGGGTAAGCTGAATTACTAAAAAGTATCAAGAAATATTTTATTTGGTAAACTTTGGAGTTTTTATTATATTATGCACCATAAAATATAAGGAATTATTTCAAATATGGTGGCATAAATGGTTAGTATTCAACATCTAGTCTGTCTCAATAAATTTCTGTCTTCTTACAGGTGCAAATTATTTTTTCTAAAGAACTAAATAATGGAACCAGACATCGTTCGAATGTATTCTTCGTCCCCTCCCCCATTAGATAATGCACCAGATGAAGAGGAGGAGGAGGAGGAAGAAGAAGAGGAGGAGTTTGGTGACTTTGGTGGCTTTTCGGATGTTGGAAATACTAGTGTAAGCTTTGATTTTGCACCAGAGTATTCCAGTTCAAAAGAAGAACATAAGTCTTCATTTAACTCCGATTACTCAGGAAGGGTAGATAGTGTTATAACTTTTACCACAATAAGATATAGTAACAATAAGGACAGCATTACAGAACCTCCTACTTCTATAAAAGAACTTCCTGATAGTACTAAAGAAAAATGTGAGTGTAGAAACCTGGGTACATCATTTGGAGATGTCATTCCAGTAGAAGTAAAAAGAGCTGGAAATCTGGAATCATCACATTCTGAAATTATTAGGACTGATCTAAAAGTTCCAAATGATGATCAGCAAATGGACAGCTGTAATGGCGAGAGACTACCATGCCCAGAAGTTCTAACAAATGGATTTTCAGAACCAGATACAGCCAACTCTCAGGGAGTAGAGGATCTGGACAGTATCGATGACCCAAAGGGATTAAAAACAATTAGCACTCATAGTACTGAATTATATTTGGATTCTATACCCAGCACACACGAGAATTTTGCCACATTCTCACATAAACAAACAACCCAGGTAGAAGAAACAAAAAATACAATATGCAAATATTTTAGTGGGGAAAAAGTATTAAATGCACAGGAAAATTATGTAAATAGAATTGGAGAGGCAGAATCTATGAAGGAAGCTATTTTGGATGATAGCTGTGAATGTGAAGGGGAAACTCACACTGAAGGTGAACACATCTGCATTTCAAAAACTAATTTAGTAAATAATGTGAAGGCTGAAAAAGACTGCACCGAATTGGAATCTAATGACACTGTCACTTCTGTACAAACAAATGTGAATTCAATAGGCACAATTGAAAATCCTGAAGAAAGGGGGGAGGGTGGCATCAGACACAACAAAGAACACACTTTTCCCCCCACCAGTGATGCTGCAAAAACAGCAGACCTCAGCCTAAGTAGGCTTGAAAGTCTTAGCAGTCTTCCTAGTGGCGAGAAGGTTTCTGAAATAATAAAAAATGGTGAAAGTGACCCTAGACATGCATCATTCAACAATGTTAACGAAGATGATTTTGGTGATTTTAGTATTGTCAGTAATGGATCTCTTGCTTTCACGGATAGTGTTCAACTTTCTGCAAGCCAAGAACATTTTCAACGCCCTTTTGAAAACCTCAGTAATGAATGTAGTGAATTCACAGCTAGTAGTCTTCATCAGCAATCAACAAAGATAGCTCCTGGTCAACCAAATGATATTTCAAGTACACCGTTAGAAAAACTGCCTATGGCTGCTTCTGATTTTAGCAAGAAGATAAAACTCCCCGTAGAATTGGAAAATGGGAAAGATAATGAGTTTGCAGATTTTGATTTGGGGTCAAAAAAAATTCCAGATGCTGATGAATTTTCAGACTTTAGTTCAGCTGGTTGTAACCAAGCTGCAGAGTGGAATGCTTTTGAAACTGAACAAAAAGAAAGCTGCTTGTGGGCTACTTTTGAAGATGAACAAACAGTAGAATCTCATCCTAGAGAAGATGTGTGGCCATCCCATACAGTTGGCACAACTTCTAGTGCTGAAGATTCAATTAATCCAGTTGGCAGTGAGCAGTTGCAAGAATTACAAGTTTCAGCTCAGGTAACTACTATATTTGGTTTTTGTTTTCCCCTCTCTAATTGGTAGAAATATTTTTCTTTCTACAGTAGAAAAGCATATGTTGTTGGTTTCACTATCCTACAGTAAGTATGTTTAGAACTAGATGCAAGATTACCAGTTTTACTTTGTGGACGTGACACTGCAGGAAATGCCTTTATAGCCACAGCCTTTATGCTGTATTAAATGCTGTTAATCTAAATTCCACAAGTAGCTTTCCATTGGTGAAAGAGATGTATGAAATACAACAGAGGAATAGATCTCCAAAACCTATAGTGTATACATAAAATGCATTTGTTTGGATTATTGTTTATGTGTCAAACAAAAGGGCCTACCAACTTTATTTACAAAGCATGTTTGAAATAATATTTATTTAATGTTTGTTCTGTAACTGACGATATAAATGGGTTATTTTAGTACTGTCTGATAGAATAGAAGGTATGTATACCTCTTGTTCTCCACTTTTTAAATTTTAATTGAAATTTTAGTTAATTGAATTAATGTACATTTCTTATATTAGAGAAAATATGTTTACTATTCCTTATAAAAAACAACAACAATGGATTGTATCAAGGAAGTAAAAATAATGTTATGTGAACTTTAAAAAATAGTTCATAATATATCTGGTATTTTGATAGAATAAATACACTGGTAGTTTAGACCTATATTTCTTAAAGTGTGTTTCTAAGACATTTGGGAATACCCAATACTTTCTCAGGGTTCCACAAAATCAAAATTATTTTGTCAATCTAAGTTGAAAAATAATATATTAAACATAATATATCCAACAAATTGTGGAAAACTGTAATTGGAGAAAATGCATCACTTTTAATTTTTCATATAGAAATAGCTACAATATAGCCTGTACAAACAAAATATCTTTTTAGGTGCTCCGTGTATATACTACTAAAACTGTCATGTTTGTCTATGTGTAACTTTTAACTGGACAAAACAATTTTTGAACCAAAGTAGCTCAATTGGGCTAACTTAGAGAATGATTCAAAAAACATGACGACACAAAATGTCATAAAACAATTGCTGTGGTCAACTCCTGATGTTTGGTTGTGCTATACAATTCAAAATACATTTTTCAATATTTCCCTGATTTTTTAAGAACTTTGCTATTGTTGAAAGCATTGAGGAATCAGAAAAGGAAATATTTCTTAAATTATGACCTAATAGGTCATGGGTTGTCTAGTAATTTTTAAAAGTGCAAAGTTGTCCTAAGAGAAAAAACAACCCTAAGAAACACTGCTTTTGATTATATAGTTGGATCATTAAAAAAATAAAAATTCAGTAGAGAACAGATTAAAAACTTGGATACATTGAACATTTTAAAACTTTGTTTAATACACAGTGATCTTAAAAGAAATATAAACATTGTAAACATCTACCGGTATACAGTATAATATTTCTGCCCAAAATGATGTTTATACAGGCAAAAAGTATTCTGTTAGGAGAAATGGTTAATACAATTCATGGTTGATCAGATTTATGGAAAACTGGGGGGGGGGGGGGTGTTTGTACTTGTTTCATTTTTGGCTACAGCAGTGTTAAAGATTATTGAGCCAAATATTTAAATTTTCTGTTCTTTTGTGATAACAAGCTTGGCAACTAATGAAAGGAATGGAATTAAGTTCTTATGTTGCCATGATGTATGCATGCTAGAGGAAATACGGAACCTAAGCCAACTGAAGGTTTCTTTACAAAAGTGGGATGGGTGATTTTCTTACGTTCTTTAAAAGCTTTCACCCATAAGTTGAAAAAACCAATCATAGTTGTCATCTAACATAGTTATGCATGGTAAAAGACTTTCAACAAAATCTATTACGATTAATGTAAGAATTCATTGGTGAGATTTCCTTGTTTTTAAATAATGTTTTTAATTTTTCAAGTTATTTGTTGAATTAGTTGTATTGCGTATGAATATTAATTCAACAATAGAATATTGAATTAATGAGATCCTAGATACTATATTAATGAATAATTAATTATACTGGACTCATCTGAAATCAAGTTAGTACTTGTGAAATTTCTTTTAAAAAGCTTACTTCTGAAAGAAGGCAGTGGCAAACATCACCCATAGTGTAATCAAGGAAACTGCATGGCTTTATTTTATTTACTTAAGAGCATTCACAGGGCCATTCAACTCACTCTCAGTAACTACAAGAGCTTACAAAGGCAAAACCTCTTCCCACTGGGAAGCACTAATTGCAGCCAGAATCTACCTGCATGTTGCCTCCAGAGAAGTTTTCACAAGCCAGGTAGGGCGTGTGCTAATACTCCCTGTCCACTTCCTTAGGAGCAATGGGGTCAAACCTTTCCCAGATTGCTGGACAAGACCTGCCTTAGGTACCTCCACCAGATCAGCAACCATGCAGGCATTTTACAGGGAACAAATCTGAGCAATTTTGTCTTCCAGAAAATCAGCAAATTTCCTCAGGGCACTCTTTCAGGTGAATCTCTGTATCCTCCTTCCCTAGGAGGAAGTGATTCACCTTAAAGAGGGCCAATGGCCAATTATCTGCAGACTCGATTAATGCAGAGAAGTATTTCTCATTTATCATCATGAGATACACTTTAATAGAAGCTGTTACGTATGTTCTATAGAGTTTCTCCCTTGTCTTCTTCCAGCAGCACTCTCAATATCTCTTTATCCATTTCATCTCTCTCGACTCCTCCATATACCACGGGAGACAAACAGGCTTATGAGTTAGGAGAGGTCGCATGGGCACAATTCTATCCAGACCCTCAAGTCATTTTCCTACTTCAAGTGGTGACTAAGACTTTGGCAGGACAATGCAGCACATCTGCAGTTATAACTCCAGTTTCTTCTGAAACACATCTAGGTCAATTAGTCGCTAGGGGCGAACTGACCTAATAGAGCCTGCTTCCCTGCAGGGGGTTTACATTTCTAAAGAAACTGATCACTACCAGACTGATCTGACCATGACAGGGGGATCAAAGACAGATTCACTAATTCCAGGTCACATAGGCACTGCTCCATCAAGAACATCAAACCAACTATGATTTATCCACGTAAAACTCATAAGAATTTGTTTTATTTTTATTTAACATTTTATCTTTTCACATTATAAATGACAATTCTGTGATGATTTTGAGTGGCTCTAAGAACCATACCCAAAGCTTTTAACAGGGATACAACAGATCATACTTTTAATGTAAAAATTATGATTATTTTAATTTTAAATGACCATAATTACCATAGACCATAATACAGTCTACTTTTCAAGGCATGATGAAAGAGCAGGTTGACATGAATATAAATATTAATCAAAATAATATGGGCAAAATAAAAGCCTACTTTTGAAGTCAAGGGTCCTGAAACTCTTGAAACCAGCCATCTAGATTCTTTCAAAATTGTTACCAAGTTGTAATTTTCAAATCGGAAAATTATCAATTACTTGGCAAATAATCATGATGAAATTCTACCAATTTTTTTTTTTTTTGATGAGCATGCCTGTACTGGATTACTTAGCCTCTGCTTTGACACTTAAAATTGCTTCAGTTTCAAGCTGTGCACCTCACATATGTAACATTGTTGCATTATTACATTATTCCACAGTTTTTACTCAGAAAGTGAGTATGGCCAAGAAATAGTTGGCAGAGCAGAAGAGGAAAGTGGATAAGAATTAATGTTGGTTCAAACACACTTTTAAAAGAAATCTGCCTCCAGCACCGACCAGCCAATTGCTTTTAAAATGTTTAAAAGCCTAAGCATACAGTACAGAATAGCACAGCAGGTATAATTTTACCATCATTGCCCCAATTTTTCATAAAATGGAATATAATATTCAGGTCTTAGCTATGTGTTGCATACTTAAAATACACTCTGCCCTGATTTATTTTTATTTTTAACTAGTCATAACCTTTTCAAAAAAATTATGCACTGTTTCTAAGAGGTTTGTAATTGAAATTTGTTGTACATTTTTGCTGGAGATTTTTAGCAGTGACTGTACAAGGTACTTTAAGGTCTCTTCCTGAATCACAGGGAAGCAATACCTATGATCCCAAGGTATTTGCCATCCCTTTAAGATCGGTTTAGGCCATGAAATAAACTCAAGACCATTGAAGTTTTATTATATAAATGCATTGTATAACAACAAAAGATCTCCACCCCCTCCCCAACCCCCCAGCAGCACCAAATAGAATCAAGACAGAGCAATTTTGACCCCCCCCATTCCTACCTTTCAGAATTAAATTAGATGATTACCTACTACCCATAGCTTTCATTCAAAGCCCTCTCCATATTCTCCTATACTCATCAGATACTCATCTGTTCCTTACAGTTCACATCAGAAGTTTTATCCATGAACACATAATTGCAAAAATATTGGGAGGACGTAATGTCTCAAGAGAAGGTAGTCACTAATCAGCAAAGACCAATCATTAGCCTCACTCATATAAGTTGCAATGGAAAGGTTGCAATGCCCTAGGACTAGGATTGATCAAGTTGAAAACTCAAGTGTAGCTAGCTATTCACAAATAAATAGACATTTCACTTGCCTGGAAAATTCTGACAACAGGTAGTCCTTTCTTAACAATAGAATTGGAACAGGCAACTCTTGCTAAGTGATGTGGTCATAAAGCATAACGTCACATGACTGTGTCAACTTATGACAGCAGTGGCGGCAGGTCCATTTGCCGTTATTAAGTAAATTCTATGTAGTTGCAGAGTCCCACAGTGGCATGATCATCATTTGTGATGACCTGTCAACTGCTTCACTGATTTTACATTCAGAAGCCGGTTAAGTACACAAATGATGATCACATGGCCAGTCAGTGCTGTGGCCAATCTAATTGTTAGTTGGTTGCCAAGTTACAAACCTGTACAAAATGATGCTGTGACAACCACAGTTGTAAGAAACAGCCATAAGTACCCTCATTCAGCGCAATTGTAACTTCAAAGGGTCACTGAATGAGGACTACCTATAAAGTACCTAAGTCGCTTTGAGAAGGGCAGCATAGAAGTCTAATAAATAAATAATAAATAAATAAATAAAAGTCGAATACAGTGTGTTTATGAATAACAGAAAACTAGGCATAAATTCCTGTTCACATTGTTCATAGGAAGTGTTTCTACTACCTTCTCAGAGAATCCTAGGAACTATGTATAAACAGTTATATCTGAAAGTTATCATATTATTTTTTCCCGTAATTAAAAAATATACTTGCATGGTTTTCAGAATCAATTTGGTTTTCTTTGTCCTAATACAGGTTGTGCTTCTAAATCGTCTTGAACGAATATTCAAGGCCTGTTTTCCTCCTGTACTTGTTTCTGAAATAAGAGAGGAAATTCCTCCTTTAAATCTCATGTTAGAAGAGGGCAGAACACCAGAGAGAACAGTGGAGAACCTGTCAGAAAGGTATGGAATATTTAGTGGCATCAAAACATGGAGAGGAAGACGTTTACATTTTTGGGAATATTTTCTGAGAAAAACTGTCCTGTTGGGCAGAAATAGATAATTTGGATGTGGGGTATTGCTTATACAAAGGTATTTATTATATCTAGTGTCTTCTAGGTAGATGCCACTCTATTTGCTGTGAACAACATTTTCTTATTGTATGGTAAAAGAATAATTGTTCTGTAAATATCAATGTTAGTTCCCTAGAGGTTAAGTGCTTGGGTGGGATCTTAATCAGTACTTTTTAAAAATATGCCAGTCATTTAAAAATGCTGAAGAAAGCAATTAAATCTCCTGAGTTCCAGTGTTTTTCTTTTTTTTGCTGTTTCTCTTGACTTATAACATGCTCTGTAGGGAACTTCTTGATGTGTGGGCAGAGCTTCAGGATATCCATGATGCTTATGGACTGAGATACCAGTGGGGTGGCTCCCATAGCAACAAAAAGCTTCTCTGCTCTTTGGGAATCGACACAAGAAACATTGTGAGTTTTCAGTTAAAGTAGAAATTTTTCCATTCTTCTGAAATGAAGAATGGTATATAGTTTTAACTCTTGAGAGTAATTTTACATGATATTGTATATTTCATAAGTAAACCTAAAAACTGTTGGTCTTGTTTGAAAAATGGTTCTTGAGACTAATTGAATGAGTTTGCAAATAACTTGGACTAATTAGATGGAAATGTCTTTTGTTTTAGCTCTTCACAGGTAATAAGAAGCAGCCTGTCATAGTTCCCATGTATGCAGCAGGGTTGGTAAGTTCCAATAGCTCACTGCATATATAATAGTAAAATCTAATGCCCTTTCAGTTCAAATGCATAGAAGCCTCCAAGCCATGTATCGGTTATTTAAGTTTTAGGTATACTAGAGTAGCATTTAATTTAATTTTCTAGCACACTTATAATATCATTTCATATCTTTTAATGTAAGATTCTTACACTCCCCTACACATTTTCTGGGACAGTTTTGATATTGGGGAATTATTAGGAGCTCTATTCTGTAATGATTACTTAGCTCATAATAGAGCTTTTTGGGTGCATCTGGTTTGGATGACAAATCCTGTTGCACTTTTGGATCAGTTATTTTGTGCATAAGGTATGGAGTAATGTTCTTGAATTCCATTTGCTCTGGGACACGGGCTTTGTTCCACTTTGTAGGATTTTTGGTTACCAACATCGGATAGTTAGTTGTAGAAAATATCATACCTATCATTAGGCAGGTCTTTCCTTAGATTTTTCCATGATTCTGAAGATATTTAAGTAAATTTAGGAGCCATAAACAAGCCATTTTGATTGCTTAGGGGCTCATTCAGCCCCTGTTCTCCTTTGCATATTCCAAATCCTTCAATTGAGTTTACTTGAATTCTGTGGTTCTGTACTGAATTCTGTGGAATTCTGACTGTTACAGATTATATTTTGCCTCCAGATCAAAATGGGAAATCTTGGTCTGAATTAATTACAAATCATTGCATGACTTGCCTGATTCATATTTGATGACAACGTGGTTATATACGGTAGTAATAACCAGAAAATGATAGAGCTAATCCCAAAGCTATATAAATCATTCTCTTTGATAAGTTAAAACTGCTATTCCATCTTCAGCCAAATCATTTTAAACAGGAGCACTAGTACTTACTGATAACTGCTCTACAGTTGTAGAGCAGCTGTAACACATCACATAATACACATAGTGCAGTTTTGGACTGAGAGACAAGTGCTGCAAGTAAGTATTTGTACTTAGGTATGGATCACTTAGCTGTTAGTCTGCAATAATTCTCCAATAACAACAATGGTTTAAATTAACACATTAATAAAGCAGTATGGACTAGACTAGAGGATAGATAATGTTCCTGCACTAATTGGTAATCTGAGAAAACACTCTGAGGTCCCTTTCATGTTGAGAGCAAATGTGGATGAGCCCCAGATGGGTATGGATATGTCCAGAGTAAAAATGGTGGGGACATGAAAATGCCCACTCTTCATCATTCAGCAGCACACCTAAATTACAATGTTATACTGTAATGTAAATATAAATACAACATGTTAATTAAATACATTTATGCAATGGGGTGCAATGAGTTCCTTGGGAAGTAGAGTTAAATAAAAACATCTTTATTTTCATTACTAAGCAATCATATTTTAAAAAGTAAAAAATATTTATATGATTTTGAATGCATCAATAAAAATAAATATAACAACCCTAGTTTTCTTTTTCTTTTCAACCAGAAGTAAAGGTTTCTTTATCTAGATACACTAGGCAGACATCATTGTTTAAAAAAATATGCTTGGCATTTGTTTATTCACTGTTACTAAAATGGTATGTGTTATGTTAATAACAAAACACAATAAGAGTCTTTTTATTGTGATAGATTTAATTGGCCATATGCTGATTTTGTTTCATTGTATTTATAGGTTTTTTATTTTTTTGGTTTGTGTGTGCATATGCTTTTTAAAATATATATATATATATCTTTTATATTTTTTTACCTTTTAAAATTACTAATTGTATTCTATCCTTATTTTTGCCTGCGACCATAATAAAGATTTGATTCATTGATCAATCAATTGTGTTCATTTCCAGGGTATGTTAGAGCCTACGAAGGAACCCATGAAACCAATTTCTGCTGCAGAGAAAATAGCTTCAATAGGACAGACTTCTGCTATATCACCAGAAATTAATATATGCACACCTGATCAGTTGCAGGTAAAAAAAAAAGGAAGAATAAGACTGGATATTGTTCAATCAGTACATTCTTAATGACAATATCCAAAATTCTGTTAATACGCTTGGGAAATATAAATCTTCATATGCTAAAAGAAAACTGCTGAATTTGTTAGAGATAGGTTCATTAGCACTCATCTGCTGATGGAACAGTTTAACATCTATAAGTGGGAATGAATTATTTCTTGATTGTCCCTCCCAATCTATTACTAAAATTTGGGAAAGTCTTCAGATTGGGTGGATGCAAAGGACTAATATTGAGATAAAAGGACAGGTCCATTGGTCAAACATAATTTGGGTGTTGCATATTCCATAATTTCAGTTTCTGATGTTATCTAAGCTCATGTGTCATATTTCCAACTCTTCCCTACATGGATTTTGTCCCCTTGTGAGTGAGTGAAGCCTGTTTCCAAAGTCTTGCTTCGCCAGAGAATAGAATGATCTCTGTATTAGGCTGCAGAAATCTCTTCTGTCTTCGGAGAGGGGTGGCATACAAATCTAATAAATTATTATTATTAAATTATTTAACAGTTGCCTACATTTTAACAATAATAAATAGCTGAACAGTTATATTTCTAACAGATAGTGCTTTAACAAATAGTTTGGTGCTTGTTCATATTGCTCTTTTCTGAGCTAAAATTGCTGAACTTTTCTTACTAAAAACTTACAAAGCTTTAATTATGCTTCACCTAACTATGCTAAAACGTACCATTTTATTTAAACTTATGTATCCACTTTTGATTTTGAAAAAAAATCACATCAGTGAGAGGAGCAGCATATAAATTTAATACATAAATAAAACAAATCCTAATGATATGATAGAATGGCTATTTTTGCTTAATTTTAAAATAGTATTTTGATAAAGATTGTATATATTGTATATGATTACAAATAGTCTTTGACTTATATTCATAGTTGGCACTGGAATTTTGGTCATCAAGCAATGTGGTGGATAAACAAGTCATGTGACTAGTCCTGATTTTACAACCATTTTTACTGTGGTCATTAATTGAATCATGTGGTTGTTTAGTAAATCTGGCTTTGCACATTGAATTTGCTTGTTAGGAAGTTGCAAATTGTGATCATGTGATTGCAGGACACTAACCATTGTAAATGTGAGCAGGCTGCCAAGCACCCAGATCACAGTCCTGTGACTGCAGAGTGGTATGATCGTCATACTTTCAAGAGTGGATCATAAGTCACTTTTTTCAGCGCTGTCATAACTTTAAGCCTCCATTAAATAAATGGTTGAAGACTACTTATATGGGGTGTAATTCAGGGGAAATCTTCCACTAATATTGAAATCTTTTGAGAATATGAACAAAATGTAAAGTAGTAGTACTAGATATTTATTTTGTATCTAAACAAAACAAAATTTTAAAACAAAATATATATTCAAATACAAATATATTTCAAATAATAAAGTGATTAGATGAGTTTGTTTGTAAAGTACATGGAAGTTTGAATCACACAGGTCAGGCTTGGCCGGAAGATAGGTTAATGAGGTAGTGCTCTCTTACATTTCCTTTCAATTAAAATTATGGTAATAATTGAAGAAGTAGCACTTTTGGCATTTCTAACATTTCACTTTAGATAAAACGAACAATATCTTGAGCTATTTGATTCAAACCTTCTGTAAATAAAGTTTTTGTGACAGATGATGGTAATTCTGTGCCAGTGCTGAACATTCTCAGATATGGGGATTGTTCTTGAAATATGTAAATATAGCCAAAGCAGTACTATTACATTGTGCTCTTCTCCACTAAATAGGTTAGAGGTGTTGCTGTGTCATGCTAGGACAGTGATGGCGAACCTTTTTTCCCTCAGGTGCCGAAAGAGTGTGGCGTGCGCTATCGCACATGCATGAGTGCCCACACCCATAATTCATTGCCTGGGGAGGGTGAAAACAGCTCCCCCCTCCCCCCCAGAGGCCCTCTGGAGGCTGGAAATGGCCTGTTTTCCAACTTCTGAGTTGGAAAAGAGATAAAATATACAATACTAATAAATAATAAAGGGGTTTGTATTTGTTTATTTCCATTTAAGAATCATGAAGCTCTAAAGCAGGGGTCTGCAAACTTGACAACATTAAGGCTTGTAGCTGGCTAAAGAATTCTGGGAATTGAAGTCCACAAGTCTTGCCAAGTTGCTCTAAAGGACAATACAATGGTTTTATTCTCTTTTCCTGTCAGGATAAGATCTAGAATTTTTTTGTGACATTTAGTTTAGGATTAGTGTTAAGTCAGTATTTCTTTTAAAAAGACGTGTTTATTTTAAAAACTTTTTGTTAACTCCCCCTTTTTTCAGCATTGTCCTGTAAAAGTTGCTATGGTTCTGCAGAATTTTTTAGAGTAGCATAGCACTGTGTAGTACAAAGGAAAAAGTCCTTTGTCCTTTCTCTAGCAGGAAGTTACTTTGGATCCTTGATTCTTTTACAAATGAAAGCAGTCCTTTTGTTCTTTGAATAGTTACATCTGACACTTTTTATAAATGCAATATGCATTACTAGTTATTGGTGTACAATTTTGTTCCTTTGTCTTGTGCTTCAAAATTAGAAATTTAGGTAATAATAGTTTTCATATTTTTGTTGTTTTTTCATTCTAATTTGTTGTACAATTTTGCTTTTTAGTGCAATTCAGTGTTTTTTTTAATTATTAAATAATTATGACTACTATAATTATGGTATTTAGAGAGTTGTAGTGATCCATTTTGCCCATTTATTAAATATACTTCATTAAATACATTGTGATTTTCCCTTTGTATTTTACAAAGTGAAGAATTAGGAAATTGTATTTTGCTAATAGTGTTCTGCTTCTCTTGTATTAATCATTTATACCATTTTATCTGCCTGTTGTGCCAGAGTAATATCCCAGTCTGGAGTATTATTGTATTGTAATTTCTAAATACATCTTTCCATCAGACATATCTAGAACCTTTCCTCTCCACCTCCTACCCAGTACTAGGAAATAATTAAACCTTTTCATGGGTTACATGAAATGCATTTTAAAGATTTCATTTTGAACATTTTAGCATTGTGCCTTGAGCCTGTCTTTTGTCTTTTCAATGGTAGCCTTTTTGCTTGCATGCAAAAGAGCACGTAAGACATTTTATTTACTATGACCTAACTATAACATCTGATTTCTGACTTTTCAACTCTAGGAATCTCTACCACCTGTCCAGTTTGACTGGAGTAGCAGTGGCCTTACTAACCCTTTAGATGGTACGTCTCTCCGTAGAGCCTCTAGCACCAGAGCTAGAGTTAAGAAAGCTACAAAGTTCAGACAAACGTCTCTCTGCTGATAGCTTAAATATATATTTTCTTAGCTTTGGAAATTCAGGCTTTCTTTCTGTTTAACTGTGCTCAATTTAAAGCAGTCTGTAGTGTTTTAAGAGCAAGGTAAGACATATTTTTGCTCAATTTGTGTTACATACACATCACTCTGTAATATTGTATTAATAGAACATAAGTTTGGAGTAGATAGATTATTTATACTTAGTTTATAGCTTCCATCTCAACAGACTGTTGCCTATTTAGGCTTCTTTATAGTTATAAATAGCAAAAACACATGTGTAGTAATTGCTTCCAAGGGTTTTTTTTTAATCAAAATCTGTTTGTAAAACATTCACTTTTTAAAAGCTACTTTTGAACCATGTACAAATATTGTATATGATAAAATGCTAGCCCACTTTAAGTTTTGTTCATTGTGAAATTTTACTAGAGTAAATCTTTTTGTTAATGGCTGCAAACTTGTATTGTCATGATTTTCTCTAGTTAAGTGCCAAAAATAAGAACAAAGCTTCAAAATGTAAAAAATATGTACATTAAATACATCTGATAAATTAAATAAGATTTAGTAAACATGGCATCTATTCTGTTACAGTTCAGTCATACATCATAATTACCAGCCATGTCGGTGAACTGAAAACATTGCTAAACAGTGTTTGAGGATGTTACGGTTTTGTGATTCATATGAAGGTGCTGAAGGAAAGCCTGGATGGACTCTCTTGCTGTTGTCTGGTGTCTTATTTCTTCAGTCAATTCATCATGCTTTCCTTTAAAAATTCTTTAAAATGTATTTTCTGATTTTCCTGTTTCTGTATTAAAGGGGAACAATGTAGCTTGACACCAAGGAGTTGGTTGTAATGAGAACTACTACCAATATTCCTATATATTGCTTTGCTGTATTATTTATTAAATTGATAAATCATTCTATGCCTGCCAAGCACTTGGGGCAATATATAATGAATCATTATCATAGAGAAGAAAGTAACAATGCACAATAAAATTTCAAAACAATAGAAATGAGAATATACAGTCTGTATATAAAAATACAGTCTATTTTTACAGACAACACATTATTCATTCATCATGCACAGTTCAATTTAAAATGGTAACGTTATGCTCATTTACTACAACTTGTACTAATTTTGTACAGCGGTATCTGTTTTCATGTAGAACAGTAGCTTTGAATTTGCAAAATTGTTTCCCTTTAATTAGACATAACTCCTCTGATTCTCTCTGGTTCTGTCCATTGTTCTGAAAATGTGGGCTAGCTTTTAAGTTACTGGTATTGGAATCTCTGCTGCATTTGTACATGACAATGTACATTGATTTGTTAACAGCTATAGAAACTGCAAACTAATCTTGTAAGCACTATTATATTTTTTTATAAAACGATGTAATAAGTACTAATTATAACTGGCATGTTCAAGTGTGTGTCTTACCCCCTTTTTACACATAAATCCCTCCCTTGGCTTACCTTCTATATGGCTGCCTACCAACATGGTCACTGAATTTCAAGCTAGTGGAGGTTCCACTCTTCTGAACCTTGATTTCTTTGGGCCCGTGGATGACAGTAGCTCTAGCACCACCACCACCATCCCAGGTCAGCCAAAACACTAAACACTGCCAATTTAATCTCTTAACTTTGTACTAAAAGCATGAGCTGCATTTGTGTGACTTTCCTACAAACAAGAATATATGAGTTTTAATTTATTCTTGGATGCCTATCTTTGACACATAGCTTCTTCCTCCATAACTTGTTCTAGTCAGTCGTCAATTCTTCTTCTTTTTAACCGAACGACAAGTTTGATAATTAGTTTGGTTAATATATCTCAGATGTGTAGTTTTAATTGATGTGCTTTAGCCAGAGATCTCCCAAATTTAAAAAGGTTTTGGAACAAAATACGAGTATTACTAAGAATATTTTCAGTTCGTGATCTTTTGGCTTGAAATTATGCCCATTGATCTTTGTATTGAACTCTATAGAACGTAACAATAGGCAGCTGCAACTAATGAAGCTGCATGAACAAGGGATGACATCTTCTTTGTAGAAAAACCAAAAAGTTGATAGTAGGCAAAAGCTTGTGTTGTAATTCTGAACAGCAATTTAATACTTCATTATTAAATATTTCAAAGTTAAATATGGGAGTATTCTGCCAGGTTAGAATGAAAAATGAGAAGGTTCGGCATGTTAAGAGAGTACATTTTGCTTCTGTTTAGTTCTTTTGATAGGTAAAGGCTTCAGTTTACTTGAAAGATTAATCTGTAGCAAAATTAATTTTTAAAAAGAAACAGCCATTCATCAAGCTTGTTCTGTTAAAGGTTGCAGATACAGCCTTGCTCTAAAGACTCTTGTTCTCTTTGAATTATCCATATGGATCTTAAAACAGCTCACTGCTTGAGGCAAGATTCTCCTCTGTGGATGCAGCAGTCATTTTAAGATGTAGCAGAGGCCTCTTACCTAGTATTGTTCCTTAATTAAAGTCCAAGCTATGATGAGACCGAAGGTTATGTATATAGTGTGTCTCTTATTCTAATACTTTGCTGGGAGTTCAGATGTCTTTCCATGGCAAAGCATGCCTCTGTGTACACATGAGACAGGTAGAGGAGTATAAGTCTCTCTTAAACTTTGGTGATCAAATATCTAGGAAGAGCCTCCCTTATCTTTGTAACTGTAGAAGCTTTTGGTGGTACATTGTGCATTTTTAACTCTTTAGTATCGCAACTGATAAATCGTATTTGTTAGAAGTTGGTGATTTAATTTGCACAAGGCATAGGTATTGTTTGATACGTTAATTTTTATCCATCTATTTTAATTTTCATAGTATTGCTCAGCAGTGCACAGTTATTGGCCTCTTGTAAAATCAAATTTGATTTCTGATTAATTTAAAATAATTATTGTAAAAATACATAGTTACCTATTCTTGAATTTTCATTAAAATTTTGTCCTCAAATTAATAGAAAACACGTAGGAGGTAGTGACATCTATCTTGTTTCTTGGAAAGTCATTTGCTTCTCGCCTGCAATTCTGAATGTTGAAAGTGGATGTAACAGTGTATGTGTGTTCCTAAGCTTAAAGCTCGATCTTAGATCCTGAATTCCCTCAGTCTCATTAAGGTTTTTCAATATTACCATTTTTATATTAAAATGGTACAGATATTTCCAGGCATCACAGATTAGTTGTACTTACACAGTTATATTTCATATTCATTTTATTTTAAAGGCCTTGATTTAAAATAATGAAATCAAATTTAGAACAAGCAGTTATTTCTTAATCATATGTAAATATGCAGTTTTAGCTACTGAATATTGTTGGCTTATGACTTGAAAATGTTAATTTTAACAATATGTTAAATGTATCAAACAATTTCATCGTGACTTTTAAAATTTGAAATACTGTCAAGTTTATATGCTGCCTTACCTTAATGGGATTTCTGAAAATCCATTCACTGTTTTTACAGTTGTATGTTTCTGTTTATTTAAGAATTCTGTAAACATCTGAAAATTTAAAATACTCTACTCTGAATTTAAAGTTCATAAGTTACCTCCATATTTTCAGTTGAGCATTAAGTCTGCAGTGGATATAGGATGACAAGGGCCTTATCATTAGTTCAACTAAAAGTTTTTTTATGATTAAACAAATGACAAATTGTTTGTACTTTAATCTTCTCAAATCAAGTTTATGAAAACAATTGAGCTTTTTCCTCTGAGCCCTCATTATGCTACCAGTATATTTTCTCTTTTTGGGTTGTCAGTTTCTACTCCTAGATATGGCAAGTAAAAAAAATTGGAGTTTTCAAAAAACTTCTAAAAATTGGTTTATTTTAATTATTTTATGGCTCGTATTGGTTTTCAATATCCATGCCTTTCTTAGTTGCATTCTCATAAAAGAGGAGAAACCAAAATATATTTTTTAAACTATTTAATTTTTTTAATTAACATGGAGAAAAAATAGCATGAGAACTCTAAATATTATTTGTGTAGAAATGAAGTAGGAAAGAAAATCGATGTTGTAAGGTAATGTAGAATTTGAACAATTCTGTTTCCTGATTTCACTAGAAAAATACTATTAAATTTAAGATAAATTTCAATCTGACTTTTATGTCATTTTATCTGCTGCTCTTGAATCTCACTTAATAGAATGTGATGGAAATTAACAAAATGTCTATGATTTGCTTATTAGGAATGTTGATAGTTCAGATGTTTACAGATAAGGGAGATAAAAATTCCTTAACTGAGATTATAAGCAAACAGTTTCTGCTATCTGCTACTAATTATGATTTTATGCTGTAGGTGTCGATCCAGAATTGTATGAGTTAACAACTTCCAAGCTAGAAACTTCCAAAACCACCAGTAAAGTGACTGATGCATTTGCAAAGCTAATGTCTACGGTAGAGAAAGCAAGTACATCAGCAAGGTAAATTGCATTCAGTAATGACATTTAATGATTCTTGAGTAATGATATACATTGCTCAAAAAAAATAAAGGGAACCCTTAAAAAACACAATATAACTCCAAGTAAATCAAACTTCTGTGAAATCAAACTGTCGACTTAGGAAGCAACACTGATTGACAATCAATTTCACATGTTGTTGTGTACATTCCACTCTGTACAGTATTCAATGATAACATTTCATTCATTCAGATCTAGGATGTTTTCTTTGAGTGTTCCCTTTATTTTTTTTGAGCAGTATATTTTGTCAATTTGATGGACTGCCCGTCTCACAACTGGGTAATGAACAAGGACTAAAGAGATAGCTACCACCAAAAATCCATGATGTCTAAAGTAAAACAATACATCCCAATCATGAAAAGCCACATCAAATGTAATTATATTCTGAGGAAAAATGAGACATTCTCAGCAAATTTCAAAAAATCAAATCCATTACCATAGCCTTAAAAATTTTAATTTTCTTTTGAAGTGCAGTAAGCATTGAAAGGTCACCAGTTCAGGCCAAGCAAATCAACAGAATGCCTTTTAATGTACAGTAACACTATCAGATTTGAGGGGCACAAAATCTATATATTCTGAGTCTCGCTTTACTCTCTCTATTTTTGCCATCCGGTAATTGGATGTTTGTAGTTTTTGATTCAGTGTTTTTGATTCCATGTGCAGGATGCTAGTGCATATATTTTAATACTCTAAAATACTCAACATTTAATCAACTATCCAGAGCAACATGAAAATTTTTCTGAAACAACGTTATGTGGTTATAGGTTGATAGGCTTAGGGAGCCTATGCATGGTCTTATATCCTATAGATTGTGGAACTTTCAGTTTGCCTTTGAAGATACAGTCTCACCTCATTTCTAAAGATAACCTAAATTGGGATATCATTTACACATACAAATGTGTTCACACTCATTAAGACAACTGAACCAAAACTGTAACAGTACTCTTTAAAGCAGTGGTCCCCACTGCTTGCGGCTTGGTGGCCCAGCTGGGGCAGAGAAGGAAATTGGGCTGCATGAACAGCCCTTTTGCAAATGGTGGCTTGATGCGCATGAGTACAGCTTGACTTGTGTGTGCAGTGGGCTGGTGCACATGCATGCAAGTGGTTGACAGCCTGCCATTCACACAGATTCGATTTGCTTGTGCATGCCTTCTGGCCAGCCATTCACACAACCCAATTCTGAACAGGCCAAAGCCCGTTAGTGGACCATAGCCACTATGGAGTTACAGATCCCTGCTTTAAAGTATGTCCAACACTTACATTGAATTAGAACACACGATAGTGCATGGACATATATTCTGTTTTTCATTTGCCTGCCACCTTCCTGTAAACCTGCTATATCAACTATGACTATTAATTATTTTTACTGAAAAAAGAACAGTAGTCTGTGTTCCAGAAAAGTAGACAATGGAAGTAGAATGCACCCCCCTTTCTGCCTAGGTCAGTGATGGCGAATCTTTTTTCCCTCAAGTGCCAAAAGAGAGTGGGCGCATGCGCAAGTGCCCACACCCATAATTCAATGCCTGGGGAGGGCGAAATAGCTTCCCCCACCCTCCGGAGGCCCTATGGAGGCCAGAAACGGCCTGTTTCCCAACTTCTGGTGGGCCCAGTAAGCTCATGTTTTGCCCTCCCCAGGCTCCAAAGGTTTCCCTGGAGCTGAGGGAGGGTAAAAACACCCTCCCCCATCCCACTCTGAGGCTCTCTGGAAGCCAAAAACACCCTGCCAGAACTTCTGTGCAAGCCAAAAATCAGCTGGCCGGCACACACATACACGTTGGAGCTGAGCTAGGTCAACAGCTCGCATGCCAGCAGATATGGCTCTGCGTGCCACCTGTGTATACAGTGTGGAGTGAGGCCTCATAGCTAGTGTACTGCAGTTAGATATGACTCAGTAAATAGGACCCAGCAATCTCATCAATAGCTATATAAATAAAGAATGGGAGTGGAGCTGAAAGCAGGTAGGGAGGCTATTAAAATATCACCTTTGGGGATATCGGCAGCATGTGCATTTGATAAGGAAAAGATAATTACAGTGATAATACTATTTGGGATATTCGGCTGATATGAATATCACTGATGTACTGTTGTTTTTGCAAGGAAGTCCAGACAAGAAGCACCAGGAACATTCATTCTATCTTTATTGTATGGTTATATTAACCGGAACTTGCAAGTCTGAAAGTCCTCCTCCTATCCCCCACTCTTACTCTCCTGGGATACTTTTGCCACCCTTCCTTCCTTTTTCAGACTTGAATTTATCAGACAGGCTGAGGTTCCTCCTCCTGTCTCCCAAGGTAATTCCCAGTTACCATTACCATGCCAGTGTGGAAAATATGGATTTTTTGGGGGGGGGGGCGTTGTTTATTATTAAATCTATTTCCTGCCTATCTGAATATTCCATTCAGGGCATTTAAAACTATAAATCATAAGGCAGCAGGAGTGACTTACAGTCTAATGTAATTGCTGGTCCTTTGGAGGTCCTTTCCTGGTCCATTATGTCCCTTCTGGTGACCTTCAAATCCAAAATGATTCAGTGGGCCATGTACTGGTTAAAGGTCTGATGTTTCCTTCCACCATTTCACAACTGCCTCTTTGAAGTTGGGTGGAGTTGGGTGGGCTGAGAGAGAAGGACTAGCCCAAAGTTATCCAATGATCTTGGTGCTCAGATGGAGGAATTAATTCTGGATTTTTCTAATCTAATCCTAAAATTTTAATTGCTGATCTCTGACACTGATTTGTCCTGGTTGCTGTATTGATCAAAGTCAGTTGTTTGATGGAAGAGGCTAGACAGCACTCCATTTACATTGCCCAGAACAGCAGTGAAATCTAGAAGCAGCTCAGGTTGAACTGGGACTGTTGTGTCCCTCTTATGAAATGCCTCTATTAGCACTTCACATTGCTTTGTACAATTGAATTTCTCATACCTCATTATGGTGTATAAATTGTCCTGGGAGTGCTTGACCATTCTTCTAGCCTGACAATTTTCTGATATGCTGCAAAGATTTCCATTTAAATTTTGTATGAAACTTACGTATTTTATTTTTAAGAGCAGAATATAAATCATAACAATATGACCAGCTGCTATGAAAAATAAAAGTAGAAAATGACAAAAAGAAGAGAATTGCAACAGGTTTTGTTTCTTGTTAATTGCTGCAACTTTTGCATTTAATTGCAAGATTAAATTCTGTCCACAATTACTGCATGTAAAATGAGAATATGTTCATCCCAGAAGTATAACATTCATCCCTCACAAGAATTTCAGAAACTGTTTCCTTAGCAACTGTAGCATTCTAAATTGCTACTATATAAAATAGCCTTCTCTCATCTCCAATGCATCTGAATGATTTGGGTCTTTAGTATCCAGCCAGCATGAAATCTAACCTGACTAGAGAACACTAAGCAGAAGAAAGCTGGGCTAAAAGTAATGATGTTAATTTAATATTGTGCCACTAGAGGGAGTGCTAAGCCTCAATGATTTGGGGTTACTGTATTTTAAACTTTGTTCTTTAGAAATGCAGGAAAGTTTCAGTGTTTGTTTTTTAGATAATAAAGACTTTAGCTTTTCTTGCATTCAGACCATTCCTTGATTTCATTACTAGAACATATAGATGATAGATGGTCTCCAAAAGCAGCTTTAGTTGCATGCTATTTTTGTCAGTTATTTACAATATGGGTTCTCTCTGCATTTGGAGTAACGTTCACAAATTTGCTTTAGGTTGCTTGAATTTTGCTCTATTGGTCTATTAAACTTAACAATAGTTTTCATTAAAATTGGAGTTTTTCTTCAGAGGTGGGCTGCTAAGGTGGAGGTGGGCTGTTAAGCTCTCTACATGAGACTACCTCTGAAAAGTGTTTGGAAACTTCAGATCATGCAGAATGCAGCTGCGAGAGCAATCGTGGGCTTCCCTAGGTATGCCCATGTTATACCAACACTCCACAGTCTGCATCGGTTGCCGATCAGTTTCCGGTCACAATTCAAAGTGTTGGTTATGACCTATAAAGCTCTTCATGGCATCGGGTCAGAATACCTCCGGGACCGTCTTCTGCCGCACAAATCCCAGTGACCGGTTAGGTCCCACAGAGTCGGCCTTCTCCGGGTCCCGTCGACTAAACAATGTTGTCTGGCGCGACCCAGGGGAAGAGTCTTCTCTGTGGCGGCCCCGACCCTCTGGAACCAGCTCCCCCCAGAGATTAGAATTGCCCCCACCCTCCTTGCCTTTCGCAAGCTCCTTAAAACCCACCTCTGTTGTCAGGCATGGGGGAATTGAGATATTCCTTTCCCCCCAGGCCTATACAAGTTATGCATGGTATGTTTGTGGGTATGTTTTGTTTTTTAATAAGGGTTTTTTTTAATGATTTTTTAATTATTGGATTTGTAATATATTGTTTCTATTGTTGCTGTGAGCCGCCCCGAGTCTGCGGAGAGGGGCGGCATACAAATCTAATAAATAATAATAATAAATAATAACTGTGGTGTGTGCTTGCCTGTGTGGCTCTTAGTTCAGCGCAAATATGCTACTGCAGCTTTCAGGTAGAAGAACCGTGCACAGAGATATAGGTGCATACATGCGTGGAAGCAAAGAACTGTGCCAAAACATGGACACACCTGCGTCTCCGCTCCCAATTTTGCTACCTGCACAGGTACAGTAGTATAATTGCGCTGGACTCTGTTAGCACTCAGAGCCACAGGAGCGAGCACACATCACCATTCCACCTTAGCAGCCCACCTCTGGTTTCCTTAGCATAGTCGTTTAGGTGATTTTTTAAAGGTTACAGAGCAAATAATAGTGGTTCACTATTTGTGAGCCGCCCCGAGTCTGCGGAGAGGGGCGGCATACAAATCTAAATAAATGATAATGATAATGATAAATGGTTCAAAATAAACCTATGTTCAGATGTAAAAAGTAGGGCCTACAGGTTTTCTGTTGTGGTTCACTAGTTGTGAGCCGCCCCGAGTCTGCGGAGAGGGGCGGCATACAAATCTAAATAAATGATAATGATAATGATAAATGGTTCAAAATAAACCTATGTTCAGATGTAAAAAGTAGGGCCTACAGGTTTTCTGTTGTTATCTTGGCAATGGTATGAAAGTGATGTGCCATAGCCCCTTCCGGGGTGATTTTTTACTTATCAGCCTAGCCTGCAGTTCTGATAGTCCCTAGGTGTCTCCCATCCAGGGGTGGGCTTCAAAAAATTTAGCAGGGGGTTCTCTGCCTGGTTGCTCAGTGGGCGTGGCCTAGTAGGCCGGAAAAAGGCCTTCCCAAACTTCTAATAGGCCCATTTTTCCCCCTCTCTGAGCCTCAGTGCACGCCCTGCACTTCCTGCATCCAAAACGGGCAGTGTGGGGATTCCGGGGAGGGGTGGGGCCGGCAGGGCCGGCCAGGAGTGGGATTTGGGGATTCTCCAAACTGCACAGAATCTTAGCTAAAGATTCTCTCGAACCCCCAGCAGCCCACCCCGGCTCCCATCCAGATACTATTAAGATATAACCCAGCTTAATTTCATCCAGTGGAGCTCTCCCTTAAGCATAGCTAGGTAGTTGAAGGAAATAACTAGGTAGCTAGCTAGGTAGTTAAAGGAAATAGTAGGAAATAAATGGGGAAAAACCACATGAGGAACATCTGAGCATAAAATAATTAAACTTTAAACAAATAGTTCCTTCCCAGTGATAAGAATGAGTACGTTGTAGTTGCCTCTAAGCATGATCTTATTTTATATTGTTTAACGTCTTCTTACCCATATACAGTGATACCTCGTCTTACGAATTTAATTGGTTCTGGGACAAGGTTTGTAAGGTGAAAAGTTTGTAAGACGAAACAATGTTTCTCATAGGAATCAATGGAAAAGCGATTAATGCATGCAAGCCCAAAACTCACCCCTTTTGGCAGCCGAAGCGCCCGTTTTTGCACTGCTGGGATTTCCCTGAGACTCCCCTCCATGGGAAACCCCACCTCCGGACTTCCATGTTTTTGTGATGCTCCAGGGGAATCCGGAGGTGGGGTTTCTCAGCGAAATCGCAGCATCACAAAAACACGGAAGTCCTTGAAACCCCACCTCTAGACTTCCGTGTTTTTGTGATGCTGCGATTTCGCTGAGGCTCCCCTCGCTGGGAAACCCCACCTCCAAACTTCCGTTGCCAGCGAGGCGCCCGTTTTTGCGCTGCTGGGATTCCCTTGCTGGGATTCCCCTGCAGCATCGCAAATACACAGAAGTCCGGAGGTGGTGTTTCCCATGGAGGGAAGCCTCAGTGGAATCCCAGCAGCACAAAAACGGGTGCTTCGCTGGCAACAGAAATCCGGAGGCGGGGCATCCCAGTGGCGGCGGCTTGGGTTTGTAAGGTAAAAATAGTTTGGAAGAAGAGGCAAAAACATCTTAAACCCCAGGTTTGTATCTTAAAAATTTATATGACGAGGGGTTTGTAAGACGAGGTATCACTGTATTTGTAATTGAACAGCCATAAAGACTTAACATTTGTTAAATTCTGCTTGTTATTGTAGAAGAAGCATTATAAAGGAAAATTGAAAGCTGCATAATTTATGGACTGTCTTCCTGTAACTTAGTAGCAGCTGGAATAATATACACATTTCCAGAATTCCTAGTTGGGGAATAAATATTCAGTTAGAATTAATGTTTAGCATTTAAATCTAATGCTGTTGAAAGAGAAAAAAATATAATTTTGTATGTTTCAAGGTTCAGGAGAAAAAAACAAGCACAACAGAGCAACATTCCTGATAATTTGATATTTGGCTTGGAACCATGATGAATTAAAGCCAGAGTTGCTCATGCTACAAAAGGAATGTACAGTATGTGAGATACCAATATGTTTAGGTCATTTTAGGGGGAAACATAATTTGTTTTCATGATCATTACAATAGCTAAAACCTAAATATTAGGTAATTTTTCTCTCTCCACCCACTTTCATATTGCAAAATATTCTAGGTGGAAGAATCATTTTGATGTTGTAGTTAAAGCATCAGGCTAGATGTCGAGAGATCGGGAGTTCTAGTCTTGCCTTAGGAACAAAGCCAGCTTTGGCCCAGTCACACATTCAGCTCTAGGAAGCAAACAATGACAAACCATTTCTGAACATCATTGCCAAGAAAACTGCAGAGATTGTCAAGGCAGTCTCCAAGAATCAGTCATAATTGAACAGAAGGAAAAATAATTCTAAGGAGACCAAGTATAACAACCCATCTTACAGATCAGCTTCTTGCACAGTACATCTCTGGTAAGATAAGGGTGCTTGCTTTATTTTTCCCATTTTGAAAATAGAATTTTAGAAATATCTGTACTGTACTGTATTATTAAAAAGAAAAATTGAAATATCACATTGGCATCTTTATTCAGATCCTTCATTCAGTATATTGAAGCACTTTTGGCAGCAATTACAGCCTCAAGTCCTTTTGGGTATGATATAACAAGCTTTGAACACCTGGATTGGGGAATTTGCTGCTATTCTTCCTTGCAAGTCCTGTCAAACTCAGTCAGATTGGATAGTGATCTTCAGTAGACAGCCATTGTTAGGTCCATTTTCAGAGATGTTCATTAAGTGCAGGTTACGGCTATGGCTGGGCCAGTCTGGGACATTCACAGAGTTGTCCTTAAACTACTCTGGTGTTGTCTTGCCTGTGTGCTTAGGATCGTTGCCATGTTGGAAAGTGAACCTTCAGCCCAGTCTGAGGTCCTGAGCACTGTGGAACAGGCTTTTATTGAGGACATCCCTGTACTTTGCTTCATTCAGCTTTCCCTCAATCCTGACCAGTCTTCCAGACCCTGCTGCTGAAAAACACCCCGACAGCATGATGCTGCCACCACCATTCTTCACTCCTGGGGTGGTATTGAGCAGGGGATGAGCAGTGCCTGGTTTCCTTCAGACATAACATTTAGAATCGAGGCCAAACACTTCAATCTTGGTTTCATCAGACCAGAGAATTGTGTTCCTCACAGTCTGAAAATTGTTCAGGTGATTTTGGGGGGGCTTTGCACTGAGAAGAGCCTTCCATCTAACTGGCTTCCTTCTATCTACCATAAAGCCCAGATCAGTGGAGAGCTGCAGTGATGGTTGTCCTTCTAGAACTCTGTCCCATCTTCACACAGTATCTCTGGAGCTCAGTCAAAGAGATCATCGGGTTCTTGGTTATGTCTCTTACTTAAGGCCCTTCTCCCCCAATTGCTCAGTTTGACTACTAGGCAACCAGCTAGTCTTGAAAGAGTCCTGATTGTGCCAAACTTCTTCCATTTGAAAATTATGGAGGCCACTGTGCTGTTAGGAACCTTCAGTGCAGCAGAAATTTTATTGTAGCTTTCCCCAGATCTGTGTCTTGCAATAATCCTGTCTCTGAGCTCTGCAGGCAGTTCCTTTGACCACCTGGCTTTTGCTCTGGCACATACATTGTCAGCTGTGATGCCTTCTATAGAGAGGTGTGTGCCTTTCCAAATCGCGTCCAGTCAATTTACCACAGGTGTACTTCAATTAAGGGGTAGAAAGATGTCAGCAATGATCAAGAGAAATAGGCACCAGAGCTAAATTTCAAGTGTTGTTGTAAAGGGTCCGAATACTTATGCCAATGTGATATTTTAATTTTTTTCTTTTAAATAAATGTACAGACATTTCTCAAATTCTGTTTTCACTGTCATTATGGGGTTACTGAGTGTAAATTAATGAGAAAAAAAATGAATATCAAGAATTTCAATCAGGTTGCAGCGTAACAAAGTTGACAAAGGTGAAGAGGGATGTCTGAATTCTTTCGGAATTCACTGCAATTATTTGTCAACAGCATACCTAACAACGACAAAATGTGTATGTCACAATGTCTTTATTTTTTGTGTAAGCTCTCGTCCTTCAAGATTTGAATATCCCTTTGAAAAAACCCATCAGCAATATCGGAATGCCTCAGCTGGTTTTTGTTTGAAAAAAGAGCAAATTGAAAGATCAAAAGAAAATAATTCAGATGATGGGAATCGGACATGAGTATGTGTCCCCTTATACATCTTTTTTATATAAACTCCACATTGCCAAATCAAAGAAAAGTTTCACTATTGCCAAAGATTTAACTAGGTCTTGTTGGCTGGAGGCAATCCAAGAACATTTAGATAAAAAAACATGAGAAGACCCTCATTTTTACACTTCCATTTCAAAAAGATGTTCATCTATGTTTTTTAAATTTTAAAATAGATACATGATTTTAGTTATATTTTTTTTTCAATTTTTTTATTATTTTTCATAAAACAGACATACAGACATACAAACATTAAACATAAAATGGGGATGTATTTCCCCGCTTCTTTTGAAAGTATACATTCAAATAGAAAAAAGAATACATAATCAAACATTTGTTAAATGTTAAAAAGTCTAGTAAAAAATTTTCAAATCTTAAATATAATATTAGTACGGTATAAGTAAAAATGCTTAATATGTTGTTTATGTGTAATATATTCATCTAATCAAACATTTAAACAAATCTCAATTACTAAACATACATAAAACAAAATTTTTAATATATCGCTTATGGGTAAACTACTATATCAAAATCATCAACAAATACATCTAATATTGTTATTACCTAAATAAAAACAGATCTATCTCTTATTTTTTCTTATCTAACCATTTATATATGTTGTTCCATGTTTCATAAAATTTTGTATCTTCTTGATCGTTTAATCGTCTTGTCATCATATCCATTTCAGCGCAATCTAATATTTTAGCTATAACTTCTTCTTTCTTGGGGATTTCCTCCCCCTTCCAGTTTTGCGCATATATTATTCTAGCCGCAGTTAATATGTGTATGATTAAATAAAGAGTTTCCTTCTTATAAGTCTGATTAGTAATTCCTAATAAGTAAAATTCCGGGGTGTTATCTATGTCATGTTTTAATACTTCTTTTAATATCTTCTCAATCATCTTCCAATAAATTTTAGCTTTACCACATGTCCACCATTGATGGTAATAAGTTCCTATATCTTTCTTGCATTTCCAACACAGTGGGGATGTTTTAGGAAACATTTTTGCAATCCTGTTTGGTGGAAGGTGCCATCTATAAAACATTTTAATTTGGTTTTCTTTTAATGAAACTGACTTGGTCATTTTCCAATTATTAATCCAGACTTTTTCCCAAGTATCTATATCTATTTCCTTACCTATATTTCTGCACCATCTTATCATGGTATCTTTTAGAGTCAACTCTATATTTTTATGAGCGATAAGAAATTTATATATTTTCCCTATCATTTTTACTGAATTGTTAATAATTAAATGACTTAGCAGATTCTTACTTTTATTAAAAGTGTAAAGAGTTATATCCTTCTGATATCTGGATCGAATCTGGGCATAATGCCACCAATCTATTATTATCCCTTCTTCTTGTAGTTTATTCCTAGGCTTTAGCTTCATCTGATCATTTAATAATTCTTTATATCTATAAAATATTTTCATGTCTTTTATAGATTTTGGATGTGTTATTGCTTCTAGGGGGGCTATCCATTCTGGAACATTTAAAAAGTGGTTTTTCCTTATGTCCTTCCAAACCTCTAGTAAATACTTCCTTAATGTGTGTCTTTTAAAATATGAGTGATTTTTTTCCTTGTCATACCATATAAATGCATGCCAACCCAGCATAAGATCATGTCCTTCTAAATTTAATATTCTTTTATTCTCTAAAGTTATCCAATCTTTAATCCATGTTAAGGCGGCGGCCTGGTAATATAATTTCCAGTTTGGAAGACCAAATCCTCCTCTTTCTTTAATGTCTTCCAAACAGTTTATTTTTATCCTTGCTTTTTTCCCTTGCCATATAAATTTTTTAACTAAGTTTGTCAAAGTTTTAAAAAAAGTTCCCCCTGGGTTTATTGGAATTACCTGAAAGAGAAATAAAACCTTGGGCAGAATATTCATCTTAATTGTGGCAATTCTTCCTAAAAATGATATTTTCAGGTTATTCCATGTTTCTAAATCTTTTTTAATTTCTGATAATAATTTTATGTAATTATCATTTTTTAATGTTATTGTTTTCGCTGTTAAATTTATTCCTAAATATTTTACTTTCTTTACGGTTTTTATTCCAGAAATATTTTCTAATTTAGTTTCTTGTATTTTATTCATATTTTTAGTTAAGAAAGAAGTTTTGCTTTTATTTATCTTTAAACCTGCTACCTTTCCGTATTGTTCAATAGTTTGCAATAAAGAAGGAACAGTTGTTATCGGTTCTTCAATTATAAACGTTAAGTCATCTGCAAAAGCTTGGAGTTTGTAAGTTTCATCTCCTATAGTTAAACCTTTTATTTCGGAATCCGCTCTTATTTTAATTAATAAAGTTTCAAGTGTCATAATAAATAACAATGGTGATATAGGACATCCTTGACGAACTCCCTTATTTATATCAAGTGCTTGTAATTGATTATTATTTAATATTATCTTAGTCGTTTGTTTTGAATATATAGTATCTATTAAATTAACAAATTTTGAGCCAAATCTCATTTTATTTAATTGCATTTTTATAAATGTCCAGTTAACGTTGTCGAAGGCCTTTTGAGCATCTAGGAACATTAAGGATGCTGTCTTATCTGGGTGTTGTTCATAGTATTCTAATGTGTTTATTACTGTTCTAAGATTATTTTTAATTTGTCGCCCTGGTAGAAATCCATTTTGGTCTTGATGTATTATTCCATTTATAATTCTTTTAAGTCTATCTGCATAAATGGCAATAAATATTTTATAATCTACATTTAATAAAGATATGGGTCTATAATTTTTGATTTTTACTGGGTCAGTGCCGGATTTGTGTATTAAAGTTGTCAACGATTCTGACCAAGATTTCGGAATTTTACCCTCAAGTCTACATAAGTTAAAAGTTTCTAACATATAATTTCTTACTATTTCATTGTCTATCTTATACCATTCTGCCGGTATAGCATCTGGACCAGTGGCCTTATTGTTTTTCTGTTTTTTAATTATAGTTAGGAGTTCTTCCATTGTTATTGGTCCATCCAACATAGTCTGTTGATCTTCTGTTATTTGTGGTAATTTTGAAGCCTGTAAGTAATTAAAAACCTCATCTTCACTAACAGTGTCTTTGGCATAAAGATCTTTATAAAAATTATAAACAATATCTGCCTTTCCTTCTGTATCATATTTTATTGTACCATCTTTGTCTTCTAATTTTTTTATCAATTTGGATTGACTCTGCTTTCTAAGTTTATATGCTAGCCATCTGCCTGGTTTATTTGCATGTTCAAAATAATGTTGTTTTGCTCTTTTAATTTTTTCAGTTATTTGATTTTGTTCTATAATTCTAATTTTATGTTTAATTACATTTATTTCTGTTTTAAAGTCTCTGTTCTTGGTGTGTTGCTGCGATGCAAATTCCAATTGTTTTAATTCATTTATTAATTGTACATACTTTAATTTATTTTCCTTATTGTATTTTGCTGTATAAGATATTGTTAACCCTCTTATATAAGCTTTGAGTGTATCCCATATATTCTGTGGAGTGGTGTCTGGGGTTTTATTAATTTCAAGAAATATTTTTAATTCCTTTTCGATCCAATCCTTATATTTCTTATCATTTAATATATTTCTATTCATCCGCCAAATATTCTGTTTGTTGTTCCTTCTTATATAGACCACTATTGGGTTGTGGTCAGCCCATGTGTTAACATCTATCTCTACTTCCCTTATTTGTTCTGCAAGCATTTTTGGTGTCCATACCATGTCTATTCTTGTCCAGATTTTGTGAGGATTAGAATAAAACGTAAATTGTCTTTTATGGGGGTGTCTTTCCCTCCCTATATCATTTAACAATAATTCTGTTTTCATTTTTTGGAAAGTACTAGGTAGTAGATTTCTTTTTGTTTTTTTCCTTTTATTGTGACTCCCTCCCCCTGAATGGTCTAATTGCCTATTCACAATAGCATTAAAATCACCTATTATTAATACATTCTCAATAGCTAAATCTATTATTATTTGATGTAAATTTTTATAAAATGTCATTTGGTCTTCGTTGGGAGCATAAATAGAAACAACCACTATAGGTCTAGGTTCAATATCAACTTGTACAATCAATATTCTACCATCATTATCCTTATATATTTGTTTGGAATTTATAGAGTTCTCTACATACATCACCACACCTCTTTTTTTTTGATCTGCTAATGCAGCATACATTTTTCCAATTTTGGGATTCAACAATAATTTTTGGTTATCTTTTTTGATATGTACTTCTTGTAATATTGCAATTTGAGCATTTTGATTTCTGATTTTAGAGAAGATTTGTTTCCTTTTCCTTGGTTCATTAAGTCCATTAACATTTACCGAAAAGATCTTTAGATCTTTAGTTGTTGTCATTTAGTAGGTTTTTTGGTTTCTCGCTGAGGCTGAACTCTTCTTATAGCACCTTGGTCCTGCTCTATTACTTGAGCAGTGGCCCCCAAAAGTTCTTCTTGTTGGATTGCTAGTATCTCCTCTGATTGCTGTTGTGCTGGTTGTTGTTGAGCCTCTTGTTGTTTATCTGAAAAGTCCATGTGGCTGATGCCACTATTTTCAAAGAAATACCTAGCTTGTTCTACATTTTCCAGCTTGTATCTTGTAGAACGCCATGTCAGAGAAAGACCTTGTGGGATTAACCAACGATAGGTTATATTTTCTTTGATCAAAATTCTGGTAAGAAACTGGTAATCTCTTCTGCTCTCTCTGTCACTTCTTGGAACTTGTTTTAATATTTTTATTTCCACTCCTTGATGTTGGAGTTTGGAATTTCTTGCCCAATGAAGTATGTCATCTCGTAAAGTTTTCCTGGTGAATTTGATATGAATCTCTCTTGGGAGATTGTGGCGACGGATGTAACTATTCGAAGTCCTGTAAACTTCATCGATTTCTTTCACTAGCGCAGCAGGATCCTCCAATTGTTTCCGCCATAGTCATTTTTAAATCTTCATCTTTTTCCTCTTTCATGTTCTGAAATCGTAGTCCATACGAAGCACGTTGCATCTCCAGCTGAATAATTGATTCATCATGTCTTCTGTGTCTTGCATCAGCTCTCCCTTCAAGATAATCAATTCTTTTTGCATTTTTGTCAGATTTCTCTTCAACGTTTTTCACTCGATCATCACTTTCTTGGAGTGTTTGTTGGATCACCTTTATCTGGTCTTTCACCTCGCCCATATCAGCTTTCAATTGGGCCATCTCCTTTTTGAATTCTGCCAAATCTGCTTTTATAGCTTCCCTTTGTTGTGTTGCATCCTCTTTTATAGCCTCTCTTTGTTGGGTAGCATTCTCTTGAGATTTAAGAATGAGGTCCTGCATATTGTTTAAAGTTTCTTGTAATGTTGCAAAGTTGGGCTGCGTTGTTTTGTCTTTTTCTTTATCCTTGGAAGACATAGCTGACGCCTGGTGCGTCGGGGAAGGACGCGGGGACACTTGTGGAGAAGAGATTGTTGCTGTGTTTTGTTTTTTAACCGTTTTAACAACCGTTGAAGAAGTTGACATTGTCAAATTTGAATCCACTGTTTAAAATTCGAATTAATTTAAATCAATCTAAATTTGTATGTGGTGAAAGGGAAAAAATTTCTGTAAATTCCAAATCTATTCAATCTATTTTATTAACAATTAACCTTAAATTATAACTATTCAGTTGTCAAAAGAAAAATAAAAAATTCAAAATTCAAAATCCAATATATGTTGTTATTACTATTGCTGTTATTAAAAAAATTTAAAAATATAAAAACACAGAGAACAAAAGTAAAACCTTTAGAAGTAAGAAACAAATAAAGATTAAAAATAAGTGGTCTAATAAAAAAACAAAGTAAGTAACAGCAAAAAAGGAATAGTAACTATTTTAAAAAGGGAGATTCTAGGGAGGTAAGGAAAAGGAGGAAAGGAGAAAAGACTTAATAAAGCAGTAAAGGGAGAGAGAAAAAAAAGGAAAAGGGGGGGGAATATTTCAATTCAAATAATTAGAATAGAGCAGGGAACCAAGGTTTACTAACAATGCATAGTCTTCAATTCAAACTTCTTTTACAGATAGAAATAAAAAAAAGAAAGAATCAGAAGGGGATCAAAAAAGGATTAATTAATCAAAGAAAAAACACAATGTATATAGTTATAGTCTTCTTATAAATCAAGAAATTATAAATGAAGAATATGAATCCAAATGTCAGAAAATACAATTATACTTAATCCCGATTGCAGGTCTCAAGAAGAAAGTCAAATTAATAATTTTCTTGTAGTTAAAATGGAGTCTGTGTTCTTTTCCAAATCCAAGACAAAGGCAAAAAAAAAAAATAGATCTCAAAATGGAGTCAGGTTAGAAGTCAGAAGTTCATATGTCCAGACAGATGTGGAAAAGTTTTCAAAAAAATAATCCCAAGAAAAAGGCAATCAGCAGGTAATCCAAAGTAATCCAAAAACAATCAGCAAGTAATCCAGTTAGGTTAGTCCAAGGGTAAATATTCCAAAGGAAAGGTATCAGTTCCTTCTATTTCACTTTTATTTTCAAGTTGTTATATGATGTTATTATGTTGCAGAGACAACAAGGTGAAAGAAAAAGGCAACAAAGTTATATTCCTCCGCTGTTGAGATGTCAGCCCGGAACACAATGCTTTTAACAGACTATAGTAAAGAAATTTTGCTCTTCATTGCTAATTTCTTTTAAGCATTGAAGTCTTCTAAATAGTCATTTCCAATTTAAGCTCTTTTATTGAAGCATAAGGTAGAAAAAATATTTTATAGATTTCAAAATCCAAATACAAAATGGAAACAATGAAATGAGAAAAGTAAGTCTCGGCTGTTATTTGCAGGTGAGACTCAAAAAAAAAAACTTTCACTTTCGCCTCGTTAAAGAAAGCTTTCCCTTGAGGCTTTCGAACGATCAAATCTTCAAATTTTAATCTTGAAACAAAGAGGAAATTTTTTACCTTAAGTCCTTTATCGAATGTATTCTTTTCAGTAGATTAAATGTGGAACTTTCACTTCAAAAATTTTTCTCGGCTTCCCGCTGGGCGAGGGAAGAAAGCGCTGGCCGGTCCTCTTAAACAGAGAGGATCGGTTCTCCCGTCTTCGAAGCTGCGGGGCGAACCGCTGCCTCCGGAGTCTCAGCGATGGCTCTTCGGGCAGAGGAGAGCCCCCTGTTCTGGGATCGGGCCATCCGAGCCCGATCCGATCGCAAATGCGACCTTCGGAGGGGGTAGAAGGGATCGCCTGGCAGAGCCCTGCCAAAGATGTCCCGCCGCGATCTCCACCAAACCGGAAGCCCATGATTTTAGTTATATATGTATTGACATTATTGTCAAAGCTCTGCCATTTGTATATTTTCTTTGTTTGATTAAGACAAAAAAAGGTTGAAGAGATATTAAACTGTATGGTGCTGAAATATTTTTCTCCTTCTCAGATTATTTTTAGATTATTATTTTATCTTGTAGCAATAGTTCGATGAATGCAGTTAACAGGTAGAATAATTAAAATTATTGATTAAATTAAATGTAATTAAAGTAGGATTAAAATCAGATTTATAAATTCAAATAATAGTTTAAAAGTTTTGTTAGGCAGGGCTACAGTTTAAAGAAATGATCATGAATGTTGAGCAGATACTTGGAAAGAATGAAGAGTGAATAGAGAATTTGAAAGAATGAGATGGTTTTGGGCCAGAAAATGTCTAGATCACAGGTCTTCAAACTTGGCAACTTTAACACTCATGAACTTCAACTTGGAGAATTCTAGGAGTTGAAGTCCACAAGTCTTAAATTTGCCCGTTTTGGGGACCCCTGATCTAGATATAAATGCAGGGGTTCAGGAAGATAGAAGATGAAACCAAAAGTATATAGAACTTATCCCTGCAGTTGTGAACTGTCCTGTTGGTTAACTGAAACAACACACTGGGAGGAAAAACTCATTAAGTTGAATTTGAATGAAGTACCTATATTTCTGGCTAAGACAGTCAAGTACTTATAAAATAAAATTATTTGCAAAGAAACATGGCTTTACAGCCTGAATGAAGCACCATTTTGAGAACTACCCCTGCTTATTGATGATTTTAAAAGAAGCATGTCTTAATGTGAGATATTTGGGGAAGCAATTGTGACACTTCTTTTTATGGAAACCATTAGTTTTTCCTCTAATCAGGATTTTTTGGATATAAGCTTCCCAATATTACTATAGAATACAGAACTTGAGCAAAAATAGAATTATCACAGTGGTTTCTCTTAAGCCCTCTCTTGAGATCCATGGCCCCGATCATCATTTCATCTGTTGATTCATACTTTTGTTCCCCAAGCTGCATCATAATAGGTCAATGATACTATGTGCCTAATAGTCTGCCATGCTCTACCTTGCCCTTCTGTTAAGTTTAATTAACTGAATTAATCTAGTTTTGATATCTTAGGTAAGTGAAACCTATTACTGATCTAAACCATTAAATTTAATCTCCCTTATTAGCAGTTTAAATTAATCTTATTGAAATCCATCATACTGATGGCACGCAGGATTTTTTTTTTTTTAAAAAAAGAGTAAGACCAATGTACAAGGCACATATTATATTATACTCCCAAAAATTGGTGCCAGATTAGATAAAGGTGGAAGTAACAGCAGACAAATTGACTTCTCATAAAATCCAGGTTTTTTTCGTTCTTGATTGTATACCATCTTGTGTGTTGAACTAGAACCCCCTTATTACATGAATATGTTTACTGGCTGGTAAGAGTAGATAGGATATTGCAAAGTTTGCAGACTTAAAAAAGAAATAGCTATACTCATATGAAACAAGTTGTGCTCTTGCTTGGTCTTTGTGGCTAAATTCCAGCTTTTGAATGAGTTAAACTTGTAATTCAAGGAGAGTGTGTTTGGCAGCAAAATTGGATAGAAAGTTAAAACCTGGATTGAATGAAATAAAAACAACTATTTTGATATTTTTATTACCTGAATTTTATGTAGGAGGCAAATGAGAGAAACAAAGATAGTTCTGTAATATACCATATATACTTGATAAGCCAATTCTTAAATTTCTAGCCAAAATATTATGAGAAAATGTGCCTTCTGCTGATAAGCCAACCCTGACATTTTCATATGTTTTAATTTTCACACTTAGCTTATCCGTAGGTAGCACATTTTTCACTGTATTTTAGTTTATCCACAAATATATTCAGGATATGGTGGCACTTTTCAAAAGTATTACTGTAAATACTTGAGAAGCTTGCTTGCAGGTAAGCCATACCCTATTTTTAATATATTTTGGCACCTCAATTTCTCAGTTTATCTGAAAGTATATATAATAATCTTATTACCAATAATTTGAGAATGCAGTTACTCCCAATTTGAGGAGATTTATTATATGCTATTGTATCAGTCAAAAGGAATTTTTTTACTGGAAAAGATTTAGACAAATTTCATAAAGAAGTTGATAGAACTTTTAAATCAAAAACTTGAAGGATCTCCTACTTTTTCCTTCAATATATTTATGGGGGGAAAAGATTCTCGGGACTCAGTATAACTTATTGTACAAAAATGGATTTTAATATTGGGAGGAGTCAACTGCAATTATCCATCTTTCCTCAAAAATAAAACCCTGTTTTATATATTTTTTTAACCCTGAAATAAGCGCTTGGCCTTAGTGCCATGCACTCAAAAGTCTGATTATCAGGGGATGTCTTATTTTCGGGAAAACAGGGTATTAATTTATACTGTCCAATATGGTATAATGCAGTTCTCAGTTTTTCTCTTATAGCAACAACTACTCTATTGAAGAAACCTTGATCAAAGGCTCACTTTTTCCCAAAAATAGTTGTATATTTACAAGCAACAAGATCAGAGTCTGGTGCAACTTGGCTTAATACCAACTACACTGTTCTTCTCTTGCGTGATGAAATCTTCTTGGAAACCTCAGAGCTTATTTTGTAAACTTTTATTTGAGTTTTTAAAAGGCATTACCTCAATAGCTACTTTTGTCTTTTTCCTGTTAACTGCTTTTCTCATTATTAAACATACTTGCTTTTGTTTTTTAAGTTACTGGCTGGCAAATAGGAGCGATCTAAAGAATGCTCATAAACTGTTCCTACTCCCAGCTAATCATATTAGCCATTAATAACTTAAAGCAAATATGAACAAAGAGAATGTAGCTGTCACCTTCTTTCTTCCAAAATTTAAGCAGAAGGAACATGTAAGATTTTGATTCTGCAAATAGCTTTAATATATACAGGGTTATAAATATAAACAGGAATATCAATATACTTTTATATTGCAGGAATGTATTTACACTTAGGAATTGCCACTTGAAAGAATCCCTTTCTTAAAAGAGGGGAGTGCTAAGTCTGTATTGTCAGTAAAGTATGCAGACTTAAATTGCAGCTACAGAAATCTCATGGTACTTTACTAAATGTATGCATTTGGGATTAAATTAAGCAGATTCATAGATCTTTTACACATATTTGTGCACAGTTGCATATGTTGAGGTAACCTGAAGGGACTTGTATCTGCCTAAATGCACAACAACATGTGATTATACAGTACTTGTGTCTTTTTCACGTGAAGGAATGGGCTAAGCATACATTTATACCTTTGTCTGCCTGCTCATTCTGATCAGCATGAGGATCAACAGAGAGTGGCAAATTTGATAACAGCCTTTCATTTATGAATATACTATGCCCTCTACCATCCTTATTTGAGCCTTAGATCATGGATGTAGAGATTTCTTTGCATGCTGTACTATAAGGAGATATCAATTTCAAAAGGGAATTTAAGGTCTTTCTGGGTTTAGTGAGGCATGTGATAGTAGGAAATAAATTTAAAATTAATAGAATAGAATAGAATTTTATTGGCCAAGTGTGATTGGACACACGAGGAATTTGTCTTGGTGCCTATCCTCTCTGTACATAAAAGAAAAAGATACATTTGTCAAGAATCATGTGGCACAACACTTAATCATTGTCATAGGGGTCAAATAAGCAATGAAGAAACAATCAATATTAATAAAAATCTTAGGGTACAAGCAACAAGTTACAGTCATGCAGTCCTAAGTGGGAGGAAAAGGATGATAGGAATGATGAGAAAAAAGCTAATAGAAATACTGTAGAAGTACAGATTTAGTAAAAAGTCTGACAATGTTGAGGGAATTATTTGTTTAGTAGAGTGATGGCGTTTGGGAAAAAAACGTTTTTGTGTCTAATTGTCTTGGTGTGCAGTGCTCTGTAGTGATGATTTGAGGGTAGGAGTTGAAACAGTTTGTGTCCAGGATGCGAGGGGTCAGCAAATATTTTCCCCACCCTCTTTTTGACTCGTGCAGTATACAGATCCTCAATGGAAGGCAGATTGAAGGCAATTGTTTTTCCTGCAGTTCTGGTTATCCTCTGAAGTCTGTGTCTGTCTTCTTGGGTTGCAGCACCAAACCAGACGGTTATGGAGGTGCAGATAATAGATTCAATGATTCCTCTGTAGAACTGTATCAGCAGCTCCTTGGGCAGTTTGAGCTTCCTGAGTTGGCGCAAAAAGAACATTATTTGTTGTATTTTTTAATGATGTTTTTTTTAAATTATTATTATTATTATTATTATTATTATTATTATTATTATTATTATTTATTAGATTTGTATGCCGCTCCTCTCCGAAGACTCGGGGTGGCTCACAACAGTAATAAAAAAACAATATAACAGTGAGACAAATCTAATATTAAAATAAAACATATCTAAAACCCCAACAATTTAAAACCATACAACACATACATACCAAACATAAAATATAAAAGCCTGGGGGAGGATGTCTCAGTTCCCCCATGCCTGGCAATAAAGGTGGGTCTTGAGTAATTTGCGAAAGACAAGGAGGGTGGGGGCTGTTCTAATCTCCGGGGGGAGTTGAATCCAGAGGGCCGGGGCCGCCACAGAGAAGGCTCTTCCCCTGGGTCCCGCCAAATGACATTGTTTGGTTGACGGGACCCGGAGAAGGCCAACTCTGTGGGACCTTATCGGCCGCTGGGATTCGTGTGGTAGAAGGTGGTTAGATGACCATTTTAGGTCGTGAGATATGACAGAACCTAGAAATTTGAAGGTTTCTACTGTTGATACTGTGTTGTCTAGAGGTGGAAGGATGGAAGAGTTTCTCCTAAAGTCTACCACCATTTCTACGGTTTTGAGTGTGCTCAGTTCTAGGTTGTTCCGGTCACACCACAAGGATAGTTGTTCATTGTCTCGAATGAGTCCGATCATTAAGGGTTGGTATAAGCAGACTGCTTGGTCTTCATGCAGTTTCATTTGAACAGTGGAGAGCAATAAAACTTGGGGTCATATGACTGACTTGAAAAGACAAGACAATGATCTTGCTATAAAGTTTGGCAACAGTTGAACTTAAAATGTTATATTTACACAAAAGGAAGAGCCCCCTTCTTCCAGCTCTCCCTCCCAATCATGGCTCATAATTTCTTTTGAAAAGGGGGGGGTATATTTCCCGGTTGCCCTATACTTGTACATTTCTTGAAATGGAGGCTTCATCCTATCTATGGAGGTTTTCCACATAAACAATTTTCAGAAGTTAGGATCCTTAGTTGATGGGAGTCCTTTCTGCAAACATCATCTTCAATAAAGGAACTGTTCATTTAATACCTACACATGGAGTTAAAATCAGGATGTCAAAACAAAATTTTAGTTGTCAGAACAATTCCAGATTTTGTACATGGGTGCAGAATCTATTTAAAGTTAAACTGGAATTGACTCTTGCACAGGTTTTATTCGTATGTGCAAGACCAACTTAGCAAGACAAAGTCTATGTGAGGAGCAGTATCATTTTCCTTGTTGCAATGACAGCAATGAGACCTTGCCCCACGGAGAGGTGCTGCAAATAGAATTTGTCAATGGAAATATTTTCTCAGAATAACATTCTTCTGTAACTGGTTCCAATTATATTAAATATTAAATCTTTTTTTTAATAGAAAACCCCCAAAGGAAGAACAACTCAGCGACGAAGCTGCCAAGGTGATTTCTAGCCTTCCTGACTTATCTTTCATGCATGCCAAGGTGTTGATGTTCCCATCTACTTTGACACCTTCAACAGTTTGCCAAGGCAAGGTAGACTAAAAGTGAAGTGGAGTGGACAATTTGTATTAATTTCCCCCCCAGCTCTTTTCTGTGACCTACAAATTATCTTGCTTTAATTAAAAATTCCAAGTTCAGGTGATTTGTTGGTAAGCAGCATTAGAAAGATATACATAATAATGTATATTTATTTACATACCAGAGCCCTGGATTTATATTAGAAAAAAATGTAAATAATTGGGGAGGATTGCACCTTTTTTGAAAACATCCTTTTTTCTGTGTGCTGGGGTGTAAACATTTGTCTTTGTGGAATACACTGGTTGTGTCCTTCTTATAAAACTTTATAAACATTTTTTAAAAATGAAACACCCAGTTTTTGCTCTTCATGAAATTTTCCAGGTTTGTTTGTTGCTTTTTTGTTTGTTTGTTTGTTTGTTTTGGTCAAAATGAATCACTTAACACTTGATGAATTTTTCCTCCCCCCCCCCCCCCAAAAAAAATGGGTCAGGCCTTTAGTTTTGGGATTGATTTCTTTGGGGTTTTTTGTTTTGTTTTCTTTTTTAATTTTTTTAAGCAAGGCCCTTTTCACCTAATGAGTTTTTTTCTTAGGGACTTGATTGATTTTTAATTTTCTGCCTTCTAGTAATATGGTTTAACATTATCTTTCAAGAGTTTACTTTGGGTTCATTTTAGAAAAGTAATAGATCACTGCCTAACCATATGATTCTTGTGATCTATGTTGTAATCAATATGGTTTGGGGTGGAAGGACCAAAACTATCTGAATGTCTTACAATTAAATATAATTGTTACATTTTTTGTTATTGTTGTACCACTATTCTTATGTTTGATTTTGCACAATGTAAATTTGACATAATCATAGGTTGCTATGGTTTAGGCTGTATGTACAGAAAAAAACTATGGGTTGTAAATGTTTGGGGAAATTCCTATGGAAAAAAGAGAATGCTATGTAGAACAACCTCTAACAAGGTTCATGTGCATGCCTGAGGTCTTTTTGAAATTTCAGTGTACAAATTTCTCTTAGCCTAATCAAAATAAACAAATAAAGTTATATAGTCTGTTAATGTGTGTACTGATGTTCTCTTTATGTTTTCAATCCTGCTGAAGGCATAACTGAAGAATCCTTTTTTTCCATGCATGGAAAGTAAATGTGTATCTAAATGGCTTCTTACCCAAAGAAGTAACAAAACATACACTATTATTCATTTAAAAGTGATATACTTTCTTTCCTATTGGTTTTTGGAAACTTGTTTCCTTCTTCTTGGGATGCCTGTAAAGAACTGTATCTTTTGGGACCTTAGTTACAGTTTCTCCTGAGGACCAGAACTGTCCCATTTTAATTAGGAAGCTTAAGGATTATCCAAATGCTTTGGTTTTCTCTGATATAAATGTTGAAGAGCTACAGGTAAGTATATAAAGAGACAGGAAATAGTAAATGCAATGGAAGTATTACTTAGCAAAGAGCCAGTTTGGTGTATCTCATGAGGAATGGTGATGTATCGCGAAAAGGTTTATAAAAATAGTAAACATATCAAATATTTTTGAAAAGGTGCTTAGTGACCTTGGCCTAGTCAATCTCTCTCAGCCCTAAGGAAGAAGGAAATGGCGAAGAATTTCTTTAGAACATTGCCAGGAAAACTGCATGGAGTAGTCCAGGCAGTCACCGGGAATTAACACTTATTCTACATCACACACACACAACAATATTATATAGCAATATTCAGTTGAAAACTCTTGGCAATATTGTATGACATTATAGCAAATGTGGGGCAGGGTGTGGTAGGAAAGGAAAGGAATTTCAAGTAAATATTAGAAGGGTTTATTATTATTTAATATTAGAAGGGATTTATTGAAGGTTATGATGCATTTGACACTGAATGGACTACTTTGGAACGGGGCTGACTCAACTTTATTGATCAAGAATAGTACTGTGCACAGCATATGTTTGGCCCCTTTGCATCCTGTGCAACTAACAATGGATCCAGAGGCAGTGGTGGTACATTACAAGCAGCCTATGTTCCTGGTACCCAAGCCTGAGAGCGAAAAAGACAAGGTGTCAGAGGCTGAAGAGCAACTGAGTCTCCGGAGTCTCCAGAGAGGGGCGGCATACAAATCTAATAAATAATAATAATGATAATAACCAGAGCCTTCTGCACCTCCTTAGATGAATGACTCAGGAGAAGAGGAGGAGCCTCTTCTTGATGCTAGGACTCACAGGGCCTATAGGGGGCAAGAGTGGTTACTGAGGAAGAGGCTTACTCATGAGTAGTACTGCTGACTACTGGGCCACACCATCAGGCTATTTAAGGCAGAGTCACATGACACTTCGGTGCAGAAGACAACACCATTTCGTACCAGACCCTTGCTGCATCTATTGTCTCTGGCTTGTGTTTTTAAAAGAATCACATTCTTGTCTGCATTAATTAGTTCCAGGCTTCCAGTCAACTTCTGTAAGTCTATAATAAGGAACAGTGCTACTATTTAGTAATTACTGTTATGTTTACCTATTCTTGGGACTCTGGCCAGCTGCTAAGTCATTATTAACATGGTGGTGAAGACTTTACTTTCTTTTAGAAGAGACTCAAAACTTCTAAGACTTTTATTAGAAGTAAACTTTTAATACTAAATCTGGTGTTGTGCATCTTAGTTTGAGGGGCTCGATGCTGGGACAGAACAGTATGTTGTGATAATGGGCCTTCTGATTCAGTTTGAAGGTTCAACTAGGTGAGATCAGCTAGATGATTTCAGAGATCCCATTCACCTTTATAATTGTAAATTATGGAAATGAGGTTCTCTAAGGACCAGATTTGCCATATTCATTAATGTTGATTTGTCAGACATATTAAAGTTTGAGTAGATAGTTGATACAATACAGTATTCCATTCCTTACTATCCACAAAGATGGGTTCATCATCATCTGATGCTGAGATCAGAGAAAAGAAATGGAAAGTGCCTGAGGCTGCAAATTTTATCTCCGTGAAAACCAAGAGATCACTACCTCTGCAAAGAAGCAGGGACAGCAATTTTAAGAATTTTGTATAATGTTGAACTTTGAATAAAGTTTTTCATGGCTCCAGCATCTAAACATTCTCACAACTCAATGGATTGTTTAAAAATTTAAAGATCACCTTGGTTTTACATGATTTGATTTAATTTGATTAATTTCAGGATAAAAAGGTGAGCATGTAGAACAGAGACTGCAACAACTTAAAACCAGCAAGCTAGTCAGCAATCATGAAGAGTTATGGGATGCAGAGTAACTCGGAAGCTGATTGGGTTGGAATAAGCATACCACGAAGTGTGGAAATGGCAGAGAACTTTGCCAATTTTCAAAAGTGCTGAAATTTGAACTGATAGACACATAGAACTGATCAAATATACCCCCATATTCATTAGAATAAAAATAAAGTACCAGCACAGGAAATGTCAAAGAATTTGATTCATAAAAGACATATAATATACTCAGTGAATGGGATATTTTTCAGTATGTGCCCAGAAGCAAAATTGATAGCAAAAGGTTAAAACAGGCAAATACAAAGGCTGCTTGGTGATTTGCAATGAAAAGGATCCATAAGAATGCAAAACCTAGTACTATATTCCCGAGGCTAAACAATTGGAACTTGACTCATATCCTATATCCCAAACAGATCTGAGTATGACTTTGGTTTATAAATCCTAATAAAATTAAAAATTCAAAGGAGACTATTGATATGATTGGATTGATTGGATTGCATTGTCCCATGTGAAAGGTAAGGCAACAAACTAGGTAACAAATATGTCAAGACTGCTGTGTGCTGGGGCCAACCTTGAAAAGGCACTGAAAACAGCCAAGACATCCTATATTTTAAGTGAAAAATCATTGTTTACTAATTAGGAACTTGGAAACAATTGGCTATGAAGAATAAGCCATTTAGCCTCAAAGTAAGAATAAACCAAACTTTCAGAAATGCCCACCTTGGACTACAGGAGAGGGGGTTTTTTCTGCAAGGTACTTTTTTTGAAGTGAGCGTTTGCTTACTACTTGCCATGAAAATATTTCCAGAAATTGAAGGAAAGCTCTGCAAAACTATGCAACATCTTGTGGGATTGTATGACATTGTATGACATACTTGAAGACCGTTTTAGCGTGGGTGAAATGCTTACATTATTTCTCTTCATTTCCACTCGGAACAGCCTCCTGCATGGTAACCGCAGCTACTTTTGTTGCCATGGCCTAAAATGTCATATGTTTTTTTGAGCTGGGGACAGCACAGTAGCTGCAGGAAAGAGCTAGATGGCTATTGTCTCAGAGTGGAAGTTGAGAGTTAACTCAAGATCCAAAGCTAGTCAGATAAGCTATTAAAGGGCAGGTTGGGGGAGGTAGAAGGCTGGAGTGGACGTGCCAGCTGCAAGATGGGTTGCTGTCTTTAGACAATTGCCTTAGGGGCCAGCTGCCTGGATTTCTCTCCATGTGGAGGGCTTATAGCTGAGCAGAAGCCAAATGTAAGCCCGGCTAAGGAAGCTTCTTGGATAACTCATTGTACTATGGCCTGCCATTCTTAGCTAAAATTGTCCATAAAGAGCTCCTCCGTATTAAATTATTAATTTTTACATCTTCCCTCTTATTAACCTTCCCCCGCAACCTTTTTCTTGTATAAATTGCCTTTTTTTAAAAAATAAAAAATACTTGGAATTCCTTTTTTGCTTGTATTAAGGGGCTCTGCATCACACCTGTCCTGCAGTTGTTGTAACTTGGCTTGTACACAGTATATGTTGCACCAAGCCTTCTGTTCTTAAGCTGTTAATGAGCTTGAGCCTATTGCAAAATTTTCAGAGCTACTCACGTCCAGCAAATACCATTTGCTAAGCAGGAGCCCCTCTCCTGTATAATTGCTACTGTAGGCAAAAATGTGGTAGAAAAAAAATATTTTTTTTCCTTTTTGATATGGACAAAACCAAGTTGTTGTTGTTGTTGTTGTTGTTATTATTATTATTATTATTATTATTATTATTATTATTAATTAGATTGTATGCCACCCTTCTCCGAAAACTGTAGGTGGCTCACAGAATAAATACAGAAACAAAGCGTACAAGACAGATCTAATACATTAAAAAAATTACCGCTAAAACCCCAATGTATTACTCAATCCAACAATCCAATCACACCATGCATCACTTTTATTGGTCAGGGGGGCAAAATCTAATTGCCCCAGATCTGTCTGCATAGGTGAGTCTTAAAGCTCATGCGGAAGGCGAGGAGGGTGGGGACAGTACGAATCTCTGGGGGGAAGCTGATTCCAGAGGGCCAGGGCCCCCACAGAAGGCTTTTCCCCTAGGCCCTGCCAAACAACATTGTCTGGTTGACGGGATCTGGAGGAGGCCAACTCTGTGGGGCCTAACTGGCTGCTGGGATTTATGCGACAGGAGGCGGTCCCGCAAGTAATCTGGTCCAATGCCATGTACGGCTTTGTAGGTCATTACCAACACTTTGAATTGTGTCCGGAAACCAATTGGCAGCCAGTGCAGACTGTGGAGTGTTGAAAAGACATGGGTTTATCTGGGGAGACCCATGACCACTCACACAGCTGCATTCTGCATGATTTGAAGTTTCCAAACACTCTTCAAAGGTAGCCCCATGTAGAGAGCATTGCAGTAGTCGAACCTCGAGGTGATGAGAGCATGAGTGACCGTGAGCAAGGACTCCCTATCCAGATAGGGCCGCAACTGATGCACTAGGCGAATCTGGGCTAACGCCCCCCTCGCCACAGTTGAAAGGTGATGTTCTAAAGTCAGCTGTGGATCGAGGAGGATGTCCAACTTGCGGACCCTCTCTGAGGGGGGTCAGTGATTTCCTCCCCAGGGTGATGGACGGACAGATGGAATTGTCCTTGGGAGGCAAAACCCATCCACTCCGTCTTGTCATGGTTGAGCATGAGCCTGTTGGCACCCATCCAGACCCTAACAGCCTCCAGGCAAAAGTGCCTGGCAAAAGTTACTCTTTGATCATTAGTATTTCATAATTATTCAAGCTACATGTGATAGTCCTGTTGTGGTTGGCTTGCATCCGGCTCCTTTGATCACAGATTTTGAGGAGGATAAACCGGGTCCATCTGGGTATCATAGTCCAGTGTGTTTACCAGAGAATCAGAAAGTGAGAGTGAGGGAGAGTTAGGGCCTGGGGAATGTCCGGAAACTGCAGAACCTGCGGTAATGTCAGATGAGGAGGGGAATATTGTGAACTCAATATTAGATGCTAGGATAAGAAGAATGCGAGGGAGACAAGAATATCTCCAGCAATGTAGATCTAGGTGTTGAATACTTCTATGCACAATTTGTCATCACTGATAGTATAAAAGGAAGGTTTATGGGAAACCTTGGTGCAGAAGTTCAACGTTTCTAGAGAGAGAGAGGGAGGGAGAGAGAACTAGCAGTCGAATATGTTCTTTTAAATCCTTCTGCAATCCTGAAATCCTGGTTTTTGAAGGGATTTGTGAGTACCTGTCAACGCCGAAATGACTTGAATTTATTATCTTATGTTGGATGCTCGTTATTAACTGTGCTGATAACGGTGGATTTTTGGCAGTCGGACTGACATTCCTGTGGTTTCATTGCTGTTTCCAGCATGTTCCTTTGTAAATAGACAAATATACATAGTGACTTTGTTTTCGAGTCTTCATTGGGGATTAATTACTGATAATTAACTGGTCCAGACAGAACAAGTCCTTCGTCTAATTTCTGAAGGAAGAACACATTGATTGGATGGGAAGGAAAACGATAAGCAACAGAAAGGAAAGGAAAGAGAAAAGCCATTATATGCCTCTAATGACATTCCAGAACAGGCAAAATCTAACTATAACCCTGCCATGCCATGTGAATGTTTCTCCTCTTCCATATTAATTATGTTTTCCTGTTCACTCTCAGTTTTGTTTGCTTTAAAAAGCTCCTGGGCAGCCCTACCAGATCTGGACTGCAAAAGTCCAAATGGCCACTAGATGGCAGCAAAGGATTACAGATCTCTAACTCTTACAAGCCTAGCCACATTTGGGTAGTTGCAATGCAGATTTGATTGTCTAATCATGCATCTGAGCAAAGAGCATAATCTCAGTTTAAACATTTGCTGCTGTTTTCCAAGCCTTTATATATAGAGATATTTTAAAAATCAGGTTAATAGGTTAACATGGATTGCTTGTTAATTCAGTTCTTGTTCAAATCAAAATAGCGCTTCTTTTTTAAAAAAAAATAAGTTGCCAACTCAGGATTTATATATGTGAGTATGCATTGTTCTGCACTATGTCTAGACTAGTCTACAGACCTAGTCTGAATTATACCGCTGTGCATATGTAAATGGAAAAATATTCATTTGTGTATTACAAACAGGCATATGGCTGGGTGCCCGGTAATCATTACAAAGATATTTGAATTTGAATACTACTGCCATGGGTGTACGTCTCTAACCATGGCAGTGTAAAGGAAACATTTGTGCCAAACATCATGGAACAATTACATTATCTAGCAAGAGTTAATTCTGAAATTCCTAACTCTAAACAGAATCTAACTTGTTTAACATTTTTTTAAAAATCTTTTTTTCCCTTTTGTAAAACAAAAAGTAAGGGATGGGGGGGGGAAGTCTGCTAACATGGTTAGTAACTTTTGGAGAGCAGGGCCATTGAATGCATTGCTGAGAGCTATTTCTAGCCTCAAGGTAATTTTCTGGTACAAATTTCTTTCTATCAGGTGATATTGATCTGAACTGCCCTTGAATAACTTTGAGGTGCCAATGGAAAGCTGATTAGAGTGTATACACGAATAGGCTTTCCCCCAAGGGTAGCAATAATTACATTTAAAACACATGTCAGATTATTTGCTGAGTAATCTGGGATTTTTTTTTTCTTTTTGAGGCTTTATATATTCTGAATGATTGCACCCGCAAAGCTTCTGTAGCCCAAAAGATATGACTGACTATCTTGGTATGGAATAACTTCATCTCAGAGATCTTATATCTTTAATTCAATATATCAATCAAAAATTTTTGTATATGATACAAAATCCTTGAAAAGCAGAATGTTTGTTTTGTTTCCATCAATAGGCAAACAATAAAGATGTGGATGCTACTGCATCTGTTAATTTGGGTGTAATAAAATTTCACAGTTGTTTGATATATATATACACATTGGGGGATAAATTAATCACACCAAATTAGTCAAGGAGTGGAACCTATTATATATTTACCCTTTTATGGCCTTAAAAACTCTTAAGATGATTTTCACAGTAAAGGAATGCATGGGAGAAGCAATACATTTGCTAATTAATCTCTCCTTTTTTTAAAGCAAATGAACAGTTGCAAAATGTATTCATAAATGATTACTGCTTATCCAACCTAGCAAGGTTTTAACTAGTAACTGGTTTTCACTGAGGATTTACATTATTTCTGCCTTTGCTAATAGAAATAGACATATGGCTCTGTTCAACTATATTAGACTCTAATTTCTTTTTTATTTATTCTCCACTCTGCTTCACTTATTTTCTACAGATTTGTTTAATCCTTCTATCCTCCTTCAGTTGCTTTGTGTGTCAATCACTAATGTTTGGTCCCCTAGAAACTAAATAATTTAAACAATATTATGTTCTTGGCACTTAAGAACATTACTGTAGTTAGATATCATTGCCTGAGTGAATTGTGAATCTGTTCATTTCTCCATTTATCCTGTATCTGAACCACGAAACTTCTTTCTCTCCTCATCCTTCTGTAAATGCTGTGCAAAATCACTCTTGGAACAAATGGAGATGGATGGGAACCCATCAGCCTGATATGGAAATGGGTTGAGCAGAGGTGGGCTTCTAAGGTGGAACCATGACATGTGCTCGCCCCCATGGCTGTGAGTGCTAGCGGAGTCCAGCCCAATTCTGCTACTGCACCTGGGCAGGTAGCGAAATTGTGTGCGGACACACAAGCGATTTCGTTACCTGCCCAGGTGCAGTAGCAGAATTGCACTGGACTCCGCTAGCACTCAGAGCCATGGGGGTGAGCACATGTCACCGTTCCACCTTAGCAGCCCACCTCTGTGGTTGAGCTTTAGCCCCCCCCAAATAGTAATTAATTCAGCTCCTTGCCAAACCAGTCCAGACAGCTCTTCAAAGCTCAGTTGCCTACGAGAAACAGGCCTTGGTAAGTAAAAAACCATCCTGCAGACGTGGTAGATAAATCCACAGTAACTGAATTTAAACATGCCTGGGATAAACATATATCCATCCTAAGATAAAATACAGAAAATAGTATAAGGGCAGACTAGATGGACCATGAGGTCTTTTTCTGCCGTCAGACTTCTATGTTTCTATGTTTCTCTTTGGTTAATCCCATGGATCCCCATGGATGAGATTATGCCTCATGTCTGAGGATAGTTTGCTAGTGTAGCTCTGTAGCGATTTTAAAGAAGAACCATCATTGTTTCTTTGGCAGGAGATTGTTCAAAGAACTGACCCATGCAGAAAAATCAGCCATGGGAAGGAAATTATTTCCATCCCAACCCCATTCACCACATCATCTCTCAAAATGCCAAATTAGGGTAGGATTTATTTATTTATTATTATTATTTATTAATTGGATTTGTATGCCGCCTGTCTCCAAGGACTCGGGGCAGCTCACAACATATCAAGGAACATAACAATACATCTAGAATCCAATTCATATGACAAAAAGAAAACTGAAAAAGTTCTAATACAATTTAAAAATGTTCGTCACCATTCACTCCACAAAACATACTAAGACACTCATTGGTCAGGCGGGGAAGATCTAACGGCCCCATGCCTGGTGTCATAAATAGGTCTTTAAACTTTTACGGAAGGCAAGGCGAGTGGGAGTAGTATGAATCTCCGGGGCAGCTGATTCCAGAGAGCCGGGCCTCCCACAGAGAAGGCTCTTCCCCTAGGCCCCACCAACCAATATTGTCTGATTGATGGGACCCTGAGGAGGCCGACTCTGTGGGACCTGACCGGACATTGGGATTTGTGCGGCAGAAGGCGGTCTTGATTGACACCAAGGCTCCTGGTTTTCAAATTAATTTATCAATTCTGCGGGGTGGGGGGAAGACCTTGGTATGACTAAACAAGAAATCTGCATCTTTGAGTTTAGAAAACAATTGGTCTAAGCCTTCCCTTATTAAGAGAAATGTAAATGACCTATTTACAATGGGTACACTTAAGGACTGGTTATTCTTGAACTGGAACCCTGATTTAATTCCTTAGTTTAACATGTGGCAGGGCAGCTATGCAATAATCCTTCCCAAAACAACAACTCTGCTGATGTGTCTCTGCTCATGTCTTTTGAACTGTCATCACACAGGAGGGCCTGACTCATAGAGATACGTGATTTGGCTGGCTGGTGCAGATGCCTTGACATTCATTTCCTGTTACCTTTTCCCCTTCCTTGCAGTGAGAGGAGAGGCTCTCTTTAGTGCAAACCCCTGCTGCCACTAGGGGGCAACAAAGATGGGGTTTATGTTTGTTCCCCATGACAGGCAAAGGTGAATGACAGGAGTGTCCACCTAAGGAGAAGGAGCCCCTAAGCCAGGGGTGGGCAATTAATTTTGCCATGGGGCCGCATGAGAAATTGGGATGGTTTTAGAGGGCCAGACTAATATAATTAACTAAGTTCTACCCAATACTGTAAAGACCCAGACCCTGGCCTGACCTAAACACCGAGACCCACTCAACAGACCCCTAATTGTTTGCTTTATGGCAACACGGTGCACTACAGTCCCTGCACTTCAGTGTTTGCGTGGTTTCTGTGCTCGGTCGCTCTCGGTAGGAGGTCGGGGTCCGCTCCAGTGGGAGGATGAAAGAGCTCACTGCGTCTGCCGGGACTCCTCCAGTTCTTGATTTCCTCATGATTCATCAGGAAAGCAGGAACCGGAGGAGTCCCGGCAGACGCGGTGTGCTCTTTCATCCTCGCCACTGGTGCGGACCCTGACCTCCGCGGACCAGTCACAGATAGCGGGTGGGCCCAGGTCTGCCCTAAGCTATTCCGTATATGGTCAGCATACCTCAAAACAGATGCCATCGTAAAGTGGCTGTACGGGATGGGATTGTGTTTCCGTGCTGGCAAGGCTGTCTTCAGTCCAAAGGCCTGATCATCGCAGGAAATAAATGATCTCTTTGCTCTGCTTAAATTGAAGCAGTTTAGAAAATAGGGAGAGGAAGGAAAGGAGGGCGGGAGGAGCAAGCCAACTTGAAACGTGGTGCTGCAAGTTGCTGTCGTGAAGATAGCAAATTTTATAGAGGCACTGCTGAGTGAAGCCTGAGTCCAAGCCAACCAGCCACCCTGTCATCAAGCACTTCAGCAGCCCGCTTTCCCTCCGCTAGTTTTTTTCCTGCCTTTCTTTTCCTCTCTCTCCTACCCCGTCCTCCTTTTTTGGCTGAAAGAAAGGAAAGGCCTGGGGGAGATTGTTTTCAATAGGGAGGAGGGGAGCTTGTGAAATAGTTTTGCCTTTGAGTGACTTCCCATCGGCTGCCCTCCCATCAGCTGGTGGCTTGCCAGAGCCCTGGATAGGTTCAAGAGGAAGTGAGACACACTCCTACTGTTGGCATCAGGGCAGCTTCTAAAGTAGAAGCTGTTGAGAATTTGGTAAGCTAATGCCAACAGTTGGAATGAAGCAACGGGCTGGGATTGGGATGGAAAGAAAGCTGAATTATTACTGTGATTTAAGATTCGAAAGCTGCCAGCTTTGCAAGGTAGACCAGTCTGGCAACATGGCTAGATGAGCTAATTCTACTTTTATTTTTTATTGGTTTCACATTTTAATTAAATGTAAAATATTTATAAAATATTATAAGATACAAAATGCAAGAGTAAGTAGGAAAACAGTGGGGAGGAAGAGGGGGAAGAAAAATGAGGAAGGATAAGAAGGGGGGAAAAGCGTTAACTTCCAACTCTGTCTGCTGCAGTAAAATAAGGCATTATAAAATCAAAACACAACTTTTTGCTTTTTTAATAATAATATGAACAAGCCATTTCTATGAAGATCTATCAATCTACTTGGTAAAACCCAAAATCAAAGTTACATTCTTTTCCACTTCAAGCATGAAGTACAGAAGTGGTCTCTATGTGGAAACAAAAGTACCTCTACTTAAGAACTTAATTCGTTCTGTGACCAGGTTCTTAAGTAGAAACGTTTGTAAGTAATTTTTCCCATAGGAATCAATGTAAAAGCAAATAATGCATGCAAACCCATTAGGAAAGAAATAAAAGCTCAGAATTTGGGTGGGAGGAGGAGGAGGAAGAAGAGGAGGACAGTCACTGCCGAAGGAAGAAGGTGAGGTGAGGGGAATAAAAAAAATCCAAAACTTTAAGGCTTAAAAAAAGAAAGAGGAACTCTGAGGTGGCGAGGAGGAGCATGCGCCTCCAATACACCCAGCGCGAGACTGCTTTCCATAAACTGGCTGCTGCTACCTGCTGCCTCTTCCTTCCCATGCTGAAGGGCTTCCATCTCCTCTTCCTCACTCGCTTTGTAGTGGGCGCCTTTTCCTTCGCTGTGGTGACTCCTTGGCTGCCCAGAGCAAAGGGAGCGTTTCTTTTCTCTGGGGGCTGGCAGAGGTTTATTCCCTCTCCAAGCGCCCAGAGAAAGGAAAATGCTTCGTTCGCTCTGGCCTGCCAAAGCCTCCTTAAGCGCCACCGAAAGGCTCCTCTGGCAGCCCAGAAAAGCCCAAGATGGCCAGGATTAAAGGGGGAATGGCAGGAAACTGGTCAGGCCTTCTTGCCGCTCTCAAATTTCCCGGAAAATATTTCCAGGCTCGGGTTCTTAAGTAGAAAAGAGGCAAAAAAAATCTTGAACACTCAGTTTTTATCTAGAAAAGTTCTTAAGTAGAGGCGTTCTTAGGTAGAGGTACCACTGTATTTTCATTCTTTTCTTCAGTCAAATTTTGCCATTTTAACCAACTCCATCAACTTCTGCAACATTTGTTCATAGTAGGAATTGAAGTCTCCTTCCATTTTTGGGCATACAATCATGTTGCTGTTGCCAACATACATAGTAACAAAGTTCCAAATGTTTTCTCCAGTTTTCCCCTCCATTAGACCCAGAAGGAAGAGTTCTGGTTTCATTTTTATCTCCATTTTCCAACTTTTCTGAATTAAAATATGAATCATACCTGTCTCCCTAAGTCATTCCGACATACCATTGCATCATCATGTATGATTTATTTTTGAAAAAGCCAATTTTGTGTGTTACAACATATGGTATGCTGCTTGTAGGGCATTTGGCAGTAGTTCCTATCCAGTAGTGGGTTCTAAAACCCTTTGCTACTGGTTTGTGTGTACACTCACATGTTTGCGCAACACTTCTGCACATGTGCAGAAGCATCCCGGGTGGATGGGCGGAGCCTCCTACTACCAGTGCTACCAGTTCACAGAACCATGTTGAACCGGGAGAACTCACTGCTGCTCCTGGGAATCATCCTACAATATACTAACTAACAAATTTGACTGTATGACTGTAAATTTGTTGCTTATATCCTTACAATTTATATTGACTGGTTCCTAATATGATTTGATTGCTTATTTGTACCCAGACTATCATTAAGTATTGTACCTTATAATTTTTGATGAATGTACCTTTTCTTTTATGTACACTGAGAGCATATGCACCAAGACAAATTTCTTGTGTATTCAATCACACTTGGACAATTAAAAAAAATATTATATTCAATTCCAGAGTAAAGGTTAGTCTTTTGCCTTGGGCCATGACATGGTGCTCTGCAGAAGAAAGGAATGCCAAGTAAAAGAATATACAGTAGTCTTTGCTTTGGTAGTGGTACTAAAGACTATAACCAAAGAATAGTGGTTAAAAATGAAGGGAAATAGTGTACATGTGTAGAGATAATTTCATCCTGCTACTCAGAGGGCTTGAGGGGTTCTTTTAGTTCCATCCCTTCATCCCCAAAAGATGGCGATCCAGTTTCTTAATCATATGCATTCACCACTTTGTCTTGAAACTGCTCTTATTCTGAGGATATTTTTCTTCAGGTTCCATAGAAACAGCTGTCAGTAACTTTTGACCCTTCACACTTTGCATTTTGGAAGGTCTGCAAATAGGTTTTGGGGTTCTTTTCTGTGATGTTCCTTCGGGTTCTTGAAAAGTCCAACCATGTTCCCTCTGGCTTAAAAAAAAAATATCCAACCATATTCTCAAACCAATATGCGCAGATCTCTTTCCCATCAAGTGACACCTTCCCAGCCTTTGGTTGATTAAAAACCATAGTAAGTAAAAATTCCATTCCCAAGCCTCATTCTGATTTAACTTCTATCCCACTATTAAATGGGGCTTCCTCAGCTTTCTTTTCATGATGAGTAAAATAACTTCCCTGGATTGTTGCCTGCCCTTCTGCAGATAACCAGTTGGTGGGAAAACTCCCAGTCAAGGCGCTGCAACAGAAACGGGAAAGTTTGGGTGTAGACTCTGTCACTTCTATGTCCTTCTTCTAATACCAGACTCAAGTGGTGACTCAAGTGCAATAAAGTTTGAAGACAAGATTAGAATCACGAGATCTGAGTCATAAGAGGCACTTTTACTGAGATTGCTGTCCACCATTCTTTCTTCATGTCGATAACAAAGCCACATTCTTCCATGCTGAGTTGCCAAAGCAATGCTAAGCTTGATCCCATCTCTACATAGTTCTCAGCCTTTGTAACTTGCAGTGAACCAGTAATAGCCACAGTGTAAGCACACTCACAGGGCTGCCAACTGAATGGCCTAGTGGCATTGCACAACTCTGATAGGCCCATGCTACATCTAGTGCTTCTGGGAAGCAACAGCAGAATAACACCAGAGGCTGAGAAGGGAGCTGGCCCATATTAAAAGTGCCACTCTTGGTCACTCGACTTTGCCTCCCATAGAACAGATTTTACATATCTCGAAATTGTGCTTGGAAGCATCGAAATAAGAAGGAAAATTTCATTACCGATTACATACCACTGAAGACATCTTAAATAGGCTGGAAGTTAAATGAAGGCAGTGCCATAGCAGAAAAACAAAGATGTTGCTAAGGTTTGTTTGTACATGAGTACAGTAAGTATAAAGGGGAACCCAGCTTTGAAACTTACCATAAAATCTTATACCGTTTTGTAATCTGCCTATAATAATGCAAATTAAAATGCATGCCACACTGCTGATTCCTATTTAGCCTACAATATGATCAAAGTCAGTTAATATCAGCTTCTAGTCCCTGTGGCAGGGATATCTGTTTCTGAACAAGAATTGGATTTTTTTCTCTTTTCAGTTCTGTACTATTATTTTATGCCCATTTCCCTAATCTCTAAAGGAATTCTGAATGGTTTCCCCCCCTTTATTTCTAGCTATTTTCTATACTAATCAATTGTGTGCCATTGGCAATGCGGCTATTCTTCTAAGTTCTTAATGAAGAGGTGCAAGAGTAGAGGGCCTAGGAATGAACCCCATGGCACCCCATAACATTTCCCTCCATAAACTGGAGGGAAATGTTATGGTGTGCCATGGGGTTCATAAGGATCATTCACAAGCATTCTTAGAATATGATTTTCAAGCCATTTGCAGATTTCCCTAATAAACATATTTCAACCCATACATAAAAAGTTGGTCAAGCAGAATGTTCCGAAGCACAAGTTCTTATATAAATACTGATCATGCTCTTCCTTTTTAGAATGAGAACATTATGGAGAAGAAAAGGAATAACAAGTAGTAAGTCAAAAACCTAAGTGTTTGTTTGTTTATTAGATTTCTAGGCCACCCTTTTCGAGGCGAATAAATAAATATCTTGCATTGCTTTTATGAGTGTGGCTCAATACCTTCCGTTTATTTCCTAGTTAGTCAGATGCAGGCAACAATATGTTGACTTGCAAAATAATATCTAAAGGAGATATTGCAACTTGCACAGAACATGCTGATTATGTTTGGGATAAACCTGGGCTTTTAGTGATATATTTTATTTTATTTATTTTATTTATTCATTTATCCAGTACACAAGTACTTAGGAAGAAAATAGACATGTAGTAATATATATAAGGATAAAATAAAATAGAAGAGAAGATAAATGAAAGGAAGAAAATATACATGATAAATGAGATAAAGGAAAGACGATTGGACAGGGGACGAAAGGCACACACGTGCACTTATGTGCGCCCCTTACTGGCCTCTTAGGAACCTGGAGAGGTCAATCGTGGATAGTCCTAGGGAGAAATGTTGAGGGTTAGGGGTCAAAATGGCCAAAATGAGCATTGTCCTCGTTGTTTGCATTGTGTCACATTGCATACCCTCTCTTAATATTGTGTGTGTGTGTATGTATGTTATATACTTATCAATCCACTCTGGGTGGTTCAAAAGTACAAAATAAAGAATCTACAAAACTACAGATGCTTAACAAGGCATAATTTAATTAGGAAATGGTTACCCAGTTATCAACTCAAATCAAATGCCTGTTTAAAATGGTGACTTTTTAGAATGTCACAAATGAAGGAGAAGGAGAAAGGAAAACTGGTGACTACAAGAATGACTGAATTGATGGAGAACTTGTGTTTTTCTAGATACGGGATATAAAAAACATTGCAGCCTGTAAAATATCCATATAATTATAGAGAAACTAAAGCAAAACAAAAGAATTGGATAGAGGAAATTTACTTGTACATCAAGGGACTATTGCACTTTTTCTGAACTTTATACCAATTTAAAGTTGTGTAGACTTCAGCTCCCAGAATTCTCCCGCATGCTAGCTAAGGAATTCTAGAAGTTGAATTCACATATATGTAAATTGCTAAGGTTGAAAAACACTACTATATTGTTTCTGTAGTTACAGAAATTATCAACACTTTTTCTTTCTCTCTGCATATTATAATGGAGTGAATGGAGGAGAGAACTATAAAAATCTTAAAATAAATTTCAGCCCAGTGTTTCTAGAAATAAGCTAAATTTAAATGACCGTAGGCTTGCAGAGCCATCACTGATAAACCTCCAATGCTATTCATCTGAATCTGCAGCTGAATTCTCCCTATAACTGAAAGAGACAACTGAAAATTTGTATCCCTTTTCAATTAATATAAAGACTCTTCCAGATGGTAACATTAGAAAACAAAAGACAGGGTCAGCGATTCATTTCTTTACTCCTTTGTTGGGGCTGCCTGATTTGAATTGCCAGCACTCTTATCCTGGTTTATGTTTTGGTGTGTGCATGTATTAAAAGAAAGCAGCAGATCATTTAGAATGGGAAGATATTCTCCAGCACCCTATAAATTCTGCATGGCAAAACAATTGCAGAATCAAAGAGTTATGTGAGTAACTTTAGAGTTCATTTCTGTGTGCATGTAATTCTAGCTACATGAAAGTTTTCCCACAGAATCAAGACTCCCGAATACCTTTGACATTTTTATCTGAGAGAGCTCCATACTACAGTATTTTCACACAGTAAAGCAGCTGTAGAAACAATATCATTCCTGTCACAGCAGATGGCAGCACCCAGCCAGTTTGACTGGTCTTGAAAAAGTTATGCAGGATTGGACCTGGGTTAATACCTAGAATGGAGACCACTAAGAAATCTCTATACGCTAGACTGGAAGGTTTAGAACAAAAGCAAAATGCTTGGAAGAAGACAGTGTGAGATTAATCCCATGTTGCTATCCCCAAAATTACATGGAAGTGTTCCTATAATTAATTGCTTTTCAAAGTTTCCAAGTTGTGTAGGGCTTGAAGCCAAACAATCATTATTGTTTACCTCATGTTTTTTTAACCATGGTGCCAGATACTCTTTCTTTCTTTCTTTCTTTCTTTCTTTCTTTCTTTCTTTCTTTCTTCCTTTCTTTCTTTTTTCCTTCCTTCCTTCCTTCCTTCCTTCCTTTCTTCCTTCCTTCCTTTCTTTCCTTTCTTTCTTACCTTTCTTTCTTTCTTTCCTTTCTGTCTTTCTTTCTTTTTTGATTTGATTTGATTTGATTTGTATGCCACCCCTCTCCGAGGACTCGGGGCGGCTCACAACATATCAAAGTACATAACAGCATACATCTCAAAATTCCAATTAATATGACTAAATAACTTAAAAGCTCCAATATACACTCTGCCCCATCCTATAATCTCTCCTATATCTCCTATATCTTCTCTTCTATCTCTTCTATCCATTCTATCTCTTCTATCTCTTATGTCTTTTCTGCTATTCTCTCTAGTTATATTTATTCCTATATTTTGTCTTTTATACTCTCTTTGATACATTCTACTCGTATATATCCTCTATAACCCTGGTTGTGTATTATTGTGTACTGGACAAATAAAATAAATAAAATAAAATAATTTTAAAAAACCATTCATCCCCATTCACTCCGTAAATACTATGAGATACTATGGCTAGAGACTGTGGGGCTGCTGGGGAAATGGGTCAGCCTGGGTCAGAAATCTCAACTAGAAACCTTCCTCTAGCATGCCACACCCACACTGCCACCAGAGGAGGAGATCTTCGCATCATTCTCTTGTTGTGAATTTTTGTCATGCTCTGCCACCCACACTTAGGCCTCGCCTGGTTCCCTCAGGCCAGGAAGCAGTGGGAGGGTGGAACAGCTGCATCCATCTACAGCAAAAGCTGGGGATGAATGAAAAGCAAAGCCAAGCAGGAAGGAAGGCAAAAAGAGCCCCTAGAGAGGAGAGGGGAAGCCTCGGCTTGGAAGGAGAAACATCAAGTTCCAAGAAGCAAGGAATCAGAGCAGATTGCCTCCGAGGCAGAACTGAACCGGTGATTAGAGCAGTGTTTCCCAACCTTGGCCACTTGAAGATATTTGGACTTCAACTCCAAGAATTCCCCAGCCAGTGAATGCTGGCTGGGGAATTCTGGGAGTTGAAGTCCAGATACCTTCAAGTGGCCAAGGTTGGGAAACACTGGATTAGAGAGCACGGAATCAAACATCTCTCTGCCCAACAATGTTTGAGTTACCGACATTCAGAAAACTGACACAGTGATGGCAAACTTTTTTCTCTTTGGGTGCCAAAAGAGCGTGCGTGCATGCTATCACTCATGCGTGAGTGCCCACACCCATAATTCAATACCTGGGGAGGTTGAAAACAGCTTCCCCACTCCCCGGAGGCCCTATGGAGACTGGAAATGGCCTGTTTCCCAACTTCTGGTGGGCTCAGTAGACTCATGTTTCACCCACCCGAGGCTCCAAAGGCTTCCCTGGAGGTAAAATGGTCCTCCCTCATCTCCCCGGAGGGTCTCTGGAAGCCCAAAATGCCCTCCCAGAGTCTCTGTGCGAGCCAAAAATCAGCTGGCCGGCACACACATGAAAGTTGGAGCTGAGCTAGGGCAACAGCTCGCATGCCAGCAGATATGGCTTTCTGTGCTACCTGTGGTACCAGTGCCATTGGTTCACCATTACTGAGTTAACAGTTCTTGAGTGGGCTTACTGACTGTAGATCTGCAGTTATTGTGCCAGGTGGAATATCTAAAAATGAGATTTCATTGGGGACGCGATTGGGGGAAAGAATCGTGTACTTCTCCTGTATTTGGGTCAGTATTATACCAGAGCATTCATTACCAACAAGTACATGTTTTTATAATATGGGGCAGATAAAAAAATATACTTATTTACTAAATCAGTATGTAATTCAGAATTAAAATTGTTGATGTAATATTTAGTATTAAAAGGCCTTGTAAGATGGAAGGGAAGAGAAGACATTCATAAACACTGCTATAACCTGTGACATCCACCTGGGCTTGCTGCTTTGGTCAGAATGATTTGTCAGTGTTGCTGATATCTGGACTTCAACTCCCAGCATTTGCTGGCTGGGGAATTCTGGGAATTGAAGTCCAGATAGCTTCACGTTTCCAAGGTTGGCAAATACTGCTCTAGACGCAATGTAAGAGTGCACACAGCAAATGGGCAGAACTTGCATCTCAATCCAGCCAAATTCCGATATTGCTTAAATCGTTCTGACTCCAAGGCCCCCTGCACCCTCACCATAAGTATATGCTTATTTGCCAAAAAATGTACAAGGAAGGTATTTGTTTAATTGGGTGTCCTCCCACTTTTTTTGAATGAAGATTTAGTGGTCCATGACTGCAGAATGTTTCAGAAGCACTTTTCTAGCTTTAAAGAAGTCACCAGAAATGAGTTATAGAAGTTTTCAGGAACTGATGAGGTTATTTTAAAGCCGTTCTTATTATATGTAACTTTCGGCATTCCTGAAGAAGTAATTGGTTCTTTCCATTATACGATGTGCTCAGATGTAAAATTCTGTTATGTGTGATAGAATTTGACAAAAGGAAATCCTGTGCTAGCACCCAGCACCTCTAACTTCAAATCTCACAGATAATCTACCTCTGACTTCAGTAGATTTTACTTATCAAGTCACCACATTGTAACCAAAATATAATCTGGAACTTTAAAGATTTTGGCATGGTCATTCTCAAGGTAGCCCTGAGAGTGGACAGGCAGCATATCATAAATGTTACCTTCAGTCAGTGGTGGGCTACGAGCCATAACGCTAAATTGCGCTCACCGCCACTGCTTGTAAGTTCTTGCGGGACCAGCGCGATTTTGCTGCTGCACCTGTGGAGGATGCATGGAACTGCAGGTGCATCCGTGTTTCGGTGAGGGTTTTTTTTTGTTCCACTCATGCTGAAACACGGGCACACCTGTGGCTCCATGCACGATTTTGCTTCATCCACAGGAGCAGCAGCAAAATCACGCAGTGGCGAGTGCCATTTAGCGTTCCGGCTCATAGCCCACCGCTACCTTCAGTCAAATATTAAAAGGCAAGCAAGCTGTTGTCATTCCCTTTGTAGGAATTGTTAAAGATGTAGATTACCTGAACATTATGCTAAAATTCCAGTCTCCTAAGGATTATTGCTATGAAATCACTCGACATGTTGTGCTCTCGATCATGTAGTGTTAGGAGGAAACTAGGATAACATCTTGGCAGGATCCCACTTAGCTCTTTTGAATTCTAATTCTGCAGCCAGTTGACTTAGAAATGTGATCTGCTTCTAATTGCTAATCTTCTACTACTTGTACATGCATGCGTGCATACATGCATAAACAGAGTTGCTTTTCCAGTTGACATGACCTTGATTATTTGTTTTGGAGATGTTCAAAATGCTTGGATAATTACACTAATACCACAGCAATACTTCTTCAGTAAGTGAGCTGAAGAAGTAAATATAGCTGACTTACATATTGCTACTAAATATATACTAAATATTACACTTCATACAAATGCCTATCAGAAGTAAGTTTCAGGAGGCTTATTCCCAAATAAATGGAGAGGATCTGTGTAGCAGGACTTACTCCTAAATGTATTTGATTGATTTAAGAATACATGTATATGAAAGTAGTATGTATATTTACTTCTAAACATTTCCCTTTTAAATTTCTTATACTCCTTCTTCTAGACTTCTACACTTATTTTTTTCAAATATTTTTTAATAGCCAGTAAGAAAAATGCCTTCTACCCTCAAATCTGGAATTTGATCACATATTGTTTAAGACAAACTCATAGTGAAGCCCTTCTTAAATATAGTAACAAGGCAGCAAACACAACAGTGGATTACATGCCACTGTTTCATTTGTGCAAAAATATTAATTGGCTTACTGAATAGACATCCCACTGTAATTATGAACAATGTTGGAAGGAATTGGGACAATATAAGAATAAATTAGCATCTGTATTGATACTAATGCAATCCTGTGATTTAGCATTATATTTTGAATGTGTCTTATCAGTTGTTCTTATCGGTGGGAAACTGCTGTTGCTAAGTTGTGTTCACCCTCGGGATTTTGTTAAAGGCGATTTTTTACAATTGGAATTCTTTGGAAATTCTTCATTTCCAAAATAAAGGCAGATACTTTATATAATGCCTCTTCCAGATTGGCAATGTAAAAGAGAGTGGGAAATAAACTGTTTTTAGACCTGGGCAAGCTTAAGGAAAGAGGGCATTCCCAATTACTATTATGCTGAAATAAATCATGACTCTCCCATTTTCTTAAAGCAGGCCCTCCCTGTTTTTGTAGACATGTGTGGAATTTTGAGAGCACTGTTCACCCTCCCCAAAGGGTTAATTTTATGGCCTTTCATAAAATTGATCGCTTCCATGGAAATCAGAACCAGTTTCCATGTATTGTTTAATCTGAAGCCTACATGCCTTTCTCTGTAGTCTCCTCAGCTGCCCGATGGTCCATGTGACACTACTTTCCTGGGCAACTGGCCCATTTACAAATAAAACCTTGGACTGCTGCCAGCCAGCATTAATATTTTCTCAGAGCACTGATGGGGCTCTTTGGGCCCTACAGGTGTTTCTAGAAAGAGTGCATTTGGAAAATAGGGCTCTGCGATGGAACAGACAGGCAGTCCTCGATCTAGGAACAGTAATGAACTCTGCCCATTGTGGTTACAACTGTTAAGTAAGATGGCCTTGCCTAACAACTCCCTCCCTCTGCTCTCCTTGATGCCATGGTTAAATGAACATGGCAGATTGTTTAGTAAGCATGAAGGACCACTTAACTTACTAAATGATGATGATGATTATATAGGTAGTCCTTGAGATAGGAACAGTCACTTTGAAGTTACAATAGATCAGTGATGGTGAACCTTTTTTCCCTTGGGTGTCGGAAAAGCATGTGCGCGGGCTATCACGCATGTGCGAGCACCCACAGCCATAATTCAATGCCTGGGGAGGGCGAAAACAGCTTCCACTGCCACTAGGAGGCCCTCTGAAGGCCGGAAATAGACTGTTTCCCAACTTCTGGTGGGCCCAGTAGGCTCATGTTTTGCCCTCCCCAGGCTCCAAAGGCTTCCCTGGAGCAAGGGGAGGGGGAAAATGCCCCCTCCCATCCCCCCAGAGGCTCTCTGGAAGCCAAAAACACCCTCCCAGAGCCTCTGTGTGAGCGAAAAATCAGCTGGCCAGCACACACATGCACGTTGGAACTAGTGATGGGCTCCTATGGGAACGGTCAGGAACACTGTTCCGGTAGCAAAATTTGGAGTTCCACCCTAGAGCACCCAATTTGCACTGAAAGATGTTGAAACAAAATGCATAAGCCACTCCCACAGTGTGGTAGTAAAAATTTTGGTAGCCCATCACTGGTTGGAACTGAGCTAGGGCAACGGCTCGCGTGCCAGCAGATATGGCTCCATGTGCCACCTGTGGCACCTGTGCCATAGGTTCACCATCACTGCGATAGACCCACCAAAATCTATACACTGTTTCAATCCCCCAGCAACTGTAGTGCTTCCCTAGTCATTCACTCTTATAACTGACCACAGAGATATTGCAGTTCTCCCCCGTCTCTCTTCTCTTGACATCCTGCTCCAAAAGGACCCTGGAGCATTTGGGCCTGCTCCCATACCTCCCAGAAGCAGCTGCCATTTTCATGCATCATTTTGAAAACCCAAGGTTAAAGCAAGAGGAAAAGAAACCAGCCTTGAATGAATAGTGGGGACCAGCAGAGCAAAGGAAGAGACCTGCTGGAGGAATGGCTGACATGCAGGCAATAAGGATTCAGAAAGTAATGTCTCTGTAAAGGAGAGCCAAGAAGGGGGGATATTTTCACTGAGAAAATGGTGTGGCGGAAAGAGGGAATCCTATTTCTCAGAGTTACAGACCCAAACTATATACCAATTTGAGAAATGATCCTATTGGTTTTATTTGAAAGGTCGTATATCTGCCTTTTCTCTGAGAAATTCCATGATTTTCTTTGGGGAATGCAAAGAGATGGGAGGTCCATTTGTGGATCACATAACTTTGCTAATTTGACCTTATGTTTATAATTCTCCAAGAAGAAGCTGTCTTTTCATTTAGAGGGATGGCTAGTATTTTATGAACACATTTCCCTTCAAATCAAATTAACATCAAAAGGATCCAGCTACCCAGATATTTCTCTTGATCACAGGCCCCAGCCAAGAATTAAACCAACCCTCACTTCATATTCTGAATTAAGAGAGGTTTTGTGCTTAATTAAGTACATTAATTAGACATTAATTTTACTAAACCTCAGAAAAGTAAGATATGTTATAGCTATTCTACTCAATAGCCCTTTTTGCTGCTGCGAAAAATCAACTGGCTTGATTCTGAATGTTAGCAAGAGCAATAGCACTTAGACTTACTGTATTTTTCAGAGTATATGACACACTTCCCACCCTAAAAATTGGTGAAAATCTTGGTGCATCTTGAAGACCAAATATAAGCCCTTATTTGGGCTCCTGAATGAACTCTCCGTGCATCATTTTTGCTGATTCTATAAACTGCTTAGAGAGGGCTGTAAAAGCACTATGAAGCGGTATATAACTCTAAATGCTGTTGCTAGTATAGTCTGAAACATACAAATTATACTGGTTTATAGTGCTTTACAGCCCTCTCTAAGCAGTTTACAGAGGCAGCATATTTTCCCCAACAATCTGAGTCCTCGTTTTACGACCTCAGAAGGATGCTGAGTCAACTTTGAGCTGGTGAACATCAAACTCATGGCAGTGAGATGAATTATCCTGAAATATTGCATTCTAACCACTGTGCCACCCTGGCTTTTGTTAGCCATATTCAAAGTAGGATGATGCCCTCTTTCAGTCACTAAATGGCATCTCAGATTGTGCAGAATGCAGCTGCGAGAGCAATCATAGGCCTTCCCAGGTATGCCCATGTCACACCAACACTCTGCAGTCTGCATTAGTTGCCGATCAGCTTCCGGTCACAATTCAAAGTGTCGGTTATGACCTATAAAGCCCTTCATGGCATCGGACCAGAATATCTCCAGGACCACTTTCTGCCGCATGAATCCCAGCGACCGATTAGATCCCACAGAGTTGGCCTTCTCTGGGTCCCGTCGACAAAACAATGTCGTCTGACAGGTCCCAGGGAAGAGCCCGGAGATCAGGATTGCCCCCACCCTCCTCGCCTTTCGCAAACTCCTTAAAACCCACCTCTGCCATCAGGCATGGGGAAATTGATTCCCCCGGACCGTTCCATTTTATGTATGGTTTGTCTGGGATGCATGACTGTTTTTATATTAAGCGTTTTAAACTGTTTTTTTTACCATTGGATTTGTACTGTGTTTTGTTGTTGTGAGCCGCTCTGAGTCTTCGGAGAGGGGCAGCATACAAATCTAATAAACAATAATTTTTTTAAAAAAATTCTCTGTTGGTGTTTGCCCTCTTATTTCCAACTTGGCCCTGCCAGTCCTTTTGAAGCAAATCACTTTACCTGCTCAAAAGCTTTGTTATTTCCCCCCATCCATTCCTGTTTCTCCGATTCCCTCCTTCCCCCTATACAGCCTACAATCACAGCCACCTACCCCAGAAAATGTGGAGCTGGGGCCTGCAAGAGGAGAGAAAGACCCCTGATCCTGGTCAGTGGCTTCCCTGAAACAGTGTTGGTGATTGTGTCTCCAAGTTGAATGTTCAAATGTTTTGGCCCACATAACTAACAGGTGCTTCTACAGTGGAGAAGAGGTGAAAGGAATCCGGAAGAGAAGTAGATTTGCACAAGGTGAAATGGCACAAAGGTGAATTGGAAATGGCATGGACATGGGAGCCCTGCTTTTCCTTGTGGAAGCATTTATGCAGTGTTTCTGCTCCCAGCTGAAGTAAAAGGGTGACTGCAGCAGATAGAGAAGCGGGGTTTTTTTTTATAAAAAAGATATTCTGGCACACTCACAAATCAGAAAAACACAATTTGGCAAACAATCCCTCCCAATTCAAGTGATCTAGGCAACCAAATTTATGAGGGTATAGTTTTTGCTGACACAAAGAAGATGTTATGGTGCGTTAAGCCAGCAGTGGGGAAATGGCCTTCACCTGCCATAACTTGTAAATTGTACTGTGGGCTTGCTCTATTCAGAAATCTTTTCCTAAAATTCTTGTCTCAGGAAAAAAAACATTCCATATGTGAGTGTGTGTATATGTAAACATTACAGGAGGAGTGTAATGTAATCAACCCACTTGTTTGTGAACAAATAGAATCCCAAATGCAAAAGTGTGAAAAGAGGGTAGGAGCATAATTCCAGATTGCCATGGACAATTTTTTGCCAGGCACAATGTCTTAAGAGAAGGTTTTGGAGGCCAATATACACTGCTCAAAAAAAATAAAGGGAACACTTAAACAACACAATATAACTCCAAGTCAATCCAACTTCTGTGAAATCAAATTGTCCACTTGGGAAGCAACACTGATTGACAATCAATTTCACATGCTGTTGTGCGCATTCAACTTTGTACAAAACAAAGTATTCAATGAGAATATTTCATTCATTCAGATCTAGGATGTGTTATTTGAGTGTTCCCTTTATTTTTTTGAGCAGTATGTTTTCCAACCTTGATGACTTGTGGCTGGAAATGACACTTCTTTCTGCACAATTACAAACAGAGCATCTCTCCATAATCAGCGTTGACAAGCTTACTTTTAGATTTTCTTACAGAGTTCTCCTAGAGTTAACTCGGGGAAAGAATTGCCTCAAATTTAGCCGGCCTCTATAAGACTATTATATTGTTTCACTAACTTCAGAGACCCTTTTTTCCTTTGCCCACCCCATTCTCTCCTAGACCAGTGGTGCAAGTTATTGCATGTGAAGGTGACTGAATCACAGCTTAATTTAGATTTCCTTAGCTTTCTGAATATTAACATAACTTGACACTCAAGAAAAATCTCAGCAAAAAGCCCAATGATCATTCCATGAAATTGTCATTTAACACTTGGAAATATCTTACCAATAGCGCAGAAGGAAATAAAGAGCCACGACTGACCCTTAGCCCTTCAGCATTCCATTTGGGGCCTGTAGGAAATGTCTCTGTAATGCCCATATTTCAGCAGCATGAATCCAGCTTATTTTGAGATTCTGCGGTAGTTTAGGATGGCAATGAAAAATGATTTTCCTTGGGGGAGGATCTTATTTCCCTCTTCTTCTTTAATTCCTCTGAAAAGACCATTCAGCAAGTTTGTTGGTAGACAAGGAGCAAGCAGCTTAAAAAAACAGATATAACTATTGCCTTGCTAAATGTCATTTTTAATTTGTCCTGATTTATATGATTAAATGGTCTAAGGAAAAAAGAAATTATATCCCCTAAGTATTCATCAAGAAATAAATGCAGCTGGGACTGGATGGTGGAGTGTCTGCCCCACTGGCATATGATCCCTTATCCCAGAGTGATGATCTATATCCGGGTGTCCAACCTTGGCAACTTTAAGACTTGTGGACTTCAACTCCCAGAATTCTGGGAATTGAAGTCCACAAGTTTTCTGGGAATTGGAAGTCCCCGAGTGATAAAGGAGCCAGTTCCCAATCTCTGATCTGGATCATCCTTCCAGGAATGTCAGAGTGACAGGAATCTTGAATAAAAGCCTCTCACTCTACCATCTTCTGGATGTAGAATTGAATTGGATGTAGAGCAGTGTTTCCCAACCGTGGCAACTTGAAGATATCTGGACTTCAATTCCCAGAATTCCCCAGCCAGCGCATGCTGGTTGGGGAATTCTGGGAGTTGAAGTCCAAATATCTTCAAGTTACCAAGGTTGGGAAACACTGCTGTAGAGAATGTTACATCTCATGTGGTAAGGAACAGCAGGTTAATACAGAAAGGAATAGCTGAAAAACAACACTGCACATTTGCTAATGGATCTTTGGCATACCATGGGAATATAGGATGAACAGATGTAACCCAATTTTCACCTTACCTGTTTTCATCAACAGTTGAATATGTATAGTATCATCTTTGAATGCCAACACAAGAGTTGTGGGGTTCCACCTCCCCCTTTTCTCAAATTGAAAAAAACAGGTACCAGATGTGACTGGGTCTATTCCTTTCCCCCAAAAAATCCAGAACACTTGCCCTTCACTTTCATTCACACTTCTCTATTGTGGGCAATTTGGAGTGGAGGACTGCTATTTAAACACACACACACACTGAAGCAAGACAACTGGGCTTCTTTTTAAACTGTTTATTGTATAATATAAAACTACAAAAGTAAGACTGCTCATTTCCATGTAATTTGCCCATTTTTATTATTATTACAGCCCATACCTACAAGTGAATACAGTAATCTGGTTTCAGATGTATATGTCTGTAATATTGCATAGAAAAGGCACAGCTCTAAGGTCTGTTGCGGGATAGGAATGGGGGCAGAGGGAGAAAATATCAGCATTTTGGACAAAACAAGCCTTGTTTTAAAACAACCATGCACCAAATATATCCTTCTTTTTATATCTTTCTCTTCCCCCTCCCCTGAAATCTCTGCTTTTAAGAGAGTCTTGTGTGTTATTTCAATGTTCAGCATCTGCAAGGTTTTAACTTAACAAAAAACAAAACAGCTCAATATTAGCATTAGAATTATTTTCAACATTAAAAAAAAGACTATAAATGAGTGGATGCCCCCCCCAAAATAATTCAGACACATTATAAATGTATTAATAAAAGCAAGGTCTTGGGTTTCCTTTTTCTAACAATCACAATTACATTCTAGAGCCAATGAGCCATTTTAGGAGGGTGTACGTCCATTTGCTATCGAACTGTAAACTTTAGATTCACAAGTCAAGACATTGTGGCAGGGTTGGGGGGGGGAAATCACATGGTACAATTTATTCTCATTCCTGGCCTCGCTGAAAAAGCAGCCTTAATTCTGTCTCTCACTGTAAAGCAGAGCAACTAGCAGGAAGAGTAATGTTGGTGGCAACAGTTTCCATGTGCGAGAAGTCTCTCTCCTGCAAGTAACCGAGAGGAACAGGGATTTCGGGGCACTTTTTCCTTGGCACGGTCTACAAAGTGCCCACAATTGTGTCCAAGAATCCTAAACATTGCCTGCTTAGATTTGGCTCTCTGGACCTTCACCTTGTTTCCCAGCACAGTTGCTCTGAAGAAGGGTGGGAGATGTGAATCTGGGACTTTTGAGTCACAGTTCATTCAGTCTATCAAATACCCTTCACTCCACCCGAGACTAAAATGACTCCCCTCATAGAATGCTTCATACTGCAGCATTTTTGCCCAGGGTCTTAAAAGTCTCTGCGCTTGTCTAGAAACACTTCCCTAGGAAGGGTGGAGGCTATAAGATCAGATTTGCCTCTCTGTCTTAAAAAGTGGAAACAAGGATCTATTCCTATTGAAACCAACAGGGAAGCCTTCCTCAAAACATATTAGCTTTCACCTTATTAATCCTTGGAAATTTGTTATAAACATTTGCACCAACTATCTGCACATTCGAAGTTGCAAAACCCAGCAGAAATGTGAATGCAAATGTTTTTAGTTGATTTTCAATCAGATTAACATATTCTTTCGTATATTTTGTCCCATATTCACTTCTACCATGTTTCTCCTAGAGGCTTCCTGGTTCAATTTCATATAATGTTAGGACAGTTAATCTGAAAGCTATATAATAGCTAGCAGATAAAGGAGTTACTGCAAATTTTGAGCTACAGCTAGCTCTACTTAGACCTAAAGATCAACTTTGTCATGGAATTCCACACTTTCCTTCTCCCACTACTGTTTTCTCCACTGCTTTTTTTCCCCTCCCGAGAAGTCTCATCAGGAGATGCTACTAGATACAGGTGTATTCAGTATACAATAGTGCACTGTACATTTGCCATAGTTGATCTACAACAGATCACTTTCAACAGTGCTCTTTAAACAACTACTTATGCATAATCATTTCAAGCAATATAGGGGCAAGTTATAAATATGGATTTTTGAAACAGGTTGTGTTATGCCACTTTACACACTCTCTCTCTGCAGAAGAAAAGGCACACATGTGTAAAGTAATGGATTTTGGCACCCCCTCCCCCCACTTAAATTTTCCTGGTTTTAAGTACTAGCAGCTCAAACTGAAACTTGGGGGTTGGCGGAGAGAGATTGCTATGATGTGAAGCTCAGGTTGCCAAAGCAATTGAACTCTTCTTCGGTGGCGGGGAAGCTGTTGTCACCTTCCATTGCAAGAAGCCAGCTTGCTCTGCCCATTCTCTCAAGGATGAATCTTGTGGTGCACTTCTGTGCAACTTTGAAGGAAGAGGGATCTTAAACACTCTTCCTTTATTCGTCAACAAACATATACTTTAGGCTGACATGCATCCAGCTATCAGTGAGAGACTATATAACTTTAGGCCTTGTAAGACTAAAATTCTGTACAGGTTTATTCAGGAGTAAGTTTAATTAAACTCAGTGGGACTTACTCCTGAGTAGACATTATGCAACAAAGTCTCACTGAAACCAAAGCTGTATATTGGCTGTTTGAACTTGGATCTGGCCCATTTGAAATACTTAGAGATACCCAAAGTTTGATTTGTATAACCAAGTTTATAATTCTTTTTTTTTTCATTTTCTTTTTCACATCCTATAGAATCAAAGTGACTCTCAGTAGAGAAAAGCAGGAGAGGCGGGAGAGATCTCTGATGAATGACATGTATTCTGAACAGAACCCAGATAATAATCTCCAAATCTAACTTTCAGTTCCCTCTTGTATGGATTTCACATTCCTACAAGAGAATACATTCCTAACCATACATTCTGTACATGTTACAATCCAGATGTTGTTAGCTTCACAATAAAATAAATATATTTACAAAAGAAAAATAAAATGGAATAAATAACTTATGAAAAACAAAATGGGAAAAAAATCACTTCAAATTCAAACAGCTCTTTTTAATTCTGCTCTCTGCTTGTCACTTCATTGCACGTTTTGTGTCATTTAAAATGTCTTAAAAGCATTCAAGATGGAATTTGGAGAGTGGGGAAAAGAGGAATTTGTAGTCTGGTAAGTTCTGATCCTTTAAGGGAGGAGGGTATGTTACAGAGACAGAAGTATTTAAATTGGTATTTCTGTGAGGCCACTCATCATACTGGGGTGTCTAATTCTTTGGGGTGGATGCGCTATCTGTCACAATCATACTCATTTGCATCACAAAATGTTGCAATCAGGACTGGTTTTCTGCTCAACATTTCAAATGACTTTGCTTTGTATGGCAAGGTTAGGATTTGGAAAACAAGCCTACTGTTCCTCTCTAAAATGGTGTTAATTTGAACTTCTGCCCAACATGTGGTACTTGTTTACATACTCCATTACCTCGTCCAAAAAGGAAAGTATTGTTTCTGGATTACGTGTAAAACCAGATTTTAACAATGGTAAACCTTGTTTGTTTACTTTTTTCCTTGACATTTTAATTTTAATCTAAACCTAGAATGTTCTAGCATAGGGTTGGGATGCTGCCGTCCTGATTAAAACTAAATTGAGTGTTTTCTAGCATTGCACGTATCTGCATCCAAGATTATCCTACTTGGCCCGTAACACATTAGCAAGCATCTTATTTCATTTTTTCCACCATATCTGGCTACCCCTATCTAGTGTTGCAAAGATCTAGGCAACCAAATGGTGGAAGCAAAGATAATATTTGGCATGTGTTTGCTACCATTTAGTGGTCTTTTGGATTTCTATAGCCCAGATTTGAAATACCTAATCTTCTCAAATCTACAAATTCCTAATCTGAAACTGTAATTTGGTGTAATTTTATACAATACCAGCCACATTTTAAGTGATTATCAGACTAACAAAAGAGAAGAGATATTTGTTCAGGGCATTTTGTAATTTAAATAGGTTTTTGTAAGTTCTAATTAATTATTTTTAATATGCCAGCTCTTTTTTTCCTCCCCACAACAGGAAGAATTGGGAAAATATGCTCACTTATAAAGATGAGCAACTTCACATTATACCTATACTGGCATTTAAATGAAATAATTTTTTCAAGAAAGATAGCAATATATGATTAACGTATTAGAATGCAGTTGATAATTTGGCATGGAATATTTAGTATGCAACTCTCTAATTACCCGGATAGTTTGGACAAAACTTTTGTGTGCATTATATATAATAAATTACATGTATTTTAAATAAATATATATGGCCCATTCTAAAGTGCCAGTTTATAAAGCTGCCATTTTAAAGGCAGAAAAAAAATCCAATTTTTAGAAATCCATGACAAGAAGTAAGCAGAACCAACTGAATATTGCCAAATTACATAAACATAATTTAAATTTTCTTAAATAAATATAAACGTTATTCCTAAAGAAGCCATATGCATATCAACAGTATAGTTTGTAACCTGCACTCAATTAAGTACCATTTAAAATTAATATGCCATAGCAATCTCGGCAACAGGCATGAAAACATTGCAAGTTTTCTTTAACACAAATGTACATCACAATGAACAGAGAGAGAAAAATTGCAACAGGTGCAGAAATGAGACGACTTAAGTGGGGAGGAAACATGCACAGAAGATTGCAGTTTCAATACATTGTCAAACAGGCCATATAAAGTATAAAGCAAGGGACAGGGTGGAATCAAGAAACCAACCTCTCCCCCCAAAATATACCAAGTGTTCAAAGCACAACTAGCTCCAGTTTTAAGAGCAATGGATACTTGAGTGAGTCCATCCAGTGCTGATAAGAGATGATTTCACTGCAGTAATACTGAAGTTAGATTTTTTTTTCTCAGCACTAGCCAACAGAGAGAAAAAGAAATATTAATGTTCCAAGCAAAGGGCAAGAATCATCACAAGAATGATTGGAAGAAATAAGGTACATTAGAATTATACTGTCACAGAGACAAAAGGGCCTTTTTCCACTCCTGATCCTAAACTCAGTTTCTTGGAAGGAATCTTCACTGATTTCAACGCAAATTACTTTCAGGCTTTAAACAAAATAAAAACCCAAAACAATTAAACAAAACAATCTGATACAGCCACAACATGCTTCTCCTCAAAAGTGGTAAGTGCCTCAATTGTGAGGCTCGAAAATTAGATGCCATTACTATGGCAATACTTCAAGACAGAGTAAAGTATACCCAAAGCTCAGCCATTTCTACTGTTTGAATCTGAACGTGGCACTCTATCAATGGTGCATTCGGTCAACTGCATTTATAGAAAAGAGAGATATTTTTCAGGAACACAACTTTCTCACCAGGAAAGCCGTAAAATATGAGAAGGTTGAGCTCAACTTAAGGACACTCTACTCTGTCAGATGAAGGATGGAATTTGTTTTGCAAATTTTTAAAAAAGCTTGGTTTGAAGAAATATATTTTTATTTTTTTGATCCTTTTGGAGTGAGGGAAGGGAGAACAAGGGAGTTTCATCAGAATAAAGTTTCACAGCTATTTCTTGCCAACTGTTTGACATCAGTGTTGGAATATACATGGCTCTAAGATTTTTGTTAATCACAGTAGTAGGCAGCAGGGAGTAAATATCTGTGAAACTTTTAAGGGAAGAGCCCTTGGTCTTTTCCTTCAAGCATGGTGTCTGGATTCAGGGAGGCCAGCTGCAGACTGATTTGATCCAAACTTCTCTTTGCACCATTATATGCATATAAAACACTACAAGTCTGTATAAAACTACAAGCAGTTCTTGTACATTAGAAGGTATATGCAGGAATGGGGTGAGCAAATCCTACCAAAATAACTATTTCCTTTTTTGTTGTGTATGTGAATACAAACAGCATTTTGTTTTGTTTCTTTTTCTTTTTCTAAGAAAAAAACCCAATATCATAAATTGCAGAATCTATACAAAAATATAAAATAAATTTGGGTAGCAGTTTCTAAAGAGCCATGTAAATGCAACATTTAAAGAGGAATCATTAATACCTCTAAAAAGGCTGGATTGCTAAGTCAACCTAGACAGTGCTAAAATGCCAAAAAGGTACTGCAATTATCTAAATAATATTTTTAACCTCTTGCAATAAAACCTATAGAAAAAATAGACAAATATGCACATGCAATTTACAGCTTTTTCCCAACATAATCCTTGTGCTTAGCTTTTACATTTTTTTTTGTCAAACATATTTATGTTTTACAATATGCATTTTCTTCCTATATTAGGATTTCAGGTCTCCCTTGAGGATCCACTTTCAGAAATACATTAAAAGTGGTCGTACATGAATGAAGGCACTCCAACTCTGCTTGAAGCAAAAACAAGTATGATCCTTAAAAAAAAAAAGGACAAGCAAAGACGCATGCACAGTGGTGTGTGTATTTGCGTGCGTGCATATATGTGTGTGTCTATGTGTTTCTTGGTAGGTTTGGAAGGAGAGGGGGCCTTGTGAAAATACTACCAAGGGTTTATACTGGTGCGTTTAAAAAGTTGCTGTCGATCTATGACCCAACAAGCACCTCCATAATGTGATCCAGTTCTGTAAGGTCCATTTTGAAAGGCTGATTGGGGGTTACTGGCTGGGTACTGTAGGGCGCCAGTGTTTTGAGGAGGTCATCTGCGGAGACAGGAGCCATTTTTGAGGCAGCCCCTGTAGAGGATGTGCAAGGGTCAAAATCATACATGGACGTATCAATGTCTGCAAAGAGAATATCATCCAGGGTTAAGTCTGTAAGAAAACCTGTAGAAGTTGTGATCTCAAAATTGCCAGGTAATGAGTCCATGAGTTTAGGCTCACTCATTCTGTTCTCCTGTATACCCTCAGGCTTTTGAATGCTGGAATTCTCCTTAGAGTTATCTGGTGCAGTTGTATCTGCTGCTGCTGTAGTTACTACTGCCTCAGCGGAGGTAGGTGTTGGACAGAGCTCCTCAATTTCATCCAAGGCTGAGGAGAAGCTGTCCTTTACTGGTTGGATCGTTGGAGGTGGTAATTTTGGAGGACCATCTAGTGAGATAGTCTGGGAAGTGCAAAAAGTGTCATCCTCAAGCAGAGAGGCAGGGGTGAGGCAAGACTCCAGTGGCGTAGGGCTTGCTAAGTCAGTGGGGTGGACTGGCGGAGAGGCCAGATGGCTAAAGGCAGGCTGAGCTTCTCGAAAGCTGTCTCCAAGAGGATCTGTAGGCTGTGATGGGGTGAGGAACATAGGCCTCAAGCTGCCTTCCTGTTTGAGCTCCTCTTGGATCCGCCTCAACATGTTATTAATTAAAACGGTCTTTTGCAAGCTCGGCTCTGTTAAGGGCCTGTGGTTATAAAGTTTCATAAGGGAAATGTTGAAGATAGTCTGGCGCTGTAAGGTGTAAGACACCTTAGATGGACCATCGGTAGGAGACACCACTTTGCCTTCCAGCCCATCTTCATGCTCGTCAAACTTCCGTTTTCCTCCTTTCCCCAACATATATCTGAAAAGAAAAGAAAAGAAATGTTGACTAGGATAGAACAAACCATCAATATTGTAGCCACTCTAGTTCGGTCTATTCCAACCGGAAGCCCTTGAGATGTGTTTAGATATTTTTCGCTGTGAGCTGTAGTCCCAACATATTGGAGAGAGACAGATATAGGAAGCTGGCTCACAATCATTTTAAGAAGACCAAAGAAACAAACCCAAGTATTGTCAATCTATTTACCTTGCCTTCAAAAAAAGTCAGCCAACTATTTAATCAACCTGTCAATTGCAACCAAATAGTGAATTGGAAACTGAACCAAGACTGCAATCTCAGAAAAAACTGGTTGATGATAAGAGATAGATGCAAAAGTAAATAATTAACAGAGTAACAGTAATCCTGCACATTGTTATCTCAGACCAGTCCTAAGACTTTAGATTCCAATTCACCAGGAATAGAAAGAGCAGGATGTGGATCTAAGAGATTCCTATTCTAAAGCATAGTGCATAAAAAAAGATCACGTGGCCAGGTATGGATAACTCACCACTGCATTTCAGATCCCTTTGCCACCAAGCAATTTAACAAAAGCAATAGATCTTTTTCCTGAAAGCCTGCCAAGCAGGAAGAAATAGGAATCTATAAGAGGTATGTAGAGAAGAAGGTGTAAATGGGATGTCAAAGAAAAACAAAAATGTATAGATGCTTTCTTTTTTTGGCTTTAGTATAAAGATTCATTGTTTTTTTTATTTAGATTACAGTCTATTCTTGGCTTTTGAAAGATGCATTAAAAGCTGCACTTAAAACCACAAATAGGGACAGGGCAAAAAATAAACTTGGTTTCCTAGGAAGAGTACTTCCTAACCCAGTTAATAATTATTCTCTTTAAATTAAATAATATTGAACATTAAAACATCGATTTGGCAACAGGTTTTGAAGATGACAATATTTTCAAGGGCTACTTATAGCTTTAGGGCTCCTTCTCTACCATTTGCTTTAGCTTCTCCTTCCTTAGTACTGTACTACATCTTCCCTCTCCCCAATAAATTACCTCGAAGGAATAGAAAAGACACAACCATCAATCCAGGAAGTCCCTAAACATAATAGAAACAGCACTAATATACCACTTCAGGTGTTTTACGCGCCTAAAACACAATTTGAGTATTGCCCACAAGATCATATGCTGCAACGTCCTACCGGTCAATGGCTACTTCACCTTCAACCGCAACAACACAAGAGCACACAACAGATTCAAACTTAATACGAACCGCTCCAAACTTGACTAAAAAATATGATTTCAACAATCGAGTTATCAAAGCGTGGAACTCATTACCGGACTCAATTGTGTCAACCCCTAACCCCCAACATTTCTCCCTCAGACTCTCCACAATTGACCTCTCCAGGTTCCTAAGAGGCCAGTAAGGGGCGTACATAAGTGCACTGATGTGCCTTTCGTCCGCTGTCCAATTTTCTTTCCTTTCTCTCACTTATCATATATATTCTCTTCCTTTCATATATCCTCTCCTCTAAGTTCACTTTTACCCTTATATATATTACTACATGTCTTATTTTTCTTCCTATGTATTTGTGTTTTGGACAAATGAATGAATGAATAAATAAATAAATAAATACTGCTTTACAGCCCCCTCTAAGCAGTTTACAGAGTCAGCATATTGCCCCCAACAATCTGGGTCTTCATTTAACCAACCTCAGAAGCATAGAAGGCTGAGTTAGCCTTGAGCTGTGAAAATCGAACTGCTGGCAATGGGCTGAATTAGCCTGCAACACTGCATTTTAATCAGTGTGCCACTATGGCTCTAATACAATGGCATTCCAACTACTGTATCAGTTAGTGATGTCGATGTATTAATAAATAATTGCTAATTACAAATCACACTCCTGTGGCCCTCACAAGAGCAGGAATGCTCAAGAAGTTCAGATCTTCAAATGCAAATGAAATGTGAGAGTCCATCTGAACTGGTGGTTTTCTTGAATGTCACATGAGTGCAAGAGCAGGAAATGCCTTTCACATTATGGCCACATGTCAGAGCCAGCTACAGTGTGAATGTAAAAGAGCCCTGAAGGTTCCAGGCCTGGCCCATTCTCTATTCCTCCCATCAGTCTTTAACAAATTGCTCATATAAAATGAAGGAATTTTCCAGCTCTGAGCATTAGAGAGAGAATGCTGGACTAAACCTGGTTTCTATTAAGACAGCTGGAGTTTTTCTGTGATGATTTCCCCCCCCCCCCCCCCCCCCAGCCTGGGTCGGCTAAAACTGCATATCACTGTCCCATGATATTGAAGAAATCCCTATGCCCTTCCTTGGTCCATAACTTAAGGAGTGAAATACTGGGGAAACTGGCAAGGATGCCCTCTGCAACAACAGGACCTCAAAATCAATCCATGTGAACACCCATCACTAAATTAATTCTAAATATCAGTAGACATGCAGGTTATAACACTAGGAACTAATTGGGGATTTTAGGTTTTTCCTATGTAGCCCACAAAAGGAGGACTAAAAGTTAAAAGTTTACAGGGGCAAGAAACAGGTTCCTCAATCTGCTTTGTACCACAACACCCATAATCAGTAGGTGTTTAATAGTAGGTTTATAACAGATACATAATGTCTGACAACTTTAAAAGCTCATTGATTCTGAGTTTTATTGTTTTTCATCACCAAGCCAGGTAATACAGTGTTCCCTCGATTTTCGCGGGTTCGAACTTTGCGGAACGTCTATACCACGGTTTTTCAAAAATATTAATTAAAAAATACTTCACGGTTTTTTCCTCTATACCACGGTTTTTCCCGCCCGATGACGTCATATGTCATTGTCAAACTTTCGTCTGCCTTTAAAAAACATTTTTTAAAAATAAACTTTAATAAATAAACATGGTGAGTAATAATCTAAATGGTTGCTAAGGGAATGGGAAATGGTAATTTAGGGGTTTAAAGTGTTAAGGGAAGGCTTGGGATACTGTTCATAGCCAAAAATAGTGTATTTACTTCCGCATCTCTACTTCGCGGAAATTTGACTTTTGCGGGCAGTCTCGGAACGCATCCCCCGCGAAAATCGAGGGAACACTGTATTTTCAGTGCTAGAACTGGGGCTAACACCGCAGAATCAGTGAATCAATCTATAGCATTGCAACTACTCAACCTAATCAAATAAGCAAGATCTTAACACCCAGAATGATGGACCTTCCTATCCCCTGCTTGACTATATAATTTCAATTTGATATGCCAATATATCAGTAAATCAGAGGTACACCTAACAGACCACCAATCTTAGGACACATAGCGGAGATATGCAGCAGTCTTTAAAACTATAATACTCCCACGAATCCAGTTACGTATATGAGACTTTTGTCATACTAAAAAGGAACAACTAGAAAAGATACATGAACAATCAACATATTTAAAGGTATAATATTCACACGGGCAAAAGAAAACACCAACACCACACTATTCTTCCTGGATATCCTCATCAGCAGAGGCAATGGTGGTAAATTTGAAACCCAAGTCTATCATAAAACTACCCACACTAACCAAGTGATCCACCTCAAAAATGCAATCAGTGACAATGTTACCTAGCCAGATAATGAACACCTGCATAAGCTCAGAAAGCATCAAGGACGCCACAGTTCAACCCTGTGCTACAGACATTCTTTTTCATTGGAACTTAAAAGGCATATGACATGCATGATTCTGAAATACAGTGGTACCTCTACTTAAGAACTTAATTTGTTCCGTGACCAGGTTCTTAAGTAGAAACATTCTTACGTAGAAGCAATTTTTCCCTTAGGAATCAACCCATTAGGAAAGAAATAAAAGCTCGGAATTTGGGTGGGAGGAGGAGGAGGAAGAAGAGGAGGAGGACAGTCACTGCTGAAGGAAGAAAGTGAGGCGAGGGGAATCAAAAAAATCCAAAACTTTAAGGCTTAAAAATAAGAAAGAGGAACTTTGAGGCGGCGAGGAGGAGCATGCGCCTCCAATACACCTGGCGTGAAACTGCCTCCCATACACTGGCGGCTGCTGCTGCTACCTGCTGCCTCTTCCTTCCCATGCTGAAGGGCTTCCCTCTCCTCTCCTTCACTCACTTTGTAGTGGGTGCCTTTCCTTCACTGTGGTGACTCCTCGGCTGTCCAGAGCGAAGGGATCATTTCTTTTCTCTGGGCACTGGCAGAGTTTACTCCCTGTCAAAGTGCCCAGAGAAAGGAAAATGCTTCGTTCGCTCTGGACTGCCAAAGCCTGCTTAAGTGCCACCAAAAGGCTCCTCTGGCAGCCCAGGTGGCTAGGATTAAAGGGGGAATGGCAGGAAACTGGCCGGGCCTTCGTGCCGCTCTCAAATTTCCTGGGAATTTTTTCCGGGCTCTGGTTCTTAAGTAGAAAATGGTTCTTAAGAAGAGGCAAAAAAATCTTGAACGCCCGGTTCTTATATAGAAAAGTTCTTAAGTAGAGGCATTCTTAAGTAGAGGCACCACTGTACTTGCCTACCCGCCTAGCTGAACCCCGAGATGCTTTCCCATCTCAAATACAGCTGCCTATTTCATATATGGTGGAATGTTTCTTAAGCTCCAACTTTCACAGCTAGAAGCCCTGGGCTGTGGAGTTTTTAAAAAACTATCTTCAACTAAGTAAGGTACCTCAACCTTGGAACTGCAGCTGTAAAAGTTCTCTCTGGATTTATTCCAAAGTAGAAAATACAAGCACATGCAAAGCATTCTTTCAACTGCACAAACTCGCATGTAGAATAGAAATGAAAATAATTGTGAAAATGCTAAACTGATAAGAAATGCAAAACGTATATTGCAAGTAGAGGGAAAAATAACAAGAATGTTAACTGTAATGTTTTTAGCACTGACATGAAATTTGTTGAGAACTATCTATAGGTTTATTTTTGATTAAAAACTCCACACAAAGCAATTTATAAATTAAGCATGCAAGAAGCTGAATCAATGCAATTCAAGTAGCAAATGAAAAATAACATCCATTCCAAATATCTGGGGCCAACACAGACAGGTGTAGCACAGATTTTACTGCTTTGATGGAATATGAAAAAAAAAGTTCCCAAAATTTTAACTCTATAATTTAAGTGAATTTATGCAACATAATATTCCTAGAAATAAAAAAAAATAGTGTCAGTTATAGGTTTGGACTGCCTTGTTCTTTGTTTACTCAATAGAGTAAAAGCTTCACAGGTAGAGAACCAAGAATCTATTTTATAAACCTAAGGTATTATAGACTAGGACAGCATTAAGACACTACTAACTTTCATATAGTATTAGAATTTGTTTTCAAGGTAAAGGGGTCCCCATAGATTTTACCTTGCTAGTCATACCCAACTTTAGAGAGCAGTTCTTATCTCAATTTCTTAAGCCAAAGGGCCAGCAGGATATCATGTTGCAGCACAGACCATATGGCAAAATATGGGATGCTGTTATCTTTCTATATGGTTTTACTATAAATATACTGCTAAAAAAAAATAAAGGGAACACTCAAAGAACACATCCTAGATCTGAATGAATGAAATATTCTCATTGAATACTTCATTCTGTACAAAGTTGAATGTGCATAACAGCATGTGAAATTGATTGTCAATCAGTGTTGCTTCCTAAGTGGACAGTCTGATTTCGCAGAAGTTTGATTTACTTGGAGTTATATTGTGTTGTTTAAGTGTTCCCTTTATTTTTTTGAGCAGTGTAGTATTCCAACTTTATTCTGGGGCTGGGAATTCATCTACATTATAAATTTCTATTCTATGTGAACAAATCAGACCTTGCCATGATCAGTTAAAGATGTAGGATGTTACCTAGTTCTCACTGAGTCAATGATTGAATTACAGTACTTTGCTTATTTAATTAAAAGCGGGGGAAGGGCTGTATTATTTTGTGGAGCCTTATCCAGTGGGATGCAGGTGAGCAGTTATCTCAGTGACTGGAAAGGCCAAACTGGTGACAGTGAACACTGAATGGCTTGCAATGGGTAGATTAGATTAGATTGAAAAATGATGGACTAAAGGGCCTGTCTTCAAACCTGAGAGTTGTAAAACAGATGGATGGTATCACATTGATCATGTTTTTAGTCTGAGATAATGAGAATGTTTAGGCTGAAGTTGGAAGGATATTCTGACAGGATAATCTGTCGTTGTGGCTAAGCATATAATTCACAAGGTTGTTGTTACTGCAATGAAAAACTGGGGAAGGAAGTGTCCTTGATTTCTCAGAAGAAAATTGGAAAAAACCTAAGGAACAACTACAATATTTGATGGACTTGAAAAATATCATAGGTCTCCTGCAGAATGTTGTGTAAATATATGAGGATATAATAAATAAGGAACCAGTGTTTATTTAGCTTAGTGGCACAGAAAATCTTTTTGATTTCCATAACTCCCTGCTACTTACCCCAAACTTAATCAAATTCTTATTTAGGTCACAGAATGAACCATAATTTCAAAAATAATAAATACTTGTTATGCCCCAAATGATGCTTTCCTTCTCTTTCCCAAAGTATTCAGCTACTCATTCTTTTGCTTGTTTCCTGAATGTTTAGGACCATGCTTTAAAGCTGGAGCTATTTGCCACTAGCTTTTTGCAAAGTTTGAATTCATTTCTGGAGAAAAAAATAAAATGCATAAAGTTGTCTTCCCTCATGCATTACAAATGCTTTTTATAAGGAGTGAACAAAGTGAGTAAATATGAGCTGCTGGACCCACGATCAAAATCCACTTGAGCCGGAGAAAAGTTGTTGTAAAATGAAGAAATAACTTTCTTGTTTTTAAAAGAGGAAAATGGTTTTCTTACAATTTGCTCTCTGTCTCTTCACAGGGTCACAGTTAGTCAGGATGCCATAAATATAACACTACAATTTTAAAAATGGGCTCAGCCAACTAGCAAAAACAATTGATATGGAATTTGGTAAACTGACAGACTGTCTGACTAAAAATGTTTTTCATCAACTAGTAAAACACGGAGGAGGAATAACTCAACCTCATGGGACAATTAATTATGTAATGCAGTCATGACCACTGAGATGGTCCTTTCTTTTATCCCTGTGGAAAGTCTGGTTCTGGGGGGCATTTACGGGCTTAATTGTTGTTTATCTGTAAGGATTTTCTCCTGCCCTCCCTAGAGACTTCTCAGTGAGGCAGAGCCACATCTGACAATTATGGTGCAGAATTTGGACCACATATCAACCACCTGAGGAGAGATGATACAGGAGGCGAAGGCATCAATTTCCCTATTTTAAATGCACACACAAAAAAGGTTCAACTCCAACGTCTGTTCTCCTAATATCCAATGATAGTTTTTGAGGAAAGAAGTTAAGATAGAGAAGACATTTGGGGGGGGGGAAGCAGACCCTGAAAAATAGCCTGGGGGTGTGGGGGGTGGAAGGGCTTGTCACTCTATGGGCATCAGAAGGCCATGAAAACTAGTGTAGCATAGTGCTCAATGACTAATAAATAAGAGCCCCCAGGAGGCAACTTAGGGAAACTTTAAGTGAGACAGTCATAAAATAAAAAGGATGTTGTCTGTTGCATCTAAAACTTTGGCTAAAGTATATATAGGTCAGAAAGTGAAAATGTAGCTGTGGTTCAAGAGTCTATATAGAATTAGGAGAGAAATCTGGATAGATTTTTCTGGCACATTATATAAAACCAACTTCATTCTTTCTGGACATCACATGAGGTTCCTATGTACGCATCTTTTTGCCCTTTATGTCAGTATCCAAGAAGGAATACACAAAGATCACACAGCTTTACTTACTTCATTAAATATCAGTAATTCCAAAATTGAATTAATGAATCTTAATCCCTGAATATGACAACCTATTCCTTTATATGCTAATGTAGTACCTGAGGAGGAAAGTGGGTTTATTCTCAATTTGCAATTGTTTTTGTTAGTTTGTTTAATCTTTCCTGAGGCAGAAGTATGGAGAGAAAAATACTCAGATATAAAGGCAGATGGAAGGAATAACATCTTTGAAAGATACATATGTAGATAAGAACACTTAACATAAAAAATACTATAAAGTCTTCTCTTGTGACACCCTTGAACTAAAGACATACATATTTATAATGGCTTATGTGCCACTTCATGGAGCTGACTGGCTTACATACAGGAAAGTCAAGAGAGGAATTAAAAGTTCAGACTAGAGCAATTACATCATAATTAAAAACTTAAATGTATGAAAAATCATTAATGTGGCCTTTTATTCTTAGGAGAGCATATATATCCTTAAGTATTTTCTAATTAAGAGAAACAAAGGGCACTGTGGCACCCAGAACAACCAACAAATTTATTATGCCATACATTATTATGCCATAGAGCAGTGGGCTCATGTCCACTGCTTTAGATGCAATTAGTAGACTGCTTTTCAAATTCCACTACAATTAATTCACAAAGCAGCAAAAACTATAAATCTTCAGACAAATTGTCTGCAGGAAGGAAAAAAGGTTGCTGTGGACTATATTAAGAATAAAAAAACTGCCACACTATTAGGTTTACTGACTTCACAAGACCATATTTATCACATGCATAATTAGAATGAGATTTACATCTTTACTATTTAGTAAAAAAAAAAAAAAAAGAAATCTGGGATTAATGCAAAAACAATCTGAAAACTGCTTTTAGTCAATGATGTCACGGAATGTGCCTCTTTCTAAAAAAAAAAACCCACCTCACTTCTTTCCTGCCTTTATGGTGAATCAAAATGTGGCAGATTTAACAGAGGCCTCTAATGTATGATTTATTCCTTCCTTCCTTGTTCGAACAGCAAGAGATGCTCCCTTCCCCCAATGGAACACTTCTTCCTTTGGCTTTAAATGGGTCTACCGACAGCAAAAAACACAAAGCACACAAATGCTAAGAAACAATCCTGTTTGCATTGGTGTGAAAACTGGGTATGCTGAGAGAGAAAAATTAAAACATTCTGAATTTAAATGCTTGATAACAACAACAACTTGCATTTATTGACAATGATACAGAACGAATATTATACTATCACATAATATTGGGAGTGACACTGAATATATACTGCTCAAAAAAATAAAGGGAACACCTAAACAATACATTATAATTCAAAGTAAATCAAACTGCTGTATCAAACTGCTGTGAAATCAAACTGTCTACTTAGGAAGCAACACTGATTGACATTTCATTCATTCAGATCTAGGACATGTTATTTGAGTGTTCCCTTTATTTTTTTGAGCAGTATATATTCTGGTTAAGGGAGTGACACATTCTCTCACTAAAAAAAGTCGCCTTTGAAATGCTGGGGACCAGCTTTTCTTACAGAATCTCCTCATACCACAGCCACAAATCCCCAAGAAGCATTTTCAAGAGCCGCAGTATGGATCATGGAGGTAGTTTTCTGTGAGTTCACCTTAGCTATTGCTCTGAATTTTCACACTTCATAGATTATGCAGAGATTGTTTCATCATTAGAGAAACAAATTCTTTACAAAAAAACAATTTCTACATAGCCATTGAAGTAGATACACTAATGCAGGATGTCGGATCCAGCCTATGGGGTGCTTAAATCTGGACAGCAGGACCACCCTGGGAATAGAAAAGGACCAGCCCATGGTGCCTCTGCCAGTGAAAATAGGGCTTGTGAGGGCCGCATGTGGCCCTTCCGAGCTCCGTTTTCATAGGCGGAGAATTACAGGAGGCCATCGCAGCCAAAAATGAAGCTTGGGAGTTCATTTTCTCTGGGCCACCACAGTCACCAACACAAGCGATGTTGTTTTGGCCATGCCTACTCTGGGCACATCCATTCTGTCCCCATGAGATCAAGCACAACCGTGATGCAGCCCTCAATGAAATCGAGTTTGAAAGCCATGCTCTAATGCCACATGAACAGACATCTAATGCAGGTAGTTTTATAATGGCAGCTTTGCCCTACTTTTTAATTGAGCTGGTTTTTAAATAGGACATAAAAAGTGCAGTACAGTACTTGATAGTTAAAGAGTTATATTCCTCCTCCTCCCTCTGTCTCTCCCTTCATTTCTTTCTCTTGGAAGTTTTGATGGAAGGGAATCATGAACTTCTAATTTACAAGACTGTTTGCTTCAAACAATCTGTTTTTTATTAAAATAAAAAGATACCCTGCTGAAAATCATTCCTTTATCAAAACTGAGACAAAATAGAATAAAAAAGTGCTATGCTTCCTGACATACAGAAAATTATAGTAACTGCAACTTCAAATGTCGCTTAAAGAATTGTAGAGAAATAAGATATGAAGGTATCCAGAAAACACATTGAACAGGGAAATCTTAATTAATACTCCTCTGAATTGTCCTCCTTTTGGGAAATTAGTCAAAGCATGTCTAATGATCTTTTAGCCCAAATATTCCTTCAAATTCCTTTTCAGTGGAAAGGAAAATCTCAAAACTTTGGTTCTATCTTAAGAGATTTCTCGACTTTTTTTCCTTTGAACAGCAAAACTTCTGTTTCCTATCCTTTAATCATATCCTGATTTTAAAAGCTGTCACTCCATTTAAGTTTGTTAAATGTTCTTTCATCTGAGTTTGTGTTATTCCTATTGTCACACGGGGCAACTGTTCCTTCCTCTCCCTGTGGCATGTCTCCAGAGCGACTACTACTGTCAATGTACAGTAGTTTTCCTGGCAAGAAAAAACACTTTTAAAAAAACTTCCCAATGTATATTCCTGGAATTCTAATACTGTAGTCTTCTATTCAAGAACTAGCCAGTTCTGATCCTCATTAGATTCCAAGCCCAGATGACATCATCAAATCCAGCCAGCTGTGGAGATCCCTTCCAAATATTACAGGGTTAATTTGAGATACACATAGGGGGGCGGTGAAAGAAGAAAATGAAGAAGGAATCTTGAAAAGTACTGCTCCGTGAAGCAGAACTATTACAAACTTTAAATGAAATTTGCTAAAAATAAAAAACAAATGAGCTATTCTTGAGTAAAGTCATAGTACGTGTACAATAAAGGAGTGTACTGTAGAAAAAGAAATACAGCATAATCTCACAAAGCTCCAAAATTATTTATGGAGGAAAAAGTAAATATTGATAAATGCTGAACTGCATGAAAAGCTGATTTTTAACATGCTAGACAGAAACATTTACACCAAGACTTTAAAAAAAAATTACAGTGAAGCAAATTCAGAATAGGTGGTCCATTTGTGAACATAATTGCACAAAAAAATTTCCCTATTAATTCAAGATCTGGACACAGAAGAAACAGGATCAAAAAGCAGCAAAAAAAACCCCCCTTCCAACTAATTTTTGTCTTATTCCATGGAGGGTATCCTAGTCCAAACATCAGCAAGAAATATTTCACAGAAGAAGACCAAAAGATGCCGTTAATGGCCTGATTTTCCCAGCATGCTTAGTCATTGTTTAGCAACGTTGAGGAAGACAGAGTAGAGTTACTTCCTTACTTTATGTCCAGATATGGCATGTGGAGAGCAATGATTCAATCTGATAAAGGATTTTACCAGGTACAGCAAAATATTAAATTGTGCTAAGGATTTTTTTGGTATGAATAAGTCGCAAGCAAAATATTTGTATTTCCATTTTGGGTAATTTAAAGTAAAATATAAAGTGGTCCAAAATATAAAGTGAGCCACATGGCCCAGAATTCAATTCTGATGTCTCCAGCAAGGAGAAGCTGAATATTTTGTGAGTTTCTTTTTTAACGCCCTGCCTTTATACCTATGAAGCCAAATGAACTGCTCTCTGTGATTCATTCATCACATTCCTGCCATCTTCTCCTTGACTGGTTGAGCAGGAACGGGCACAAATATTTTTCAACCCTTCTGACTTCCTTCTTTTTTACTGTACCATTTCTACCTTTTCCAACTCAATATTTTTCTCTGGATTTCCCTCTGATAAACAATAAACTATTAGTTGACTGGGTTGCTGTCTCTGCTTTCTGTTTCTATTTCTCAGAAAAAATAAAACAATTTCACACCAACTTCTTCCTCTGGCCTTCCTGCTTGTTGCAAGGCTGGTGGGCAAGTTCTTTCTCTTTTAGTGAAACAGGGAAAACAAGTTATTACAGTGCCAGATAGCTCGATTTCTGATCCTGAGCACATTCACTGGACGCCCAAGCCAGTTTGGGTGGCATTTTAAAAAAAATGATGGGAGTTTCAATTCTAACATTGGGTCAATTTCAATTAAACAGCCGTTTTTCCTATCTTGAAATATTATTTTCTAATGTGCTAGTGTTACTACTTCGATTTTGTGTGTTTCCCACATTATTTGGAAGTAATTCCAGAAAGCATTATATTGATGAATTTATCCCATTAAACTTTCATACAGTTAATGATACAAAACCACCCTATCAAATTTTGTGAGAAATACTGAAAATGCACAACAGTCATTAAAATGCTTAACACATAAAAATGCAGGCAGATTAAATTCTCAGGTATAATTTTTCACTATTAAAAAAAGTCAAAAATCCACTTAGAAAAAAGATTTTTTAAAAAAGTAGGCCTTTAGGAAACTTAAAGTTTTTAAACAACAACTTGTCCTGTTATTTGGTATCTTCAGATACTTGAATAAAGAGGATAGTGGTACTTCAAAAAGGATGGTCCTAATTCTAATGAAAAAATATATAGCAATTTTAAATTTCTATAAACAAAGCAATTAAATTCTCAGTCAAAACACCAAAGCATACCTATTCAGTTTGCAATACACCTTGAGGGCACTAGCTGAAGTTGACTTTAGTTTGCAGCCAACTAGGAACAAGGCAATAAATAATAAAATAAGTGTTAAAACCTATATTCACTCCCCCAAACACTTTGTTTCGTGCCTTTATATGTGGAAATAAATCCCATTAAATTAAATGGGACCTAAACCCCGGTAATAGTGAATATAGACTGTAAACAGAAATACTGCGTCATTTTAATCATCACTGGAAACAGGTATTAGAACTCAAAAAGATGTAAAAGGGGGGGGGAACCACAGAAAAATTCACATGACTAAAGAGCTGGAGGAGCTACCTATTTCTAAAAGGAACACTACAGTACTTTGGATTTCTTTTCCTTTTTTTATCTAAAGGAAAGAGCCATGTCAGAAAGCAGGAAACAAGTTGGTAGTACATAAAATCATGAACAGTAAATAAACTAAACAACAAGAGAGCTTTCTCTTTCTCTCAATGTGAGCATGCAATGGTATGTGAAGAAAGACCTTGAGAAACATGGCAAAGAGATACTACCTGGGGAAAGGGAGCGCATAGCCTGGAGTTGCATAATGGGCAGAGAAAGAGGTTCAGAAGGGACCTTCCCCACTTTTCAGCTGTAAAGGAGCCCGAAGAAGAGATTTGTACTTTCAGACTTACAAGATTCTATAAATGTGGAACCTTGAAATAAAGTAGAATTAGTTCATCCAAATCATAAATTCTATCTGGCATACCTGGGGAATTTAGGTCATCTCTTAAAACTGACCGTGGGGAGATTCAGACTGGTAAAAGGCAAGAAAGCGCAGCATCTCTCTCTCTCTTTTCTTTTCTAATCTATCATATTTTGATCATGTCCTTATTATTTTATAAGTGCCTTAACGTGGCAAACAATCTTTCCTCCTCCCATTTCCCCACAACAGCCTCGTGAGGAGGGTTGGGTCGAGGCAGATTAACTGGTCCAAAGTCACTACACCTCTTTAGATAATTTTGAAAGGGGACAGAACAAATTCATGGAGGTAGGGCTACCAATGATTACTGCTTTTGCTGGTTCTGGAATCGCAGGCAGAATGCCAGCAGCTAAAGAGCAAACATGGGGGAGAACAAAGGTAGTCCTTGCCTTAGAACCATTCGCTTAGTGACTGTCTGAAGTTACAGTGGCACTGAGAAAAGTGAACTAATGGCCATTTCCCACAGTTACAACTTTTGCGGCATTCCCCATGGTCACGTGACTGACAAGTGGTTCATATTTATGACAGCAGCACCGCTCCGGTGGCCCCAGCATCGCCTTTTGCAAACTTCTCTGACAAGCAAAACCAATGGGGACATCAAATTCACTTACCAACCATGTTACTAACTTAACAACTGCAGTGATTCACTTAACAACTGTGGCAAGAAAGATTGTAAAACAGCGCAAAACTCTTCACTCTTGCTTGCCAACAGAAACTTTTTGGTTCAATTGTGGTCATAATTTCAGGACTACCCACACACTGCTTTTTTCTTTATTTCTGTGAGCTTCCTGAAGGCACATGGCTGGTTAGAATGATGCAAAATGGTGAACAAATCCAGCAGAGCTTGTTTTATGTTCCTGTGGCCCTCACAATGAACACAGCTGAATACATTAGATCAGTGTTTCCCAACCTTGGTAACTTGAAGATATCTGGACTTCAACTCCCAGAATTCCCCAGCCAGCATTTGCTGACTGGGGAATTCTGGGAGTTGAAGTCCAGATATCTTCAAGTTGTCAAGGTTGGGAAACACTGCATTATAGGATGTAAAAGTTGTCCTCAAAATTGAGCTCAAAATTTCTATGGATGAGACAGTTGTTAAGTGACTTTTGCTCCACGTTGCAACCCTTTTTTGCCTCAGTTGTTAAGTGAACCATGGTAGTTGTTAAGTTAGTAACATAGTTCTTAAGCAAAACTGCTTTCTCCATTGACTTTGCTTGTCAGAAGTTTGCAAAAGGTAATCACATGACTCCGGGACACTGTAACCATCATAAATATCAGTCAGTTCCCAAGTGTCTGAATCTTGATCACATGACCACGGAGATGCTGCAATGGTTGTAAGTCACGTGACTCAGTGCTGGGTAACATTGAGTGGTCACTAAATGACCTGTTGTAAGTCTATCTGTACCCCCTAAAATGGACCTAACGGCCAGAATTGGCTGGTACCAGCTGAAAATGTCTGTTCCTTTTATTTGTGTTTGTGAAAAGCAGTTCTAGAATTCAACTAGACTGTTCTGAAAGCTGGGAGAAAACTATTGTCTCAAAGAAAGCGAAGAGTATTATTATGCCAATTTCAAGCCTCCACCTAACTAAAGTGTGTTTGGGGGCAGTGAGCTAACTAGATAACATTGAAATAATAGGCAAGCTCTACTAGATAGATTAATTCTATTCAAATAAGCGACAGCAAGACAATTGAGGAATTTAAAAAACAACGGCAGCAGTAAAATAAATAGAAGCAGTATCCCCTGCCCAGGCAGTGAAAGTTGGAATAAACTTATGTTTTTGCTTCATTTCTTAGTATTTAAAGTTATAAGGTTAAGCTCACAAACAATATTTATTTTGTGGATTGCATTAACAATAAACTGAATCTGTTAGTAGAAAGGGCTTCACAGAAAGCTGGCATATTAACAGCTTACTACTATAGACTGCTGCACCTAAACCTGTGATAAAAAATTTGAAATACTGCAATCAATCAATCAATCAATCAATCAATCCGTAAACTCAACCTTCACAAGACTAGTAGAGTTGTACAAAACTCCATCAGTGCACTGTCTTACCAGTTGGGTTTGCCAGGTTTTTTTCCCTAAAGCCATTCTTCTCTACTCCTATGACTAGCCCTGAAATTTGCCTGCAGAACGTGGACCAGGTTCCATTTTTGTTCCGTGATATTATTCACTCCAGTGGGGTGGGGTGTGCAGAGGAATTGCATACTGTTCCCTAATGTAGCCCTTTATGTGGAAGCAAAGTCATTCAAGGTAAAGACCAGGGTATGATTAATATTTTCAATTTATGGCTGAAGATGACTTTCCACTATTTCCAATTGTTTTACAGCTACTTGGAAATGTGATATCAAAGAGAGGTCAAAAGAAGCAATGCTCAATCAGTGTTTTGCTGTAGTTATGGATTGGCTACAGAGAAGTAACCTTGCATCCAAACTACATATTTACTTTTTATGTTGCCATTGGGTGAGGTATCATTAGTATGTTGATGATACCCAATTATATACCTCTGCCCTTGCCAAATATTAAGGTGTCTTTCCCCAATATCTGGTGGCCTGTGAAGGTCTGGATGGGAAGGAAAAAGCTCCTGTTGAAACGTGGCAAGAGTAAGTGGCTTTCCTGGTTTATTGGTTCTAGGATTATTCCATTGTTGGTGCTGGATGGGGTTGCAATGTTCCAGGCAGACCCAGTGTGAAATTTGGAAATCCTCCTGGATTCACAATTTTTGCTTGAAGAGCAGGTGGTGGCCATGGTTAGGAGAAACTTTGCATCTCCCAATGGTTGAAGCTACCAATATCTAATGGCCTGGAAATAATACTATTCTCCTGCACTAGACTATTTCTTCTATATAAGGTTCTTACTCACACTTCCCATGGAAGCTTATGTTGCTTTTATGGCTTAGAGCAGGGATCTCCAACCTTGGGAACTTTAAGATTTATGAATATGTTGGATGTTAATAATTAATATTTTTGATCTGATGGACTAAACTTAAAATTCTCAAATATTCTCAAATTTTTAGAGGGAAAGATTTATAACTAACAATGGTTGAAATAAGTTAAGCTTAGGAAATTTGGGACTTTGAATGATTAATGTTTATTTCAGAATATAATTGATGATGATAATTAATAGTTATTGATAATGAATACGTTTTTTCTTTAAGAATTTAAACTTAATATAATTATCTAAAAGTAACTAATTGTACAATTAAGTGATAACTTTGGAAAAATACTATTATATTATATTATAGATGGGAATAAATTGGATCTGTTGAAATAAATTTAAATTGATGTTTTGGTAATATTACAGGGGAATATACAATATAATGAATAATGAATGATAGATGATTGAATGCTATTTGATTATTTGATCATTATTTGTTTAATCTATAATGACTTTCCTTTCTAACACACAATGGATTATATCTATGAATATATTGGATCATCATAATTAATATTTTTGATTTGATGGATTAAATTAAAAATTGTTAAATACATATTGGTATTTTGAGAGGGAAGGAATCACAATCAGTAATGGATGAAATGATTTAATCTTGGAAAATTTGGTATTTTGAATGACTAACAAGAAAATAATATTTGTAATTAAAACTATTCACTCATGGAAGAATTTAGAGTGTAAGAGGAAGTAGGAAAGATGGAGAGAAAGAAGAAAGAGTAGAAGGGAAGGTAGAGAAGGAGGAAGGAAATAGGGTAGAAGGAGAGGCAGAGAAGCAAGACAGAATAAAGAGAGAAGGTGTAAGAAAGTATATATTAGAGGTGGAATAGCCACCCAAGGTAGAAAGAGGGGAGTGGAAAGAGGAAAGATTAAGATGGATTGAATAATAAAATTAAAATTGGAATGTAACCTAGGTTATTATACTATTGTTTTTAAGTAACAATATGTATATTGATTTTAATTGAAGGTATATGTGATGTATGTTATCTACGTTTTTGATGTGGAGGAAAAAAATAAAAAAACTTTTTACTGAAAAAAAAAGTTGCTAAGGTTGAAGACCCCTGGCTTAGGGGACCATTGGTTTTACATCTAATGAAGATACTTGGCTATATCCCTACATTAAAACATCCCAGAGAGAAATAGCCTTTTGTCTAAGTTATTCATATTCTAATAATATGCAAGTTAGATTACTATAATGAAGAGAGATAAAATTAGTAATTATTGCAAATTGCAATTATGGTAACTGCTATATTGCAATGCAAACTCATAATATGCCAGTAGTTCAACAAGAGTATTCACCAAAGATATCCATGGTATATGTTGTCCCATAAGTTGAGATAGGGACAGCAACTATGTGATTAAAGTCCTATCCATCTTTTACATGTGTCATGTACTCACATGCAATCACTATTTTATTTTAAAAATCATTCCATTTATACTCACTTTTATGTCGTTCCAGCGTTAGTTGCTTTTGTTTTGCCAGAAGTTTAAAATTTCTCTACATTTCTTCATCTCTTTTTCAAATTGGATTGCTTTTTTATTATGCTGCTCACATTTTAATTTATTAGATCATTGGTTTTTAAAAGTTGCCCTTTTACAACCTGATAGGAGTGTAGAGTAGGAAAAAATAATGTAGTCCAGAAATATAAAAGTAACATATGTATATTTGACCACATTTACAGTACTTCAAGAAAGTTTCAGCACTATGTAAACCAAAGGATATTTTGACACAAAGGTTGTTACTTTTTGCAACAGTCAAAAAGCCAAGAGATATGAAGGTGTTCAGGGGCTGCTGAGGTTATCATTAAGTAATCAATCATATAAAACTGACCCTAAATATGAATTATTGAGTATATGTTCAAATTATATGCTTTTAATGTTTTTTTCGTGTTTTAGTGTGTGAAATATTTGATTTTCTACATAATCCCCTCTTAAGTCCCTCTCAAGAACTGTGAGAAACTGCATTATTTATCACGCTTATGTTTTTTCTGAATGACAAAAATTAGCCCTTTTTCAGTTTAGCAAAATAGCTAAACTGAGAGGCAGGGAGCCAAAGCTTGCAGAATTTCCTTTATACAAAGGATCCTCATTACAAAGATTTTGATGCTGCCAAAAACTACCCAATTGGAGAGTCTGCTGTTTTATGTTTTTAAAACAAGCTGATTTTCCTCATTTTCTTCAGTATGGATGATAGGTGGAGTCAGAGGTTAATCCAACTGAAGCCAGATCGCACACAACGACAGAGAACAAGCTTATAATCCCTAAAGAATACTTCGTGCCGGCGGAAATTCAATTCACAAATATTGCTTTCAGAAGCCTTTTGAGGACTGGCCAGTAAATGTATATGAGCTACTACAGACTTGTCAAGAGTTATTTACTGTTGTGGAAAATCAGGAATACTCAGTAACTGAAGACTCAAATTCACCAAAAAGGACACCAGAGGAGAAGATCGGGAAATAGGTTGTGTTGATTTTTCTTCCTGCAGATCTTTTATACCTTCTGAAGCTGCTCAATGGGCTGCGCTAGAAGGAGATGAACAGGCCAAAATATTCTGTTCTGTTATGGGATGATCTCACTTCTACCGTACTCACAACCAGGCCACAACTTCCAGGACTTTTAAAAATGTGCCCTAAACTGATTTACCAAAATAAGCTCTTTTTAATCTGAAATTGGGTATCCAGTTTAAGGAGCTGGAAAACTAACATATTGTAAAATAATTTAAAGTTATTATATCTAAAGTAAAGATCACAACATTTTCAGCTGATGGGCCTCATGTCTTGATTTGGAGTCATCACACTGGAAATAAAAATAAATTAGCCCAATTCTCATCAAGAAGCCAGAAATTTGGGGCATTTAACACATTTATTTATTTAAAAAATAGGTTTTTAGAATTCAATAGAGACTACTAAATGGTGCTATGACCAAATAATGCCCATGGGCCTTCTGCTGATTCCCATTCTAAATACAATCATCAAGGATGATAATACCAATATAATTTATCCAGGAGAAGGGTGTTAATTGAAGTGCAAAGAAAAGAAATTTAAAATGCCTTGCTTCTGAATCCCCATTGATTGAGCTTTGCACCCACGTGGTATTTTTCCCCCCAGAGTACTTGTTTCTGCTTGTATGTACTGTATTGAACATCACCACACTTGCATCCTGAGTTTAAATGCAAAGGAATGAAATATAAGTGTGTGAATTAAATTAAAGTACAAGTATACACAGCTCTTTTAGTTTGCTAATTTAATTTTTTTTAGAACTTGTTTAGTTCTAAAAAAAAGTTTAGATTTCTAGCATAATTAATTAATTAATTAAGTAATAAGAGCAACAACCAATAACAATAATAAAAATTCCACTGCTAAGTGAATATCATGATTTCTACAAGCCAACCCCGGAGTTCTAACGTCTTAATAACAACATCCATATTAATTGGGAAGAAAAGGGAAGCCTTTTCCAACAAATAAGCAACACAATTATGCGGCAAGTCAATAGGGTAAGCCAGCTAACACTCTCCAGTTATATTTTGAAACTGTAATCTGATACTACTGTTTCCATCCTCGTGCCTTGCCCGCACTCCCTTGTTGCACACTGTACTATTTGAGGCCCAGAGGGCGAAGTGAGTGCTTGCTGTTTATTAATGATCAGACATTGCGCTGCAAAGCTGGCCAAAGGGGGGGGAGGAGAGAGAGAGAAGGAATACCACATTACTTTCTTCAGAGTTGACGAGCCTAGACTCAGAAGCTCTCACAATAAAACAATTCCAAGCATGTTTCCTTCTCTCTGGTGTCCCCCAATAAGATTTTACTGCATTAAAAGAAAGGAGGGAGGGAAGTGGGTAGGAGAAGCCACAATCTACATAGGCCAAGATGTGGCTTGCTAAAATTTTGCAGCAAGGTGTAGTTTGTAGTGTCACCTGTTTATTCCTGCTTTCACCTTCAAGAAGTGGTTTTGACAAATTGCAGTCCGTTGACAGGACTATGTCAAATAAAGCTGGGAAAGCCCTTCACTAAATATATCCTTTGGAATAAATTACCACCTCATTAACTAATCCCCTGAAAGAGGTCCAGGATGTGTACACTACAAGAGTACTTATATATCTTGAAATACTAAATCCACAGTTCAGCAATAACTATTAGAAGGAACTAAAATGGCACACAGGAGTGAACAAGATTTTGAACTCTACAGAATTCTTCAGCAAGCTTGGTGGTACTGATGAAGATTAAGGGACAATTAAAAAACTTGGGCCCTGTTTTGCATTATTTGATTTGTCCCCCCAAAATCATCTTCCTCTACCAAAGAGTCTTTTTCTAACAGACCAAAAAGAAAAAACAATATTTAAAAATACAAATATAAAGAATTGCATTTCATTTTCTAAAGCAAAATATGAATAAGCTTCTCTCCATTATTTTGGTATTCTATTAGTAATTGCAGTAGAAAAATCAACCGGCTGTGCTGATTGATAAAGTAACTGTTGGATATTAGTAGTTAAAAGTGCTGGCTTAGAAACTGAAAGGTCGTGAGTTATAGGCATGAAAGCTGGGTGACTGGGCCCATTACCTTCTTTCAGCTCAGCCTACCTCACAGTGTTGTTGTTGTGGGGAAAAAAGAAGGAAGAGGGAGTATTAGCCATGTTTGCCACCTTGAGTTCTTTGTAAAAATAACAAAGGCAGGATATAAATGGAGATCCACTACGGTTAATAGTACCGGATGAGAAATAGAACAGTAAAACATAATTTTGCTCAAAAAGGAGCAAAGACACAGAAGCTTTTAAATCAAATTCATTGTTAAGTGTTTCATCTTGTGCATATTATATTTTATATCAACATTAACACAAACTTTTGAAACTGTGACCAGAATACAAAAAGATAAATGTAGAACTTTTTAGTCTTACTGTTGTTATTCTTATCATGTTATGAAGCTGGAATAGCTGACCAGCAAGAATAAATCTGGACTGCTGCTACTGTGGTTTTAGAAATATAATTCTGTACTTGTTCATTCCTTGTTTAAAGTTTTACTGAGCCACTGGAGAAGGAAATGCTTGTATATACAGCATGCAGGAGTGTACATGTATCTGGACTAATCAGACTTTCCTCAGAAAACCTACACATATTTTCTTCTGTATGCTATTCTTCAACTACACATCACTTTGATTAAAATGTTACAAACTAAACTGAATTGAATTTAATGTGGCAATAGTGCGATGGAATCTGCTTGCCAAACATTAAATCAAATTATACCACACTGTTTACACAGAATTCAGACCTCTATGAAATTATGTACCACATTTTATAGAAATTCCATTGTTTCTGAAATGAAAGACTAGAAACAATAGTTATCAAACTATTATTGGACTATATGGGTATGCAAAACCAATTAAAATATACCTATTATGAAACTAAAGTCATAAACATGATCACAAGATACCTCCATTTTTGCCTTGTGGTTACTACAGAAAAATACTAAATACTGTTGTCAACTTACAACCGTTCGTTTAGAGACCACTCAAAGGCAGAACCACACTGAAAAAAAGTGACTTAGGACTAGTCTTACAATGTACTTACAAGCATTGAAGCTTCCCCACAGTCGGGATGATCAAAATTTGCAACTGGCATCTATTTACAACAGCTGCACTGTTCCAGGGTTGGGTGATTGCCACTTATAACCTTCCCAGCCAACAAGCAAAGGCATGGGCAAAACCATATTTGCCCAATAACAACACGATTGATTTGTTTAACAACTGTAGCAAAAAAAAATTGTAAAATCAGACCTGGTTCATTTAACAACCACTTTGCTTATAAATAGAAATTATGTTCCCAATGGTGGCTATGTCAAGAACTGCCTATATCACTGGTGGGATATACAGTCCAGCTGACTGTACAGCTGAGTTTGGTTCCCCAAATGGCTTGGCTGCCATCTTCCAAAAACTGTAATCAAACTATAGTTTTTAATTCAAAGTAAGTGAAAAATTATTAAATGCATGCTGGAAAATCCTCCTCTTACTGAATTTCAATGTGAATCAAATCAAATATTTTTCTAATAAAACGTATTGCTTTCTTCCAACTGCAAACGATACCAAAATATCTCTTAAAGTCAAAGTGTGATCTTCAGCCTTAGAAAAGTTGTAGACTCTTGCTCTGAGGGACCTGGGGTTACATAAAAGAAAGACTGTTTACACTATCAATAGATAGAAGCATTTACCAATTAGGCTTCTTGTCCTGAAGATGCATAGCTCACTACACTGATAGAAAAACAATAGTACAGAAAATGTTCTGTTACCCACTCTTCAATTAAGAAACAAGCTTAACTGAACAAGGAACCATGACTCTAAATTAAGTTAATAAAATTAAAAATCCCTATGAAACATGAGCAAAATCCGTTAATTACTCTGCACTGAGCTTCCTATTTTAAAACCTTATAGTACCTGAAAAAATATGCTGAGAGTCCTACTGTGATTGAGGAAAATGTAATAAATAAATACAATTGGATAATCCTTTAAACCCTTTGGTAGTCTCAATGTAGTAACCCATGAAGTATAGCTGAACGGAAGGATGTTAATTATTGATGTATGTCACTGTCTAGCCCCCTGGTTCCCAATGTGGGTCCCATGCCCCATGGGAGGGGGGGGCAATTTCATTTTTAATGGGGGCAATTGGAACCTTGTTTAAATCTAGTCAATGGCCTTTTAGGCTTCCTCCAGGTGAGTAGTTCACTTTTTGAATAAGAATTATATGTCATGGGGGATGGGGGAGGCCTCAGGATTTTAGAAATGCTTAGGTGGAGCATGGCCAAATAAAAGTTGGGAACCACTGATCTAGACAATTTAATTTGTGCATTTAAAATCCCTGGTAATCTTTAGGCTCTCTTCCCCAGTGCAGGCATCCATTATACCGTATATATATACTGTATATATATATTAAAAAAACCTAATGAGTTTTGAGCCTCCATTCCAAATCACTTGGCATTTACACTAGGTGATTTCCCTCTACCCATATTAATAATTACTTGGCTGGAGCCTTTATTCTTAATCCTGTGAAAAGTCTTTTCCCTAAAGATACCTTGTTTTTCTCCTCACAGCAGACCCTTAATAAAATGCACTAGGGGAGATGGGGTGAGATGAAAAAACAATATTTAGTCTGAAAGCTCAAAACTTTGTTCCATCACTGCATCAGAGCTTGGGGTGGTGGTGGTGGGGGATTATTTGATCAAACGTAGAAGCCAAATCAGCTAGGAAGAGGAAAAAGTTCCACTGATAGATACATGTGATTTACTTTTAAATAAAGGCACGAGGGATTGGTGAACCAGTAGTGTAAAGAATAATACCAGAAAGGATACATGACTCCCAGACAAAAGGTAAATAGGTGCTATTGAAATTCTCTGATAAATTTTATTACAAAAACTGGCTTCTAAAACAGGCATCCAGTGAACAACAGGAAAAAAGCCACTGAAGTTGTGATGAGGGATTAAAATGAGGCACTTTCATCCCTAATAAATATTCTGAGACTAAAACACATTACAAGCAGTCCTCAACTTACAATAGTTCATTTTGTGACCGTTCAAAGTTACAATGGCGCTTTTCACACTTAACACCACTGCAGCATCCCCATGATCACATGAACAAAATTCGGATGCTTGGCAACTGGTTCATATTTATGACAGTTGCAGTGTTCTGGGGTCACATAATCCCCTTTAGCAAAATCAATGGGGAAGCCAGATTCACTTTAACAACCATGTTCCTAACTTAACAGCTGCCCTGATTTATTTAATAAATGTGGCAAGAAAAGTCATAAAATGGGGGGGGGGGAGAGAATCACTTAACAAATTCAGCAACAGGAATTTAAGGTTCAATTCCAAGCAATGTCCAAGCAATCTCGCCTTGTGAGGCCAAGGGGAAGAGCCTTCTCTGTGTTTGCCCTGGTCCTCTGGAACCAGCTCCCCCTGGAGATTCGCACTGTCCCTACACACCTGGCCTTTCAAAAGACCTTAAAAACATATCTTTGCAGGCCGGCCTGGGGCTGTTGAGCACCAACTCTCTTCTCCGGCAGATGGTATATTTGCGGTATGATTTGCTGATTGAATGGTTTTTTTTTATAACTTTGAGGTTTAAAATTCTGTACTGTCTTAATACTTTTTTACATTTTGTTTTTTAAAATTGTATTGTTTTTATCTTGTACGCTGCCCTGAGTCCACAGGAGAAGGGTGGCTTATAAATGTAAGTAAGTAAGTAAGTAAGTAAGTAAGTAAGTAAGTAAGTAAGTAAGTAAGTAAGTAAACAAACAAACAAACAAATAAATAAATAGTGATAGTAAGTTGAGGAATATTTGTAGTTACTTTTCAAATATCTGAAGTGCTCCAAACACATTAGCTTGTTGCAGATCTTATAACTTGCCTTGTAAGAAGAACTAGCATGTTCATAGAACAAATGAGGTAAAGCAACTGTGGATCTGAAGATCACTTTGCTAACTTTTCCCTTGTTCAGTCAGAGGGAAAAACTGGACAAGCTTTTCAGTGGCCAGCAATCAGATTAGTACCTTATGCCCTCAAGGGGTTGAAATCACCATTCTTTTTCTTTGCAAGAAAAAAAATAATTATCTGTTCAGAAGAACTAAAGAGTACACCAGGGGCAATTTGGATGCAATTTGGTTCCCCTCCATGGGAAACCCCACCTCTGGACTTCCATGTTTTTGTGATGCTGCAGGGGAATACCAGCAGGGGAATACCAGCAGCGCAAAAACGGGCTCTTCGGCTGGCAAAAGGGGTAAATTTGGGGCTTGCACACATTAATCGCTTTTCCATTGATTCCTATGGGAAACATTGTTTTGTCTTACAAACTTTTCACCTTAAGAACCTCGTCCTGGAACCAATTAAGTTTGTAAGACAAGGTATCACTGTACTTCGTTAAACAAAATACGGTTAAAACACATCTTGGCTGAGAATAATGTGTCAAGCCAACTAGTTCTATTTTCTTCTCCTGACAATATTATTCTCTTTGGACACCAAATTCTCAAATACACAGGGAGGCTGGAAGAGCAAACTTTAATATACTGCTAAGAATCCACCATGTGAAATGTCCAATGCAGTGTTTCCCAACCTTGGCAACTTGAAGATATTTGGACTTCAAATCCCAGAATTCCAGATATCTTCAAGTTGCCAAGGTTGGGAAACACCAGTCTAATGTATGCTATCCAAACTTTTTTCCCCATTACCCACACTTACCAGAATGTCCTTATTTAAATAAATGTCCACGTTGTGATTGGATAATGAATTTGTTGTCTTTCCCACGCCCTCCAAACCACCACTTTTACTCAATTCTGGCTGATGTACCAGTGGTGGGTTTCTCTTACCCTGCTACTGGTTTGGGAACGGGAGCTCCCAGGTGCAATTTGCGCATGCACAATGCTTCTGAGTTTTTGATTATGTCTGGGTGGGTGAGTGGAGCCTCCTGCTGCTACCACTTCTCCTGACCAAGACGAACTGGTAACAACCAACCATTGTAATGAACCCAGGTTTGAGAAGCACCATATTAAACCAATTACTTTTCTAGTTTTGACTAGTTTGTAGTTAAAATTAGTTTCACCCATCTCTCTTTCCATTGTCTATGCATCACTGCAATCTATTCTAAGTCCAGACCTGGAGAAGACCCTGTTTGCTGTTGGAAGAAATGGCCATTTTCACAGACACAGCATTCATTTCATAAACCTGAAGATATCACAGAAGCTGCCTCTGGTTCACATATCTTAAGTCTACTCGGGTTTGGGTTCTTGGATCTCTGAAGCAGATCACTTTAGTTTCCAAAGTTACCTTTACAGAGAGGTGCTTGATAAAGAGATTTTTAAAAGGTGATTATGTTTTAGCAGGGGAATAATGAGATGAGTAAAGCTTTGTTTTGAGTAATTTGTGTGTGAAAAGGGAAAAATAACTAATTCTCTACCTGAGAGTCCATAGGGTACAGAGGCTTCTTAAATCCAAGTTTAAGGTTGCCATCATTGAGTGTAGAGTTTGAATGCTTTCAAATGCTTGATATTTTGAGAATGGCCATCCTGGCCTTGCATAAAATTTGCCTCCAATTTTTCACTTTAGTTCTGTGCTTCCACCATCTACAGTGTTTGGTCCTTGAATCTTTGTGTTATAATAAAGCTATTAGTGTTATAACAACTTGAACACTCACTAATGTGTCTAACTCACTCGAACAGGGTTCACCAACGTTGGCAACTTTAAGACTTGTGAACTTCAACTCCCAGAATTCCTCAGCCAGCTGGCTGAGGAATTCTGGGAGTTGAAGTCCACAGGTCTTAAAGTTGCCAACGTTGGCGAATCCTGCTTTGGAAGGTGTCTCCTTAGGTCTCTCGCTTTTTTCCTGCTATTGAATTGGTTCTGCTTCCTCCAGCCTGCTGGCAACCAACCAATATGCTTTACTGCTCAGCCTTCTTATTTATCACTCCACCCTATTTCCTGCCAACAACACACACACACTCTGCAGGAGCTTTTTTTCTACACCCACGCATCTTGCAGCCCCTTTCATGCCTCATCTCCTCAGTTGTCTTCCAAGTTCCCGTTGTTCCCTGTATTCTTTGATTTAGGTTCTGTATTCAATGCAAGTACTGTACCTGTCTTTTTTTCCTCTGGATACCCAGAGACCATTACCAATTCTGCATTCCTGGGCCTTTCATTAGCCTGCTTACCAACAACTTCGCCATCTATCTCTGTAGCTAAGACAATGTTTAAGTTTAAGCTTGCAAGTCTCCTCAATTCACTCAGAGGAGATAGTAAACATAATACAGTGGTATCTCTACCTAAGAACGCCTCTGCGTAAGATAGGAACCAGGTGTTCAAGATTTTGTTGCCTCTTCTTAAGAACCATTTTCTACTTAAGAACCCGAGCCCGGAAAAATCTCCCAGGAAATTTGAGAGTGTCACTAAGGCCCGGCCAGTTTCCTGCCATTCCCCCTTTAATCCTGACCATCTCGGACTTTTCTGGGCTGCCAGAGGTGGCGCTTAAGGAGGCTTTGGCAGTCCAGAGAGAACAAAGTATTTTCCTTTCTCTGGGCGCTTGGAGAGGGAATAAACCTCTACAAGCACCCAGAGGAAAGAAACACTCCCTTTATTCTGGACAGCCCAGAGCAAACGGAGCATTTTCCTTTCTATGGGCGTTTAGAGAGGGAATAAACCACTTTGCTGTGGTGACTCCCTCGCGCTGCCTCCCACACACCTGGCACGAGGTTGCCTCCCAGAGCATCTGGGCACGGAAAGACAAAAGGGGGTACTTTGCCCTGGCCAGATCAACTCGGCTTCAACCAAACTGAGGAGTCACCACAGTGAAGGAAAGGCTAAGCCTTAAAGTTCTGGATTTTTTTTATTCCCCTCACCTCACCTTCTTCCTTCGGAAACACATTATTTGCTTTTACATGGATTCCTATGGGAAAAATTTCTTCTCCTTACAAACTTTTCTACTTAAGAACCTGATCACAGAACAAATTAAGTTATTAAGTAGAAGTACCATTGTACCTCCTTCTATTTATCAATATCACATTTAGTTTAGCCAACTGAAGGGGAGGGGATGCCTAGTTTGTTAGTACAAGTCCCACATCTGCTGAACCAAGTAAGAAGTGTTTTAAGAGAGTCACAAACTAGAAAGGTCTGAGATAGGGCCAGGTAGAATAAAAGAAGATTCAAAAGAGAAAGAAGCCGCCAAGAAAGTAACATGGCCAGTCAATACAAAATGGTATGGATATAATCTTGAAGAAGGAATGCAAGATCATTAAGTAAATAATAAATCAACCCTGGGAAACAGAGAGGGTGAGAAAGAAACTCAAGATAGCCCACTTCGATTTTGTTTGGTTTAAGAGAAGCTAGAGAGGAAAATGACAGGTTTTCAAGGTTCTGCTCATATGTCCTACATAGCAAAAGAGTTCCAGTAGCCCTTGTCTTGTCTTTTCCCTGACCTAGCCTACTTCAAAGGGGTAAGAGAGACAGTCTATGATAAAATCTGGAAAAAGGAGATTTAGAGATTTTCTAAGCAGGAATGCATAGGCAAGAAAACTCTGAAAGGGGGGGCAGGGGTGGGAAATGGGAGGAAAGAAATAAAGGTGCCGAACTGAGTTTCACATTGTTTGGTCACAGGGTTCTATTTGCCAATCGGACAACTAAATTGGCTTGAAAAATCTAGGTTGAGTTTCTAAGCAAGCCACAGATTCTTCAGAGACAGCTGCCTGCTCCCATGTATGCAGTTGCTGAACTGCAAACACTGTGTTATCTCTCAAAAGGTTGTCCTTTCAAAAGTAATGGGGAATATCATCACCCTATCTTCCTTAATCGCTAACCAACTATCTCAATTTGGAATACCCTTTACGTTGAATTGGATTTTGCTTCACAGGAACAGTAAGCTCTGCATCAACTGTTGAGTGAAGCCTAGGTGAGAAAGCACCATTGTATTGTATTGGGAGAGGGGGCCTACAATGAGAATGAAAGAGAAACTTTCCTATTACAACCACAGAAGAACAAAAGGAACTTTCTCCATTAGGATATACACTGCTCAAAAAATAAAGGGAACACTTAAACAACACAATCTAACTCCAAGTAAATCAAACTTCTGTGACATCAAACTGTCCACTTAGGAAGCAACACTGTGACAATCAATTTCACGTGCTGTTGTGCACATTCAACTTTGTACAGAACAAAGTATTAAATGAGAATATTTCATTCATTCAGATCTAGGGTGTGTTATTTGAGCGTTCCCTTTATTTTTTTCCAGCAGTGTATTTTCCAACCTTGATCAATTATGGCTCACTTTTCCCCCCCTGGCGGTTCCTTTCTTGGGGCCATTTAAATCTGTCTCCTTTTTACTGCACAGTCCAAGGGAAGCGGAAGAAAGTAAGAGTATAGTATTGTGAGATTGCATCACACGTATCATGTTTCATTCACAGTTGGGGCACAAGGCAGCTATGTAAGATTTTTTTTTTTTTAAAGGGAGAAATAAGGGAACATATTATGGCAGGAGGATTTTGTGCATCAATAAGTTGATCTGGACCTACTTCTCAAACAGATTGAGAGGAAAACAACAGCAGCCAGAAGATCAATAAAAGGAAATGCCAGTTGGAGAAATCAGGAAACCAAAGAAAAGTTTTGTGTCGTGGCAGAAAGTTCTGGAATACAAAGTGTCCAAAATTCAAAACACTGTTATCATTAAAAATAAGGATTTCCATGTTGCAGAGGATTCTAAGGCAATGCCTCGCCAGCCGTAACCTCCTACCTGCACGAATCAGCCGTCCGCAATCTCTGTCGTATTAAATAAAGCTATCTTTATATTTTGTTCTAAAGACTTCAATCCTAGAATCTTTTGGACAGACATTTAGAAATCACCATTCAGAGTCAGCAAATACTGTAAAAGTGAAAGAAAGCAAAGCAAACTGTATCTCAAGTAGCTTTCTTTTTAATTTGTGAGGGGTGAAAAGAGAATTTTATGAAAAATATTAAGGTGGCACTATACAGACAAATTTGCTTTTTAAGAACTTTGTTTCACAGCTACCTACACTTCATTAAATCAAATCTACCTCAGGGCATTTCAAAACTCGTTGGACCTGCTGACTGACTAGCTGTACAATCTGATTTAAATAGGCTCTTTTTTCAACACCCCCCACTTCAACATATCTGCATAGTTTACTTGCCATTGTGGGCGTTTCTTCCTATGTTGTTGCTCACTTTGCAGAATCTTCAACATGGGAAATGAAAATACTCTGCATCTGACACTGGAGCCACCTCTTATTTGTCAGTGGTACGAGAAAAGAAAACTGAAAGCAAAAAAGCCCAAAGAATCCCTTCTCTTTTCGTAAAATCATAAAACATGAAATAGATTTTTGTAGCCTCCATATGACATAGTTTTGTGCATTTCAAATGTGCAGTTCCATTTTTGGAAACTTAGTATAGTAGCAATTGCATCCATTCTATTGCCTTCCAACTTTCTAAGCTCAGCCACAAAACGTAAACTGTTTGCTATTGAAATTAACTAATCTGCTGCTTTACTTGGTCCCATCATTCTCTGGAGCAACTAAAGGCACACTTTTTTCCAAACCTTAAGGCAACAACCTCCCCACCACCACCTTATTTAACTACTGTGTTTCCCTGAAAATAAGAGCCTGTGTTAATTTTTTTAAACCCTGAAATAAGCTATACACTCAAAAGCCCAATTGGGTTTATTATCAGAGCAGGGGATGTCTTATTTGGGGGGAAACAGGGTACCATTTAGCACAATCCCCCTATAACTATTGAGTTAATGTTTTCAATAAAAGTAACATGCTTCACTCTCAGTCCCCTTTTAAATTGACTTCGAGTGGAAATGAGAAATACAATTTTAGACTTTATATTTTAATTTTTAATTCTCAGCAGAGAGATCTGCTTTGGATCTCTCAAAACAATTCCCAATTCCATTACATATGTATAAAATGATTAACAGGAGGCCAGGATTACTAGAAAGTTACTTAGCAAAAAAATAAAATAATTTTCTGGGATACCAGGATACTCAGAATTTCAATAAAACTTCTCAGTAACACTGAGTTAATATAACACTTCTTTTGTGTCTCCAGTATTATATAATAAGGGCTGGATCAGGAGGCTAAAAATCAACCATTATGATCTATCTCTATGCAATAAAACAGAGTTCTTCAAACTTGGCAACTTTAAGACTTGTGGACTTTAACTCCCAGAATTCTGGCTATGCGGGCTGGAGAATTCTGGGAGTTAAAGTCCACAAATCTTAAAGTTGCCAAGTTTGGGGAACCCTGCAATAAAATAAGGACTCGTGTTATGTTGTTAATTGGAGAATCAGATTTTCTTAGAAAAACCCATGGAAAGACGTAAAGGCTACAGCAAAGCTTTGCATCATTATGGACTGAACATAGAACTGGTTGTATAACAAACAACTTTTGTGTCACCTGGTCAAACCTCACTCTGATTTTTAGTCATGTGATTCAGCCATGAGTATTCAGAAAGTATAAGCTGTTCTCTTAAATGTTAATAAGAATATTTGGATTCTTCCCATCCAAATCCCTAAATCTAGTGCCACTAGGCTTGAGTAGCAAAAGAATCCAGACAACTGTTATATACTAATAGCAAATACTGTTATGATTATATTCTGTATCTTTTTACTGCCAACTAGTGGCTGCCTGGGTTTTGGCAGCCTGTATTTCCTTTCATGGCATTCAAACATGATTAATTTATTATTCACAGATTAGCAATTTAACTTAGTTTAAGTAAAATTGAATGTCAGGCTAAGGCTACTTTTCTTAAATACTGACAGATCCTTTGTCACTTTTAAGACAGAAATTAATCAGATCCTCTTTTAACTAAAGCTGATTTGGAGTCACTAATTTGCCCCAGCAATAGAGTGTTAAAAGGTGGCCATCTAATTTTTAAAAATCTCCTCCATATCTTTATAAAGAGTTCTGCTGGGGAAAGGAAGAGTTAAAACACATCTTATGCTTTTAATTACTCTTTGAAGTGAGGACAGATTATCAAATTAAGCATGTGTGAAATAGGAATCCATGCTATTCCTAGTAATTTCTGCACCAAAAAGCTGCACCAACACAGAAAGCAAAATCTATTCATTCAATTTCAACTCTAACAAACTGCATGCATTGGAATAACAAGTTGAGAAAAGCATAGGAGATAGCATGGCACACATAAAGTAAGCTTTTTAGGCTGCAATCATACACTCAGTTTCTTTTAGATTAAACTCCACCAAACTTAAAAGGAACTAGGGTATCAAACTTGCAGCCCACAGGATAGATGTGTCACCCACTGGCCATGCCCACCCCCAGTTTAATGAAGGGGGAAAGTTGTGATAGGTCAGATGACAATGTGTCGCAAGTTTCACGCCCTGCTTTTAAAGAGTTAGGGTTATGCCATCAACGCTCAAGCTTAAATCTTCAGCTCTATCACAATGACTGCATTTTATGATTGATGTCTTCCTGAAGCAAGCTGATGGAATAGATTAGGCACCAATGAAACTACGGATAGCATAATTTGGTCTAGTGGTGAAAGCACCAAGGCTAGAAACCAGGAGACTTGAGACCCCATCCCACATCATTCATTAGGCATGAAAGGGGATTTTGAACAAGTCACTCTGTCTCAGCCCAACATACCTCGCACGGTGGTTGTTATTATGAGGAAAATAGGAGGAATAGGAATTATTAAATAAGTTCACTGCGGGACTTATTTATTAAAATAATAAAGGTGGGATTAAAAAATAAAAAATAAAATAAGCACTGCTGAAAATTGGTTATCTTAGACCCGGCAAATCCAATTTCCAGCCTCGGACAGCTAATAGTAGGCCCAAAACTTCGTAACTTTCTGTGGTTTATATACCTTAACTACCCCCATGTTACACATTTTAAATCCGCCCCAAGAGTGGGCCAGGGGTGGGTTCCAAATTCTTCTACTGCTGGTTTGCTCAGGGATGTGCCAGGCAGGCATGTGTGTGTTGCACACGCAGTACTTTAAAAAAAAAAAAAGCACAGAAGCAAAAAACAAGATGGCGGTGCCTATGGCACCAAGAGAACCTGCTCAGGGGTGGGGCAGGCCTGGATCGCTGTCAGTTCCAGTGACCCAGGCCACCAAATAAGTAATGGTTACCAGTCCAAACTGGCAGGAACCCACTTCTGGATTGGACGCCCATGATCTAGATATGTGGAATCAGAATGCAAAAGCCTCACCCACTTGCCTGCTCACTTCTTTGCCTCCATTCAAGTGTCAGCCTGAAGGGTTTTTGCTCTGGGTAATAACGAAACAATTAGCGAAAATCTTGCTGATTATGGGAAAAACAGATCAGCTGTTCTTATGCTCTAGACTCCCTCCCTCCCTGCAGTCATTTAAACTGGACCTTGTACTCACTCCCTGGCTTTCCTTTAGTGCATAAAATGATCTTTGGACTCTGTAATCAGAGCCTGCTGTTTCTGGCATAGTTTCTTTTCTTTTCTCTCTCCCTTCCCCCCCCCCCACCCATTTTGGCCAAGAAGCTGTTGCAACTGGCGCTGTCTCCATTTGTGTTATCTTTTAGACAAAAACTGTACTTCCAAAGGAGGCACTAAAGAGCCCTTATGAGAGGGACAGAAGAACACAGCTACATTTAAAAAACAAAAACAAAAAAACCATCAGCCTCACTTCTGATATGGTGCACTCTCAAATACAGATAAGGCAAATGAAAAATTCACAAGCCTCGCTCCATTTAAAATGTGCAAAATATCAAACGAAGCTCTGTTGTACTTTTCACACTGATGTGTCATACCAAAAGTGAAGAATGAACATTTGTCAGCAAAGTAGTTCAACTGACTATTATTATGTAAGATCCTCAAGATGTTTTAAATTCAGGGACAAACTGATTTGGTATATATACACAAAATCAATCTATCATCATTAGGATAGTTTTTAAAAATCTGGCATCTAGATCACTAAAGTAGTTTTCCCCAATAGAAGCTTTTTCTATTGTTTTTTTTTAATCTTGGAAGAAGCAGCCTGTATTTTTTTTAAAGTGAAACTACTAAAACAAAAGCTAAGCTTGTGAACATGTATATCTGTGAAGTTTTTGTATGTTTAGAGGACTCTATTTGTCCAAGCTGTCTTATGCAGAATAAAAATTACTATTAGAACAGGTTTTCCTATCTATTTTAGGCAATATCAAGTGGAAAAAACCTGCAGCACAAAACATTTTAGGAAATTCTCTTACTACATGCTTGGTGTAAATCTTAATAAACATAATTACAATATTGGAAAATTCTTATTTCCTCCTCCTGAAGACAAACTTTTTTAAAATGTAATGATCCCCCCCCCCAAAGGAAGAAACTCATTGCAGCTGTTATGCTAGATGCTACAATTCCTGTTTGAACAATGGAAGTGTTCCCTAGGATACAGACTCATATACCTGTCTGGCATCAGAGCTGTTAATCCCTTCTTCATCTCCAATACACACTGTCAGTCAGAAAATGTTTCCTCTTAAACTTAAAATTGGTTTCCTTCTATGGACACCAGTTTGTTTTATTACTTGAAGAAGAAAGAACAGACCAGGGCACTGCAAAGCTTCAGATTCAATTCTAAAAGATGGCTTACAAGTGCAAGGGACACAAATGTGACACCTATCTACAATTCTTGGGGGAAGGGTATGGCTGCTTAAAAGAGAAGCCCTAAAAAAAAGCAAAACAACCAATTTTTCTTTCCTATTGCGTCAAACAATTAATAAAACATTTTCTTCCTGCAACCTTTTCTGTATCCCTAAAGTTATCCAATTTGCAGCAAATTTAGGGGAACGTGAGGCTTGAAGAGGAGAGAGTCTGTAATTAAGGGGTAACTCTTTAGGTGGCACAGGCGATATTGAATCACATGGTCCATATAGCAACACTGCAGCCTTCCGCAACCCATAACCTCCAAAAGGACTACAAATACCATTTTCTCTAATCAGTACAGCTGTTGGCTATGGAAGCAAAATTTGTAATCCTAATATGCCCGGGAGGCCAGCACATTATAAATTGATTTACAGTGTCATGGGCTAGGTCATGGGAGGGGTTAACAGAAGGCTGATCTTTGAGGGCAGAAAGCCAACAACTAAATACAAAGTCTAGGCTAACTTTGAACACCAATTTTCTACCACTTTCAATTTTTTTAAAAAAACCCATCACTGAACAAACCCAATCCTGTACTTGAAATGGCAGTGGAATCAGGCCTTTACTGCAAGCATTTATAAAACTTTACAGAAGCCAAAAGAGGCACGCTTCTTTAGAGCAGCCTGCCATTCGATCTCAAGGGAGCAACTGGACCGGGTGACTGATTAAGAATCCTGAATGGGCTGAGAAATTGCAAGATCTTACATGAACTTTGGAAAGTTGGAGAGCTGCATTTCAATTAATCTTGCCAACTTCTGCTCAGTGGCGACCGTGCTCTATATCAGTGTTTCCCAACCTTGGCGACTTGAAGATATCTGGACTTCAACTCCCAGAATTCCCCAGCCAGCATTCGCTGGCTGGGGAATTCTGGGAGTTGAAGTCCAGATATCTTCAAGTTGCCAAGGTTGGGAAACACTTCTCTATCTAATTCAAGGAATGAAACTCTGCATTTCACATTCAAGAGGTGCTTTCAAACCCACTGCAGCTTTTAGGAAGCCAAAGTTACAACTATGATTTTTCCAGTTATACCAAATCCTGCTGTCCCATCGGGAGACACCAAGACACGGTTTAACCCAGCTCCTTAATAACCAACCAATACTGTACAGTACTTACAACCGGGATAAAATGTTAATTTTACAAACAGGCAGAAACGTCTCTTTAAACTTCCTCTTCAGCAGGCCTACTCAAACAAACACATAATGCACAAATACTCCGAATTAGGCTTTGCTCACTTCAGAACCTCCCAGTTGAAGGTTCTGTTCCACCCACACATTTGCTCCCCCCCCTCCAGCGTGAGAGAAACTGGCAAGCAGCTCCACACCGCATCTCGGGACTCCCCAGCCCCACGCTGAAAATCAAAGCAAAACCAAGTTGCAACTGTATAAAGATGGCTCTGGAAAAAAAAAACCCACCAAACACAACTCTCCATATATCGCACTCGGAGAGCGAAGAAGAGAGCGACAAAACGTGCAGGGAGTTACATTCCTGCCGTAAGCCACACGAGTAGTAGGCACGCACACACACACACCTGCTCCAAGGAACATCGGACCCTCCGATCCTCTCTCTTGCACGTTGGGATTCAATGGTTTTTCGGCCAGGACAGTAACTCAGCCAACCTCTCCTCCTCACTGCCCATCGCTCTCTCTCTCTCTCGGAAGGAAGACGGTTTACAAGGGATCCAATCGAGACCCAGATGAGCCGGGTTTCCCCGAGCCTTTCTCGCGGACGTCTTACGAGGAAGACATTTATTCAGCCCTCCCTCCTCCCGAGATCTGTTTTGAGTGCACCTCCCCGCCCGCCCACACCTCCCGTTCCCCCCACTTGGCCGACCGAGTCAATTCCATGCCCCCTTTGGATTTTGTGCGTGACTCCCGGCCACGAAGAAGCCCCCTCCCCCGCCCCCACTTCGGCCCACTCTTCAGCGGGGCGAGTTGGAACTTACCACATGCAGTTCCTCCTGAGAACTAAACGCATCGGGGTCCGCTGCTTGTGCCGCGCGCCGCACGCTCCTAATCTTCCACCCGCTCCATATGTCACTCTCCTCGCCCGCGAGGGGAGGGGAGGAGGGGGGAGGCAGGCTGACGGTGGGACGGAGGAGGCGGAATGAGGGGGGGCGGGCGGGGAAGCGACCGCCGCTCGGGGAGGATTTTAAGCCTCCGCTTTCCTGTGGCTGCGGCGATCACGAAGCATTATACAATGGTGGTGGAGGAGGGAGGGAGGAGGCAGGCAGGCAGGCAAGCGCTGGAAGAGCAGCAGCCTGCGCTTCCAGCACTTGCCAGGCGGAGAGAGTGACGCGAGGAAAGGCTTCTGCGAGCTCCTTGCCCTTTGGCTCACGTTGGAGGCCCCGCCTATGTCCCTAGGCAGGCAGGCACTCCGTCTCTGCCTCCCGCCCTCCCTCCTTTTCTCTCCTGCCGCCGCCGCTGCTGCTGCTGCTGCTGCCGCCCGGCTCTCCCCTCCCCTCCGCCCCACCTCCCCTCAGAAGGCCTGGGAGGCAGGCGACACATTGCCCCCTCGCTGGGCCAGCCAAGGAGGGCGGGGCGTAGGGCTCCGTTCTCCCTTACATGTGCCTTTGTCCCAAGAGATCAGCTATGCTAATATAAATCTGCTGCTTGCTGCAGGAGACAACACGAGCGCGCGGTCAGCCCCCCCCCCCTCGGCCGCACACGCCAGGGAGAGAAAGGGTGACAGCAGGCGCAGCCAATGTCGCTATTATTCCTCCCCCCCCTTCCTCAGCCCGACTGAGGGGCTTGGGAAGATTTATTTATTAACCACCAGTCAATCAATAGAAAGGTGATGGATGGGCACTCGAGGGGAAGGCTATAATACCTTCGAAAGGTAAAGGTAATAGGCTGGTTCCAGCCCTCATCTCGGGCGCCCTGGGAGGCAGAGCCGCCTCAGCCCCTCCGGTGAGATGTAAGGATTTGGGGCTGCTCTCTGCACATGCCCAGTGGCGGTGACGGCGTAGGTTTGGACACCTTCCGGGTTCGTGCTCTAGTTCTGGGACACCCGCCGAAACGGCCTTTCCCCCAATGGGTTTTATTGGGACTCTTTATTGTGCCAATTCCTACTACAGAACTGTGAGGTTGCTGGCCAAAGAATTTGGACGTTTCGGGACTGGTTTTTTGGGGGGAGGTTGAGACCAACCTCTTAAAACCCGGTTCGGCTCGCTCCAATCTTAGTTGGGAGGCAACTGAGGAAGAAACCTTTGGAGCCAGCCTTTCAAGCCTCCAGCAACACGCCCGCCCACATCACGCAGGCGACTCTTTCAAAAACAGAAGGCGGCAACCGAGCCAAAGCAAACTCTCGTTTCCGAAAAAAAAAGGGGGGGGGGGTGGAAGTCAAGTCAGCCCGAAAAGTGGGAAAGGAGACGCCGCTTTTGCACTCGGGGTTCGCCGCTTCGATGGGCGAAGAACTGGCGCTGGTTCTCTTGGGGGGGGGGGGGGTTGGACAAAAACGCAACCCGACTGGAGTTCCTGCCGCGGACGCCGTTTGACGCGGAGCCTTCGCTCCCCCGCCCGTCCCCGACAGCAGCAGCGGCAAAGTCTTGCGAGCTCGAAGCCAACCGCAACTATGATAAGCACGCGAGCTATTCGGGCAACTTGAAATTAGTCAACAAGTCAAACTGGAGCAGGACTGCCGAGTTCCTGAAAGGAGCAGCAACAGCAGGCGGGCTCCGCAGAAGGGACAACAGCTGGGCTTCAACCCCACACCGCCACCCGCTCCCCGCTTCACCAGCCAGAGCCGCGCTCGAGAGAAGTGGGCGGGCAGTGCAAGAGGAGCGGGGGCTTCGCTCCCGGGGCGGGGAGGCCTCCCTTCCCTGGCATGTGTGTGAGGAGGGGGGGGAGGGGAGGATTGTTTCGTCCCTCAACTTGTGCAGGACTTTTCCTTGGAGGTCCTTGCCCCCCCCCCCCCCCCAAGGACCTCCAAGGAAAGTCCTACACGAGTTGAGGGACGAAACAAGCCTCCCCTCCTCCCCTCTCCTCACACACATGCCAAGGAAGAGTTTCCCCCTCGCTCTCCCTCCCTCCCTCTCCCCCCCTTTCTCCAAACGCGTAGGTGAACAAGCCGAAAGCTCCCTCCTGACAGAACATTGCGTAACTGTTTTATGAGGCAGCCGTGAAGGGGGGGGGGGAGCGAAACGCCCGGGCGCGGCACGACTGGGCGAGGGAAAAACGAAAGCTGGGTTTTCCTGCCGTCACGATTCGGTGTATAGATCGAGTGGAATCTTAGGCCGGGGGGGGGGGGGTTGAAAGCCCGCGAGAGATGCGCTGTAAGCCGCACCAAACAAGCCACTCAAGCTATCCCGATTTCGAATCGAGCCCGTGGACTATCCTTAACTTTTTTTTTTTTGGTTCGGTGGATTCCGTTCCTATGACACACACACAACCCGGGCGCCAAAGATGACAATAACACACACACACACACACACACACACACACACACACACACACACAGAGCCGCCCAATGGAACTCTTAATTCGCAAAAAATACGAGTTACAGAGCTGGGAGAGTCAATGGATGATCACACCGTGACTTCAGCAGTAGTATCACTAATAGAAACGATAGTGCCACTAGCCATCTTCAATAAGGTAGCCATTCAGTGGGAAAGGAATTCTGGTGACTTAAAAGACAACGCCATGAGTTTTTCTTGGCAGCATTAAGGAAGTAGATTTCCACTGCTTTCTTCCGGGATCTTTTTTTCAGGTTCCTGGTCTAAGACAGACCAAAGGATCTCACTTACAAGTGACACTTATTTCAAAAAGCATTCTAAAATTCATCAACACACATTCAAACGTTGGCTGGTGCTTAATAATCAAAATTAAATAATCCTGGCTTTTAGTTATTCACCAAGTTGTAAGAAAAAGAAAAAGTTGTTTCTTTATCCTTTCTATCATTACTTTCTACTTATGTTATCTTAATACATATTATAATACTATACTCATTTGACAAATAAATAAATAACCCCCCCCCCCCAATGAAATATTTTAGGGAATATTAAGGGAGGTAGATTTTACTTTATATACTTATTGTATATTGCAGTCTATTCAACCATGGTGGCTCAAGGTGGTTTACAGAATATAAAACCACATTTTTTAAAAAAAAAACTAATAAAAAGAATCACATAAATAATATAGTATAATGTAATGAAATCAGCTCCCATCCTACCCCAACCTGGGGACAACAGATCGCACAAGTCATTTAATGGGCTCCATCCAGATCTGGGTTCCCCAGGCCCGCTGGTAGAACCAGGTCTTTAGCACCTTCTGCAAGAGTATTAGAGTGGAGGCCAATTTAATCTCTGGGGGAATTATGTTCCAGAGAGAGGGAAACTCCATAGAGAAGGTCCTTCTCCTGGGTCCGACCAGGTGTATCGCCCTTGGGGATAGGCCCTGCAGCATTCCTTGCCTCCCCGCTGATGGATCGGGCAGATGTAACAAGCAAGAGACGGACCCTCAGATAACCTGGTCCCAAGCCATGAAAGGGTTTAAAGGCACCTTGAATTGCATCTGGAAGCAAATTGGCAGCCAATGCAGCTCCCCCAGGAGTGGTGATACATGGGCACACCAGAATCTGCACAAAGCCATGTGGGCAGCTGCATTTTGAAACCAACTGGAACTTTTCCAGATACTCTTCAAGGGCAGTCCCATATAAAGCGCATTGCAATAGTAAAGAGGCCCCCCCCTTTATTATGTTTTCAACCTCTTTTGTATGATGGACTGGGTTGAATGTGCATGATTGTGTAGTTGGGGATTTTATTATAATATTGGTTATGTTGTAAATGTTTTCTATTGGTTTTAAATTTTTATTATTGGATTTGTAATACATTGTGTTATTATTATGTTGTGAGCCGCGCCGTGTCTTCAGAGAGGGGCGGCATACAAATCAAACAAACAAACAAGTAAACAAACAAACAAATAAATAACTAGAGCCATGATGGCAAACCTGTGGCACACAACGCCATATTGAAGGGCACATGAGGCGTTGTCTATGTCAGCACCAGCACGCATGCGTGCACTAGCCAGCTGATTTTCGGCCTTGAGGAAAGCGGGTTCCTTGTCTGGAGGCTTCAGAGAAGCTTCCCTGAAGCCCCAAAATGCATAAAACAGCCCAACAGGTAAACCAGAAGTTTGGAAAAGAGACGTCTGGTTTGGCCACTGTGCTGTTTTTCACATTCCAGGGCTTCAGGGAATTTTCCTGAAGGCTCCGGAGGGCAAAAAACAGCACAACGGGGAAACAGGAAGTCCATTTTTTCCAAACTTCTGGTTTGCCCATTTGGTTATTTTTTCACTGACCCAGGCTTCAGTGAGGCATGTGTGCATGTGTGGGGATGGGGGGGGAAAGCTTTTGTGCATGCACAGGGGCAGCACAGGAGGGTGCACATGAGTGTGGGGGGAGGAAATAAGTGTGGGCACGTATGCGCATGTTAGCACATGTACACCTTTTGGCACGCAAACCAAAAAAGGTTCACCATCAGTGGACTAGAGCAGTGGTCCTCAACGTTTTTTCCACCAGGGACCAGTTTCAGCAAGACAATTTTTCTATGGCCCAGTGGGGGCGGAAAGGGGCGTGGTTGGGGGCGGGATTAAGCATGGGGGTGCTGGTCCTCCCCGCCTCTTTCCCGCCATCGTCCTGTGGCCGGCAGAACCTGCCTCCCAAGCCCTCTTGCCCAGCAGGAGCTAAGCGCTGGAGAGAGGGGGTCAGGCTGGCCCTCCTGCCTCCCCCCAGCCAAAAACGCAAAAGCGCCCCGCAGCAGAAGCCAAAAGAGGCTTGAGCCTCTCGGTCCTTCCCGCCCCTCTGTCCCATCCATCGTCCTGTGGCCGGCAGAACCTGCCTCCCGAGGCCTCTTGCCCGGCGGGAGGCGAAGCGCTGAAGGGAGGGGGTGGCGGCATGAGGGCCGGCAGCTGCTGACTCCACGGACCGGTGCAACATGCCCCGCGGCCCGGTACTGGTCCGCGGCCCGGTGGTTGGGGACCCCTGGACTAGAGCATGGGTGAGTGTGAGTTGGGATTGGTGGTCCAGGAAGGGGTGTCACTGGCGCACAACTTGCAGTTACACAAAGGTTACTATATTTTCCCAAAGTAGAAATGGAGAAAAATCTTAAAGCCCCAACAGCCTCCACAGACAGATGCCTGAAGACTTTAGAAAAGGATATTTTGTGGCCATTAAGAAAGAATGGGCCAATCTATTCGCAAACAAAACACCTTCAACTCCAGATGATGGGATTAAAATTTACATTCCCCACCCAACAAGAACCTTTAGGGCATAATAGGATTAACCCACCACCATTAGAATAACAAAAGACACCAGGCTCACTACATTGCGCAACCTCCTGCAGCATCTCAGGACCCTGTAAAAATTCCATATACAGTAGTACCTTTACTTAAGAACTTAATTCCTTCTCTAACCAGGTTCTTAAGTAGAAAATTTGTAACTAGCAGCAATTTTTCCCATAGGAATCAATGTAAAAGCAAATAATGCATGCAAACCCATTAGGAAAGAAATAAAAGCTGGGAATTTGGGTGGGAGGAGGAGGAGGAAGAAGAGGAGGAGGAAGACAGTCGCTGCTGAAGGAAGAAGGTGAGGTGAGGGGAATAAAAAAAATTCCAAAACTTTAAGGCTTAAAAAAAAAAGAGGGACTCTGAGGCGTCGAGGAGGAGCACGCGCCTCCCATACACCCAGCGTGAGGCTGCCTCCCATGCACTGCGCCAGAGAGAGAAACCCATGGAGAATGGCAGGAAATTCATGCTGCTCTCAAATTTCCTGAGAAATTTTTCCGGGCTTGGGTTCTTAAGTAGAAAATTGTTCTTAAGAAGAGGCAAAAAAATCTTGAACACCTGGCGCTTATCTAGAAAAGTTCTTAAGTAGAGGTGTTCTTAGGTAGAGGTACCACTGTACTCATCAAACCAATTTGTCAGCTATCCCAACATGCTGATATTGGTTCTGCTCATCAATAAACAGAGTCCTTTCCAATCCGCCTCCATTTTATTTCCAGCACCTTTCTCCAGGCTTGGAATCCGATTTTTCTTCCAACAAAGTGCATTGAGAAAATGAAGTTTTAGAACTCACCATAGTAATATTATTACCCATCCTATGTGAAAGCCTGATTGGTCCAGTGAATAAGATGTGAGGCTAGGGACCAGGAGACTGTGAATTCTAGTCCTGCCTTAGGCATGAAAGCCAGCTGGGTGACTTTGAGCCAGTCATTCTCTTTCAGCCCAATCAACCTCACAAGATTGTGGGGAAAGTAGGAGGAAGGAGTACACATAGTCCTTGACTTACGACCACAACTGAGCCCAACATTTCTACTGATAAGTGAGACAGTTGTTAAGTGGGTTTTGTCCCATTTTACAACCTTTGTTATCACAATTAAGTGAATCTTTGCAGTTGTTAAATTAATAACATGATTGTTAAGTGAATCTGGGTTCCTCATTGACTGCTTGTCAGAAGGTCACAAAAGGTGACCCCTCAACATATGAGTCCAGTATCTGAATTTTGATCATGTGACATAGATATGCTGTAATGGTCATAAGTGTGAAAACCAGCCCTTACATATCTTTTTTCAATGGCGTTGTGCATTTGAATGGTCACTAAATGAAGTTTTTGTTGTAAGTTGAGGACTACCTGTATTTAGGTCTGCCACTTTGAGTTATTATAAAAAATAAGGTAATGAGTAAATAAGGAGTAAATAATATCAAGGCAGTTGATATCAGTCAGTTATCTCCCTGTAATCAAACCCTATTTTAGGGATACAGAAGGCATGTCTGAAAATTGAAAATCATCTGGAAGTGCAATCTTTAATGTTGCATGCAGTATAAGCTTTTAAAATTTAAGACTAAGCAATAGAAATGATACATCTATCCCCAATTTTAGATATCCAACATGGTTGTGAGAATGGAAACTTTATCCAAGAATGTGCATCCTACTGTAACCATATTTAGATTCCCCAAGTCTAATATTTTCCTTGGAGTAAAGCTTTATATTTTTATTTAAATCAGATAAATTATTATTAAATATAAATAAGTTTAATAAAACATAAAACACACTTTATGTATTATTGTAATCCACAATTTCAATTCTTAGTCTTCTCTTTGCCCTTAGAAAAACCAGGACTCATCTTGATTTTTAATTAATCAAAACCTGGTCATGCCATCAGCCCTGGGGCCTCCAAGAGATTGGCAAGGTACTGGTGTGACTCCATTATTTTTAACATCTGTTGTTCTCTCTTAGCTTTATAATTTCCATTTTTTAAATAATTATTTTAGATGATTATAAATTTTATGGTGAATGATAAGTAATATGAAGTTAGTTTCTATATTGGTATGTTATGATGTGTAATCAGAACTGATTCTTCATAAAAATGAAAGCATCTTTATTCTCAGTATTGTTTTTTTTTAACAAAATGTGATTCTTTTTTGAAGATAGTAAGCACATAGTAAAAGCAATTTTGATTGAACTTAAGCAAACATCTAAACTCTAAGTTCCCTTAAAATATGTAGACACACAAATAGACATACATACAAAAAAATTCTGCATCACCAAATTTAGAAATAAATTCATTGCCAGAATTCAGTGTGAGAATGTCAGATTTAGACTCAACTCCCACTCCATTCTGCTGCATTAAATGTAAGTGCAAGGCCAGTTACAGTGAACACCACAGGATTTGCACATTTCTTTCTTCTCTTAAAAAAGAAATATTGTATTGTTCATAGTAGTTACTACAAATACTACAAAAAATAAGAATTGTTCGTAGTAGTTACTACAACAAAAAACTGAATGAAATATTTCTAATATTCTGTTCTATGATGGCCAACTGTTTGTGGGTGCTGTAGAAATGGTTCCTGCATCGGAAAGAGTTGGGTTAGTTGACTTCCAAGATACGGTACCTTCCAATTCTTACATTCTACGAGGCTATGAAATTCATCTAGGATTTAGAGCTTTATCCAATTGTTTGCCTGTTAGGGGAACTATGGCCTATTTATGACTTATCAACTTCAACTCCTAGAATTCCTGAGCCCCATGCTGGCTCCCTTTTTATTCATTCTCCTCTCCAAGAAGTAGTTGCAAAAATATCTTGAAACTGGATGTACAATTCTGCTCCAGTGATGCCCCAAACAGATGTGCAGAGATTGGGCCTTGCCAATCATTGAATGCAGAAGTGGGTTCCTATCGGTGCACTCCTGTAGTGGCCCGCCAATTGCTTAATTTTGGTGTGACCATCTTTGCACCACCATCTTTCCCCCCCTATTTTTCGGTGATTTTGGGCTCTGAGCATGCACAGAAATAAAATTGTCCCTTTGCGCATGTACGGAAGCCCAATCGTGTGAGAGAATGCACATGTGCAAGTGTAGTGAGTGCGCGTGCACACAATGTCACAATGCGCACTGGTAGGGAATGGTAAGAGAAACAAACCCCTGATTGAGTTAAATAACAGTAGAAGCCAGGCAGACAAATGATGGCTAATGGAAAGGCCATACCATCCCCATATATTAAGCCTGTGCAAAACACTTTAAATCCTAAATCATTGTAAAATAGTTGTTTTGAAACGGACTGTCCTGACCCATTCTTGATTACTGCTTCTTACCAAGGGAAGCAAAAGCAATATTCTTAGATTATAAAAAGCGTGTTATAACCAACAAGTCTTCATAGATTTAATCTCCTGGCATTCTGGAATTCCTAGGCAAGAAACTCACAGCAAACTGATGACCGAACACCCTCTCTGAAAACCCTTCTGTCATCTCTATGTTATCAAGCTCAAGCATAAACTACAACTATGCTTAGAGTCTAAAATTCTCTTCTATTTGTGCTACAATGTCTAACAACCACGAACAAGTGGATTAATCATCTGGAAAGCACTGTGTTATTTTCTAAGCAGAAAGAATAATTAAATAACACCTACAACCAAGACCTGCAAAGGGGAAATGGCATGAAGACAGAAGTTCTCTTTTTCCAATGGAACTCTTAATTCCATCTTACCTCACAGATGAAGACAGACCTTATTCTCATGGCCCCTTGGAAATTTGTAAAGACGTGGCTTTTTTGTGGGACCTTTTAGCATTGTTTCTGGAACCATAAAAATTTATAAATTGCAATATTATTGTTGTTTTTGTTATTGTTATTGTTGTTATTACTACTACTACTATTACTACTACTACTACTACTACTATTACTACTATTACTACTACTATTATTATAATAATAATAATAATAATAATAATAATAATTATTATTATTATTATTATTATTATTATTATTATTATTATTGCTGTATTTTATTATACAGTGTAAACAGCCTGGAGCACAGGTGTCCAACATTTCAATTTGCCTGGACTGCATTGAATGAAAAGAAATTATTTTGGGTTTTATATAAAATATGTAATACAGTTAATATATCACATAACAATGTTTAAAATCACATAGCAATGTTTAAAATTTATGATATTTTGGGCCCTCATTACTAGCTGTCCCAGCCAGGTCGTGTGTGGCCTGCAAATGATGGATGGGACATGCATGACTAGAGACGTGATGGTGAACTTATGGCACGCGTGCCAGAGGTGGCACGCAGAGCTCTCTCTGCTGGCACATACACTCTTGCCCCAGATCAGATCTCTGTGACGTTTCTTATGTGAGTTTCTGTTTCCCTGCAAGTGATGAAACAGAAGCTCATGAAAGAAGAAGATTTGACCACTTGCTGCACTGCCAATGTTGGAATACTTCACCTCCTGCCAGCCAGAAGGTCTTCAGGACTCTGCCGTGCATGCATGCATGTCCATGTTCCACACATATGTATGTCCACGCATGTGCATGTTCATGCATGTCTGCACCTTTCCGTTTGGGCATGTGTGTACACACAGTTTGGGCAATCAATGTCTAAAAGATTCGCCATCACTGGCCTAGAGTCTGAGATCACTTATGTATTTCATAATATTGCGCTATGTTATTAAGGCTTCAGCAATCTATAGAATCTCAAAGTTTTACAAGTCAACTATGTAAACTCTATAAACTGCATAGACAAATTTGCAGATTTTTAAAAAAAGATATTATAGGGAAAAGTTAAAATGTGGTTAGAGAGCTTCAGCCCCTGTCATCGCAAAGAACCAAAACACTTATCGAAAAACAGCTGGGGGAACTGGAATTCAGGATGATATATAAAGCTCCCTGCCCCCCTACAACTTACTCCCATCACCAAGGGAACAGGCCTGCTAGAAAACAAATCAGTGAGTTTCGTATTGCATTTTTGTCTGGTGGTTCTGAACCAATGCTAACCTGAGCACCATTAAACCAAATATTAAAGCACATCAAAATTAATGGGATGTCACCGTGTCTAGTTTTGTAAGGCAACCCCCCCCAAAAAAAATTCCATCTGAATTTCCTAATTATTTTGACCAGTATGGAGGTAGTGTATCAAAATCCAGCCCACTATGTTATACAGTACTAAATTTTCATATTCTCTGTGGCTGCCCCAGCCCTCTGGAATCCACTCCCCCCCCCCGGAGATTAGGACTGCCCCCACCCTCCTTGCCTTTCGTAAACTCCTGAAAATCCATCTATTTCGCCAGGCTTGGGGAAATTGACATACCCCTAGCTGTTTCAATTTACTGTACGTATGGTTTGTGTGGGTTTTTAAAAATTGTTTTTAATATTGGATTTGTACAGTATATGTATTGCTTGTTGTGAGCTGCTCCGAGTCCTCAGAGAGGGGCACCATATAAATCTAATAAATAATAATAATAATAATAATAATAATAATAGTAATAATAATAATAATTATTATTATTATTATTATTATTTTAGAGTACTTGTATGTAGTATGTTTCTGAATGTTTGGCTTTTTAAGTGTTTAGCTTTTTTAAAATAATGTTTTAAATGAATTATTTCTGTTAATTGGATTTAGAAGTGTTTTATATATTGTATTTTTATTGAAATGTTGTAAGCCACACCATGGAGATAGGCGGCATATAAGTCAAATAGGTAGGTAGGTAGGTAGGTAGATAGATAGATAGATAGATAGATAGATAGATAGATAGATAGATAGATAAATTTCTTCCGCACTGGATGTTGTGAATGAACATCTTACAACACTGACCAAAAGGGGCCTATTGCGAGTTCTTTGCTAGATTCTTCTTTCATTCTAAATGTAGATACAATGCTTAAGTAAAAGCACAAGGATATTTGTGAGAAAAAAGCGTGAGGTAGGAGTGTAGTGTCTACTGCCTTCAGCTCCTGAAGGGAAAAAAAAATGCGACATGCAGCTCATAATCCATGCAGCCATGCCTACAACCGGACTTTTGAGAACAGTATGGCTGCTTGTTGAGATTCCCAGGTCAACAGCTGGGATGGACTTTCTGTGCTGGCACCCATTGCAAAGGAGACAGAAAGCGCCTGAGCCTGCACGGGTAGCCTAAGAAACCCAAAAAGAACAGCCTCCACAATCAGAAACTATGCCAGTTGACAGCCCTTTCATTCTTCCAGGCAGCTGATTTATAACTTTTCCTTTTACAGCAGGGCGGAGCTGTCCTTTGTAAAGCACAAAAGAAGCCCCTCAATTCTCCACAGAGAAATCTCATGCACTTTTGCTTTTGATGTGACTCGAGCAAGACACCTCCGAAGCATAGCTTGCTTCTCCTTGGGTATGCGGGCGGGTGGGGCTTGGCTCTCTGCTAAGTGTGGGTGGCACTGTCAGAAGGAAATGCAGTGGCGTGGATGAGGCAAAGTTTCTTGCCTTCCACTTAAGGAAATCTGCTTCGTTTTAATGAAGCAAGGCGAGGAGGCTATCTGTTTGAAAGGAACCTTTAGAAGTTGTATTCACGCTGCTGCTGCTGCCGCCGCTGCGGTCCCTCCCTCCAACCCCCTCCTCTCCAACGAGCAGTTGCTGAGTAGCTAAGGTGGTTCTAAATAAAGAACTGGAGTCAACAACAGGAAATAACTCCCACAGAAAAAGAGAGCGAGTGCACAGAATACAAACTCTCTCTCCAACTCTTACATGCAGCTGACAGCAGCCTTTTTGTTCCTGGCATATTGCATCGAAAACCATAGCATCTCAAAAGCATGCACTGGGCCTTTTCACCACGGCACATTGGCCATTAAACTTGCCTTTTGCAGAAAAAAGAACTGCCCTCCCTTGCAGGAGAAAAGTCTCCCCTCTCAAACACTACTCTCAAACCCCTCCCCACCTGCCCTGCTATATAATTCCGGCTGGGTCAGCCAACCTACATCCTTCAAGTGCCAATCTAGCAAGGCACAAAATGTCTACTGGAAAAGCTATTTTTTTAAAAAAAAATGGTGTCCCTCCCACTCCACGTGCATCCTTGAAAAATAAAATTGGGGGAGGGGGATGAATGAGGAAGACCAAGTGACCAGTAATGGGCAAATGTCAGTGTCTTTGTTGCATGCAGTATCACCTTGATGGTGAACCTATGGCACGCCTGCCATAGGTGGCACACAGAGCCATATTGAGGACCCGGATTGTGAGGGCAATATGCTGGCTCTGTTAAAAAGGGCTATTGCTAACATGTTGTAAGTTGCCCTGAGTCTAAGGAGAAGGGTCGCATTAAAAAAACCTGAATAAACAAATAAATATTGGAGAGCACACCTTATGTCAGCTCCAGCATGCACACGTGCTGGGCAGCTGATTTTAGGTCCTGGGAAAGGCCGTTTCACCCTCTGGAAACTTCAGGGAACCTTCCTTGAAGCCCCAAAGTGCAAAAAAACTCCCAACGCACAAACCGGTAGTTCGAAAAACGCACTTCCGGTTTGTCCATTGTGCTATTTTTTGCATTCCAGAGGATTCAGGGAAGCTTCCCAGGGTGCAAAAAAAGCACAACGGGCAAATCCGAAGTGCATTTTCCAAACTTTGGTTTGCCCATTGTGCAGTCCCTAGACCCTCCGGACTGCAAAAACAGCACAACAGGCAAACCGGAAGTGCATTTTTCCAAACATCTGTTTGCCCGGTTTTTTTCACACCCCAGGATTCAGTGAGGCCTGTGCACATGTGCGTCAACAGGGGAGTTATGCACATGCACAGGGGCAGCACAGGGATGTGCATGCCGGGGTGGGTGGGAAAGAGGGTGGGCACATGTATGCATGCTAGCTCCCCCTCACACTTTTGGCATGAGAACAAAAAAACCCTTAGCCATCACTGCAGTATCAGCTCTGAAATTAGTGGCAAACTCAGCTTTCCACTCTGAAACCCCTTAGCTTGTTCTCAGAAGATAGCATTAAAAACACTGCATCTATTGGACAGTAAAGAGAATACAGTGGTACCTCTACCTAAGAACGCTTCTACTTACAAACTTTTCTAGATAAGAACCGGGTGTTCAAGATTTTTTTGCCTCTTCTCAAGAACCATTTTCCACTTACAACCTGAGCCTCCAAAACTGTAACTGAAAAAGACAGGGAGAAGCCTCTGTGGGGCCTTTCCAGGAATCTCCTGGGAGGAAACAGGGCCAGAAAAGGCAAAGAGAAGCCTCCGTGGGGCCTATCTAGGAATCTCCTGGGAGGAAACAGGGCCAGAAAAGGCAAGGAGAAGCCTCAATGGGGCCTATCTAGGAATCTCCTGGGAGGAAACAGGGCCGGAAAAGGCAGGGAGAAGCCTCTGTGGGACCTCTCTAGAAATCTCCTGGGAGAAAACAGGGCCAGAAAAGGCAGGGAGAAGCCTCCGTGTGGCCTCTCTAGGAATCTCCTGGGAGAAAACAGGGCCGGAAAAGGCAGGGAGAAGCCTCCGTGTGGCCTCTCTAGGAATCTCCTGGGAGAAAACAGGGCCGGAAAAGGCAGGGAGAAGCCTCTGTGGGACCTCTCTAGAAATCTCCTGGGAGAAAACAGGGCCGGAAAAGGCAGGGAGAAGCCTCAATGGGGCCTCTCTAGGAATCTCCTGGGAGAAAACAGGGCCAGAAAAGGCAGGGAGAAGCCTCCGTGGGGCCTCTCTAGGAATCTCCTGGGAGAAAACAGGGCCAGAAAAGGCAGGGAGAAGCCTCCGTAGGGCCTCTCTAGGAATCTCCTGGGAGAAAACAGGGCCAGAAAAGGCAGGGAGAAGCCTCCGTGGGGCCTCTCTAGGAATCTCCTGGGAGGGAACAGGGCCAGAAAAGGCAGGGAGAAGCCTCTGTGGGACCTCTCTAGAAATCTCCTGGGAGGAAACAGGGCCAGAAAAGGCAAGGAGAAGCCTCTGTGGGGCCTTTCCAAGAATCTCCTGGGAGGAAACAGGGCCAGAAAAGGCAAGGAGAAGCCTCCGTGGGGCCTCTCTAGGAATCTCCTGAGAGGAAACAGGACCGGAAAAGGCAGGGAGAAGCCTCTGTGGGACCTCTCTAGAAATCTCCTGGGAGAAAACAGGGCCGGAAAAGGCAGGGAGAAGCCTCCGTGGGGCCTCTCTAGAAATCTCCTGGGAGAAAACAGGGCCAGAAAAGGCAGGGAGAAGCCTCTGTGGGGCCTCCCTAGGAATCTCCTGGGAGGAAACCGGGCCTCCACCCTCCCTCCCAATCGCACACATTATTTGCTTTTACATTGATTCCGATGGGAAAAATTACTTCTTCTTACAAACTTTTCTACTTAAGAACCTGGTCATGGAACAAATTAAGTGGAGGTACCACTGTACTGGGCAGAGCCATCAGAATTAATAGAAACAAAGTTGGTTCAAGAGCTGTAGTTTACATCTTCCGTAAAATTATAGATACCTCTGTATGACTGACAGCACACAAATAATGAGTGTTCTCCAAAGATACACTTAGCCCTTAATTTTGAAGACTGCTAGGGGACCAGTTTTTCAAGATGCTTGAGATCAATTCTGGGGAAATTAAGGCACTTCAAAGCCATCCACTCCCATGGGATAATATAATGTCTTCCTCTCTACTACTCATTCCCATTGAGGTGATCTGCTGTTTGGATAGCATGGCTGCTCTTTTTTGCAACATCCCCTCAAATTAGGCTAATGTGATCTAGCTATTCTCCAGACCAGCCTGTCCACCCTGTAAATTGGAATCTTCATCCACATTCACACTGGCCCCTGTGAGTGACTAATACTTGAAAATTCAGTGATCCTGTTCTCACCTCCCACCTAGAGAGGGGTTTCCAATGCCCACTCTATCCTGAATCATCCTTTTTATACAGCCTTCTGCATTGGCCAAAGCTGCAAAGGGCTCTGAGGAAGACCTGGTGTATAATCGATTGCCAAGGGGATCTTTCTGATGCAAATGGGGCCTAGATAATAGGAAGAGGGAGCAGGAAGTCAATCCTCAAGAGCTTGAAGGAAGCTCCAACAAAAGGAAGCTAGTTCACTCTGCAGCTGGGAGAGATTCCTGTCTATCAGAGCTGATTGATGAGTCATTTAGCATCGCCCACTTAGGCAAGAATGGAAAAGGTAGAAAAATGAAGTCATGATCAGCAAGAATGTCAGGCACCAAAAGAACCAGTGTTGGCATCATGTTTTAGAGCGCTGTGGCTTTGCTGCATCTTGAGAGATCCAGACTTTCCTTTTGTGTGTGTGTGTGTGTGTGTGTGTGTGTGTGTGTGTGTATGAAGAGAAAAGGAAGGTTATTACATAGAAACATGGACGATTGACAGCAGAAAAAGACCTCATGGTCCATTTAGTCTGCCCTTATACCATTTCCTGTATTTTATCTTAGAATGGATATATGTTTATCCCAGGCATGTTTAAATTCAGTTATTGTGGATTTATCAACCACGTCTGCTGGAAGTTTGTTCCAAGGATCTACTACACTTTCAGTAAAATAATATTTTCTCATGCTGCTTCTGATCTTTCCCCCAACTAACCTCAGATTGTGCCCCTTTGTTCTTGTGGTCACTTTCCTATTAAAAACATTTCCATCCTGAACCTTATTTAATCCTTTGATATATTTAAATGTTTCAATCATGTCCCCCCTTTCCCTTCTGTCCTCCAGACTATACAGATTAAATTCATTAAGTCTTTCCTGATAGGTTTTATGCTTAAGACCTTCCACCATTTTTGTAGCCCGTCTTTGGACCTGTTCAATTTTGTCAATATCTTTCTGTAGCTGAGGTCTCCAGAACTGAACACAGGATTCCAAATGTGGTCTCACCAGTGCTTGAACACAAATGTTTTCTAATCAGTCTTAACATATAGAATTGTACTGCTTTCACTGGTAAAAGAGAAGTAATGCATTGATGCAATATGAGAAATTTTAGCATAGTATTTTATGTAAAATATTAAATCTACCTTTTCATTTGTTTAAATGAACAGAGTAAGTTTCTTATGAAGTTCCTATGTTATCTATAAATGAAGATGTTGTTTATTTGGTAAGTTATGTTGCAACTCTATGGATCATATCATGCCAAACCCCTCAGATTGTGCCCCCTTGTTCTTGTGTTCCCTTTCCTATTAAAAACACTTCCCTCCTGAACCTTATTTAACCCTTTAACACATTTAAATGTTTCAATCATGTCCCCCCCCTTTCCCTTCTGTCAGATTGAGTTCATTAAGTCTTTCCTGATAACTTTCCTGATTACGTGATAAAAATGCACAATTCTGAGCACTGTTAACAACATCTCCAAAACTGCAACTTTCATAGCACTTTTATCGCTTATACAAACTTTTGTCCTTAGACATAAATTAATTGTGCCTCCTCACAGGACACTGCAGCTGTGAGGAGGGAAGGAATTGAACCATCAGTAGGAAGTGAAGGAGGCTAGTTCCACAGTAAAAAGAGGGGGGGGGGGAGGATAACAAGATCAGGTGGGAAGAGATTTTAGAAAGTTATTCTGGCAGGCAAATTCAGAGGTCAAGGATGGTGGAATGGTGCAGCCCTGGACAGAAAAGCAGAAGAAGTCCTTCCAAGGCCTGGTGTGTGACCTCCCTCTTCGTGTCCAGAAGTAGCTCTGACAAAGCTGACCAGCACCCCCCATCCCCACTTCTGTGGCTGTGTGCAGTTGCCCTCTTGAGAAGCTCTAATGCAGAAACCCAGCTCTGAAAATACAGCCACCAACACAACCTGGGACACGTTTCCTTCTGACAGCTGTTTTGACAGTTGGGCTGTCTTTACGGCAACATGATCAAGTCAGGCCAGAGGTTTGTAGTGGGAAGCAGTGTTCCCTCTAATTTTTTTGGGGGGGTGGGCGGAAAAGTATAGTGTCTGAGCGGCAGTCCCTTTGGGACTGGGCGGCACATAAATAAATAAATAAATAAATAAATAAATAAATAGATAGATAGATAGATAGATAGATAGATAGATAGATAGATAGATAGATAGATAGATAGATAGATAGATAAATAAATAAATAAATAAATAAATAAATAAATAAATGCTGTGTGTCTATAACAGTGAGCTCATAATAGGGCAACTCTATCAATATCAAAATGCCACTTAAATAGTTGAGCTAGTTTCAAACTAGATTTTGATTTTCTTTCTCTCTTCCTTACTCCCATTCTTTTTCTTTCTCTTTTCCTTCCTCTCTTTTTTCTATTTGTTTCTCTCTCTTCCTCTCTTCCTCTCTCTCTCCTTCCCTCTCACTCTTTCCCTCTCGGCTTCTGGGCAGGTTTGGAAAACTCTGAACTGATGATGATTTTTAAGTGAGTGATTGCTCACTGCTCAGCTTAGAGGGAACTATGGTGGGAAGAATTATTTTTTTAAAAAATGAAGACAAACTACAGATAAATACAAACAGGAGGAATGTAAAGATTATATACTGCTCCAAAAAAAAATAAAAGGGAACACTCAAATAACACATCCTAGATCTGAATGAATGAAATATTCTCATTGAATACAGTGGTACCTCTACCTAAGAACGCCTTTACTTAAGAACTTTTTTAGATAAGAACCGGGTGTTCAAGATTTTTTTTGCCTCTTCTTAAGAACCATTTTCTACTTAAGAACTCGAGCGCGGAAAAAATTCAGGAAATTTGAGAGCGGCATGAAAGCCCGGCCAGTTTCCTGCTATTCCCCATGGGTTTCTCTTTGGCGCAGTGTATGAGAGCAGCCTCGCGCCGGGTGTATGAGAGGCACCTGCTCCTCCTCACCGCCTCAAAGTCCCTCTTTTTTTTAAAACCTTAAAGTTTTGGATTTTTTTTTATTCTTCTCACCCCACCTTCTTCCTTCGGCAGTGACTGTCTTCCTCCTGTTCTTCCTCCTCCTCCTCCCACCCAAATTCTGAGCTTTTATTTCTTTCCTAATGGGTTTACACACAATATTTGCTTTTACATTGATTCCTATGAGAAAAAAATGTTTCTACTTACAAACTTTTCCACTTAAGAACCTGGTCAGGGAAGGAATTAAGTTCTTAAGTAGAGGTACCACAGTACTTTGTTTTGTACAAAGTTGAATGTGCACAACAGCATGTGAAATTGATTGTCAACCAATATTGCTTCCTAAGTGGACAGTTTGATTTCACAGAAGTTTGATTTACTTGGAGTTATATGGTGTTGTTTAAGTGTTCCCTTTATTTTTTGATCAGTGTATATACAGTATATGCATTTCGCCCAGCTATTTTATAGCCCCTGCCAAGTACAAATGGAAAAAAAATGTTGGGTGGGTTAACGGAAACAATTTTCCACTAGGATAGCTTACTTATGTACTGTAGCATATTATAATCAGTCCACGCTGCAACAGAAATACGGAGTTTCAATATAGCTGAGCTACACTTGGTAGAATCCCTTGCCATTTTCCATGCTGCTGTTATTTACTGAGGAGGGTAATTCAACAACATCTGGAAGAATATGGCTTCCCCACACCTGCACAACGGTCACCTGAGTACATGTGTAAATATTCTCTTACTAATAAACAACTGACTATGTTATTCGAGGAGGTGGGGTTCAAAATATATGAGTGTGCCAGGTTATCTAGCATCCGTCTCCATCCATCTCTACTTATTTACCATTTTGGAGACAAAAGCCTGTTTTAAGCCATGTTAAGTGAGAGAAGGAGTTTTTACTTATATGCTTGGAAAATCTACAAAGGAGACGAAGCCAATTTTATTTGGTAAACAGGAATTGGCTGCCAGCAGAAGAGCAAACCCCAGCAAAAACAACACAGAGATTTTGAGAGTAAAACTTGGTAGCTGTTCGAGCAAATCCCAGTGGAAAACTTTGGCACGCAAGCCAAAATCCTGACTCAGTCTTTGCCACAATTGCAAACAATTGTACCTACTGCTATCTGAAGTTGAGCTTTTCTTACTGAAGGCAGATTTTTTTAAAAAGTTGTTAACCATTGATTACACACACACCCTTTTAGCTGCTAAAAATCTACACACACAGTGGCAAGTCTTGACCTTGTTTGCTGAAAAAGTAACTGGAGGAGGAGGGAAAGAGAGAGAGAGAGGAAGAGAGAGAGAGAAACAGAGAGAGAGAGAGAAAAAGAAAGAGAAAGAGAGAGAGAGGAAGAGAGAGAAAGAGAGAGAGAGGAAGAGAGAGAGAGAGAGAGAGAGGAAGAGAGAGAGAGGAAGAGAGAGAGAGAGGAAGAGAGAGAGGGGGGGAGAGAGAGAGAGGGAGGAGAACACGACTGAATACAAGAATCTGTGAAATTGCAATGTTTACAAGCTCACAGCTCATTAGCTTCAACCTTACATTTGAAAAAGCGCCCTGTTTCTGCCCACTTGAACTGATACACAAAGCTTTAACAACAGCCATGATTCACAGTCAGCTCCAGTCATGCTCATAAGTGATGTGGCACATTCTCAGTGCCTCCAGTATTTGCGTAATTGAGCTTCGTTTGCTCTGCCCCTAGCTTGCGTGGAGTGTTGAAAGCAGCAGTGTCATCAGCCCCCAGCTCCTCCTCCTCCTCCTCCTCCTCCTCCTACCTGGCCGACAGCACGACTCACTATGAATAAGAGAGAAAATAATGGATGACAAAAGGTACACTGAAGGATCAGGAGGAGTTTTCTGCCCGATCCTCTGACTCAAAAGGAACAGAATGAAACCCTTAATATGATTTGGGGTGTCTAAACTATATCATAGTATCATGGGGGGGAAATATTCATTGGGAAGACATTATTTGGGATGCAAAGAAAGTTTGGTGCAGTGGTTAAGGAATGAGGCTGGAAACCTGGAGATTCTGAGTTCTAGTCCTGCCTTTCTCACAAAGCCAGCTGGGTGACTTTCAGCCAGGGTCTCTATTTCTTAGCCCCAGGACAGTGATGGCGAACCTATGGCATGGATGTCACAGGTGGCAGGCAGAGCCATATCTGCTGGCATGTGAGCCCTTGCCCTAGCTCAGTTCCAATGTGCATGTATGTGCCAGCCCGATGATTTTTGGCTCACATAGAGGCCCTGGAGGGTCTCTTTTGACTTCCAGAGAGCCTCCAGGGGGATAGGGGAGGGCGTTTTTATCCTTCTCCAGCTCCAGGGAAGGCTTTGGATCCTGGGGAGGGAGAAACATGAGCCTACTGGGCCCAATGGGAAATAGGCCATTTCCGGTCTCCAGAGGACCTCCGGGGGGCGGGGAAAGCTGTTTTTGCCCTCCCCAGGCATTGAATTAAAAACATAAGAAGAGCCATGCTGAATCAGGCCAAAGCTCATTGAGTCCAGCATTCTGTGTCACACAGTGGCCCACCAATTGTGCATGGGGATCTTGAGTAGAAAGAGAAGGCAAGACCCTCCCTGTCCCTTGACCCCCAACAAATGGTACCCAAGGGATTATGGGTGTGGGCACTCATGCTTTCAATCCTGGGCCTAGAAAGTCTAGAACTAAGACGCCTTAAACATGATCTAAGTATTGCCCACAAGATCATATGCTGCAACGTCCTGCCTGTCGGCAACTACTTCAGCTTCAACTACAACAACACAAGAGTACACAACAGATTTAAACTTAATATTAACCGCTCCAAACTTGACTGTAAAAAATATGACTTCAGTAACCGAGTTGTCGAAGCGTGGAACTCATTACCGGACTCCATAGTGTCATCCCCAAACCCCCAACACTTTACCCTTAGATTATCTATGGTTGACCTATCCAGATTCCTAAAAGGTTAGTAAGGGGAGAGATGGTGCTGTCCAAAATCTGGTTCCAAGCCATGAAGGGATTCAAGATGACCTCCAACACCTTTGAATTGTAATCAAAAGTACATGGCTGTCAAAGCAGCCTGTGGAGCAGAAGTGTCATATGTTCCAACCACCAACATCCACAAATGCTGAGGCTTTTGAATACTTGTCAAAAGCAGCCCCATGTGGAGCATGTTGCAGTAGTCCAACCAGGAAGTGACTAAAGGTGTGAATGACCATGAGCTAGGGACTCCCAGTCTGGGAACAGGTGCAACCGGTACACAACACGGAGCTGTGCAAAGGCACTCCTAGTCATGGTGTCATCTGCTCTTCAGGCCAATTAGTCACTTTAAGTATGGTTAGCTCCATCAGTTTTAGCTCATGTGTCCTGTGCTACCAATACAGTGGTACCTCTACCTAAGAACGCCTCTATTTAAAAACTTTTCTAGATAAGAGCTGGGTGTTCAAGATTTTTTTGCCTCTTCTCAAGAACCATTTTCCACTTACAAACCCGAGCCTCCGAAACTGTAACTGGAAAAGGCAGGGAGAAGCTTCTGTGGGGCCTCTCTAGGAATCTCCTGGGAAGAAACAGGGCCAGAAAAGGCAGGGAGAAGCCTCTGTGGGGCCTCCCTAGGACGTCTTCGTGACGTCAAAGCTCCGCCTATGGAATTCCCTATTGGGATTCCCCACCTTCTTTCTAGCCTCCAGATCGGCCGAAAACGCTGCCGCCGATCACAAAAATGGTGCTCCGCTGAGTGGCGCCGCCCGGCTGTAACCTTCTGAAACAGCCGGGTGCTTCTCGGCGACTTCCGTAACCCGAACCCGAACTTCCGGGTTCGGCATTTGGGAGAACGTCGAGAAGAAAAAATGAACTGTAGTTCATTTTTTGAATAATAAGAATTATATGTCATGGATGGGGGGAGTCTCAGGATTTTAGAGAGGCTTAGGTGGGGCATGGCCAAAAAAAGGTTGGGAACCACTGCTTTATGGTGCCATTCAAAGCTTTTGCCCAGGTGCAGAGGATGCTCCTCCTTGTCCAGAAGCAAGTTTTCTATGCCGTTCATGACTACCGCAGCACCCGCCAAGAACAGCAAGAGCCCACGCAGCTGCCCCGCCCCTGCCTGACTGCCTTTTCTTCCGGGCTTCCGTGCAACTGGGAAAACACTCCCCATCCAGGGGAATCGATGGAGAGGGACAACAACGCCTGTTCCCCGAGGTCACACAAACTGTCCTGGTATCATCCCCAGGGGGCCAGCCCTACTATTTGAGAAGCACTGCTTTAGACTGATCACCGCTTGAATGGCTGAGTATCTGCCATAGATAGGCTCTAAAGAAGAACCAAGCATACAATAAGAACATCTTGGGGGCGAGGGAAGGAATAACCTGTACCTCTTCTGCACCATGAAATCAGAGGGAGGCAGGAAGGAAGTGATCATCTTCTGCGTGTTGGCCCTCATATTATCTAGGAAAGTACAGATTACTCCTGATGTTGTGGGCTCTTCTTTCTTTTTTAATTAATCAATTAATTAAAACTCACAAGAACACTTACGTTGCTCCAATTAGATTGCTGGTTTTAATTTTGGTCTTATTGTGAGTTACCCTAACATTAAACAATATATGATAACAACAACAACAACAACAACAACAACAATAATAATATATTATTATTATTATATTAATATATTAATATAATATATTATTATTATATATTAATATAATATATTAACATATTATTATTATTATTATTGTTGTTATTTGTTTTGTTGTTGTTGTTAATAATAATAATAATAATAATAATAATAATAATAATAATAATAATAATTTTATCTTTGTTTTGCCAATCATCCAGCAAGAATAATGTGGTTAGGTCTACCTACAAATCTTTAAAACATTTTAAAACATTGGCATTAATTTACTGCATTGTAAAGACACTCAGTTCTTCAAACATAAATACTATTTAAAAAAACACTGACACATCATTCAAAAATAAAGAGAAAACTATTGTTATAGTTTCACTTTCATTATTCTCTTTATACTTCCTGCAGTAGATAAGGTAATAGAGTTGAGAAAAGACAGAAGCAAACTTCAAGGGCAACAAGTACATTACACAGCGTGGATGCAACAATAATGTTGACATGTGGCAACAGGAGCTTTGCAAAACGTTTTCCCATTCTAAGCCTAATCAAATTCCCACCTCCACCCAGCCCTGCAAGTTACAGGGGATATATATTCTACCTGCTGTACCTTTGTATTTATTTATTCCTACAAATGTTTGCTCTGTACTTAATTCTGAAGTGGGATTTTAGCAGACTCCCAATATCTCTGACTGTACTTGCAAGGATACAGCCAAAATTGAGGCACAGCTATCCACATCCATAGTTCCCTCTAAGCTGAGCAGTGAGCAATTGCTCACTTAAAAATCATCAACTCAGAGTTTTCCAAACCTGCCCAGAAGCCGAGAGGGAAATTTTATTATTATTTCTGTGTCGCCCAGTCCCGAAGGGACTGTCGCTCAGACACTATACTTTTCCGCCCACCCCAAAAAAAATTTAGAGAGAACACTGTCCACATCTGCTAAGTAAACACAGATTTGGAATTGATGGAAGGAAAGAAATAATGTATGTATTTGTGTAGTTTGGAAGAAAGATTCATTTTTGTATAGTATATGTATAATGATAGTAATTAATAATAAATATTAGTTACTATAGTCTTCAGAGTCTTCGGAGAGGGGCGAAATACAAATCTAATAAATCTTAAATCTAATAAATCTTAATAGTATAGTATAGTATAGTATAGTATAGTATAGTATAGTATAGTAGTACTGTATAGTATAGTATAGTATAGTATAGTATAGTATAGTATAGTATAGTATAGTATAGTATAGTATAGTAAAGTATAATACAGTGTTCCCTCGATTTTCGCGGAAGATGCGTTCCGAGACCGCCCGCAAATGTCGAATTTCTGCGAAGTAGAGATGCGGAAGTAAATATACTATTTTTGGCTATGAACAGTATCACAAGCCTTCCCTTAACACTTTAAACCCCTAAACTGCAATTTCTCATTCCCTTAGCAACCATTCAGATTATTATTCACCATGTTTATTTATTAAAGTTTATTTTAAAAATATTTATTAAAGGTGGACGAAAGTTTGGCGATGACGTATGACGTCATCGGGCGGGAAAAACTGTGGAATAGGGGAAAAAACTGCAAAATATTCTTTAATTAATATTTTTGAAAAAACGTGGTATAGCCGTTTCGTGAAGTTCGAACCCACGAAAATCAAGGGACCACTGTACTATACTAATTACTAATATTACTAATATTATTACTACACAATACTACATTACATTACACTACACTACACATGTACACTACTCTATAAGGCAATCCTTCCAGACTTCTTAGATACTTAAAATTCAGCAAAAGAAGGAAAATAAATCCGAAGCACCCTGATCTCCATTTGAATATGCCCAGTAATTATGCCTTTATAAAGCACAGAGCGGTAGCTCAGGGGCTAAGACGCTGAGATGGTCACTCAGAAAGGTCGGCAGTTTGGCAGTTTGAATCCCCAGTGCCACGTAACTGAGTGAGCTCCCGTTACTTGTCCCAGCTTCTGCCAACCTAGCAGTTTGAAAGCACGTAAAAATACAAGTAGAAACACAGGAACCCCCTTTGGTGGGAAGGTAACAGTGTTCCATGCGCTTTCGGTGTTTAGTCATACCAGCCACATGACCAAGGAGACGTCTTTGGATAGAGCTGGCTCTTTGGCTTAGAGCAACAGGAACGACTAATATGTATGTGCGAGGGAAACCTTTACCTTTTACCTTTACATATCTCCAGAAATGTATAATAAGAGAACACTTATAATAAATCAGAAAATCAACACTGTCTCTCTGAGAATGTGGGAATCCCACTTGTTGGAAAAGTTTCTAAAGAATTCCATGCACAAATGACAAAGTTCATATTATTATACTTATGCAAATATATGCAGATTGGGGACGGATCATTTTAAAGACATCTTTATGGTTGCCAGGAGTCAATACTGACTTTAAGGCACAAAATCAATTAATCAAATAAGATGTGTTCCAGAGGCAAGTATTATGGAATCAAACTAGCTAAAATACCACGTTAATAGAATAGAATTCTTTATTGGCCAAGTGTGATTGGACACACAAGGAATTTGTCTTAGTGCATATGCTCTCAATGTACATAAAAGAAAAAGATACATTTGTCAAGAATCATGTGGTGCAACACTTAATGATTGTCATGATTGTCAATGATTGTCAATATTAATAAAAATCTTAGGATACAAGCAACAAGTTACAGTCATACAGTCCTAAGTGGGAGGGAAAGGATGATAGGAATGATGAGAAAAACTAGTAGAAATAGAAATGCAGACTTAGTAAAAACTTGGCAGTGTTGAGGATATACAGCTAGGAGCCACAAGAGTTGAAAAAACAGCATAGGGATGCTAATTCTGATACAGAAAATATATTGCTCAAAAAAAATAAAAGGAACACTGAAATAACACATCCTAAATCTGAATGAATGAAATATTCTCATTGAATACTTTGTTCTGTTCAAAGTTGAATGTGTTCAACAGCATGTGAAATTGATTGTCAATCAGTGTTGCTTCCTAGGTGGATGGTTTGATTTTACAGAAGTTTGATTTACTTGGAGTTGTGTTGTTTAAGTGTTCCCTTTATTATTATTTTTGAGCAGTGTACTTTCTCCTCATCTTCCACCATATTGTGCACCAAACCTTTGCTTATTTCAACATAAAATTATCACAGCAAAAAACCATCTTTTTGGAATTTGAAGGAGATAAGAGCAGAGCAGGAAGAGGACAACGTATAAACATAATGAAGGATTTTCATTTATGCTTGATATCTAGATTGAGGGCAAAGTTCCAAGAGCAGTAAATCGCTTAAGTCTGCAGGCTTTCAATGGGGTGCATTCATTTGAAAAAAACAAAAGCAAAAAGTGCAGAGACTCCAGTCAGCCTGAAAACAACCCAAATGGGTGCAAAACCCAACCAATTTAATCTACCATGATGGAACGGTTCTGACAGCAAAGATAGGTTGGTGAAAGGATCTTCTATTGACAAGGCAATAGAAGACTACAAAGAAACATATTTTTAGCACCAGCTTCCTACTGGAAGAAGTTATTTCAACAGATTGCTTCAGAAATAGTGGAACTTGCTTCAATTTGACTTTTCTAAGAGGCTGAATATATCAAGAGGCTGAATGGGTCAAGGACACTGTGATGCTAATTTTTCTGCACTGGTAAAAACTAATTAATCACAAATAATTGTCCCTTCACCCAAAATTTGTGGCAGAGGAAAAAATTCTAACAGAATATGCAAGAAATCTTTAAGGAAGGAAAACAATTGATCTTGCAATTGTGTGTTTGAGCGTGTATGAGTTCTGTCTGTCTGTCTCTCTAGCAAGCTATCCAGCTGGCATAGTGTTGAGCTATAGTGCCACACCAGGCACCTTAGGTAGCTGGCTAGCTAATTTAAGCTAGTCACTCTCATCCAGCCCTCGACTGTGAAGTCAACAAATATCCATCCACCAACCTATGCCAAGCCAGCACATCAGATCATGATCCTAAACTTCAGTGAAGAGATCTTGGCCCTGCGTGGATATGGAATGATAAAAAAAACAATAATTATTGCTCACCTACATATATGCCCATCTTTGCCCTATATGAGCTATATAACGAGCTCATTAACTTATATAATGAGATGATTTTTTTTATTCATCAAGCAGAATCAAATGCTGATATTCTTTATGCAGAGCATCTCAACAATGCCTTAGAAGAAAGACATACAGTTCAAGTGAATTTATTATGTGTGCAGCATTCAGAAACAGTGGAATTATAAAAAATCCACAGGTTGTGGAGGGTTTTTTAAAAAAAGTCCTGGGTTACAATTAGTCTTAATGATCTATTAAAGTGAGTGGTGTGGGGCCATTTCAGATATATTTCACAGGATTATTATACTACTCTAAAGATATTGACAAATGGGTAACTACCCAGTATTCCTTTAAACACAATCCAACAGAAATTGCATTGCTAAATAAAGAAAATAGCGCCGGTAGCACTCACCTACTGGCGCCTTTTGCTGGAGGCATCGGGGAGACTGCGGCCACATGGTGTAGCCGCCATCTTGAATCTCGTCTGAAGTCTCGCGAGATCGTGAGACTTCGGCCGAAGATCAGGCCAGGGTGGCCTGATTGGTGACGTGTCCGGGCGGGGCCTGCCAGCCCTATAAAAGGGCGGCCAGGCTCGGGCTCAGCCTTTTCGCCCGGACCTGTTGCCAAAGCAGACACTCAACTGGGTGTCTGCTCCGGCCGCCATTTTGGGCACCATCATGTTGCGGCCGCCATTTTGAGAGCCTCATCGGAGGCTCGTGGAGTGGTCTGGCGGGAAGGCAGTTTGTGCAGCTCGGTCTCTGCGTTGCGGCCGAGTCTGCTGGTGGTTCGAGCGTGTCACCCTCGGGACCAGAGGGGATCGCTCTGTGTGAGGCGAGGGCTCGTTGGCACTGCAGGGGGGGGTATTCGGCCCACCGTTCCTCGGGACCGAGGAGGGCTATAGGGGAGAGCCCCTGCACGGTTGGCAGTTAGGCCCCTTTGTGGTAGCAGCTCCACTGCTACCTCTCTGCCTTCTTGGGCAGGGTCCACCAGCTCCCTCTTTTGGGGCTGGGGCCTTTTCGGCTCCAGCTTCGTAGAAGAACAGTTAAAAAAAAATTATAAAAAGTAAATTAAGTACCCTAATGGGCCCCAAGAGGCAGAAGGCTTCGGCCATGCCGGCCCAGCCGGTAGTCAGACCTAGGAGGGCGTTGAGGCCCTCGGCCCAGGCTAGGGCTAGCCAGGAGGGGGCCCCTGTGGGGGTCCCGATGGAGGGAATAGGGTTTGTGCCCCCCGGTTCTCAGCAAGACATGTCTTCTTCTCTCTCTTGGGCCAGGGTCCTCGAGCGCTTAGATGACCTCGAGCGCTGGAGGTCCGGATCCGGCATGGGAGGAGTCTCCGCGTCGGCGCCGGCAGCCCTAGGAAGAGATCCAGAGGAAGCAGTGGCCCAGTCTGGGCAGAGGGCCCAGCCTGGGCAGATGGCGGCGTTCCCGGGCCCCGGGCTACCGGGGCTACCCTGGATGGCTTCTACCCCTTTCGAGGCAGGTGATGTTGCACCACACATGTCATCCACTCCACTCCTCCCTTTACCCAGTCAGGCCTTTGTCCCGCCGGGTTTTGGGAGTGGGGCCAATTTTTTAGGGTCTTCGGCGGGCACCGGTAGCCAGGTTTGGTCCCCGCCAGCTCCTGCTGCGGTGGCCCAGGGCCCTGGGGCGGCTTTTCCGTTGGGGCCTGGGGTATCAGGGGCGGGGGGGTTGGACCCCGCCGGCCCCGACTGCGATACCTCCGCCCCCTTTGATGGCTTACCCGTCGAGGCCGGGGGTGCTGGGGATGGGGGCTACCATGGTTTGGGACCCGTTTGCTGCTAGCATTAGGGCGGGTACCATCCCTTGCGGGCTGCCAGCCCCCCCCTGGGTTTCCACCTTCATCCATCGGTGAAGGAGGCCATTTGGAAAGGGGATTACGTGGACCTCTTTTCCATCCTAAATAGGGAGGTCCCAAAGAAGGACAAGGAGGGCGAGGTACCAGGGGAGAAGCCCAAGAAAACTAAGGTTAGTAAGTGTTTCAGCTCTTGGCTGTACGCTTACCTGACCTATGCCACTATTGTGCTCCAGAGGCAGCTGGCTAGGGCTGCCTCCATGCTTAAGTACATAGACCTGATAGCCAGGGCCCATTTTGAATATAAAGGGACAATCTGGAGGCACTACGATAAAGCCTTCAGGATGCGGGTGGCATTTGATCCCACTCTCCCCTGGGACATGGTAGTTCCCGACTTGTGGTTCCAGGCAACCTACATGTCAGGGAAGGAAGGGTGCGACAGGACAGACAGTGGGCATTACATGGAGGAGGAGTCGCCAGCTTCCACCCCTGCCAAGGCTGCCACGGGGGGTGCGGGGAAGGGTGCCTCCCCCGCATGTCATGAATTTGCTGCAAAGGGGGCTTGTTTTCACCCCTTTTGTAAGTACAGACATGCGTGCGGAAATTGTGGGGGTACCCATGCCGCTTCTGTGTGCCCCCGACCTAAAAAGGTGACGGACAAGAAGGAAGGGAGTCCAGCGAAGCAGTCCCCACCGGCTGGGGGAAAAGGGGTTGTACTTAGGGGTTGGTTAAAGAACTACCACCCTCGCTCGAGAGCGGAGGCTCTCCTGTTAGGATTCTCTGAGGGATTTAGGATCCCTTATGTGGGGGTTAGGAAAGCCTTCATGTCCGACAACCTTAGATCGGTTGTGGGACATGAAGACATCGTTAGGGCGAAGATACGAAAGGAGGTGGCCGAGGGCAGGGTTCTGGGGCCTTTCCCTGAGCCGCCCTCCCCAACTCTGAGGGTGTCCCCTTTAGGTGTGGTCCCCAAAAAGGCGAGTGGTGAATTTAGGTTGATTCACCATTTGTCTTTTCCAAAAGGGGAGTCAGTGAATGACTTCATTCCTGACTAACTTTGTTCAGTCCGGTACGCATCCTTTGATGCGGCCGTAGCCATGGTTAGGAAGTGTGGGGTTGGAGCCTTATGGGTAAATGCGACATTAAGTCGGCATTCCGGCTCCTCCCCATACACCCGGACGACTTCAAGCTCTTGGGCTTCCACTTCGAAGGTGGTTTTTATGTGGACAGGGCTTTGCCTATGGGTTGCTCTGTTTCATGCTCTCTTTTTGAGAGCTTTAGCACCATTTTGGAGTGGGCGCTCAAGAGGCGCAGTGGTCAGGGTTCGGTCGTTCACTACCTTGACGATTTCTTGATGGCAGGGCCGGCGCGTTCAGAGCGATGTTTTGCTCTAATGCGGGACTTCGAAGCCCTTTGTGCTCAATTGGGGGTGCCTTTAGCCCCTGAGAAGACCGAAGGCCCTGCTACAAAGATTACCTTTCTGGGTATTGAATTGGACTCAGAGGAGCAATCTTCTAGATTGCCCCTGGACAAGTTAGTCAAGATTCGGAGTAAACTTGATCTAGTGTTGGGCTGCAGGAAGGTCACCCTTCGGCAGCTGCAAGAATTAGCGGGGATTTTGAATTTTGTCTGCCGGGTCATTATTCCTGGCCGGGCTTTTTCATGGAGGTTGTATAGTGCAATTAAGGGGCTCCATTTGCCCCATCATCGTACCCGCTTATGCGCTGGGGTCAGGGCTGACCTGTGCGTGTGGCGGGAGTTCTTAGAACGGTTTAATGGGTTGTCATTTTGGAGGCACGAGCTTCTTTTGGAAGCTGAGTTGCAGTTGTGTTCAGATGCCGCGGGGACTTGTGGCTTTGGGGTGGTATTAGGTCACTAGTGGTGCTGGTTTGCTTGGCCTCCGGAATGGAGGGCCTCTCCCCTGGTCAAGGACTTGACCTTCTTAGAGCTCTTCCCCTTAGTAGTGGCCTTAGAGCTTTGGGGTGAGCAATTTAGGGACAAGTGCACCAAATTGTGCACTTTTGGTGCGACAACCTAGCGGTTGTCCATGTTGTGAATGCCCTGTCCTCCAAGAGCGACAGGGTCATGCGGCTTGTCTGCCATTTTGTGCACAGGTCTTTGTCCCTAAATACCTTGTTTTTGGCTAGACATGTCCCTGGGTTAGACAACAGGATTACTGATGCCTTGTCCTGTGGTCAGTTGTCCAGGTTTCGGACCCTGGCCCCGTGGGCACGAGCGTCACTAGACGCTTTTCCCGACCACCTTTGGAGCCTGGGCGGGCTCCCGAGCAGTGGAGAGAAGAGGCCTGCAGGGCTATGGCCCTCTCAGTGGCACCAGGCACCCTGAGGGCTTATCAGCATGCAGGTAAGGAGTTTGGGGATTTCAGGCAGGATGGGGGTTACCCCCATAGTTGGCCTGCCCCAGTGGAACACCTGGCGGAATTTTGTGTCCAGCTTAGGCAGCGTGGCCTTTCAGTTAGGACAATTAGGTCCAAGTTAGCCAGCCTCGCCTTTCTGTCCAAGGCAGGGGGGTTTAGGGACCTTTCTGGCGACTTCCGCATTCGGAAGATGCTGGAAGGCTGGGTGAGGGAGCGACAGGGGACCCCTTCTGATACTCGTCAGGCCCTGACGGTGCAGCAGCTGTCGCTGGTTAATCATGCTTTGGACAGTCTGTGTGCCTCTCTGTACGAGGCCCGTCTTTTTAGGGCAGCGACTTGTGTCATGTTTTTTGGGGCCCTGCGGGTCAGCGAGGCTATGGCCTCCTCGCAGGCTGACAGGTCACTCCATGCCTTCCAGTACACTGAACTAGAGTTCAGGGAGGGAGGTGTCTCCCTTTTGGTGAGACATTCCAAGACGGATCAGTTGCATAGAGGGGTTAGGATAGAACTTAGTGTGGCCACCGACCAGTCTGTGTGCCTGGTGGCCGTTCTTTCTCAATTTTGTAGTCTGAGAGGGCCGGGGCAAGGGTACCTTTTTAGACATCAGGACGGTACCCCTCTGACCCATTATCAATTTTGGGTTTTAGTGTCTAGAGCTATGGCTAGCGTAGGCATTGATCCCGCTGGCTATGGAACGCATTCGTTCTGTATCGGCGCCGCCACTAGCGTGGCATTTTCAGGTTTCCCGGCCCAGAGGATTCGGGAGATCGGCCGCTGGCGGTCAGCGGCATATTTGGGTTATGTTAGGCCTGCTGAGGATCTAGGTCAGGGTCTTAGGCTAGGTAACCTCTCTGTGTCCTCTTCCAGGTAGCCATGCCAGTACGAGACCGACGGCGTTGCTTTGCGGCCACAGTATGATTTTTTGGGCCGGCCGCTCAGCAGCCAGAAGTGCCGTGGAGACCCAGCTGTCTTTGGGCCGATGGGTCAACATCGTCTGGATGGGAAGAAGAGGCATGCGGTGGGAAGGTCTTCTGCCGCTGTTGCTGGGAGGGCGGGATCCCATTGCTGCGCCTAGATGGCTGGTCTTGCACCTCGGTCGCAATGACCTGTGCCTGCTTGGAGGTCTGCCCTTGATCTGCCAGGCTCACAAGGACCTGTGGAGGCTTCACGCTGTGTGGCCCACCACGCAAGTGGTGTGGTCCGAGATCCTCCCGAGGATCACTTGGAGGGACACCCTTTCCCTTAGGGCCATTCACCGGGTTAGGCGGAGAGTTAATAAGGCCCTGGGCAAGATAGTCAGGGAATTAGGTGGGGTTGTAGTGGCCCATCCCCACATCACCATAGATCAGCCGTGGCTTTACCGGGGTGACAGTGTTCACCTGTCAGAACAGGGGAACACCATTTTCTTACAGGACCTGCAGCGGTCGCTGCACGAGCTGGTGCAGTTAGAGGAGGGAGTCGGGGGGCCAAGATAGAGATCTGACCCCCGCTCCGTGGCAGGTTAGGGGTGGAAAATTGGGTGGTGGTTTAGCAACTGCATGTTCTCCGTTGGGCATCTTTGGGGATGATTGACAGGTTCTCTCCAATCTCGTGGTGTTGACAACCTGAGCAGTTGGGGGGAACCTGTCTTTGGGTCCCGCACATTTAATTCCCCTGTTAGGGTTAGCCGGCGGGACCTCCCACATGCAAGTGCATGGCATGGTCTCAGGTGAGGGAGGGGTCCCTCACCTGGGTTAGCATGGAGCTACGCCCATAAGTTGCCTCGGAAGTTTATTCTACGTCATTTTCCGCCCCGGAAGCAATTGTTTGACCCTGCAGGTCCATTGTTAGGGTCATAGTTAATTATGTTAATTATGCTAATTTATTTAAATAAATTATGCAAATTTATTTTAATAAAAATGACCCAGTTTAAATCCAGCTCTTGTGTCCGCGTCGTTACTCCGTCTCTCCTGCAATATCAGTTTGCATTCCCTTCTGGGTTCAAGGATGAGAATACCCTAAATGCACAATGGAAAAAAGAAATCCGGTTGTCTCTCTCCAGTCGTACGAGCAGTTGGGTTTTACATTCATAACAGTATTGATATCTGTAAATCAGATTGTTATTACTTTCCTAATCTTCCAAAACTTAATAGTAAAAGTGACTGCCATTTCAAAAATGACTTTGTTTAATCAATTCATAGTTTGCTACTTACAATATGGCTTATATCTCTAGATCAGAGGTCTCCAAACTTGGCAACTTTAAGACTTGTGGACTTTAACTCCCAGAATTCTACAGCTAGCATGGCTGGAAAGTTCTGGGAGTTAAAGTCCACAAGTTTTTAAAGTTGCCAAGTTTGGAGACCTCTGATCTAGATGATTTGATCACAATCCACTTTTGAACAAACTGATGCAAAGATATGTTTAACTGGCTAAATAAAGCCCTCAGATCCACAGCATTTAAGTTACTTGAAGCCTGGAAGATATTTTCTAACATCTCTACATGCAAAAATCTAAAAATGAAGAATTCAGCAATTAAAGATATTAAAAGGGCAATATTTATAAATCAATAATTGCATTAATATGTACTTAAGGTGTCACTGGAGAGATTAAAATCCATAATTGTTTTTCTACATTGAACTATTTTAAAAAATAGACTTCTACATGACTTTGCAATGCATATTGCAAAGGTGACCAGCATGAACCCCACAAGGTAAACCAGACCAGGAAATCAAGTTTCCCACAGACCACAGATGGAATTTGGAATTTAGTATGCAAATGTAGAGTACTCCCATAACATTTTGGCTAGGTGAAGGTTTGGCCAATCACAAAATGGATGCTCTAGTCCCAAACCTGACCCATTTACCCAAAGGGAAACTGGTGGGGTTATTCCCAACAATCCCAATTAATTTCTGTCACCAAATACTCCTTAACATAATCTATGTCTTCATGAGCATCCCTGCCAAAAAGCTCTGGTCTCATAGGGCTAAAATATTTTTGAAATAAAATGACACAGGCTAGGATTTTCTTTTTCAGCAAATCAAATCATTTCATTAAATCTTTTTTAAAAATCTGTGGATCAAGTTGTGTGGTAGACACCAAGGAATGGCCACAGTTTGCACTACATTTTGTAACTAGGATGTCAGGACAAAGCAGCATGCTCTGTGCTAATTACAGTAAGACCATCTCTTTTTTTCTTCATTGTTCTTGTTCCCACCAATATCAATTCAAGAAGACTACTGACAAACCATACAACACTTACTTCAGCTGCACATGAGTGTGCAAAATGCACAAAGATCATATAAATCATGCCTTATGTTCAAAAGACCATGCTTAAAAATTAGACAGAGATCCGGCTATTTTAAGGTCACGTGAGAATGCTTAGGAGGCCGAAATCCCTGATCTCAAAGATTCATTTTCCTCAAATGTAAAAACTCATATCCACATATTCACAAAGTAAAAACACTTCCTGCTCCATCGGACATATGCTCCATTGCTCAAGTTGCTCTGCAGCTTTCCTAACTCCACTACGGTCTTCCTGCTTCTTTCACCCAATTTTTCTTGTCATCCCTAGATCTTCAGTGGGTCATCTCCAGTTTTCCTCCTTTTATAATTTTCCACCAAAAGCAGTATGATTTTGATGGCTTTGGGTCTGCAAAAATGGTGTCACCTGTTACCTACCTATGAAGGCAGTCCAAAGGGATCCGACTTTTGTAAGAGACAAAAACAAAAGTACCTTTTTCGGTTATTCAATACAGCACCTGATGTACTGGTAATTCATTGTAAATGTGCTAATGGGTAAGAGGAAGGGTTCATGCAAGTATGAACAAGCAAACTGTAAAGATAAAAGAGATTCAACATCAAAACAAGCTGCTACAGAGGTCAGGTGAGAAAACAAATTCACTGGAAGTGTTTGAGGCCAAATTAGGTGTTTAGATAGGTCGTGTTATCCTGGTTAAGGTATCCAGCTAGCACTAGGCAGACCCACAATGAAGCCTATTTCAGCCATTGAAGAATAGTGAGTGACTTTGAATCTATTTTTCTCTCTCGGATGCCTCAGACAGTTCTGGGACAACTAGGAGGACAGAATACTAAGGAAAGGCAGGATAAAACTAATATACCAATCAGCCAAAGCAGGGGTTACGTTCCTCCCAGTTTGGACCAGATTGCCTGAACCATTATTATTATTGTTATTGTTGTTGTTGTTGTTATTGTTATTGTTAATTGGATTTGTATGCCGCCCCTCTCCGTGGACTCGGGGCGGCTATCAACAGTGATAAAAACAGCATGTAACAATCCAATACTAAAACAACTAAAAAACCCTTATTTATAAAACCAAACATACATATAAATATACCATGCATAAATTGTAGAGGCCTAGGGGGAAAGAATATCTCAGTTCCCCATGCCTGACAGCAGAGGTGGGTTTTAAGGAGCTTATGAAAGGTGAGGAGGGTGGGGGCAATTCTAATCTCTGGGGGGAGTTGGTTCTAGAGGGCCGGGGCCGCCACAGAGAAGGCTCTTCCCCTGGGTCCCGCCAAACAACATCATTTAGTCGATGGGACCTGGAGAAGGCCAACTCTGTGGGACCTAACTGGTTGCTGGGATTCGTGCGGCAGAAGGCGGTCCCGGAGATAATCTGGTCTGGTGCCATGAAGGGCTTTATAGGTCATAACCAACACTGTGAATTGTGACTGGAAACTGATCTGCAACTAATGCAGACTAGCAATTCAATTATGATGTCAGGATGATGTCACGAACCCGGTTTGGTTGGTGCCGATCCGTGGGTACCACCATCTCTTTTTTGGAATTTTTGATGAGTGTTTTTTAAGTTTGGACGTTGTTTCCTCCACTGCTGCTTGAAAGAGGGCCCTCCCGCCCACCCACCCCAATGTAAACTGAACTTTATTTCTTCACCCAAAGCACAACTGATCAGCTCCACAGCTGTATTTGGAGGCCCATTCCAGCTACTGAGCATGCACGGAAGCCAAATTGCACGAGTGAATGCGCGTGCGTGCATAAACAGAGAGTGTGCCTGTCTGCAAAACATCGCAATGCGAATGGTGGTTAACGTAAGTGGAACCCACACTTGAACCAAAGTACTATGACACCAGATACAAATAGCAAAATTCTGGATGACCACTTCATAGCAATAGCAATAAAAACAGCAAAAGTCGTGTTTGGAGGTGAGTGTTGTTCCGTATTTCTCTTATTATCAATCTAGTGACCATTTGGATTTTTGCAATTAATTTCTGGTGTCCTTATAGTATTTAGCTTCAGAAAAGAATGGCACTTATAAATCTTTCCCCAGAGTTACGCAGGAAGGAGAGAAGCAGGCAGGAAATGGCAACAATAATTTTACTCATCTTGGAAAATAATGACAAGAGCATTAATCCATGTGCGTGATGTTATAGCTCTCCTCAGGTAAATACATGAACACCTTACTTACTTCAGACATACATTTAAAAGATTTCTTGTTGTTGCTATGATGGCAACATTATGGCATGTCTTACAATAAATCTCTCTCTCTCTCTCTCTCTCTCACACACACACACACACACACACGCACACAGGGAGAGAGGGAGGGGGAGAGAGAGAAAGAAAGAAAGAAAGAGAGAGACAGAGAGAGGAAGGAAGGAAGGAAGGAAGGAACTAGGTTCTTTATTCTTCCTTAAAATGCCTGTATTATTTAAAAGCAAACAAACAGAATCATGTCCGCACACTCTCATACAAATGATAGCCAAACAGCCCTGTTAGATTTACCTCTATTAATAACTTTGTGCATTTTGTTTTTCAAAACACAACGTGAGCCTCAATGCCATTTAATCTTCAGGGTAGAATAAAGAAGCCTGGGGAGATTGCTGGACAATTTTCTTGTCTTTCCTTTACCCATTTCTGACTTTCTCATTGCAAAGTTCTCATTGCCAGCTTGCATGCTGATGAAACACCAAGCCCAGGAACAGCTGCCTGAGTTTATGTCAAACTGCATCTGGCACCCATCTATCTTCCAACAAGCTTCCTTCACTCCTGAAATCATTCCAAAGCAGCCACCTAATTTTTTTCCCTTGTGCCTCTGCAACACACCAGAATTTATTTCATCATTAGTCCTCCTGAAGCAATTTATCAGTTCCTTTGCCTGGTCTTTTATGGGTATAATTTTGTAAAGGGTGCATTAAAGCATATCAATCTATCCATATATCTGGCAACCTGGATGAAATGAATTAAAGCCTCCCTCCCACAGAGTCCTGTCAAATTCTCATAGGCCCTCATTAAAACTAGTTTTGGCTAAAAGAGAACATTTAAGGGTTTTTTCAATATAGACATTGTGGTGCCTGCAACATTCAGGCAAGGAAAAGCCTGCTGCACAATTCTCAAATTGTTGTCATAGCCATTAACTGTGGAGTCGTTGAAATATTCAGCAAGACTAAAAGTTTGCTAAATGTTGGCTCCAGAAGGTTATGTGGGGGTGGGGGGGTGGGGGGGGGTGGAGGAAGCCTCCCATTAAGAAAACAAATCACTTTTGCTAAAATAGTCATCTCAGAAAATTAATTCCAATGTGTGGTATTAAAATCAACTATTGATACATTTCTTTTTAAAAAAATGACACCCCCCCCCAATTGGGTAGACTGGTCTTTCCAAAATAGCTACACACACACACACACACACCAAATGTACTGAAATGGTACAATTAGGCACAGTACAGTCCTCAGCTTACAATTGTTTGTTTGAACTTACAACACTGCTGAATGACTTATGACCCAGGACTGAAATTATGATGGCTGCAGTATCCTCGGGATCAGATGATTAAAAAAGCCCACCCACACTTAAAACCACAAAGGTGGTTCAACTCCTCCCACCTGCCTATCTTCGCCCCATCTATGCCCTTTTGGACCCCTGCTGTCCCCTGCCCCAACTTCACTTCACAGTTAGTTAGCTATTAGTTCCATGCAGGGGCCGATGGAAATGCAGCTCCAGCTGATCGGCAGCTGTCACTTCCTAAATTACTGGTCTTGGCTCAGCTCTCCTTTTTTTCTCTGCTGCTCCATCTGTGCACCTTGCTTTTTTCCTCTTTCCTCCTTCCTGGCCTTGGACAAGCTTCCCTCTCTCCTGCCCAGCTCCCCTCCAGCCTCCCGTGGCCATCTCCCGTCTGAGGTGCAATCAGAAGGCTTGGATGGAAGTGGCGCTGGCAGCATTTATGCTTCTGGCAGCACCCATTCACCTAGCTACCCAGCCTGAGGCGGGGGGGGGGGGGCAACCCAGGAAGAAGAGCGCAGGAAACGCAAAGCAAATTGTCACCCCAGTGAGCGACACTGGTAAGGTTGTAAGTCGAGGACTTAACAGTTCACTTCATCATCGTTCAGATCATCATCGTTCAAGCCACTCCCACCTGATCACATGGCCGGCAAGCCACTCCCACCCAGTCACATGACCATTAAGCCACACCCACAAAGTAAGCCACACCCCACAGTGTGGCTGTAAAATTTTTGGCTGCCCATTACTGGTTTCATGCCAGAAAACCCTTTTGTAAAAAAGCTTTGGCTTGGGGAGGGGGAAAGAAAAGGGTAAAGCAACACATTTAGTGCGCCACTGCAGGAGTCTTGGGAGTGCTGGGTGGTGAGAATTCATTTATTTATTTGCAAAATGTATATGCCACCCAACTCCACATTGGACCCTGGGCGGCTTACAATAGAACAACAATTTAAAACAATTTAAAAGTACATTAATAACCCTTAATAAGCCATACATATCTCTTAATCCTTCTTGGGAATCAAGATGATAACCTAATGGCCCCAGGCCTGCCAGGAAAAGCCAGGTCTTAACGGCTTCCAGAAGGCCAGGAAGGTGGGGGAAGTGCGGATCTCCAGAGGCAGTTGGTTCCAGAGTATCAGAGCTGCCACAGAGAAGGCCCTTCCCAGCAGCCCCACCAACCAACATTTTTTGGTAGACAGGACCAGGGGAAGGCCAACTCTGTGGGCCCTTATTGGCCACTGGGAGGTGAAAAATGAAGTGAAAAATGGAAAAGAAATTTAAATAAATAAAACAAAGTTGCATTAGACGCCTTCAGACTATGGCCATTTGTTCAGCTCTAAGAAAATGTGAATGTAAATCGAGAAAAGGAGGGAGGGAGAGGGGGAGGAAAGGAAAGGAAAGGAAGGGAGGGAGGGAGGGAGGGAGGGAGGAAGGAAGGCAGGCTATCTCTCAAGAAATTATATAGTTGGCAGATGAATACAAAGCTGACATCAAGAATGGCAAGGCATCTACCACAATAATGATTGTCTAAAGTCCCTCAGATTGATTGGTCCTCCTCTTCATCATTGAAACTTACTTATTCAACCTCCTCTAGTTGGCTGAAACAATGATGCATCCTATATTATTCTTTTACAGCATCTACTATGGTAGCAACGACGAAGCCAGAAAAGTAGGAGAGCATCATCATCATCATCATCATCATCATCATCATCATCATTATCATCATCTGGAAATAATGCTAATAATGAAAGATGGACACATTCTTAACCATGAGTCCATCAGAACCTGGAGTCAATTCTGATAGCTATGCTTCTTCAACCATTAGCAAATCCAAATCAAGTTTAGATCTCCTCTGAAATTACCCTTCATTTTAGAGAACGTTTTCAATAGCCATAGTAGACTGTTGAGAGACTCGAACATTTATTATACACAAGAGCTCACTATGGCTGCATGTATTTCTTTTAGGGACACCATGCAGTAGTTTGACCAGCTCATCTGCTTGTTTACCACTTCTGCTACATGACTGAATTCCTTACGTATCTTTTGTCCCAAGTAACCATTAACTAGGAAAATCCTTGATAAATACGGCTGTTGTAAGTCATTCCATATGCCCACTGCTTGGTTAAAATCACAATCTATCACACAGTTACTTGAAGCAAGCCTCACTGGATCAGATGAAATAGTTCCAAATAAAATCAGGCTGAAATATATATTGCAACTTCATATTGTGTAGCCCAGAATTGCTCAAAAATTAATTACAATAACACATACACATACATTTATCGCTTTTAAAATTAGACTAACATCAAGACAGGACAACAAGCTTGCTGAAAGAAAGGAAGGGACACTTCAGAAAAAGCTCAGTGAGGATTGCATATGTTCAGACTGGAAGAAAATTGAAAATCAGAGGAAAACTGAATGGAATGACCTGAAGTATTCCTGCAGGTCCTCTAAACGCACATGTCATACACACCCATGCAGATCTCATAGATGCAATTGCCCATAAAGTATATCCTACTACATTTTTAAAGTGTACTGGTTACATAAACTCCGTCAGACATTTGAGACTGGGAGTCTGCAAATGTTTAAAATAAATAAATAATAAGCCTGTTTCCTAGCAAACAGGCAGGCACGATGAGATATCAACTGTTTTCCTAGAGATTTTGGTGAGCACAACTTAGTGCATTTGAGGCATTACGTTTTTGTTGCCATTGCTTTTAAATCGTTAATACCTTATGGAGCAAGGAAATCTTACATGTACATGTTTTCACGATGCCTGTACAGTGGTCCTGGTAGATTCCCATTCCAATCATTCTCTTCTCCTGACAATGGATCCTGCAGGCCTAAAGACAGGACATTTCAAATGCTTGAGGGGAAATCAACCCATTCCGGGGCCAGAAAGTCACTGAACAAATTAAGGAGATTGTGCTTTTTCTCACATATTTAATATTCATTCTTAATTTTGGTTGCATATTTCTTGCATATGTTATTGCAGAAATTTAAAATGGAAGGTTCCATTATTTTTCACTTCAATTGAAGAATAAAAGGAATTGAGAGTGTTGGTGGCATAAATGGGGAGGAGGGAATGAACAGAAACTAACTCTTGTGTTTCATGCTGATTCTCAGTACATCTATACTATATCACGATCACAAAATATTTTTCATAAATAAACCATATGGATGTTTTCCCCATCATTGTAAGAACTAAGAAACAGCTCATAAAAATAAAAACCCTGAAGTTTTCAATATTCCATATTCCCACCAAAGGATCATAAATAATTATCAGAGCACATGTTTATTCAGAATTGGTTCTATATTCAGATAGGAAAAGATCCCTGCCCCAAACCATGGCAAGTTGTTATTAACAGAACTGATTCAGTTGCTTTGTTTGTGCAGACTACTAAACCTAAATAACCGAGTTCACCTACCACATCACCTACCAAAAGTTAACCTGCGTGATGGTTTAATATGCTGTGTGAACCAAACTCTGAACCTGGTTGGGGAAGGGGAAGAGAAAGTTTATTGCAACTGGTTTTATTCAAGGAGGTTGTCTCTCGGAAAATATTTCCAAGGAAAGTCTCAAATCTGCTCTGTTTCTCTACTTCAGATGGAAATCAGAAACATTTAACAATATTATATAACCCCAATTAACCAACAATATAGCAAGATTCACACAAATGCTAAACTACAATGCGGATTTTGGTTTAGCAGGTCATGAGGGTTATCCAATATATGTTCCTTACAGTCTCTGGGCCTTTTTACAGTTTCTAGCTATACAGTACCTTCATTTGCATCACTACAATATCATAAATCAAGCCACCCTTTCCTCGGCAGTTCCTCTGACCTTGTAGAAATCTTATTAAGATGTATTTTGTACAGTGCTGGAGGCTGAGTATTACCTTTGTGGAACAATAGCCCAATGAAATAAACAGATTTCCATACTCTACCTTGAGGCACAGTAAACATAATATCACCCACAAGAAGGGGAATGCCTTTTTCTCCTTCTCCCATTGCTCCTTCTCCAGAAGCAAATTCCCCAGCATTTAGCCAATGCTAAGGAAAACGTCACAATCAACCTGCCAAGGTCTCCATTCAATCAAATCTGAAATTTTAAACTTCATAATTGATAAAGGAGAATATTTTAGCTCACAATTGAATTGAGAGAGTCGTTGGTGCTTTCTGAGCTTGGTTGTTTTCTTGTAGACATTTCATTACCCAAACTATGTAATATCATCAATGCTAGGAGGAATGGGGTTTGCTGTCAATTTATATTCTAATGGCTTTCCCTATCAGTGTTGTGGAAATGGCTTTGGAGGTTCTTTGGTTAGGCTGTTTACTGTTGGCTTGTTTGGCTGTTGCTTGGTTGGGGTCTTGTTCACGTCTTGATCATTGGTCTAATATTAATCTTGGTATTAATCTAAATTTATCTGGGTGTTTATTGTTGATGGGAGATGTTTGGGTCTTTTCGTTCTCCTTTTGGCTTGTTGACTATGATTTTTGCTCACTATGTAGATGTTGTTTATGTGTCTATCGATGGCCAATTTATCATATTTCCAGGAATTCTCTAGTGTGAAAAGAGAGTATTATACCTATATCTAAGTCCAAGATCAGATAACGTGGAATAAAATATTTTCTAGTATGAACATATAAAGTGGGATTATAAAAATCTGTATATTACAGGTTTGGAATATCTGATAACACCAGATTACTGAGGTATATGTCTAACAATGTTATTTCCACCTTATACCTGTTCGTTATAGAAACATAGAAGATTGACGGCAGAAAAAGATCTCATGGTCCATCTAGCCTGCCCTTATACTATTTCCTGTATTTTGTCTTAGGATAGATACATATTTATCCCAAACATGTTTAAATTCAGTTACTGTGGATTTACCAACCACGTCTGCTGGAAGTTTCTTCCAAGCATCTACTGCTCTTTCAGTAAAATAATATTTTCTTATGCTGCTTCTAATCTTTCCCCCAACTAACCTCAGATTGTGCCCCCTTGTTCTTGTGTTCACTTTCCTATTAAAAACTCTTCCCTCCTGAACCTTATTTAACCCTTTAACATATTTAAATGTTTTGATCACGTCCCCCCTTTCCCTTCTGTCCTCCAGACTATACAGATTGAGTTTACTAAGTCTTTCTTGATAAGTTTTATGCTTAAGACCTTCCACCATTTTTGTAGCCCGTCTTTAGACCCGTTCAATTTGATCAATATCTTTTTGTAGGTAAGTTCTCCAGAACTGAACACAGTATTCCAAATATGGTCTCACCAGCGCTCTATACAGGAAATAACGCTTGAACACTAATATTTTCTAAACAGTCTTAATACAGTATATAGAATTGTACTGCATTGATACAATATGAGAAGTTTTAGCATAGTATTTTATGTAAAATATTAAATCTACCTTTTCATTTGTTTAGATGAACAGAATAAATTTCTTATGAAGTTCCTATGTTATCTATAAATGAAGATGTTGTTTATTTCGTATGTTATGTTGCAACTCTATGGATCATAGCATGCCACACACCCATTCTCCACTATTTTCCAGAGTTTGCCCAAATTCATATTCAATTTACCAAATTTGCTTGTTATAGTTATTGCAGTCTGTAATCAATAGAAAGCCCAACCATCAGAAGCATCAATCATTAGTGATGCACTTAAGCACACAAACTCTTTTTCTAAGAAAGCAACAAAAGCCTGTAGGAAAAAAATCCAGTCACTTACTACAAGTAGCTTTTTTCTGTGTGCAAAGAGGAGGTCAAAGTTCCTTTGCTTTCTGTATGCAAATTATCAATGAGAGAAAATAAACATGGTTTAGGTTGAACGTAAGATTCCTATTTCCTGATTTATTTCTCCCTCATTTTACTGGAGAAATATTACGGTAACTAAGTTGGCTCTTTTCCCTGGTTTGGGGGAGTGTAATGTTGGGCAAAAACAAAAATCAAAAACCATTTTGAAACTTATGAACTCAATGTATTTATATCTTAGTAATATTTGCTTCCACAATGGGGGCACCTTTAATGGCAGAATAGCGATAATGGAATCTGTTGCTGCCAATGCAAAAAAAGGGGGCATCTGAAAAGCAGATCATGTCCTCTGTGAAGATTTATTTCTGCTTCACCCATCCATCCTTAGGTAGGTTCCTCCTGGCTTGCCTGAACTGGTAGCAAGCCACTGGTGACACTGGTGCAAGGTTTAAAAAAAAAAAACTATGGGTTTTTAGCTTTCTAATTATTGAATTTGTATTATATATTGTTTTCTGTTGCTGTTGTGAGCCGCCCCGAGTCTGCGGAGAGTGGCGGCATACAAATTTAATTAATAAATAAATAAATGCCATCTCTCTTTTTAAATTTTTTTTTAAAAAATCTGTTTTTTTCCTACTGTGCATGCACAGAAGCCGAGTTTTTGGCACTGTGAATGTGTTGCTATCTTGTTTTGGATTTTTTAAAATTTTTGGCACTATGCGTGCACACACATATGAAGCATTCACTTGCCCACGTGGCAAGGGAGGAAGGGAACTGGCAGCGAGGTAATTTAGAACCCGCCCCACTGTGGGTGTGGCTTATGCAGGACGCCCTGCATTTTCTTTCAACATCTGTCAGTGCAAATTGGGTGCTCAGGGATGGAGCTTCCCCACTGCGTTCCTCCCCGTCCAGGTAGTAGCTCACCCCTGCATGCATCCATCCAACCAACCACTCATCCACTGACCCACCCTATTTCTCTCTCTCTCTCTCTCTCTCATCGGTCTGTCTATCATCTGTCTGTCTGTCTGTCTATCATCTTTCTATCTATCTTTCTTTCTTTCTTTCTTTCTATCTATCTATCTATCTATCTATCTGTCTGTCTATCATCTGTCTGTCTGTCTATCTATCATCTATCTATCTATCTATCTATCTATCTATCTATCTATCTGTCTATCAGCTGTCTGTCTGTCTATCTATCTTTCTGCCGTCAGATTTCTATGTTTCTATGTTTCTATCATCTATCTACCTACCTACCTACCTACCTACCTACCTACCTACCTACCTACCTACCTACCTACCTACCTACCTACCTATCTATCTATCTATCTATCTATCTATCTATCTATCTATCTGTTGAATCCTATGTAAATAGTTGAATCCTTGTACAAAGCTGTCTCCGGGCAGAAAATGTAAATAACAAGAGGTCACGTCTGATTGGTTCAGACGCATGACAGTTCCTTTTGGCGCGAGCCGCAAAAGTATAAATAGAGTGGTTTTTCTCATTGACAGCAGACGTGTTCCCTGCTGAATGTCACTTTCCAAAAAGAGCTAAATAAAGGAACCGTCTTTGAACCTGCCTGTCTCGAGTATTCTTCACTGGCGACGACGGACGGAGAAACCACGCGTGCAAGATGAACAACCTTCAAATCGGCCGGGCTCCTGAATACTTCGATCTGGAGAAGTCATCCTGGGACGCCTACATGGCAAAATTCGAAATCTTCCTCGAAGCCGCCAGGATGAGGGACGCCGACCGAAAGCGGGCAATTTTCTTAAACTACTGCGGCCCAGAAATCTTCGACCTCGCACAGACTCTAACCGACCCGCTGCCAGCAAAATCCGTTCCATGGGACGACCTACAAGCAAGGCTCGCTAGCCACTTCAAACCCACGAAACCAGCCGTCGTGTTCAGGCACCAGTTCTCTAGAATGACACAACTCGACTCCGAGTCCATTAACCAATTCGCCACGTGACTTCGAACAGTGCTGTCAAAATGCAAGTTTGACAGCCCGGAAGCTCGCCTCACCGATGCCCTCATTTTCGGCATGAGAAATGTCACAGTCCGCAACAAGCTCCTCACCGAAGACGAGCCTACTCTCCAGGCGGTAATCAAGTTGGCACAAACCGCCGAGGTCGCCGACGCTGCCGCCAAAGAGCTAAAAGAACATGACAAAAGAGAAACCGTTTCCAAAATCGTCTCTTCGCCTTCCCGCGCCGAGGCCCCAGACGACCTCAGCCCACCTGCCATCGCCGAGGACAACTGTCTCCTACTGCAGAGTGACCAATCGAGACAACCCAGATACCCTCGCCCCACTGCTCCTTGCTCCGGCTGCCGAGGAAACCACCCGTGCCAACGCTGTCCCTTCCGGGACGCCATCTGCCGCCGCTGCAACCGACGTGGCCACATCGCCGAGGCCTGCAGAGCCCCTCTGCCCGAGGAATCCTTCTCCACTCCTCGTCCTCTTCGATTTTCCAACCAGACAACCCAACCGCGAGACAACAGATTTCCCTGAGGTTCCAGCCGTAGAAACTACCCAACCGCTAACCGCGACTACACAAGAGGTAACGAACAATTTTCTATAAATAGCACAACAACGAAAAATGGGAGCAAAATCGTAATCTCGCTGCTCCTAAACAACAGACCATGCAATCTGGAACTGGACACGGGGTCTAAATATACTATTATGCCATGGGAAAAGCTTAAGATGTACATGCCTAACCTCTTAAAATCTGATCTATTAGAAACTACATTGGTAATTAGGGATTTTCAAGGGAATATCATACCTGTGTTAGGAAAAGTACATGTACCTGTTGATTTAAAAAATGTTAAATGTCTCCTTCCTATGGTTGTGGTTGCAGGGGCTAAACACTCTCTTCTAGGATTAACTTGGATGGACCCATTGGGTATTGAAATTTCGGGTATCTGTACTGTTAACTCTGATAACATTCCCAATTTTTTACAGGAATTTCCAGAGGTTTTTAGCCCCACCTTGGGAACTTATAAAGGGCCCCCTATATCGTTTTCTATTGACCCTAAGGTCCCCCTGGTCAGACTCAAGCCCCGAAGGGTGCCTTTACCTCTTCTCCCCAAGTTTGACCTACAGCTTGATAAACTCATCGCCCAGGGCATCCTGGTCCCCGTAGAACAAGGGCCTTATGAAACGCCAATAGTCACACCTCTAAAACCAGATGGCTCCTTAAGAGTCTGTGCGGACTATAAATCCACACTCAACAAAGCCCTCCAACATCACCCATACCCCATTTCAGTGGTGCAACAAATCCTTCACTCCCTGGGGGAAGGGAGGATATTCGCAAAGATCGACCTCGCACAGGCATACCAACAACTCCCAGTTGATGAACCAACATCTCTAGCACAGACTATCATTAACCACAGGGGTGCCTTTAAATGCACCAGACTACAATTTGGGGTCAGCATAGCCCCTGGGATTTTTCAAAGCATAATGGAACGTTTATTGACCGGGGTTAAGGGGACTATCCCCTACTTTGATTATATACTAATTTGTGGGGAAAACCAAGCACAACTAAACCAAAGAATAAGAGAGGTTTTGCATAGACTGCAATCTAAGGGCTTGAGGATCAAACCTGACAAATGCGTGTGGGGAACTGAAAGTGTAGAATTCTTAGGCTATAGAATAGATGGGAATGGTATCCACCCCACTGCCGAAAAGTTAAAAGCTATTAGAGAAGCGCCAGAACCAAAAAATAAAACAGAGTTACAGGCTTTTCTAGGCCTTCTTAATTTTTACTCTATCTTTTTGAAACAGAAGGCAACGGCAGCAGAACCCCTACACCGGCTGCTTCAGAAGGGAATTCCCTGGACCTGGGGCAAAACTGAGCACGAAGCCTTTTTTCAAATTAAACAATTATTAACCTCTAAAAGCGTGGTGGTTCAATATAGTACATTACTACCCGTCAGGCTTACGTGCGACGCATCACCTTATGGGGTAGGTGGGGTATTGGCACATGTTCTGCCTAATAATACTGAAGCCCCAATTGCTTTCTTTTCCAGAACAATGACCAGCACTGAAAGAAATTATAGCCAACTAGATAAGGAGGCTTTAGCCTTAGTGGCTGGTGTTAAAAAGTTCCATAACTATCTGTTTGGAAGGAAGTTTGAATTGATCACTGACCACAAGCCTTTATTGGGCCTTCTGGCCTCTAACAAGCCAACACCTCCATTTATGTCCCCCAGACTAATTAGGTGGGCCTTATTTCTTTCGGGATACCAGTATGAGCTCATTCACAAAGGGGGCAAAACCATCAACCACGCTGATGGCCTAAGTAGGTGCCCTATGTCAGACTTAGTTGAAGACCCAGCCCCATCTGAGGATGTGATAATAATAGATTTTGAGGAAAATTCAATAACAACAGCAAAGGAGGTGGCTGCGCACACCCAGCAAGACCCAACTCTACAAAAAGTTATAAATTGTGTACTAAAGGGATGGCACGGAGACCCCGAGGAGGCAAAATTAAGTGAGTTTAAAACCAAAAGGTTAGAATTGTCATTTATTAAGGGTTGTCTATTGTGGGGTGATAGAGTAATCATTCCTGAAAGCCTGAAGACCAAAGTACTCACTATGTTACATGTAGGCCATCCTGGTATTGTCAGAATGAAGAGTTTAGCCCGGGGGCACTTGCGGTGGCCAGGTCTGGATACAGACATTGAACGGTGGATAGCCAAGTGTGACCCATGCCAGGAGTCACGGCCTAATCCCCCCAAAACAGCTCCAGTAGAGTGGGAAAAGCCTGCTGGGCCTTGATCCAGGATACACATTGATTTCGCAGGCCCAATAGGGTCTCAGTATTTTCTGATTGTGGTAGATGCTTTCTCCAAATGGGTTGAGATAATTGCAATGAGTAATATAACCACTTGTGCTACCATAAGGGTTTTGCACCATTTGTTTGCCACTCATGGCTGTCCTGACATCTTAGTATCAGACAATGGGCCCCAATTGACAGCCAGGCAATTTGAAATATTCCTCAGTAACTTGGGGGTCAGACACGCACTCACATCACCTTACTCGCCATGGGTTAATGGTCTGGCGGAACGGTACGTAAGGGTGGCCAAAGAAGCATTGCGCAGAGCAGGCCCTGGAGAAATTCAGCAACATTTGGACCAATTCTTATTAGTACAGCATATTACACCCAATTCCCTTACACACAAGAGTCCTGCAGAAATCCTAATGGGTAGAAAACTCAGATCACCTCTGGACAGGTTACACCCACGATATTGTAATAATAAATGTCTTGATTATATGTCTGTAACTCCTGAAAGGAATTTGTACCTGGGACAAAATGTTTTTGCTAAAAATTTTGATGGGGGGTTAAACTGGATTAAGGGAAAGATTGTGCAGCAAACTGCTCCCAAAACATATTATGTACAATTAGAGGATGGCCGCATGTGGAAGCGGCACATTGATCATTTGAGAGGACGCATTGAATCCTCCCAGGGACAAACCGCTAATGAAAACTCTTCCCCCCTATCAGACTTTTACTCACAACCCGATTTACTGGAATTACAAATGGACTTACCAAGCCAGGAAAGGTCCTCCAGCGACGCCGAGCCATCTTCGTCCTCAGAGGTCGGTGTTGTGCCTCGCTTTCAACGGTGGAGGTCGGTTCGCCTGTACCTCCACAGTGCGGCTGGGGCCGAGTTTGAGCTCCGGCCTGCTGCGAACCGACCTCCACCGTTGAAAGCGAGGACTCAACTGATCTGCGCAGGTCGGAGAGAGCCTCGCGTAGACCAAGCAGATTGGAGGACTATATCACATGGTTAACTGATTGACATATTCTGAACTAAGGAGGGAGGGGTGTTGAATCCTATGTAAATAGTTGAATCCTTGTACAAAGCTGTCTCCGGGCAGAAAATGTAAATAACAAGAGGTCGCGTCTGATTGGTTCAGACGCATGACAGTTCCTTTTGGCGCGAGCCGCAAAAGTATAAATAGAGCGGCTTTTCTCATTGAGAGCAGACGCGTTCCCTGCTGAATGTCACTTTCCAAAAAGAGCTAAATAAAGGAACCGTCTTTGAACCTGCCTGTCTCGAGTATTCTTCACTATCTGTCTATCATCGGTCTCTCTGTCTATCATCTATCTATCTATCTTTCTATCTATCTATCTATCTATCTATCTATCTGTCTATCATCTGTCTGTCTGTCTGTCTGTCTATCATCTATCTATCTATCTATCTATCTATCTATCTATCTACCTATCTGTCTATCATCTGTCTGTCTGTCTATCTATCATCTATCTATCTATCTATCTATCTATCTATCTTTCTGTCTGTCTGTCTGTCTGTCTGTCTGTCTGTCTGTCTGTCTATCATCTATCTATCTTTCTATCTATCTATCTATCTATCTATCTATCTATCTGTCTGTCTGTCTGTCTGTCTGTCTGTGTGTCTATCATCTGTCTGTGTCTATCTATCTATCATCTGCCTGCCTGTCTGTATATTATCTTTCTATCTATCTATCTATCTATCTATCTGTCTGTCTGTCTGTTTATTTATCATCTGTCTGTCTATCATCTGTCTGTCTGTCTGTCTGTCTGTCTGCCTGCCTGCCTGCCTGCCTGCCTGCCTGCCTGCCTGCCTGCCTGCCTGCCTGCCTGCCTGCCTGCCTGCCTGCCTGCCTGCCTATCTATCTATCTATCTATCTATCTATCTATCTATCTATCTATCTATCTATCTATCTATCTGTCTATCATACCATGAGCCGGGGTGGCGCAGCAGGTAGAGTGCTGTACTGCAGACCACTGAAGCTGACTATAGATCTGTAGGTCAGCAGTTCAAATCTCATCACCGGCTCAAGGTTGACTCAGCCTTCCATCCTTCCAAGATGGGTAAAATGAGGACCCGGATTGTGGGGGCAATATGCTGGCTCTGTTAAAAAGTGCTATTGCTAACATGTTGTAAGCCGCTCTGAGACTAAGGAGAAGGACGGCATAAAAATTTGAATATCTATCTATCTATCTATCTATCTATCTATCTATCTATCTATCTATCTATCTATCCTATTTTTTAAGTGCTCATGTCCCTAAAGGTTTTTTTCAGGCTGTCGTTAGCCAATGTTGGAAGGGAGAAAGTGCTATTTCAATACTGATAGGTGCAGAAAAATAGGAAGAGGGTACACTATAGAGCACTCCCTTTCTTGAGCTTCTGAAGGGATGGAAATCAAACCAATCAATGGGTAAGGTTGTCTCATTCATGCCTGGAAATGAGATAAAGACAACCTTATATGGAAACGCAGCACAGAAAAGGGACAGCCAGGGTACATTTCATGGTTAGAAGACACACAACTCCTTGGAACAGCTTCCCTGCCTTTTCTGCTAAACTGTCATTCGAGCATTCTAGTTCCACAAATAAGAAATTACTGTTCATAAAGCCCCCACAGATCTTACAATATCTGAAACGCTTATTCCAGCCCCTGAATTGCATGATTACCTCATTCCTTAGCTAAAAGCTCTCTGCAAAATATTTTATTTTGATGTTGCATAAGGAAGCAGTATCAAAGAAGGCTGGCCACCAAGAAGCCCCAAAATATGGAAGTCCACCAAATGAAAAAGAGAAGGCAGTGAAAGGTATTTAGAAAAAAAGAAGGGCATGTGCACCCAAAGCAGGAGGAAACAGCTTCCCTCTCCGTCTCTCTGTCTCTCCCTCTCTCTCTTTTACAACAGTATTTTGAGAAGATTAAAGAGAGTTGAGGCAAGAGGTCAAGAGGCCCAAGATGGGGAAGAAGCAAGAGATAATCAGGGCTCAGATAAGGATCATCAGCAGAAGGAGGCAAAAAGAAAAGACCTGCAAAACCAGGATTTTCTCCTCTAATTAGTATTATTATAAGATATTCCCACCATGTCTGCAACCCTCCCTTCTCACTTCCACAGATCTACAGATCATTTATCTGTCAAGAAATATAGCTCAACTATGGTCCCTTCAAAAAGTCCCTTCCTCTGGTTTGTTTCTTTTTTGGTGGTGGTGTTTTTTTGGGGGGTGGAGTTGGCCTCTTTGTCTCTAGAGCAGTGTTTCCCAACCGGTGACATGGTCAGGTGTGCCGCGAAGAAAGAAGCTGAGCTTCTGGTCTCACAACTTTTTGCGAAGAGCAAAAAGTTGTGAGACCAGAAGCTGAGCTTCTTTCTTTGCGCCTTCCAAGTTTTCCGGCAGCTGCAGCGCCCCGCCCGGCTGGAGCTTCCCTGGTGATGGCAGCAGGTGAGCTTTGGGGCCTGGTGGGAGGACAGCGGCAGCAGGAGGGCTGCACGCAGCAGGAGGGTGATGGCGGCAGCAGCGGGCAGTAGCCGTGGGGCGGCACCAGGGTGGTCAGCTGTGAGGCGGAGCTCTGGAACGGAGGCGCCGACCGGTGGCGGCTAGACATGCTGGAATTGCGTGGCTGGCACTTGCCTGCTGGCTGGGCCGGGACAGAGGCTCCAGCCCCACGTCCATGCCCAGCGCAACGCCAGCATGTACGGCGTCTAGCAACACGTCTAGCCGCCGCCGTCGGTGCCTCCACCTCACAGCTGATCACCCTGCCGCCGCCCCATGGCTACTGCCCAATGCCGCTGCTGAGAGAGAGAGGGAGAGAGGGGGGAGAGAAAGAGATAGCAAGAGAGGGAGAGAGAGAAAGAGAGAAAGCAAAAAAAAAGAGAGAAAGAGAGAGAGAAAGAGAGGGAGAGAGAGAAAGAGAGAGGGAGAGAGGGGGGAGAGAAAGAGAGAAAGCAAAAAAAGAGAGAGAAAGAGAGAGAGAAAGAGAGAGAAAGAGAGAGGGAGAGAGAGGGGGGAGAGAGAAAGAGAAAGACAGCAAGAGAGAGAGAAAGCAAGAGAGAGAGAGAAAGAGAGGGGAAGGAGGGTGAGGGAAAGACATAGAGGGAGGGAAGGAGGGAGAGAGAAGGAGGGCAAAAAAGAGAGGAAGGAAGGGAAAAAAAAGAGAGGGAGAGAGAGGGGGAAAGAAAGAGGAAGGGAGAGAGAAAAAGAGGGAGAGAGAGAGAAATAGAGCAAAAGGGAGGAAGAGAGATTTTTTTTGTCCAAACTTTTTTTAGGGCCCCCCCCTGCTCAATGTTCCCCAGGATTTTGTAAATGTGAATAATGTGCCACGGCTCAAAAAAGGTTGGGAAACACTGCTCTAGAGGACCCAACTGGACTCAACCCAAGGAATCTAAGAACATGTCTCTTTCCAGACTTATTTTCACTGAAAAAGATTGCAAGTAGAGAAATGGCAGAGGTAAATTCTGATAGCCTTGATGGCTATGGGATTGACTACCTGGAATTTGAGGTAGGTGGGGTTTTTTGTAGAGTAGCCACTCCAAATGCTGTAGTTCACTCTGCCTCTAGGGTTTTGGACAGACAACACTGGCCCATTCCTCTATGAGCACTTGCTGTGGAATTAGTTTGTTTAGATTGTCTTCCTCTTCTTGTTATTTTCTGGACTTGAGCCGTGATTTTCACTACTTGCTTATTGCCTGGTGTTTTGCTTTCTTCTTTGGGTCCCTATTTTTTTTTAATCCATCGTTGCCCCCAAAGTCTCCATAACTTAGTTCATACTCCTCCTTCAATCCTGAAAAACTTGATAGAACTCAGCTTGCCCCTAAATATGTATAGAAACTTCTATTTCCTCGCTACCAAGTGACTGAAATAAGTTTGCATGCAATTCAAATGAATGAACAAGAATTTAAGGGCAGACAAAGCTCCAATCATACCCATCTTCTGGGACTGTTTTCAGCATCTTGTTGCTGAGACCAATTTCTAGACCTAAGATAGTCTGCTCTTAGACTATGGGTTCCTGCTTATTACATATACAGTGGTACCTCTATGTAAGAACTTAATTTGTTCCGTGACCAGGGTCTTAAGTAAAAAAGTTTGTAAGTAGAAGCAATTTTTCTCATAGGAATCAATGTAAAAGCAAATAATTCGTGAAAACCCATTAGGAAAGAAATAAAAGCTTGGAATTTGGGTGGGAGGAGGAGGAGGAAGAGGACAGTTGCTGCCAAAGGAAGAAGGTGAGGTGAGGGGAATCAAAAAAATCCAAAATTTAAATTTAGTTTGCCCCATAAAATGTAGACAACTTTCCTAACAAACAGCAATAGTGATAGCACTTAGACGTATATATTGCTTCATAGTCCTTTTACAGCCCTCTCTCAGCGGTTTACAGAGTCAGCATATTGCCTCCAACAATCTGGGCCCTCATTTTACCCACCTCGGAAGGGTGACAGGCTGAGTCAACCTTGAGCCAGTGAGATTTGAACTACTGAATTGCAGCTAGGAAGAAGTCAGCTGAAGTAGCCTGCAGAATTGCACTCTAACTACTGTGCCACCTCAGAAAGAGAAAGAGAGTTAGGGATCGATCATAATAAAGTTTTTTAAAAGAGAATTTCCTAGAAATCATGGGGAAGTTAGGTAGAACCAAAGCCAATTAAAGAAACTGAATTGGTAATAATAATAATAATAATTTTTTTGTCATTGTCAAAACAACGAATTGTCATTGGCAACGAAAGTCGTGTGACACCCAGAGACCAGTCCCACCATACATAAAATCAGAATAGGTAAATTTAAAAATAAAATAAAATAAAAAATAGAATAAAATGTCCCACCCACTACAAATTCCCCACTCCGAATCACTCAACCATTTACATGACAAACCGAGTAATATTGTCCAACAGTTCACTGATGGTGACCCTTTAGTTCGTTGTTAAGTGCGAGTATAGCTCTGGGATAAAAACTATTCAGGAAACATGTAATACTACACACAATCACACACATATATGTAAGCAAGTGTATACTCAAATGACACGAACTGCTATGCATGTTTTGTAGACAAAAGTTGAAGCAGTCCATCACTTATTGTGATATCTTTGTATTCAACAGATGTTTTCTCTCTGTACCTTAATTAATTATTTCAGGGTCCAAAAAAGAGTTTGTTTCAACCTCCTTCACTGCATACTGTTGCAGAATACATTGTACTATACCAGCACTTGTGAAATGTTGCAGTATAATGAAACAAGGAACTCATATGCATACTTACTCAGAAGTAAGATTTATTATACCCAATGCAGCTTAATCTTGGGTAAATGCATAGAGGACTGAAACCCATTTTCCTCTCCCAATGACAACTCTGCTGTAATTTTAAATCAGTGGAAAAGAATGCAGAGAAGAATAAAAATGAGCTGTGAAGCTACTGCTATCCTGGCCACAGATTCTTATGAAAGGGAAGGGTGGCATGCACTATATGGAAAAATAATTGTGCTAAATATGTGCTATGTCTTGCACATTCAGCACATTTAAAGCTGAACATTACTGAAGAAAGAACCATAAAGAACTGAACATTCTTGATAGCAAAACCATTGAAGAAATGGAAGCTCCACAATTCAACTGTAAATCTTGGATCAATACAAAAAATAAATCAGTGGAGAGAGAGATCCTGAACCATCTATTTGAATAGGTGCAGAACAATATCAAGAAAACTAAGTTCTTATAAATTGCATTCTAATGTTTCAGTTTTTCTTTTGATTAGACTTCCCAATGGATAAGTCATTTATTGGGATCTTAAAGGGTGGGTAACAAAAACAGCTATTGTTGTGATTATCTCTCTTGTCCCTGGTCCCTAATGGAGCATTCAACAACTTCAAATTTCCAATGTCCCAAACAGTGTTGAAATCCATTTTTTTAACTACTGGTTCTGTGGATGTGGCTTGGTGGGTGTGGTATGGTGGGCGTGGCAAGGGAAGGATACTGCAAAATCCCCATTGCCTCCCCACTCCAGGGGGAAGGATATTGCGAAATTTCCATTCCCACTTCACTCTGGGGCCAGAGATGGTATTTACCAGTTCTCCGAGCAACTCAAAATTTCCACTACTGGTTCTCCAGAAACTGTCAGAACTTGCTGGATTTGACCCCTGGTCCCAATCAAGCAAAGCCATTGGCAAGAATGGCAATGAAGTCCAGTCCAGTCTGCACATTTGGAGGATAGCATCTAGCTTTGATAAGCTTCCCTAACACAATGCCCACCATCCAATTAAAATTGTCTGATCTCCATAAACCTGCTACTTTGCTTTATACTCACTCTCTAATACTGTGAGGCTTCCAGCAGGGCTTATTTATTTATTTATTTATTTAATTTATTTAATTTATGGAAAACTCTTTTAGTATTTACAGCCATGGATGAATGGAACGAACAAAGTGCTGCTGTTGAGACAGAAAACTCTTAAATTGTCTGTCAAGTCCTGCAGAGTAAAACATGTACAACCTAGTTAGGGTGTTTATATAAAAGACAACAACTTATTTTACGTACATACATTCATCTATACAGCTCTTTAATTGGAAAAGCTAAATAAACTGGAATCTTTATGCACCTACAATTGCAATAAATTAGCTCAACAAAGATAGCTGTATTTCTTTTTTTAAAAAAATCTCAGAAGTTTTCACACACAAAAAAAAGTTCAACGCTACCTACTCTTTCTCTGCCTCTGTTTGACTCACTAACTGAAAACCAATTCCCTCTAATACCTAAGTGCAAATGCTAGCATGATTTAATAATCAGCGCTGGATTGAGGTTAGAGAAATTTAGTTTGAAATGCTCACTCAGCCATGAAGCTCATTGGGTACTTTGCAGAACTATTACAAATATAATATGGATGGAGATACATAGCTAAGGCCTATGCCCAGGGGTGGGCTTCTGCCCGGACGGAGGGGAATGTAGTTGGGTAGCGAAAATGGAGCTCCACCCCAGAGCACCCAATTTGCACTGAAAGATGTTGAAAGAAAATGCAGGGCGTCCTACATAAGCCACGCCCACAGTGTGGGAGTAAAAATTTTGGAAGCCCTTCACTGCCTACGCCCCAAAAGTCCTTTAGAGGTGGGAAAAAGATAAATAACTATAAACATATATTAGAAAGTCTATATAATTTTAAAACAATATTTCATAAAATTCATAATTCTTTCTCTCAACATTCCAGATAAGAAGTTATAAACTTCCCACAACTGATCATGGAAACAAAGCACATTATGATGGATATCATAACTTCGAACTTCATGTAAACCAACACTGTGGGTCTGTCGCCTCTCACAGGAGACCCCCTGGGCAGCTATTTTAATGTTTAAGTTCCACCACTGTAGAGCTGCAGAACTTCAACGCAAAGTTAGCACCGTTCTTCATGAGGTGAGAATTTGAGCATCCTCTTCCGACACTCATCTTTCACTCTTTCTCTTCACCACCACAGTATCTTTTCATAAACAATCTGCCTTGTGATTTAGATGGGACAGAAACAGGATATTTGGTCCAATGGCAATGTATCAACACAAAGGCCAAAAATAAGACTGTGGGTGTATGTGTGTCTTCATCGCCTAGAATGGCTGTTGACAACATTCTTAGAGGCTGTTGAACAAGAATGACTGGAAGAAATCAAGAGAAAGAAAATGGGAGTGTCCGTAGCCTTCCCTTCCCTTCTTCTTTGCACAATAGTTTTCCTTGAAAATCCCATGCCTTAAGAGCCAAAGTAAGACTCAGACCAGCACCTCTTTCTCTCTTATTGGTGACACCTTGTCTTTTATCAGATCCCATAATACACATATTGTGCCTAAGAAAAAAAATGCAAGCGATTTCTTAACATTTTTTTTAAAGTAAAGGTTTGTAAAGACTGCTTGCCTAAGAATTTAAGTCTTTAGAGATTCCCAGCCATCCAAGTCCTGGCTGTCCCATAGGAGGGAACTAGACTTTTTTGAGTCTTTTTTTTCCTTTTGAAGACATTTCACTTCTCAGCAAAGAAGCTTCTTCAGCTCTGACAAGGTAATGGGGAATAGAAGGGATTTAAGCTTTTCCATTTTATATTGAACAATAACTGAACAATATGTTGGTTTTATACAACCTCTTCTCACTAACTCTAAGCTAGAAATAGCCCCCCTCCCCAAAGCCTTGGCAGACCATCCACTACCGGTGCTTTGGTTATCCTCATTTTGGATACTATTGCAAAATACAATAATGATCACAAAATAAATAAAAATTCTGTTTCTTTGGTACATTTATTGAAGGCCCCATCCACAGCCTGACTTTTTGTCCCCCCTGCCCTTGTTCTCTGATCTTATTCTTTTAAGCCCTCCTCCCACAGAGGTGAAATCTCCCCTCCTAGTTCAACTCCTAGTTATTACATGGAAATATTCCTGTCCTAGAGGACAATCATTTAAATATGAGCCAGCAGTGTGCAGCAGCTGCCAAAAAAGCCAACACAGTTCTAGGCTGCATTAACAGAGGGATAGAAATAATATCACACAAAGTGTTAATACCACTTTATAAAGCCTCGGTAAGGCTACACTTTGAATACTGCATCCAGTTTTTGTTGCCACAATGTAAAAAGGATGTTGAGACTCTAGAAAGAGTGCAGAGAAGAACATGAAAATGATTAGGGGACTGGAGGCTAAAACATATGAAGGACGGTTGTAGGAACTGGGCATGTCTTATGAAAAGTAGGACCAGGGGTGACAGAAGTCAACCTATTCTCCAAAGCACCGGAGGGTAGAACAAGAAGCAATGGGTGGAAACTAAACAAGGAGAGAAGCAAGTTGGAAATAAGGAGAAATTTCCCAACAGTTAGAACAATTAATCAATGGAACAGCTTTCCTCCAGATGTTGTGAATCCTCCAACACTGGAAGTTTTTAAGAAGATTAAAAAAACATCAATGCTGGCAGGCCTGGGGATCGGGAGCTTTGCTCCAGCCATTTGTATGTAAGAGGTATGACTGATTGTTTTAATAGTGAATTTTATACATTTTGAAATGTTATATGCTGTACTATTATGTAATGTGTTTATTTTTACTATTGTGAGCCGCCCTGAGTCCGCAAGGAGAAGGGTGGCCTATAAATCAAAACGAAAAAAATAAATACATATACAGCCTGTCGCTGTTTTCTTCCATTCTTCCATATACACCAGTCAGGGGGGAAGAATTAGATCATCCCCCCCTGACCAATGAGTGTTTTAGTGTGTGTCAAGGAGTGAATGGTAATGAATGTTTTTAATATATTACAACTTTTATGTTTTTAAATTACATTAATTGGATCCAGATGTATTGTGAACCTCCCCGAGTCCTCAGAGATGGGCGGCATACAAATCAAATCAAACCAAACCAACCAACCAATCAATCAATCAATCAATCAATTGTGCATCATGTCGGCACAAAGTCTGCATAAGAAAGATATCCAAAATTTGTACAGGCAATCATCGACTTACAACGATTTGTTTCGTGACCATTCGAAGTTACAACAGCACTGGGGGAGGGGGAAATGACCTATGACCAGTTTTCACACTTCCAACTGTTGCAGCAACCCCATGGTTATGTTATCAACATTTGGGTGCCTGGAAACAGGCATGTATTTATGACAGCCACAATGTCCCGTGGTCAGGTGATCACCATGTGTAACCTTCCCAATCGGTTTCTGACAAGCGAAGTCATTGAGGGAAGCCAGGTTCACGTCATGCCTGCATGATTCACTCAGCAGCTGCGGTGATTTGCTTAACAACAGTGACATAAAAGTTATGAAATGAGGCACAACTCACTTAACAACTGCTTCACTTAGCAATGGAAATTTTGGGGTCAATTGTGGTTGTAAATTGAGGATTACCATGGGTGGGTTCCTCCCTCTTTGGACCAGATCGCCTGAACTGTTAGCGACTCACTGGTGACATAATTTTGGCGTCACAGATCTGGCTTTGTCGGTGCCGGTCCGTGTGCACTGATATCATTTTTTTCAGAATTTTCGGCTATTTTTTCAGTGTTTGTATTGTTTCATCTCATCCTCTGCTTTGAAAAAAGCCCTCCCGCTCACCCCCAAGTTAATAGTAACCTTTATTTCTTCACCTGAAGCACAGATGATGAGCTCCTCAGGTGTCTTTCAGGCTGAAACCATCTCCTAAGCATGCACAGAAGTGAAATGGCATGAGGGAATGCATGTGGGCATGCGAGCAGAGCAGAATGCAGCTGCGAGAGCAATCATGGGCTTTCCTAGATATGCCCATGTCTCGTCAACACTTGGCAGCCTGCACTGGCTGCCGATCAGTTTCCGGTCATAATTCATAATTATGACCTATAAAGCCCTACATGGCATCGGACCAGAATACCTTCGGGACCACCTTCTGCCACACGAATCCCAGCGACAGATTAGGTCCCACATAGTTGGCCTTCTCTGGGTCCCATCGACAAAACAATGTCATCTGGTGGGACCCAGGGGAAGAGCCTTCTCTGTGGTGGCCCCGGCCCTCTGCAATCAACTCCCCCCGGAGATTAGGACTGCCCCCACCCTCCTTACCTTTTGTAAACTCTTGAAAACCCACCTATGTTACCAGGCATGGGGAAATTGATATAGCCCTCGGCTGTTCTGTGTTATGTTTAATTTGTTTGGATTGCATGATTGTTTCTTAATAGGGGTTTTAAATATTGGTTTTTTAATATTGGATTTGTATTTTGTATTGTCTGTTGTGAGCCACCCGGAGTCCTCGGAGAGGGGCGGCATACAAATCTAATAAATAATAATAATAATAAAAAAGCGAAGGTAAACGGAACCCACCTTTGAAGATTACCTGTACTCTAATCCCCTAAATGAAAAAATATGATGTTTGTAAAACGGTCTCTACAATGAAAGAGTAGTAGATGCTTGGAACAAACTTCCAGCAGACGTGATTGGCAAATCCGCAGTAACTGAATTTAAACATGCCTGGGATAAACATATATATCCATCCTAAGATAAAATACAGGAAATAGTATAAGGGCAGACTAGATGGACCATGAGGTCTTTCTCTGCTGTCAATCTTCTATGTTTCTATGTTTCTATGTCTCCCCTTTAGCATAAGTACAGCATGAAATAATAAAATATCTACCAAAATGGTATGACTTCCTAACTTACCAAAGCAAGCTACACCACAAGGTTCAGGAAAATGCACACCGAGGCATCTCACAAATAGAAATTCCTGGAAACCTGTGCTTTATTTTCAATCTAGCTAAAAGCATGCACCATATGCCGTTTTCCGTCTCTCTTTCAGACCATATATTTGTTCCATCTCATTCTCATCCATCATTTGTATCATTAGAATCACTTTTCTAGAGACTTCACCTTATTTCCACACACCAGGAAACAATCTGTGTTAGCAAATACTTCAAAAGAAAAGGATTTAGGGGTAGTGATTTCTGACAGTCTCAAAATGGGTGAGCAGTGTGGTCGGGCAGTAGGAAAGGCAAGTAGGATGCTTGGCTGCATAGCTAGAGGTATAACAAGCAAGAAGAGGGAGATTATGATCCCACTATATAGAATGCTGGTGAGACCACATTTGGAATACTGTGTTCAGTTCTGGAGACCTCACCTACAAAAAGATATTGACAAAATTGAACGGGTCCAAAGACGGGCTACAAGAATGGTGGAAGGTCTTAAGCATAAAACGTATCAGGAAAGACTTCATGAACTCAATCTGTATAGTCTGGAGGACAGAAGGAAAAGGGGGGACATGATCGAAACATTTAAATATGTTAAAGGGTTAAATAAGGTCCAGGAGGGAAGTGTTTTTAATAGGAAAGTGAACACAAGAACAAGGGGACACAATCTGAAGTTAGTTGGGGGAAAGATCAAAAGCAACGTGAGAAAATATTATTTTTCTGAAAGAGTAGTAGATCCTTGGAACAAACTTCCAGCAGACGTGGTAGATAAATCCACAGTAACTGAATTTAAACATGCCTGGGATAAACATATATCCATCCTAAGATAAAATACAGAAAATAGTAAAAGGGCAGACTAGATGGACCATGGGGTCTTTTTCTGCCGTCAGTCTTCTGTGTTTCTATGTTTCTAATCAGAGATAGGCCCCCGTGAACTAGAGACACAATCACAAAATAACCCTCTATTTTGAGGAAGCTGAGATGATTTGTGAAGCTGACAATACCATCAGGACGCAGAGTGACATATGAATGGAATGATATAGAAAGAATATTTGATCGAACTGAAATATTTTTTTTGAAAAAAACAGACATACAAATTGTTTCAACTCCTACCCTCAAAACGACGCTACAGAGCAATACACACTAAGACAACTAGACACAAGAACAGTTTTTCCCCAAGTGCCATCACTCTGCTAAACAAATAATTCCCTCAACACTGTCCAACTATTCACGAAGTCTGCATTACTATTACTTCTCATCATTCCTATCACCCATCTCCTCCCACTTATGACTGTATGACTGTAACTTGTTGCTTGTATCCTTACGATTTATATTAATATTATTTCCTGATTGCTCACTTGTACTCTATGACAATCATTAAATGTTCTACCTTATGATTCCTGATAAATGTATCTTTTCTTTTATGGACACTGAGAGCATACGCACCAATGACAAATTCCTTGTGTTTTTAATCACACTTGGCCAGTAAAGAATATTTGATCAAACTGGAATTTGTTTTAAAAAAAACACAGAAATTGTTTTTTTTTCTAAAAGGTTGACTTTTAAGGCCTCTTTTTCAGGGAGTACAAGCAATGTACACATTGTGCAGAAGGAGATAAAATAATCCATGGCAAACTCTGAAGAGATGGGTCTTCAGATGGGTCATTTACCTTAAAGACAAAAAACCCCTACTATAGATACCTACCGTGTTTCCCCGAAAGTAAGACAATGTCTTACTTTCTTTTTACCCCCAAAAGCCCCACTACGTCTTACTTTCGGGGTATGTCTTACATTGGAAAAAAATTGAAAGGGTCGCGTTCCCGAAGGCATCTCCCCAGAATCCAGAAGGGCACGCGTGGAGCTGCAGACGCGTGTCGGGGAAGCGTGTGTCTGGAGGGGAGGAGCCGCTCTGCGCAGTTGGGCAGCCCCACCTGCCTGCCGGAAAGGAGGCGGGCGAAGGAGGGCGCAGCTCCGGCCGCTCGCCTCGGAGCCGGTCGGCCTCGCTGGCCACTTGCAGCCGAGCCTTGGCAGGGGAAGAGGCGGTGGCGCCGCGGCAAAGGCGAGGGGCACGCGGGGAGCTTGGAAGCGACGTCATCGGGCTCCCCCCCGGCAATACCCCCGTGTTTCCCCGAAAGTAATACATATGTCTTACTTTCGGGGTACGGCTTATATTAGCCGACCCCCCTGAAACCCCCGATACGTCTTACAATTGGGGGTGTCTTACTATCGGGGAAACAGGGTAATAGTTCCTTTCATTAATTGTCTTCTCCCCATTGTTCATTTGCCCAGATAAAATACATAGCACATTTGCATGCCCACTAAGTGAAATTTGTTTACACAATGTTGTGGGTGGGTGGCTTGAATGAAGCAATTAGTCTTTATGTTATTTGCTGACAGCTGCTTTGCATCTTATAACATGCTGCTGCAGAGACACAACACGATTTTAAAGTTCCCAAAGATGATGATCTTCTTTATCCTAATGATTTTTCTTCTTACTGAATTATAATTTCCTGAAAACAATTCTACTTTGCAAGAGGGTGGGAAGAGTAGAAATGGGAAGAACATATCAGGAAACATAGACAAATTTTATATATGTTTTAAATGGAATCATTCCGCCTTTCCTCCAGCAAGCCAAAGGCAGCTACGTACATGAATGTTCACCTATTTTTACCTAGTCATGTAAGTTACAATAAGAGATGTAGTACCTATTTTATGTTGAAGGATAAAAAAGACAGCAAGCTACTGATAACATTCCTCAGATTTTCCCATAACTAGGCAAATGAAGTATGGAAGCTCCATCAATAGAAAGTATGCAATCTGAATTGAGGAGAAAAACCAGTCAGAAATTGTTTACATGCAAAGGAATCCATTCTTTGTACATGGCGATCAACCACTGGCTTCTTCATGTCAGCCAGTGACCTTCAGAGCAGTGGTGAAATCCATTTTTTTTAACTACCAGTTCTGTGGGTGTGGTGGGGCTTGGTGGGTGGGGCTTGGTGGGCGTGGCAGGGGAAGGATACTGCAAAATCTCCATTCTCTCCCCACTCCCGGGGGAAGGTTATTGCAAAATCTCCATTCCCATCCCACTCTGGGGACCGCCAGAGGTGGTATTTGTCGGTTCTCTGAACTACTCAAAACCTCCGCTAATGGTTCTCCAGAACCTGTCAGAACCTGCTGGATTTCACCCCTGCTTCAGAGAGTGTTGTACTAACACACAGAAGGGCCGCACTTACCATTCCCTACCAGATTTGTTCTGGAGGCCAGTGCATGGAATGTGTGTGGCCGCACGCTCCCCCACCAAAATCTCAGACGAGGATGCTCACATGTGCAAGATTTCGGCGATTTCCCCCAATTTCTTTGCTTCTGCACATGCGCAGAAGCAAAGGCAGGTCCAAAATCACCAAAATCTCACCTGTGTGAGCATCCTCGCGCAGGTTTTTGGAAAGTTTCGCCGATTTCTTTTCAGCAATTTTCACTGAAAATCTTGCACTGGGGGGGGGGGGTGCATGGGGCGTAGCAGGAACATGCAGACTTGCACGCATGGTCATTTCCGCCACAGGTGTACCGGCGGCAGCCCAATACTGTGCTAACATTAATTCAAGAAAAATCAGAAAATTACTACCAATAAGTAATGTATCATCGGGATGGGGAGAGAAAGGAAGAGACCTATATACTTCCATTTCAGCAGTAAGAGGAATCTATATATGGTTTGTATAACCCTTCCAGATTTTTCTGTCCTTGACTCAGAAAATCCTGCTCATACCTATTACCAAGCCACTGCATGGCTGGTCATGGAAAACAAACTACAATAATACCTCGTCTTACGAACCTAATTGGTTCCTGGGGGAGGTTCGTAAGGCGAAAAGTTCGTAAGATGAAACATTGTTTCCCATAGGAAACAATGTAAAATGAATTAATCCGTGCAACAACAAAAAAACGCAAAAAAACGCCGCCCAGCTGTCACTTTTTGAAACAGCCAGGCGCTACTCAGCGTTCTCCCAATGCCGAACTCGGAAGTTCGGCAAAAGTTTGGGTTCGGGTGGCCGCCGAGAAGCCCTGCCGCCTGGCTGTCACCTTTTGAAACAGCCGGGGGGCTTCTTGGCGGCCTCCTGAACGCCGAACCTGGAAGTTCGGGTTTGGCGTTCGGGTTCAGGAGGACGCCGAGAAGCCCTCCCGGCTGTTTCAAAAAGCGACAGCCAGGCGGCGGGGCTTCTTGGCGGCAGGGGCGGGTTGGTAAGACGGAAAAAGGTCGTAAGAAGAGGCAAAAATTTTCCGAACCCCAGGTTTGTATCTTGGGTTGTTCGTATGGCGAGGGCTTCGTATCATGAGGTACCACTGTAATGGGATATAGGCTAACCATTAAAGGATATCATCCCGATCCCAACATGGAATAGATATCCAGTAGTAAAACAGAGATTTGTGTCCTCTAGATTTCTTTTTTTTTTGGGGGGGGGGACTACCCCAATCCTTTACCACTGGCCACCTTGGGTGGGACCAATGAAATCTAACATTTCTGGTGGAAGCGGAAAGTCAAGAGAAAAAATATGTCCTTGCATCCCATTTTTAAATACCTACCAATGTCGTGCAGTGAGACCATTGAGAGCCAATTCTATGTTCAGATCTAGCACTTGAGCTTTATTCAATATGTAGACTGTCAGTATGATTAACCATACTATTTGATTAAATCAATTCTAAAATCATCTCCTATTTTAAAACAGAATCTAATCTAGAAAAGACATAATTAGCATTTGTCTAAACTAATGGGGAAAAGATATTTGCAAAACAGATGAAATAGTAGATAATCTATTAAGATTATGCTGTTGGAGTCTAGTAGTTTCTATGGTGATTTTCTGGGTCCTCAACAGCTCCAGCTGTCTGAACACTGTCTTAGGACACAAAATAAGAATAGAGGAAAGGAAGGTGGAAAGGGTCTGCAGTAAAGCCACTGGTGCAAGGGCTTTCCTCTAGCACAGTGTTTCCCAACCTTGGCAACTTGAAGATATCTGGACTTCAACTCCCAGAATTCCCTAGCCAGCATTTGCTGGCTGGGGAATTCTGGGTGTTGAAGTCCAAATATCTTCAAGTTGCCAAGGTTGGGAAATACTGCTCTAGCATACCTGGCCAATACACAGAGTAACACCAACGTATATAAGAAGCTCCTAACGGAGTATCTGAGGAACCCAGATGCACAAGACGGTTATGGCACAGCTTAATGTCAGTTCTATTCAATGTTTTATATGCAACCTATACACAAATTCACTATATCTGTTTTTTAGGGCATATTTATTCCCTCACTGATTTGGAGCAAATGCTATCCCAAACATCTCCCACTCCCTTTTCTTCCTCTTAGCATAACAAAACAAGGGAATTATTAACCACACGTTTAATGATTGCAATTATATTTAATATAATTTTTGTCAAGGCTATCCTGTTTTAGTTTATGTATTGGATTGTTTTTTCACTTGTTGTGAGCCGCACCGAGTCTTCGGAAAGGGGCAGCATACAAATCCAAATAATAAATAAATAAATAAATAATAAATAACATAAAGACCAAGGGCAGCTTTTGGCTTGAAAGACCCTGCACACTCATACTCTGGACAGGCAAATCATGCAGAGCAAATTATTTGGCTTCGTTCAGAATGAAATTGGTCAGTAGCCAAATTCATATGTAGAAGCCTAGCATGCAAGATGGAGAGGCTTAATTGTTCCTTTAACGTTATGCAATTTTCAAATTAAATCTGGTTCCATTTGATAATGCAGATTTTTCTGGATTCTCCATGCAGTAGATCACAAGAATTACATATGATTATTTTTAGCACAAAAACAGAAGAAGCTCCCCGTTGGGAAAAAAAACCAAAGACTTAGCAGCTTCAGCATTTTTGTTCCCATTGAAGGCAATACTAATTGATTGATTGATTGATTGATTGACATTATTATTATTATTTTTACAAATAACTCAAGGTGGCGAACATTTCCAACACACTTTTTGATTTTCCCCACAATAACAATCCTGTGATGTGGGGCTGGGTTTAGAGATGGTGACAGTGACCCAGCTGACTTTTCTGGAAAAGGTGGGACCAGGACTAACAGTCTCCCACTTTGCAGATGTAAATGTGAAAAGATTAGATTGCCAAGTGCACAACATTTTACAATATCAGGAAGCCTTTACTTCTGTAATGTATTCAATTTGAAGGCCATTCTGATTGCGAACAGTCATTAAATGACCAGCCCAGGGGTGAAATGTTCCCGGTTCACTTGTGCCTGTTGGTCATTGGAGAGCTGGTCACAAAGGCAGTATGAGGCTCCACCCACTCACCCGACGCCACCATTTGGGTTCTTTTACCCTCTGTGCCTGTGCACTCCGGGTCTCCAATGACTGACAGGAACGAGCGAACTGGGAACATTTCACCTCTGGACTAGCCATTATCAGTAATGGCCAGCCAAATTTTTTACTGCCATACTGTGGGTGTGGCTTATTTTGTGGGTGTGGTTTGCCAGCCATGTGACTAGGTGGGAGTGGCTTGAACGATTATCATCATTCAAGTGAACTGTTAAGTCTTTGACTTACAACCTCACCAGTGTCGCTGGCTGGGGTGACAATTTGCATCGCTTTTCCCGTGCTCTACTTCCTGGGTCGCCCCCAGCCTCAGGCTGGGTAGCTAGGCGAACAGGTGCCGATCAGCTGTTGAGAAAAGATGAGGGAGGAAAAGGGTGCCCTGCAACTCCTGCTGGTGCTGGTTTCCCTGCCGCTTTCCAAGGAGGAGGATGGGAGGAGGCAATTTAAAAATATCAGACAACTGAAGGAGAGTCACAAGGTTATTATTGCCTCACGACGCCTTTTCATCTCAGCTGTGGGTGGAGTGCCTCACGAGGGGAAAAAGATCGCAGCCCAGACCGCTTTGGCGCACCTTGGTTCGGCTCTCCTTTTTTCCCCTGCTGCTGCTGCTGCTGCTGAGTGCTCCTTGCTTTTTTCCTCTTTTCTCCTTCCTGGTCTTGGGAGGTGGCCATGTGAGGCTGGAGGGGAGCCGGGCAGGAGAGAGGGAAGCTCAACCGAAGCCAGGAAGGAGGAAGGAGGAAAAAAGCAAGGAACGCACAGCAGCAGGGGGAAAAAAGGAGAGCCAAGCCAAGCCCGGTAATCCAGGAAGTGATTGCCGCTGGTCAGTTGGAGCTGCGCATGTAGCTTGATTTCCGCCAGTGGAACTGCGTTCCATCCCGTCCTGCCTGCTGCCCGTCCCTGGCCATAAGTCAAAGACTACCTGTACAACCCACTGGTTACAAGTTTGCTAGCAGACAAGAAAGGGCAAGCTGCTGTTTAGACAAAAATCTTGGTTTGGCCCTAGATTATATTTTGAGATCAGAAGAAGCATCTACTTTTAAATTACCACAGCTGCTTTCAAATGCACACCTCATAAACACATGTACTGTATTTAAATAGAGACACCTACAAAAAGGTTCATATTTAAAGTGCTCTATGAGACTTAATTGTTTCTTATTTAATTCTCCTTTGGAACTGCAATGGTGGGCAGCATGCCAATCAAAGTACTGTAGCTCCTTGTAGCCTACGGATCAGTCTGCTGCTCTGGCTGTGTCCAGGAGATCTGACTAAACGAACATGCATGCTTTAACATGTTTGTCAAACAGCTCAGACAATATGGAGGTGAAAATGTTTTCACAAGAATACAGTTCCCTTCTGACTACCGTAGCAACAAAGCAAATGCAAACGGGTGGAAAAACATTATAACATCTCTTAACAATAAATTTGTACAAAAAGGTATAGACTGGAGCATGATTTAAAAGAAGAGTTTTCCTCAGCAAATAAGAGTGACACAGTTCTGTTCCCTAAAGATAGGATTAGCTAAAAATGGAACTACAAGAAATATTAGAGCTGGGTGATATTTCTGAGGGGAAACATTGAAAGTTTTGTGTGTGTGTTTGTGTGTGTGTGTGTGTGTGTTCTGCCTACTCACACATATGCATTTAAGAAAAATGGTGAAAGAAAGCAGTGTAACTTTCTAAAACAATGCAAGTTCTAAAACACATCAAATGAAAATAGAAGCAATCTATTTTCGAGACTTCCCCCCCCAAAAAAAACCCCAGAGTTATTCTTACGTTTCAGTTTCACTATTAATTTTTCAACAATTTGGAGCCAGTGAACACACTTGACATTTTGTGAGCATGTTATAAGCATCCTCACAAAATAAAAAAATAAAAAAATACTCCAAGACAAATAAAGCCCTGGGCTTCAGCCATTCATTGTTTTAATTTTGTTTTAAAGGATACTTTTGGGCATTATGTGCAGTCCAGATCCCCACTGAGAATACAGGGTGTGCTCTGCTTTAGAACATGCTAGCTTCTCTGCTCTGCTTTAGAACATGCTAGCTTCTAATGTTTTAAATTGAAAAACAAAAACAGTAAATCTAAGTAGTGCAAGAAATCTGGTCTGTAACAAGAAAAGTTTTGGAGGATATATGTGTTGGTCTAGGTGCCGTTTTGCGGTTCTTAAGATGATGTTAATATAACACAAACATTATCATTGGTTGGTTATGACCTTTAAAGCCCTTCATGGCATCGGACCAGAATATCTCCAGGACCGCCTTCTGCCGCACGAATCCCAGCGACCAGTTAGGTCCCACAGAGTGGGCCTGCTCTGGCTCCCATCGACTAAACAATGTTGTTTGGTGGGACCCAGGGGAAGAGCCTTCTCTGTGGCGACCCCGACCCTCTGGAACCAGCTCCCCCCGGAGATTAGGATTGCCCCCACCCTCCTTGCCTTTCATAAATTCCTTAAGACCCACCTCTGCTGTCAAGCATGGGGGAATTGAGACATCTTCCCCAGGCCTATATAGTTTATGTTGTGTGTATGTTTTTTAAATTATGTGTTTTTAGTTTTTTTTAAATATTAGATTTGTATTTCACATTGTTCTCTGCCATTGCTGTGAGCCGCCCCGAGTCTACGGAGAGGGGTGGCATACAAATTAATTAATTGATTGATTGATTAATTAATTAATTAATTAATTAAATGATTGATTAAATAAATAAATAAATAAATAAATAAATGATTGATTGATTGATTGATTAATTAATTAAATAAATAAATCATTGCTACCATAGCAATATACATTTTGTTAGTGTTGGTTCTTATGTAATATAAAAGGTGCTATATAAAAGCATATTAAATGGGATGCCAATAGTTTAAGAAACTTTTAGGGAGATATATAATTGTATAATAAGGTGACCAGACGTCCTGTTTTTGGTGGGACAGTCCCGCTTTTGAGCAATTTGTCGCGTGTCCCACGGCGTTTATAAAAAGTCTCAATTTTTTAAAAACGGTCACCTTACTTTAAAGCCGCTGAGGTTGAGGACACAGACAGAAAAACATGAGGGATTTTCTCCTTTGTCCCCCCCATTCCTCAAAGATGCTCCTCACTCCTCGCCTGCCCAGCCCTCCTGCTCGTCCCCTCCCCACCTCAAAGAAGATACCCTTCAGGAGACGAGCATGCTGGTGGCGAAGCTGCCCCAAGACCTGCCTGCGTGCCTCAGCACCGCTGCCTCCGCCATCCTGAAAAAGCCACAGAAGACGAGGGGCGGTGAGGGGGGGACAAGAGGGGGGCGGGGGTTGTAGGGGTGAGGAAGGGGTGAGGGGGGAAGGCTGCCCATCCCCCCCAGCCTCGGCTGACCGCCCCTTCCCGCTTCCCTCTTCCCCGCAGCTAGTGGCGGTGGCGGTGAAGGGGTGGGGGGTGGTGAGAAGTTCATAAGACGAAACATTGTTTCCCATAGGAAACAATGTAAAAGCGATTAATGCTTGCAAAGGGGAAAAAATGACGTCAAAGCTCCGCCCATGGAATTCCCTATTCCTTTCCAGCCTCCAGATCGGCCAAAAACGCCGCCACCAATTGCAAAAATGGCACTCCGCCGGGCGCCGCCACCCGGTTGTAACCTTCTGAAACAGCTGGGCACTTCTCGGCAGCCTCCGGAACCCGAACTTCCAGGTTCAGCATTCGGGAGAATGCCAAGAAGCCCCCCGGCTGTTTCAGAAGGTGACAGCCGGGCGGCAGCGCTTCTCAGTGGCATCCCGAACCCGAAAAGTTCAGGTTCGGGTTCAGGAGAACGCCGAGAAGCCCCCCGACTGTTTTAAAAGGTGACAGCTGGGCAGCGGCGCCCAGCGGAGCGCCATTTTGTGATCTGCGCTGGGTTCATAAGCCAAAAAAAGTTCGTAGGAAGAGGCAAAAAATTTCCAAACCCCAGGTTCGTATCACGAGGGGTTCGTATCACGAGGGGTTCGTATCACGAGGGGTTCATATCACGAGGGGTTCGTATCATGAGGTACCATTGTATATATAAATAAATAAATAAAGTCAAAAAGAAGATGGTGATTGCATGCACAGTGCTGGAAACTCGGCTTCTGCACATGCTCAGAAGATGATTTTATTTTTAAAAAATCAAAAATAAAGAAAAAGAGAGAGAGAAAAATGAAGCCGAAAGAAGATGACCACATGCACAGTGCCGCAAACTTGCCTTCTGTACATGCTCAAAAAAAGGAATTTTTTTTCCAAAAAATTAAAACGAAGAAAAAAGGTGAAAATAATTTAAAAAGAAGCTGAAAACAAGATGGTGCCAGGAACTCAGCTTCTGCACATGCTCAGTAGAAAAAATAAAACTAAAAAGATTTTTAAAAATGAAAACAAATTCAAAACAATTTTTTAAAATGGCGACGCCCACAGACCAGCACCGACCGAACCAGTTCCATGACATCATCGTGATGTCACCTGCAGGTCTCTACCGATTCAGGTGAACCAGTCTGACGGGGAGGAATTCACCTGTGTTGGCAAGATAAAATAGCAGGAATCTGGAACAAGAAAAACTTCCACATGTAATGATCAAAATGCCCACCGCTGTGGGTAATTGGCCATCCGGAATTTTACAAGCCAGATATCTGTGCTGGTTACAAATAGTTATTTAAAGAAGATCCTTACCTATTAACAGAATATCTGCTCTTCTGGACAAGACCAGTCACAAACAACCATTTCTTAGAACCTGTTTCTGTTAACTAACCAGACAGGAAATCACTCTAGGTTTAATCCTAAATAATAACCATAATCTGATGCAAAAGCGAAGAGTTGTGAAACTATACTGTACTACAAGCAGGATCCAGCACAGTGTATTTTTTAACAACAAAAGGGAAAATTTTCTAAAAATGAAATAATTGGCTAAAAAAGAGAGAAACAACGAGAAAAGGCCAGATCTCTTACTGATGCCTGAGATAATTTAAAATCGAATAATGGAAACTGAAATAGAAAGTACTGTATTCTACAATATAGCCAAGGCTCAGCCAGGCCCAGGAAGAAAGAGTGCACCATGGCTTTCTAAATCACATCCAGGAAGCTATTAAAAACTTAAGACTTCTTTCGGAAATCAGAAGCCTGCCCTAAGGAGAACACAGAGAGACAAAAAAACTGGTAAAAAGTAGAAATTAATAATAATGAAATACAAAATAATTTGAGCAAAAGCATAAAAGAAAAATCACTCAAGGAAGCAAAGGACAACAAAGGAGTGAAGGGTGTTTGTGGAGATTGCAGAGAAACTGGACAAATTTTTGTTTTTACTGTATAGGATACGGGACAGATACATGAGCTTGTTCAGCACTGAATTTATCTCAGAGTGAATTGGAAAAACTGAAGCAAATTGAGGAAACAGAATCTTGAGGAACTACACATCTTAAAGGCCTTCACTGAAATTGTTGTTCTTTTAGCAAAGGTATTTATCTTGGCCTGAAATCAGACTCAATAACCAAAGGATGGAAGATATCCAGTATGACACAATTTTTTTTAAATGATAGGAGAAATCCAGAAAATGCAGATTTATATCTGCTCCAGGGTAATTGGTAGAAATGGTGGTCATTACGTAAAAAAAATCAAACAATTCAAAACACACTGACAATGTCTCCTCAAATGGTGACGAAATGTTCGCAACCAAATTGCCAAGCTTGGGGAGCTCAAACCCACAGCCCAGAGGTATGTTCGTTTTATAGCTTTGAAATTGTAAAATAGGAGTTGGAAGGAAATAGGAATTGAATGAATGAATAAATAAATGTTCATACTACATACCTGGATTTTCAAAAAGTCTTTGACAAAGCTCCTCATCAAAGGCTCCTGAGTAAATTTAGTGGGTAGGGATAAGAGGTGGCAGGCCAAAGTCTCTAACTCCAGATGCTATTTGGGGCACTGACAAGAGGGCTGTTTTCATAGACTGCAAACTGGTTCAGAAAAAGGGAAGCATAGAACAAAACAGAATACATGAGCGGTTTTCCTGCGCTACATATTATTTATTTATATTCTCTCTCTCTCTCTCTCTCTCTCTCTCTGTGTATAACCTAGAGGTTAAAAGCTACTGCCTTATAGGCAGACTGCCCAGGTTCAAATCCTGATAAGAGTATGGCTAGCTGATGAGAGTTAAATAGCTTGAAATAGATCTATACTAGTCTCCCTTCATTTTCAGCAAAGATATGTTACATTAGATATGTACAGGGGTGGGCTACTGCCCAGGAAAGGGGGGGGACACAGTGGGGTAGTGAAAATGGAGCTCCACCCCAGAGCACCCAATTTGCACTGAAAGATGTTGAAAGAAAATGCAGGGCGACCTGTATAAGCCACACCCACAGTGTGGTAGTAAAAAATTTTGGTAGCCCTTCACTGCATGCATACATACATACATACATACATACATACATACATACATACATACATACATACTACTCTATTTGTAGGATACAATACTGTACTATATTGTACTATATTGGGGGGTGGCGAGAAACAGCTTCTAAATTTACATAATCTCTACATACAAATCAAGGAACAAATAGAAAATTACTCCATTGTCCAACAGGATGAGTCTACGGAGAGGGGCGGCATACAAATCTAATAAATAATAATAATAACTGATTACATTTATACCCTACCTTTTGGCATCTTTGTGATTCAAGGAGGCATAGCTATGGTTGCTTCCTCCTCTTTCCCTCTTACAATTACAAGTATGTGACATAAATTGGTTTGACAGAAACTAACCGAAGTCACTTGCAAGCTTCCTTGGCCTAGGGTGGACCAGATTTTGTGCCTCTCCATTCCAAATTCAATATCATAACAACCACACCACACTGGCACTCTTAATCACTGAGTTGAAGCAGCATTTGGCTCACTTTGCATGGCCAATATGGAACAGGACAGGAGGCTCAGGGGTGGGGGGAAGTATCCCATCCCATTTCTGTATTTGTAACATGCCGTTTGTTTCTCATCACACAAAAGCTGGCATTCTATTTACCTAGCAGCAAACCTTACTGAACATCCCTCTGAATGGATTGCTCTGAAAACAGAGAGCATAGGGCATACACACATAGTCCTCAATTTACAACGTGTTTAGTAATTGTTCGAAGTTACAACGGCACTGAAAAAAGTGACCTATGATCATTTTTCACACTTACAACCATTCAGTATTCCCATGGTCATGTGATCAAAATTTGGATGCCTGGCAACTGGCATGTATTTATGACCATTGGAGTGTTCAGTGACCAGGTGATCACTTTTGCAAACACCTGTCAAGCAAAGTCAATGGGGAAGCCAGGCTTATTTGCAGCCGCATCACTATCTTAACCCCTGTGATTAAGTGATTCACTTAACAACTGTGGCAAGAAAGGGCATAAAAATGGGGCAAAACTCACTTAACAACTGTCTTGCTTAGCAACAGAACTTTGAGGTCAATTGTGATAGTAAGTTGAGGACAATCAAAAAATGAGAGAGAGAGAGAGAGAGAAATAAGGTACATTTATTCATTGTATTTCATTCCATTGTAGACAAAACTGTCCTTCAGTTTTGTAGACATATGCTTGCTCTTTATCTTCTTCTTACAACTCATCTCAAACTTCAAACTAGCTACAGTGTCTGCTTTTAAAATATCTTTCTTCAAAGACTTGAATGATTACCTAATTAAACATTTGTGAAGCATTTGTTTATTGAATTCTTTAAAACACCGAGCTTTTAAACTTTTGTTTAAACTTGGAGAGGTAGGCCAGGGAAGAAGAAATGGCTTTTTTCCCCTGTTGTATTGGCATTATATCAATCAGCACTCTGCCAAACCTTTTCAAGTGCAATGTTAAAAACAGATTTCTCAAACCACAATCCAAGGAAAAGATAAATTAGAGTAGGACATCAACATGTCAATTCCTCTTTCCTTCATTTTCCTCTAGCGTCACAAGGGAAAATGGGCAAAAATGTACATAAAAATTGCACATCCTAGATAAACTTTTATAATTTAATAATTAGCTGATTGTAATGGGAATGAGTAGCCTTCAGCACAACTGTTCAGGTTATGGCAGCCCTTTGGGTAGGCCAGGTCAAGAAACAGACATTGCAGGGATCCTAGGAATGCTACTTTATTGCCTTGAAAGGGTGCCCAAAACTTTTACTGCCCCTTTTCAAGGACAATAAAGTCAAAGCAGTTAGTCTGATTCTCTTTCTCACTATCTCTACTTTCCCAGAACTGAGCAAATGTTTCCTCTCTCCCACCTCTTTCTCAAGGCCAGATCTAAATTCCCCTACAAGTGGATCCCACAGTTCTGCTCTGGCTTATTCTTTAAACCAGTTTTGGTCTGGATGGGCCTCCAAGGAGAGGAGTTGCCTTTCTGAATGTAGCAGGCCATCCTAAGTGTCCCATGAGTAGAAAGATGGTGGGTATCAATAAAATTATTAAATAATGATTAGCTTAATCAGCACCATCTGGGGGGAAGAAAGGATTGATTAAAGCATTTAAAGCTACACTGATCCACTAGTTCCCGGGGATGAAAGACATAGAGAAAGAACGGAAGGGTTCTCACCTCATTGTGTTTTGTGTAATATTCAAGGTATATGCTTCATACTTCTTACAGGTCTTTTACCTTGATGCTTAAGAAATCCAGGCTACCTCTGGGCTTCCCCTCTTGGGGACTTGTAAGAGAGTAGTCTGTGGTCCTAGAGATCTCGTGTTCTAATTGCTTCATATCTAGCCAACCTAGCCACTATGGTATTCCCCCTCTCAGCAGCTTTAAAAGAACTGAAAGTTCCCAATCTCCATTACATAAGCAAAGGTCTGAACTTATCCTCATTTCTAGGATGTGGTTAATTCAACTCAAACTTAAAGTCAGATGATGATGGATAGGGCTGGAGGTGGCACAGGGCAGAGTCTGTAGGCCTTCTATTCGTGTCTCGCACTATTCTTTGGAGAAACAAGAGGTCTTCAGTTTCCACAGCAGCCAGTCAATTTGGCTCTGCTCTTAGTCGCTTAAAAACTACCGATTGCCAAAATAAATGGTTTGCTATTAATAGATGAAAAGCACTGCAGAATTTATTGAGACAGCATACCTCATCTTATGTATTTGAAAAGAATCAAGCGTGTTTTCATGGCCTTCAGCCATCCCAATTGGCCCCTGGAAATGACAAACAAGCTTGTTTTTTCTCAACTTGGCGCGCACACACTCCAAAGATATTAAGGACTGCAAATCCCAGCATTCCTAGCCAGTTGCAGTCTCCTTAAATCTGCAAAGTGCCAGGCTGAGGAAAGCTGTGCTAGTCCAAGGCCTGAACCAGCAGCTTGCAGAGGAAAAAGATTTTTTCCCCCAAAAAAAAGAAGCTAGCAACACTATTCAGTTGCATTGTTGCTGCTTCTGTGCAAAAAGTATTGAATCAAACATGTTGTAGAATATACCAATTTCTAAATATTCAAAGTCTTTTAAAAGAATTGGCCTCCAGACTGGTAACTTGTATTTTGGTTGGTTCAAATATTTTGCAAGTTGCAGTAGCCAATTCTACACTGCTGGCTTCTTATTGGAGTCAGCAAAAACAAAGAAGGTTTTTTTTTTAATTTAAATTTATATATTGCCCATCTGCTATTTAGGGCAACCCTAAAGTCTGGTATATAAGGCAAGTAGGCAATCTGGGATTGGTCATTATCAATTATCTAGGGATTGTGGGAGTTGAAGACCAGTACATTGAAATGGCACAATGTTAGAGAGATCTGTTGTAGATCCAAACAATTATTGTTTTGTTTTCATGTATTTTAGAGAGAACATGTTCTTATCTGGGAAATGGGATACAGAATTGCAGACTACATAGTAGTAGCAACATCTTCCTTGGCAGATACTGGGTTTGGAGATTCCATTTTAAAATGGTTCTAGCCATATTTGGCTGTACCTTCTCAGAAGATAAAACTAATAGATTACTGTACAACCATTATTTCTGATGCTGGCCATTTCTCCTTAAATCTGTCAATGGCTGCTAGTAGAGATCATTAGATGTATGGAGCTGGTTTTCAGTGTTCTGCTATAGCTCTGTACAAATCGATGGTGAGATCACACTTGGAGTACTGTGTACAGTTCTGGACACCGCACCTCAAGAAGGATATAATGGAACTGGAAAAGGTGCAAAAAAGGGCAACAAGAATGATAAAGGAAATGGAGCACCTCCCTTATGATACCAGGTTACAACGCCTTGGTCTCTTCAGCCTTGAAAGACGGCGTTTAAGGGGTGACTTGATCGAAGTGTATAAAATCATGCATGGGATAGAAAAGGTGGATAGAGAAAAATTATTTTCTCTATCACACAATACTAGGACAAGGGCGCACTCCCTAAAGCTCATAGGTAAGAAAGTGAGGACAAATCAAGGGAAACATTTCTTCACCCAGAGGGTCGTTGGTTTATGGAATTCACTTCCAGAAGAGGTCGTGACAGCTGTCAGCTTTGATAGCTTCAAGGAAGGATTAGACAGATTCATGGATGCCAAGTATATAGATGGTTATTGAAACGGATGTCCAAGTGCTGCCTCTATGTTGGTTGAGGCAGGCAGGATTCCCTTGAGTACCACTTGTTGGGGGTCAAGTGAAAGGGAGGGTCTTGCCTTCTCTTTCTGCTCAAGATCCCCATGGACAATTGGAGGGCCACTGTGTGACACAGAATGCTGGACTCAATGGGCTTTGGCCTGATTCAGCATGGCTCTTCTTATGTTCTTATGTTCTTAACTCTTATTTTTTCAATTTGCATCAAGGAGGCTCAGAAGATCTTTTACTGTCACAAGTGCTAGCTGTCTCTATTTCCATGAGCATGTGTTTCCCAAGTATGCCTTGGTTTCAGTAAAATATTTTAATATTTCATAGATATTTTGTCATTCCAATTTTATTAAATAAATAGATGTTACATCTCTCTATTACACGAGTATCAAACTCGATTTCATTGAGGGCTGCATCAGGGTTGTATTTGACCTTGTGTGTGTGTGTGTGTGTGTGGAGAGGGCGTGGCCCGGGTGGGTATGGCCAGTTCAACAGCACTTGTGTCAGGGGTGCCTGTAGTGGCCTAAGCACTCTGCCACAGAAAATAGGCTCCCCAATTCCATTTTCGGCTGCAACGGCCTCCTGCAACCCGCTGCCAATGAAAATGAAGCCTGGGAGCTCAGTTTTCACTGGCAGAGACACCATGATTCAGTCCTTCACTATTTCCAGGGTGGCCCCATGGGTCAGATCTGGCCCCCGAGCCTTGAGTTTGACACCCCTGCTCTATTACACAAGGCTTCTGATAAAAGGTAGAATCCGCAACAGCCTTAAGACCTATCTATGTCACCAGGCATGGGATAACTAGTGTATCCCCCCCCCTCTGACCATTGAAAGTTATGATTGTGTAGTATCGATTGTTTTTAAGGTAATGGGTTTTAGTTACAGTCTTTAATTATTAGATTTGTATCTATATTGTTCCATTGTTGTTGTGAGCCGCCCCAAATCTTCGGAGACAGGCGGCATACAAGTCTAATAAATCATCATCATCATCAACAACAACAACATCATCATCACTATTATTATTATTAAATGGTTCCGTCTTTTGCCCAATTTCCAATAATTCCAACCGTTCTTAGTATTGTAAAGTTCTTATAATGGCACAGGACTGCAAATTAAAAGAATTAGTATTACATAAAAAATTAAATATGAAGAGTAGGAATATGAAGGATATAATATTATATCAAGAGAACTACTGGCTGCAGATGGATGGACTTTACAATGATTTTTTAATGTACAGTTGAGAGAAAAGTTTAAGATAGATAATAGGGCATTTTGAACTAAGCAGAAAACAGTTTGAAGTTAAACCATATACAAACAATGGATATGTAATTGCTAACATGCATAAGCTCTTATTGAAATTGGAAATGAAAAAAAGAAGTGAAAGACTATGATAAAAATCTGATAAGAACTTTGCATACAATATACTGATGGAACAGTGGTGAATTATATGGTGAAAAGAATTGAAATGTATATTATAGTTTAAAATATAATTTTTATAAAATGGTAAATAAAATGGCATTTGCTTGCAGAAAAGTTGTCCAGAATGCATAGAGGTACTTCACATTTATATGGGAAGTACGGCAATATGAAAATACATTTTATCTTGACGGACCTGGAAGTAAGACAGACATTTCTGGGTTCAAATATATAATGATACAAAGAATTTTAAAGATCAACATTCAAATGAAACCAGAACTTGTCTGGATTAATGGACAGTCAATTAGAAAAAGCCATGAAATATTATTTCATATATATGGTTACTGCTATTTTATAGGCAAAAATGGATGCATTTTTGAAATACCCACAAAGAAGGAATGGCTGGTGAAGATGATAGACTCACGGAGCTGACAAAATTAATTTGTTAGAGAAATATCAACAACTACATTTACCAGTAGAAACTAGAACCCCTTATGGACTTTTTGCTAAAAAAATAAATAAATTAAGATTTATTAGTTTGAAGATTAGAAAAGGTAGTTTACAGAAATAAAGTAATTATTATGTAATCTTAGAGATAGATGATAAAATATAAATAATGCATTTATAACTACTGTAAAAAAAATAACAAGCTTTTTGTAATAATTTTTCTTTTCCTTTCTTATTACCTTTTCTATTTTATTTTTTTAATTGTTACTATTATTATCTTTATTTTTTCTTATGGTTTTTATTTTGTTAAAAAAAGTTACAAAAATAGAGTACGGTATATAAAAAATAAATGTGAGGAAGTGATCACAAATTAGTTTTGCGAATTAACAGAGCAATTCTGCTTTAGGTTCTTATGCCGTTCTCAACTAACTCAGCTCATACTGGATATAATGAAAATAATACAACTGTTAAAATGTTCTTCATATAAAAATGCACATACATAATAAGATCTTATAACTAGCAAAAAGAGAAGTAATGGGATGAAGCAAAAACTCTCCAACAAACAAATAAAACAGCAAAATAATTGTTAATAAAAGCATATGACTGTTTGGTCTAGTCTGATCCTATTAAACTAGCCATTCATTTAATAGACATATTTATAAGTTCTGAAGTATACTCTCTAATTTCTCTGGGATGTGGCTTCCAAGATCTTAGATTATCAGTAAATAACCCTCAGAGACAAAAAATGTATTCCTTTCTCTATTAAATGAAAGACTATTACAAGTTGGAACAAGCTAACACAGTATATTTTTAGAAGACCATGGTAAGTTTATTATAAAAGTAAATAACAGCAGATTTATTAACTTAATCACATCACAAATTGCTTCAGTAGAAATTTCAGCTATCCTTTTTGGATAGGTGAAATGATATCAGCATAAGTTTTTCCTAATTTATTTAGATGTTTGATCATTCATGTTTCACGTTTGACAGATGATCATGAACCGATCACTTAACACAATCTCATTTCCAAACTGCCAATACATTTTTTTGAAAATTGTCATCAATAATATACATTCTTGAAATAAAGATTCCCCCCCTCTGTGTTGTTTTCTAACATTTTTTCTATAAGAATGGTGGAAGGTCTTAAGCATAAAACGTATCAGGAAAGACTTAATGAACTCAATCTGTATAGTCTAGATAAGACAGAAGGAAAAGGGGGAACATGATCGAAACATTTAAATATGTTAAAGGGTTAAATAAGGTCCAGGAGGGAAGTGTTTTTAATAGGAAAGTGAACACAAGAACAAAGGGACACAATCTGAAGTTAGTTGGGGGAAAGATCAAAAGCAGCATGAGAAAATATTATTTTACTGAAAGAGTAGTAGATCCTTTGAACAAACTTCCAGCAGACGTGGTTGGTAAATCCACAGTAGCTGAATTTAAACATGCCTGGGATAAACATATATCCATCCTAAGATAAAATACAGAAAATAGTATAAGGGCAGACTAGATGGATCATGAGGTCTTTTTCTGCCGTCAGTCTTCTATGTTTCTATGTTTCTATAATAGTCTCATTTTTTCTCAAGTTATATGTCTAAGAAGTAATAAATGAATGAGTGAGTGAGTGACTACATTTATGGGATTAATTTAATGCTGTTTTTCATTGCTTTATCATATATCTTTCAATTAATTATTCTCTGTATTTTAGTTTAAGATCATTAGGGAACTTTTTTTATAGATGTGCAACAAAACACACATAAGCAAAACCACAGTTTTATGGGGTGCAGAGGTGTCACTGTCATGAACAAAGTACTGTATTTGTGCTCTCAGAAAGTCAGATAATACAACATAATAAATAACATTTCACAAGGGTAATTCCAGATGTTAATTCAGTCAGCAGAGCAGCAGACAAGGAGATAATTTTGACATGCCATTTGTTAACCTCAGTTATCTTAACACCCTGTGTATGTTACAACTCAGAAAGTTATCTCAAGGCTGTATGTTGTTCAGTCTTATCTAAATGGCAAGTGGAGACAACAAGGCTTAGTTATAAGACAACATGGGCTAGATTCAACCCTCCCCATTTGACCCATATTGTATATAGCTCAAATTCCAAGTCTTTGATAGCACCCTAATTCACAGGGGAGGAGAGGGAATCAAGTAAAGGATTGATGCAGAAATATTTTACATTTCTCTTCACCTGTTTTTTTTTTCTTCCTCTCTCTTTCCTGGAAAAGATGTTAAAAAGCAGCTAGCTCTAAATTTATCATCAGGTAAATGTGGGAATCCCAAAAAAGTGCTATTAAGGAGAAGAACATTTTCCCAGCAGCAGAAGACAAGTATTAGTATAGTATTATTTTATTAGAAATAATACTACTTAGTGGAAGTGCCGGAAAAAACAGGGCACCTACTATCATATGTGGTGGACGTGTCCATCAGCTAAACAATTCTGGGGGGAAATTAGAAATATGATAGAAGGAATTATAGGAAAGGAAATATTCACAAAACCAGAATTGTTTTTACTTGGAATATTTAGGCAAAATTTCTCAAAAAACGACAGACATGTAATACTGCATACTACAAGAGCTGCAAGAATTACATATGTGCAATACTGGAAAGAGGAACTCACACCAACGATATATAATGTGATAGCTAAGATATACCAGGTAGTGGAAATGACTAAATTGACTTACGAACTACAGGATAAGGATATGGAGGACTTTCACAAAAGCTGGGACAGATGGTATATCTGGGTTGCCAAAAATAAACTAAAATAAAAATTTTAAAAAATGAAAAGAAAAGAAATTAGGAACCCCAAATCCAAATTTTAGAGACAATAAATTTAATCAATATCAATAAATATTAATAAGTTATAGCATCATTATACCATTGAAGAAAAAAAAGGATATATGACGGATATATTGACAAGGAAATTATAAGATTGTATTTATGTATTAAATATATAACAATTGTTAAAAGGAAGATATTCCTTTGTAAATTAGACGTAAGCTGCACATAAATTACACTACTCTTCGAGTAGTGCAAATCGTAAATAATGATACCAAATATGTTATGTATAAAGCAGGATGATTTATTTCTTTTCTTCTGTTTATTCTCTTTCATCTTCTTTTCCCTTTCCCTTCTTTTCATATCGGTCTTATGTGTACATATTGTCATTGTGTTGTCCCTTGTTGTGTATTTTTAATGTAGATATTTAATAAAACTTTTTTCAAAAAAAGAAATAATACTAGTTAAAATACTTGCTAAGTATACTTTAAGATAATATAACAACGAACACAGGGGCGAAACCTACAACATACCATAGTTATAAAGGGAACTACAGACATAGTGGCCAACTAGCAAGGGATCCTAGACATAGCAAATAAATGATTAGCAAGAAACTAGAGCATGTACCTATGTTTACAGAAAGAAACATCATGTTCTACCTAAATTACCACAATATGTACAGAAGCTTCACTACTAGGATCACTGTTGCATCATTCCTGAAGCTCCATGGCTACTCTAATTAAAACATATGAAGAATACATTCTCTTATTTTTTTTCCTTTAAAGCATCAAAGGTGATTTCAAAAAATGGAAACATGGAGTAAATGGAGACAGCTACAAATTCCAATCTTAAATGAGGAATATCTTTTCCCTTTCAAACACTGTTGTATGAAGTGCTGGATTTTGTACATTTTGCAAAGTTAGTACATATGTTGGACACTCTTCTAGAAAAAAAATCCAAATTCACTGACTCCTGCTCAAATTCAAGAATCACGGATGTCAGAATTAGATCAGAACTAAAAGCCTGAAAGTGAAAGTGCATCCAATGTTATTGTTCATATTATTTAAAGCATTTCTGAGTGGGGGAGATGGCTATACTGTACTAAATATATTTGTTGTCAGTATAGATGATTTATTTAATATTAACCCTGACATGACTGTAAGATATGGTGGACTTCAGTATTCATGACAAAAGCATATCAAAAATCAAACAAAAAGTTATTTATCATTTGTATGTTTGTAACTGCAGATGACAAATTTTATTGTTGCAAGCACCATAATGCTACCAGGGTTATAGGGTTCCTGCTGCAGGCAAATCTTAATTAAGTACATCTTAATTAATAAATCTGTATGGGTTAAGCCAGCACAGGTTTTTTTTTCATTACTTCCTCTTCATTTTCAATATGCTAGGGGCAGTACAAGAAACATAACTGACTTTATACAATAATTACAATCCATGTATATACACTTGATGAAGCCCTCTGGTTTAGAACATCTTTTAATCAGCTTCCTTAAAAGCTTTATTCACTAGTGTTAATGGATTAATCTATGCAAGCTATGCAATTGGCAGCTGTTAATACCCAGACAGATGTTGGCATCTGTTCCAAATAGAAACTACAAGTAAACAGCAAAATATCTCAAGTTCACTCTCCCTAAATACTACAACTATCCTATATTAAAACCTGCTTCTCTGTATCTTTTGTAGGAAAATCATAAAAAAGTAATACTGCCTGACTAGGAAGTATTGGATAACTTGTTGAATAGATGTTCTGGAAAATCAGAATTCAAATTTCATATATTTGCTACTCCACCAGTAAACTGAGGCACCAATTTACAGGTGAGTCAATTGTAGTTACGTTGTGTTAGATATTAAGATCTCTTGATCACAGTGGCTTTTATTATATAAATTATGGATGTTTTGTGCATTTCAGACACTAAGTACTCAAAATGAAGATATTATCTAGCTATCCCTCCTTCCCTTTCTATATATTTGTAGAGGAATTGGTGGTTGCTTAGTCTACTTGTAAAGTATAATTATTTGTATAGCCAACGCAACTTTGCTCATCTGACTTGGCAATTCAATTCTAGTACAATGTCATTGCACAAGTCTTAAGATTTTAAAAACAAGAAGTTGAAGTAGATAATAAATAAAATGTCCATATTCAGTAACCTGAGATATCTTCTAGCATTTCTAGAGAGGAGAGTAACAATAACAATAACAACAACAGAATTGGAAGGGACCTTGGAGGTCTTCTAGTCAACCCCCTGCTTAGGCAGGAAACCCTATACCACTTCAGACAAATGGTTGTCCAATATCTTCTTAAAAACTTCCAGTGTTGGAGCACTCAAAACTTCTGGAGTTATGTATTTTTCTGAGCACGGTGTGTATTTTAAAACAATACTGATACCGTGTTTCCCCGAAAGTAAGACAGTGTCTTACTTTCTTTTTATGCCCAAAAGCCCCACTATGTCTTACTTTCGGGGTATGTCTTATATTGGAAAAAAAATTGTCAAATTTTTTGTTTTAACCATAAAATTAACATTTATTTACAACCTGAACAGTATTGTATTCACCACAAAACAGCAGATGATACCCCAGTATGACAGTGTGTATGTTTTACTGATGTATGTGTGCATTACTGTATTTTAAGCAGGAGGCGGCAGTGACAAGTGCAGGGGATGGCGCGGTGACGTATGGAGAGGGGGACGGCGCGGTGACGTATGGAGAAGGGGGCGGCGCGGAAGTGGGCAGGAGGCGGCGCTCATTAAGATCAGAGGGAGGTGGCAGACGCGGCGACGTATGGAGAGGGGGACGGTGCGGACGTGGGCAGGAGGCGGCTCGCAGCTAGATGAGAGGGAGGCGGCAATACCCCCGTGTTTTCCCGAAAGTAAGACATATGTCTTACTTTTGGGGTACGGCTTATATTAGCCGACCCCCCTGAAACCCCCGATACGTCTTACAATCGGGGGTGTCTTACTATCGGGGAAACAGGGTAGTTCTGCATCTCACTAGCTTGATGTTTCCACTAGTCCCCAAGCATTTGTCTAATACTCTTTTTTGGTTGCTTATTATACTATGATCCACATGTTCAATTAATGTTAAAAAACTAATATTGCCAAACTCTAGAAGACATTGCTAATCACTTATAGTTAAACTGCAATTTGGCTTTTGTGTAGGTTATGCTCAATTTCAACTCCATTACCACTTTCCAAATTACACAATTAAACCAAAATGCATGTTTTTCAATTTGTATACTTCATTCAGCAGGCAATGCCATATACGTCCTATCTTCTCAGTAATTAGCTTTGTTTCCGTAAAATATAGATTTCTAGGAAGCTGAGCTATGTAAATATTTTTATTTATTTTATTTCATGGCTGTATATGCCTGACAGTCTCAACCAAATAACTCTGAGCAGCTAACAAAACAGATGAATAAAATAACAGAAGATGCGCTGTTTGTATTTATATGTATGCATACATCTAAGTGTAAATTAAAATGATAGAAAACATCTTGAGAAACAAAAACAGTTTCCCAACATGGCCAACATTTACCGGTAATTCATTTATCATGTATATTAAAGCCAAACATTCTACAAACTAGCATTCTGGAGAATAGTTTAGAATACAGTTCCTAGAAGACAGAGTAGCTAGCAACTTCCGGCCCCTGTCCCAATGTTTCTCTTTTACTAATCACTAGTCAGTCCAGCTATTGTATTATCTAGGTTGGCTGGGAATTATTAAATTTGTTATTCCAATGTATCTGTAGGGCACCATATTTGGGGGAAAAGTGCATCAAGCAAACAAAGAAAGTTTGGGAAGTCTGATAATTTCACACAGTGAAAATACTACATTTCCAACAATGGAGAGTGTGGCATGTAACAGTGCAAACCACAGATGGAGTAAAATGCCAGTTGCCTATCCTTGCAAAGTAATAAATGTTATATACTTCTTTCTTTTTTTAAAGCTATATGGTTGTAATGAGCTTGGGATACAAGCAGGAGTGAAAAGCTCCCAGTTCGCTCGTGCCTGTCGGTTGTCGGAGAGCCGTCGCGAAGGCAGCGTGAGGCTCCATCCACCCACCCAGATGCCACCATTTGGGTTCTTTTATTCTCTGCACATGCATAAAAACACTTTGTGCATGCGCAGAGGGTAAAAAAACCCAAATGGCAGTGTCTGGACCGGTGGGCGGAGCCTCATGCTGCCTTCGCAACTATCTCTCCAACGACCAACAGGTACAAGCGAACCGGGAGCATTTCACCCCAGAGAAAAGGCAAGAACCTTTTTGAGAAGATCTTAAAATTTGGGAAAAAAACAACAATTGAAGGCAAAAGAGAGAGAGAGAGAGGCTGAGAAAAGTCTGGATGGCTAGAAAATGCCAGTGATGATAAATGCATGAGCTTACAAAACTCAAAGAAGCCATTTCTGACAGATTTTATTTATTTATTTATAACATTTATAAAGCTGCTCATCTTATAATCAACTCTGGACAGCTCACAATCAAAAATATATGGTAGTCCTGACAAAATGTCCATTAGGTCATGAAGAGCTGGAAGCAACCAGACAAAAATAACAGCAACAATTCATTATAACAAACTTTAGAACTCAAAAGCCAAAAATCAAAACCAAAATAATTTTGAGTACGTTTTGAAAGTATAACAAGCCTTACCTTAATGCCAATGGCTTTTAATATTTCAGAGCTAATGTCTTCATTTTGCATGTAACCTATGCCATTCTGTCATGGTGAGGGAATCTTAATAAAAATTATTATTATTATTATTATTAACTTTGAACAACTTAAAAATACTAAAGAAAGCAATAGCTTGTAAAATGTAAAACTGCTATACTGGTTTTTTTAATCAAGGAATGAATTGATGTGCTATGTCTGTTATTTTATTTTTTTTAATCCAATAGGGCCCAATGGTCAAAATTACAATCATTTTAAACTACCAAATTAAATCCTAACAAATGTAAAATTTATTCGTGCAACTTTGTAAAATATTAGTTTTATCCACTGTTTAAGAGCTGTATGTGATCATATTAATTTATAGTATAACAGCAAGGATTAATTCAGTAATTACATATATTTACATTATTTAAAAATACATTAATTTATTTTTTTTACCTGCCTCTAGCAACTCAAATTATATATAGAATAGCAGAAAAATTATGAAGAATGATTAGCATCACCACTGCATTAAACGCCTCTTTGCTAGGCTGTAAAGTATATTATTATCAGGAGTTGATTGTTGTTTCTGTCATTAACCAATCTAAATTTTTGGTCTAGGTCCTTTTAAACCATAGCCAAAGATTATCAAAACCAATGATAGGCTTTCAACAGTTTGTCCAGCTGAAAATCTCTCTCAAGTTGAGCTGCTATCAGCCTTGCATGAACTGACGTCAGACTGTTGTTTACAAGTGGTGGAGTATTGCCAAGTTCTTTCTAGTGAATTGAAGACAGCAGCATTGTCGTACTCTGTTGATTGTGCAGAAGCAAAGAACAAGTTCTTTTTGTCCGTGGAATACCATAGTGGCTGCATGTTTGGACAGATTTTCACACACACACACACACACACACACACACACACACACCTTGATCATGACCAAATCAAATCAAGTGCTTAAAAAATAATAGTAACCATGCTGACCATTAAGGGGGGGGGATACTCTAAAAGATATAGTCTTTTTAAAAACTAAACTTCATTCCTGCATGCTTTTTAAGTTTAAGAACTTTAATGTCTCTTGTTAACAATCCATAGTAAAGTATGGAAGCACCTAAAATTTAGTACGAGTACATTTTCAAAAGCTGTAATTTGAGACATGAAATATGCGGATGCTGATGTTTCAGATGGGGATTTTCTCCTTAAACTTTGGTGTTTTTTTTTAACATGTATTCAACAGCAAGAAATGCATAAATATGAAGAAACATTCTGCCCCCATGAACTTTTGTATGAATCCCTTAGAAATTTTTAGAATAGCTCACGTTCCTTTCTCTTTTGGCAGCTAGGAAAGCCCCATGTTAGCAAAAAATTCAGTGGAAAACAGTTGGTCTAAAAGACTCTCGGGTTAAAGAGAATGAAGTATAATTTCCTCTCCTTCCCCTCCCATATGATTAAGTTACAATATTCTCACTTGGCACTTCTAAAATACAATAATGCAGATGAAATTTTAACAACTTTAACAAGCTCACACTTTCTCTCTGGGTACAGAGTTTTCTGAAGATTATTTCTTTAATGAGAGAAAAAAACAAAGCTTGTTTTGAATGGTGATTTCTCCTCACTTTTTAAATCTGATTTCTTATCATGATTGGGGCCGCCGTGAACTGGATAGAAAGCATTATAGCAGTGATGGTGAATCTATGACCCATGTGGGGTGGCACGCAGAGCCCTCTCTGCTGGCACATGTGCCATTGCCTCCGGTCAGATCTCCATGGCATTTCTTTTCTGAGCTTCTGTTTCCGTGCAAACGACAAAATGGAAGTTCACGGGGGGGAAAAAAGATCTTACCTGTTGCCCTGCGGCTGGTGTTGGGATGCCTCACCTCCTGCCAGCCAGCTGGTCTTTGGGTATCTGCTGAGCATGAACATATGCCATACATGTGCACACTCACACATGTGCCCACCTTTCAGTTTGGGCATGTGCGTGCGTGCACACACTTGGTGTCTAAAAGGCTCGCCATCGTTGCATTACAGTCTTACAGTAAGTAGGATGACCATGGTGAGAGCTGACAATGATTCTTCAGGCACTACTGCCAATGTAAAGTCGAACTCTCAAGTCATTGTGTAAATATGTTGCTGGTTTTTCCGCAAACTTTTGGCTTCAGAAATTTGTTTACTTTTTAATTTAAGATCTATTCAGGAAAAAAAGGCCATCGGACCATCACCACTGCAGTATGCAAGAGGAAGATCCTTCCGTCAAGATGTCTCTACAATTATTGTGGTTCCCACAACAAATACCAAGCTCTTCAGCTGTATCATCTGATGCAGCTAAAAAATAGTTTAGTTAATGCATTGCTCACAAAATAATGGGCAGGTTATATTAAAAAAACACTCTTTAAAAATTCAAAGAGACTTGTACAGTATAGATTCCTTATTACCACATTTTGATCAAACTATTTATTTCTGCCAGTATTAGAGGATTAGGTTTTCCACACTAATCATTAAATAATTCAATTTAAATCTAACTTTTCTTTTAAAGCTGAAGTAAGTTATACAGTACTAGAAACCAGAAACCAGAAAGATCAAATCTCACCTTAGCCATGAAAGCCAGCAGGGTGATTTTGAGCCAGTCTTGAGTTTGAGTTATTTGTAAGAATAAAAAGATCAATATTTTATTTGTTATACTATTCAATTAGATGATTGGGGAAAAGTTTGGACGAAAAATTATAAATTGACCATGTTGGCATCTTATAAGAAGAACTTATGTAAAATGTATTACTGCTGGCACTTGACCCCAGCTAGGTTAGCTAAAATATATACCAATCTTAATCCAAGATGCTGGAAATGTAAATATAAAATGGTGCATACTACATATGTTGGGGTCATGCCCAGAGGCAACAAGATATTGGAATAGGATAAGATCATGGGTTCAAGAAATTATAAACATACAACTTGAATTTAAACCTGATATATATTTATTAGGGATCGTTAGAAGACAATGGAAAAAATAGAAAAAATAATTAAATATTTATATAAATGTAAATGTAAATATCATTCATAATGTAAAAAAGTTTAATACACACAAATAACAAAATAATCCTTGATGTCACAGAAATTGGGGCTGTTGAGTAAGACCATCTAGCTCCGGCTGAAGAAATGAATGAATGGTTTTAATCTTAGGGGTTTTAATTGTTTTTATATTGTTCTTAATTATTGTAGCCCACCCAGAGTCCAAAAGGAGTTGGGCGACCTATAAATTTAATAAAACAAATAGACAAACAAACAAATAAATAATATGAATGTATATGTTTTTAAAGTTAAAAACCCAATAAACTTTTTTCAAAAAGAAAAAAGAAACTGAGATTTTATTTAAACTTCTTCAGACTCTTGGCAAACAGATGCCATTATTTTTTTTAACACAGTGAACTCCTTGCATGTAAAAAGCTCCATGGTGCAGATGAAATGTTCTCATCCAATTTGCTTTCTATTTTCTTAATCTTATAAAGACAGAACAGATTTTTTTTGTTTGGTTTGTTTATAATTTAGGAGACTGTCCAAAATGATCCCCTCTCATTTGAAAAAAAAAAATTATGGATACCTATTCTGGAAAAATGTAAAAACATGGATTTAGGGTGCAGCAGTGATTGCTACATCACTGGGAGACTTGTAACTATTATATAAGGAAAAGTAACAAGAGTGAATACAACGCCATCCCCTCCCAACCTATGGGCAAAAGGTTCGTTAAGTGGGGGAAGAGTTTTGGCAGAATTCTGAAGTACAAGAGTTGATGATAAACAACATTTCATTTTCTATAATAATTTTTATTAAAGTTAAAAAATGCAAAATAAAAAGCAACTGCAAACTAAGAAAAATATAAAAGATTAAAAAAGTAAAAGTGAAAAATCCAAAGAAAAAAGTGGGAAAGATACAAAATGATAAAAAATATATATTAAAAAAATGACTTTTCCTTCAACAAGACATGTACAAATACTTTCAGAAACTTCTTGCCCAAAGATCTCTTCCAGTATCTCAACTCTTATTTTAAAATGAATTATAAACTTTGTCACTGAATCATAATTGAGCTTACCAGAAATAACAACATATATATTTTAATGAAATAAATCAGTTCCATATTCCCTGTTTAAACATTACATTGTAAAAATGCAACACAATTATTCTTCCCACATCTTATCTCTTATCTATATCTATAAACAGATCTTTAAAGCCTCACCATTTGAACTTACTTGACAAAAATCCATTTAAGAACAACCAGAAATAGCAATAAATTAAACATCTTAATCTTTGATCTCTTTAACTTAATTTCTTTATCATTTTCTCTTTGCTGCCTCTCAGAAACTCATTCAGAAGTTTAACACATACCAAAAATAACACATGTACCTTAACCTTAATTTAATAAGACAAGTTTGTAATCCCTTCCTTTTAAAACCATCGTTTATTACCTTCTTTGAAAATACAAAAAAACTAAACGAAATATCACATTGGCATAAGTATTCAGACCCTTCACTCAGAACTTTGTTGAAGTAACTTTGGCAGCAATTACAGCCTCAAGTCTTTTTGGGTATGACGTGACAACCTTTACACACCTGGATTGGGGGATTTTCTGCCATTCTTCCTTGCACATTCTCACAAGATCAGGCAGGCTAGGTGGTGACCTTCAGTGGACAGCCATTTTCAGGTCCATTTTCAAAGATGTTCAATAGTTCAAGTCAGGGCTGTGGTGGGCCACTCTAGGACATTCACAGAGTTGTCCATAAGCCACTCCTGTGTTGTCTTGGCTGTATGCTTAGGGTCGTTATCATGTTGGAAAGTGAACCTTCAGCCCAGTCTGAGGTTCTGAGCAGTGTGGAACACGTTTTCACTGCTCTTTGCTCCATTCAGCTTTCCCTCAACCCTGACCTAACTCCCAGTTCCTGCTGCTGAAAAAACCCCCCACAGCATGATGTTATCACTCTTGGGATGTTATTGGGCAGGTGATGAATGGTGCCTGGTTTTCTCTTTTTCAATATCAACTTTTATCTTGCCATTTAAAAATTCACATCCAAAATAGCCTGATTCATAGATGTATCACTTCTATTACATCTTTTAAAGTTGCTTTCATGGTAGCAGACAGTATTTGTACATTGTACATTGTTGCCAAATATCCTTGAAATTTTCCAAAGTTAAAACACTACACTACTCTACTCTACTCCATATAGTAATATAATATATTGGGCAGTAGTGGAAAAGACAGAAGAGCCTTTTTTCTCTTTGTAGGGAAATTCCACTCTAGACTTTATTTTTGTAGAATGAAAGTATTCATCACATGCAGCTATCATATTATTCCCTTTTGGGGTAAGCAAGTTATGCAAAATACAGAAGAGGAAAGAACAAGCCAAAGAAACCAAGGGCATCAATATATAAGCCATCTATTCAATTGACTCTAGATTAGGGGTGTTAAACTCAAGGCCCGCAGGTAGGTAGGTTGATTTGATTTGATTTGATTTGATTTGATTTGATTTGATTTGATTTGATTTGATTTGATTTGATTTGATTTGATTTGATTTGATTTGATTTGATTTGATTTGATTTGATTTGATTTGATTTGATTTGATTTGATTTGATTTGATTTGATTTGATTTGATTTGATTTGATTTGATTTGATTTGATTTGATTTGATTTGATTTGTATGCCGCCCCTCTCCGCAGACTCAGACCTGATTTCGATGCCGCCCTTCTCCTGAGATCATTTTTGGTCTCCATGGCCTCCTGCAGTCTTCTGCCAGCCAAAAACTGGCCATGCTAAGAAAATTTCAAGAATAGTTGGCAATAATGTACAATGTACAAGAGCACTCTTCTATCATGAAAACAAGTTTAAAAGAGGAGATAGAAGAGATACATCTAGGAACCTGTGAGGTGTCGTTTCCCCCCCCCCCCCCCGTGCTCAGTTTTGGTAAAGAAGGCCATTCAGGCTGAAAACGGGGCAGAGAGGGCTGTGCACAGCTCCCTATGCCCTGTTTTGGCTACCAGAGTGCTGTAGGAGGCATCCTGTCTCCCCCACCACTCCCCTTCACTGACCCGCAGAGAACTACAATGCTGATCTGACCCTCAAAGAAATCCAGTTTGACACTCCTGCTCCAGATGATGTAAACATTAAAACAAGTATAAAGTACTAAAGAACAATGTCTATCTGCCTATCTGTCCCCTCTGGGAAAGGGAAAGGGAAAGAAGCATGAAGAACCAAATAATAGAATCTCAATCTCTGTGTGGGAATCACAATTCACACTGCCCCAAAAACTATTGAAAAAGCTACATCTAAGGGCTTTCCGAAATGACAACATACTTTAAAGGAGACAATTTGCTGAATTTTAGAAAGGATTTAATAGACGCCTGGCTTTTCTGGATCAGAATGCGTAGGCTGCATGATATTTTAATATTTTTTGTAAATTTTATATTTTCCAATGTAAGATTTTAGTTTCATTGGTTCCCCTGTAAGAGTTTTTTATGATGTAATTTATGGAGTATTTTAACTTTTTCTTTATATCACCCTGAGGCCTCCAATTAACATGACTTATAGATTGGATTGAATTAATTAATTAAATGATACTAATACAGTAGAACCTCTGGTCATGAATGCTTCTGATCACAACCAAATTGTGTTCCGACCAAACAATTCACAAAATCTTTGAATCTACTCAAGAACACATACGTATATGGTTGGCGATCAAACATGGCCAATTTCCCTTCAGCGCCATTTTTTTTGTAAACGCCAAATTTCCTGTTGTATGTTTTTTGGGTTCAGGTCACACCCAAATCAGGTTGCGACCAAAGTTATGGAATGAATTATGCTCATGACCAGAGGTTCCATTGAACACGTTTCCTGGTATACATTTTAGTCCTTTTATTCCTAACCATACCTGCACCTCCTTTTCTCTGCACGTATTGTGTTCACCGAATCTATTCCATAAGATCTAAACTTTATTTATTTATTAATTTATTAGATTTGTATGCTGCCCCTCTCCGGAGACTCAGAGCAGCTCACAACAACAAAACACAGTATAAATCTAATGATTAAAAACAGTTTAAAACCCTTAATATAAAAACAGTCATACATCCCAAACAAACCATACATAAAATGGAAAGGCCCGGGGGAATCAATTTCCCCATGCCTGATGGCAGAGGTGGGTTTCTAGGAGTTTGCGAAAGGCAAGGAGGGTGGGGGCAGTCCTAATCTCCGGGGGGAGTTGATTCCAGAGGGTCGGGGCCGCCACAGAGAAGGCTCTTCCCCTAGGTCCTGCCAGATGACGTTTCGTCGATGGGACCCAGAAAAGGCCAACTCTGTGGGACCTAACACAAACACACTTTCATTTCATTTCATTTCTTTATATTTCTTATCATTTATTCATTATTTTCCAAGTCATCATCTTCCATCGTGGCTTTTAAGTTTTTTAGTCTTTGTAGTAAGAAAAAAAAGTATAATCTAGGTTACTAGCTTTAGCTGCATCCAGGCCACATGCATCATTTCCCACAAACAGTAATGCGCAAGTAGCGATATATTTTGGACAGTGCAGGTAGATTTCAACTAATGATCAGTCAGTTAGCAACCATCAAAAGATGACCTCGGTTTGAAGTTCTGATATCTGCCCCCAACCCCTTTATGGTAACATAACTATGTTTTGGGTACTCAGAAACTGGCCTGCATTTATGACTATTTGCAATGCCCAGCAGTCACACGATCACCAGTTAAAATATTTTTGCTAGAAACTAGAAGCATTTTCTTCTTGTTCCCAGCAAAAAAATTCCATAGTGAACAATGAGTCTGCTTAACAACTGCAACATTTGCACAATTACAGATGTAATGCAAGGACTACCTGTATAGGCTAAGAGCAACCAGCTCACTATACTATACAAGCTAGGCTCTCTAATCTTACTTGTACAGCAACAAGCTGACATACTGTTCACATCACATGAGCCATGGTGGTGCAGTGGTTAGAATCAGTATTGCAGGCTAATTCTGCCGACTGCCAGCAATTTGATTCTCACCGGCTCACGGTTGGCTCAGCCTTCCATCCTTCCGAGATAGGTAAAATGAGGACCCAGATTGTTGGGGGCAATATGCTGACTCTGTACACAGCTTAGAGAGGGATATAAACCACTGTAAAGTGGTATATTAGTCTAAGTGCTATTGCTATTCCATAACTAAAAGATACATTCATTTACTGGCACACAGTTATGGGACATATTTTAAAAACTAACGAAATATCTCATTCTATATAAAATATAAAAATGTAATTTATAAGATCTACTATTTGCTTGAGTACAAAAACAAGATAACTAAAATTATATAAATTACAAATCCAAAATATATACTGTATCTCATTGAAATAAATAATGGCACCAAAGACTACCTGGTTCACCTGCTTTTGAGTTGTTTGTTTGTTTGTTTGTTTGTTTGTTTGTTTGCTTATTTGATTTTTATGCTGCCCTTCTCCTTAGACTCAGGGCGGCTTACAACATATTAGCAATGACACTTTTTAACAGAGCCAGCATATTGAACTGAAGCTGAACTCAGAAAGGGTAAGGGTTATTATTCTCATAATTTGAATGGTAATGTTAAAGTAAAAATGTTCCTCATAGAAAACCATTAGACCTATTCTCCCCCCAAAATAACAAAATTCGCAAGGTTCACCACCATTAATCTGTGTCACAAAACATGGCTTTTCTCTTAGAGCAAGGGTGTCAAACTGGCGGCCCATGGGCTGGGTGTTTCATGTGCAGGCCTCTACCCACCCCAGCTTCACGGGTGGGAAAATGTTGTGAAACATCACATGACAGCAACGTGATGCAACAAGTTTGGCACTCATGTCCTAGAGCAGTGTTTCCCAACCCTGGCAACTTGAAGATATCTGGACTTCAACTCCCAGAAGTCCCCAGCCAGCGAATGCTTCTGGGAGTTGAAGTCCAGATATCTTCAAGTTGCCAAGGTTGGGAAACACTGCCCTAGAGAGAGAGAGAGAGATATCTCATTGTCCTATGAACACATGTGTCCCCCACAGGCCCAAAATTTGTTTTCGCCAAATTTACCTTCAATTAGCAATTTTAAGCAAGCACTTTTCTGACTTCCCATTTTAAGTCTTCTATCAAAGAACCCATATGACTAATATATATTTCTGCAATATACTCTAGGGTGCTGGCTACGTTTTCTTTCCCCCAGCAGTACCTTGCGTGCAATGAACAAGTTCCAACATATCAGATTTCCCCTGTCCAATTAGAAAACAATTGCTGAGAAAATTGAATACTGTAACATTGTTAAACATTGCCCTTGAATATCCTTGAGTACAGAGATCTTTTTCCCCCTCCTCAGTAATGTCATCTAGAATTTTTTTCAATTCTAGCTTCCTACAACTTTTATGTTTTTGTAAAAGGACATTAATTTTCTTCAACCAAACTCATGCATAAGTTTCAAGTTGCCATATTTCTCCTGGTTTGCAGTATACACCTCTTTTGTTACATGCAAACGCAAGAGATAATATTTATTTATAAAGTATGATTTGATAAGATTTCTCAGATAGATATTAGAAAAAAATAATAATTTCATTGTCACGACTGAAGAGATACTAAGCCAGTTTTATTAGAAATAGATATAAATTACATCTACAACATACAAGGTTGGTTAGAAATGTTTACCCACTGAAGTAAGACATGGGCTGAACTTCAATTTAATTTGGTACTGATAAATAGCTGTTGTTGTTTTTTTAAATCATTTGTATTACTGTATATAGCAATAGATTTTCAACTTGTAAGCCAAAAGCCTTCAAACCTGGCAACTTTAAGACTTGTGGACTTCAGGAAGTAGAAGTCCACAAGTCTTAAAGTTGTCAAATTTGGGGACCCCTGATGTAAGCAATATTGTATGAATTTAAAAGCTGTTAGTCATGGAGCCTTGTAGTCTAGGATCTTTATTTCAAATATAGCTAAATTTTACCATCTCGTTTCATTAAAAATTGTATATTTTTGGAGGTGTCTTTTTAATAACAAAAACAAAATAGTCTTCCTCAAGATAGCAGCCTCTGAATGTATTGGATTACTGTACAATTGCCATAACTACCAATCATCACAGGTCAGATTGGCAGCAAATTCTGGGCTCCAAGATCTTGCCTGCAAACATCTGGACAACTACTAAGTGGTTTTAAAAAAGCATACAAATAAATAAATAGGACAAATATTTGTAGCTCAGATACAGTAGCTTTATCTAATTAATACCTCTGGACTGGAGAGCACCAGGCTGAGGAAGATTGGTTTTAAGTATACATTGGGATTGTTGTTCAACTGGCTCTGTATAACTTCTGAGCACGCATTTTAAGAGCAATGCATTCTGAACCAAAACTCATTCCTGGAGTTATACCTGTGGCAACACCCCAGTTCCCTTGGCAAAGAAGGAAGGTGGAGGGGAAGTGGATCCTGTCAAGTCAGTGCCAGAATATCTTCATTCCGATTGGCTTATTCAGATGGACAAGCCAGAAAGACTGGAAATTTAATTAGTCCAAATTAATAGGTATGTTGAGTGAGTGATGTTTAGAAGAGATACGGCCTATGTATTTTTTTTTATTTTTTTTTTGCTGGAGCTGTAACTATTTTAAAAGGAGTTTCTTACACTTCCGCAACCAAAAATAGTTTACATTTATAGCATCAAGGATACAAATGGTCAAGGATTCAAGCTGCTTGATCGCCAAAACGTTTGGTGTCTCTTCTTTGAGCTACTGCATGGGCAGTTCCATCCTCCCTCTTTGGTTTCCTCTGTTGTATTTGAATCGTGATTCAGAGGAATCACCAGGAGCTCAAGAAGAATAGTGGGAGGGTTAGACCCCACCCAAAGAGAGAAAGAGAGATTTTTTAAAATTCAAGAAAGACACTGCCCTTTCCTCAGCTAGGGAAAATGCAGGGATTATTCTTAGCCGATGCCCTCTGTTTAGCATCCTCTCACTCAGATAATAACCCTTCTATCTTTCACTAACAGCGGGATGCAGAAGCAGCCACAGCCCCTGGCAAAAAATTGACCATGGTTTCTGTACTCACGCCTGCATCAAGCAGCAACCGACCTGATCTGGATACCATTTTTATTCACTGCAACAGTCTTAATTGTAAGCCCGCATTAGAGTGGAAGTTCAGGAGAGACATTTCAAAAGCCATCGAAAACCTTAATGGCATGCTCCCAAGTTTATGACCTGAACTGTAAACAAGCAGTAAGGCCTTTCACCGAAACTGCTTGCTTTCAATCCTTTCTCCTAGGCCTGCCTCCTACAATGTATTTCTTCGCCTAGTTTTTTTTTAAAGCCCTGCTCAGTACTTAAAATTAAGCTGTACTGAGTCTACCCTTTCCTTTTAATGAAATTATCATTTATTCCGAAACCGTGATGGGCGCTTATCTGGTTACAGTCATTTCCCCCCTCCCGATAACTCATCATTTGGTGGACTTCGCTTGGTGATGAATGAGGACCCGCAACACATGTTTTCTAACAGCTCTATTTAAACTAGCTCTATAGCTGAAACAAATCATTCCCACCGTCGTTCTGAATTATGCATGGGAGCGCTCAGCAGCTCAAGGCACGATATTCTTCAACATTCACAGGGCCTGAGATATTTCAGACAGAAATTACTCAAGACAATATACATTCTCGTTATTGCCAAGTCAAATACCTACCAAGGGAAGGGAGAAGAAATACAAGGACCCATCAAGTCTAGATACTTATGGAACCATTGAGATACTAACGTTTCTAAGCCAGGTGGTCAGCATTACTCCTTATTTTTCAAAAAAAAAAGGAGGGAGAAGGCATATTGTATTGTAACCATCTTACTATTTAGGTATGCTTATAAAACGTTAAAGGGGTAGTAGGTAATCTCAATTTATTCCCATCAGGTTTAGGGATGGCTTGTCCTAAAATTGCTTGGGGTCCATATGACCTTTGGTAGTAGCTGTACAATAGTTGGCCCTAAACCCAACCTCATTTTCTCAGGCTGCGAGCATCTCTGGTTATTCTCCTTCTGCACCTATAGACAGTAATGGGCTGCTGCCCTTACAGGCGGGAGGGGGGCAGTTGGAGTAGTAAGTTTATGCACTATTTATTGAATATTAATAGTTTTTAGGTCCTTCCTTCCCTAGTACCTTAGTATAATCCTCAATTACTTTAAAAATAGGAAATAATTAAATAGTATGTTTTACCCATAAACACTTTAATCATTTAATCATTATCTAGTACTGAACTATTATAGCAATTAAAGAAAATTGAGCTACTTGCCTAATCTGTGGATTCAGTACAAAACCTTAAAATGTTACTATGCTCCTCAACCAATAATGCTGTCTATCATTTGTCCTTTTTGTGGCTATTCAAATAATGTGACTTAATCAACTGAAAAAGAGTCCAAGCACTTATTTGAAAACTTATCTTGGTCGGTAAGCCATTCCCACCCATTCACATGACCTTTAAGCCACCCCCAGTCACATGATCGTCAAGCCACTTCCACCTGGTCTCATGGTTGGTAAGCCACTCCCACCCAGTCACATGACCTTTAAGCCACCCACAGGTGACAAATAAGCTTCAGTTTTTCACATTTGAAACAAAAACTTTATACCCCAATATCTACTATTTGCAAATCAATAATAGGGAAAAGAAGACAGGATCCCTCACATCAGTGTTGGGTTCCTACTGGTACGGTCCACTCTGATGTTCCGATAGTGGCCCACCGATTGCATAATTTGCATGTAACGGCTTCAGTACCATCTTTGCCAGGCCATCACACATGCCATCTTTTTTCTCCATTTTTTTGCCTCTTTTTTTTTGCTTCCTGCGAATACGCAGAAACAAAATCATGCAAGGACATATGTGTGCATGCATGTAGAATGCGTGGGAAAACAGTGTCAAAGTAAGAGAAGCCCACCCCTGCCTCACATTATCCAGAGATGATTCCTTGAGCAAGGAGGGATCACACACCTCGACCTTGAGCCTTTTGTTCAGGGGTGGGCTACTGCCCGGATGGGGGAAATGCAGTGGGGTAGCAAAAATGGAGCTCCACCCCAAAGCACCCAATTTGCACTGAAAGATGCTGAAAGAAAACGCATAAGCCACACCCACAGTGTGGTAGTAAAAATGTTTGTAGCCCTTCACTGCTTTTGTTGAAAGAAATCAAAGTGAGAAAACTTTATGGTAACAGCACTAGGTGAAAAACATACATCTATTTTCACAATTTTTCTCACTTAGGAATATGAGATGGCTATAAATTAGATACAGGTAAATGGTAGACAGACAGACAAATTTAAGCTTAGTAAACATCAAATAGTTCTCGTATTTAGGTTGCCAGATTTTTGGTGTTGTAGAAACACTTAAAGGAGTCAGGAGGTGCTTCTGAGACTGCCTGTCCAGAATTCCAGTCTGATGGGAGGCCTAGAATAGATAGGAGGAGCTAGGATGGAAAGATGGCACACACAGTCCAACTAGGATGGCGAATCTATGGCGCATGTGCTACAGGTGGCACGCAGAGCCATATCTGAGGGCACACGATTCATTATCTTAGGTCAGCTCCAGCATGCATGTGCATGCTGACCAGCTAGTTTTCAGCCTTCTTTTCAGCCGTTTTCACTCTCCCCAGGCTTCAGGGGCAGAGGCTTTCCTGAAGTTTGGGGACAGCAAAAAACAATCCAACAAATTTTCGGTTGTCCCATTGGGCCATTTTTCACCATCCCCAGGCTTCAGGAGGCTTTCCTGAACCCTGAGGATTGCGAAAAATGGTCCAATGGGCCAACCAGAAGTTCGGAGGCTTCAGTAAGGCCTGTGCGCATGTGCAGGGACAGCACTGGGAAGTTGTATGCATGTGTGGGGCCAGGGTGGGGGTTGTATACATGCGCAGGGAGAAGGCATTGCATTATGGGTATGGACGCACATGCTATCGTGCAGGTGCACACCCTTTTGTCACCCAAGATGAAAAAGGTTCACCATCACTGAACTAGTGCTGATATTATAAATATAAATCATTTTTTTAATCATTTTACTTCTTGGCAGGTTCTCTTTCTTTTTTCCTCTTCCCAGAAATGACCATTCAGGTTTTCTTTTCTGGTATGTAAAATATACAAAACCATATAATTTACAATATAAAATACTAAATGTTAAGAGAAATAAACAATACTTCACTGGCACAGATAAAGTCAAATTATATCCTCATGTAAATAGTGGTGTATAGAGGTGCATTTGAGAATTATTTATTTTATTGCTTCTTAAAGCGTTTACACCCCCATTTCAGAGAGGGGACCACTGATAATGGGGGTAGATGACATACAACCAAATCTGTGAGTTCGTTGAAGGAATAACCCTAGTGGTTTCAGGAAACTTGTGAAGGACAGATGAATTGAGAAAAATTCTTCCTATACATAACAGCTATAATAAATACGTTTCCCTGATTCTAAGAGAGCAATGCTGATCACCATTTCTTAGCCAAGAGCACTAGCACTGTCCAAAAATGCTTCTATGGCCATATGGCTGGTATGGAACACTTTTACCTTCCCACCAAAGTAGTCTTTATTTATCAACTCGCATTTGCATGTTTTTTAAACTGTGAGGTGGGTAGGACTTGGGACAGTATGGGAGGTCACCCCATCACATGGGTCTCAAACAGCTAACCTCCTGGTTGACAAGCCCAGCATCTTAGCTGCTAGGCACCATATCCCCATATGTATATGGTTACATGGAGTTTTGTCGAATCTGGACCAAACTATAAATCTATTCATCTGAATGCACAACTTTTTACTCCAAAGGAATATTCACTTCTTCACGCACAAGCCATTTAAAATTCATTTATTTGTCTGCATTAATAGGAAGGTCATATCTTACATTCATTATGCCCAAAAAAATCTGGCTCCAAATCAATTCCTGTTCACTTGACTCTCAAATCACTCAGTATCCCTCTACTAATCTGCAAATTTCTCCCCCACGTTCAACTTTCCCATCCTCTCAGATTCATAATCTGCATATTGATCAGATGCTCATATCCCTACACCCAAATCTCTTTCATCTTTCTTTGCCTGTCATCCATCCAAAATCTATACATTATCTCTACGGCAGTATTTTGGAAAATTAAAATAGTAGTATCTGGAATTTAAGCTGTTGCAAGCGGCCAAATATTTTATTTTAAAGAGAGAGAATTAAAGAAATGTATTAGCAGCAGCCAGAGAGGCTCATGGGACTCACAATGGAACTCCATGGACAAGGAGATTATCACCTCGGTGAGAATTAGACATTAAATACAATCTTACAGATATTATAACTGTACTCTCTAGCTTTCTAATGTGGTTCTTTTGTAGCTGGAAGAAATAAATATTTGATATGAAGCCTGCAGTCTGTGCCTCTCAATGTTACAATACGTTACAGTTATAACCACCAAAGATGCAAAGGCAACTTACTAACCCAAAACATAGTTGTTTTTCTGCCTTTTTTCTAGCTTTAGTTCCTCATTTTCTTCCATAACTGACATGAAAAAAACATGTAGGCTACAGTAGTTGTTATTTTTAACAATCTTCTGTTTCTAAGAGGTAAGATAGGAGTCTATGGAGAGGGGAGGCATACAAATCTAATTAATAATAATAATAATAATAATAATAATAATAATCTATTGCACAGAACTACATTCATGCTTATGTGAAGGGAGAAACTCAATGTTTAATGTTAAACATTAAGAAAAGGTTTACTTAACTAGTACTGTGGTGCTTAAAACTTTGTGAAGATTTTAATTGGATTCTTTTTATCAAGTTTTAGGACTTGTGTTGAGAGCCATGAAATAATTTATTATCAATACCACTGCTTTGTAAATGCTCATAAGTAAGCATTAATGTAGTTGCATATACATTTGATTCTCACTTTTTTCATTTTGTATACATTTATATTCATTTTATATACATTTGATGTTCACTCTTCATATGAGCACAAACACATGTGTATATATATTCTGTGCAATTTAGAATGATGTATCATTCATATGCTGAAGTAACTATAATAAAGTTTTACCTTAAAATACTCAAATATTAAATGGCTGTTTATAAATTAATGCATAAGATTGTCATTATATATAATATCTATTATACAAGCACATATCAAATAAAAATGCTAAACATCCAAAGAAACACACAAAACGAAATATGGGGTACTCTACAATAGGGTCAACTATGCAGCCCAGGTGCCAAAATTCATTTTAATTTTACCACTAAAGCTAAGGGGGGGGAAATCACAAGAAAACATCTTAAATTTTTTATTTAAAATTCTACTTTTTTCTTACCATGTATCCAAACAAAGTATAGCCTAAGCATTTGTACTATCTCTAGACAATGCAATATTCAGAAATGACAAATCTTAGCATTGGATTTAGTGTTACTTGTAATTTAGTTATTTCTTTTTCAATTGTAAGCCCTTATTTTATTTTCCATAAAAGTATCTTACCATGATTATCATAAATTATTATTATTTATTATTTCAACACACACAGTACATTTTAGCTATATGCACTGGATATGGGGCCAGGGCTGTAGATTTCAGTTTTGAGAATTTCAGCTCTACCAGGTCTGAGCTGCCCAAATCCAGAGAACCACTAGATAGCAGCAAAGACGTACACAAATAACACTGTGATGCCATCTAAAAAGTTGTCTGGGGTTTTTTCCCAGCCAAAATATTTTATGTCTGCAACAATGTACATGCACACTAATGACATGGCTACTCTTAAACAATTCAACAACTTAGATTTTTAGATAAAACCTGCTACACATAGCAGATCTGTGTTTTTCCAATTGAAAATCAATGCCCACTCAATGATCTATGCCAAAATGTTGGAGGGGAAGATACCTGCTTCAAGATTGTCTTGGTACCACAAACTATAAAAACATTGCCTCAACTAAACCAAAAACATTGCGTGCACTTAATATTTTAGTAGCAACAGTCAGATTTGTTTATGACATCTGCCTCAATTGCTCAAGACAGGAAGAGGTTCTCTTTTGATTGTTTGGTTGGTTGGTCTTTGTTTTGTAGCCTGTTTAAAAATGTGTTTACAGGTAAGGAGAACTGATTCTGCAATGTTATTCCTTCCAGGCATTTTTCTCCTACCTAAACTCAGTCCTGGAAAGAGATTGACTTGGAGAGAAAACTATGCGAAGACAAAAGTAGGGTGGAGTTTACATCGCTCAATCTTGCCCAGGTTTTTTTTTAAAGAAACTTGAGTCCTTTTATAAATTAATGGCAATTAGACACATGAACAACAAACATGGCTGCTGTCACTAACATGAGTGTAAAGTAAATACTAGACATAACTGAATTTCTTAAAGCTACTGAGAAGAGATAATTATGATCTAGAACCAGGGGTGAAATGCTACTAGTTTGGTCACGTTCGGGCATATCAGTAATGGCGGCCACTGGTGGTTTGGAGAACTGGTAGTGGCGCCACATGAGGCTCTGCCCACCTAGTTAGACGTTGCTATTCTCTTTTTTTAACCCTCTGTGCATGCGCAAAGCATTCTGTGCAGAGGGTGAAAATGCATGTATGGTGGTGGAGCGCGCTTCCAAAAAGGTAAGGAATGTAAGTAGATTTCACTGCTATCTAGAACCTCAAAAAGAGGGATCGTTCATTCACAGCCAAAAACAGGGTACGAGATTTTTCAGGCCAGAGAATCACTTAGTTGAAATAAATATTTCCCAGGATTTTTGAATAAGAGGCCTAAGCTTGATTGATACAAAACTGATTGTGTTTGAGTCTCTTTTTTATTTCTTTTCTTCCCTTGGTCTCCCATGGAAGCTCATCATGTTTTTGAAGAACCTTAGAGTTCCTAAGAACACAGTCTGAAATTACACAAGACTGACTTTTCCCACTCCTTAGCTAAGTTTATAAATTAGAGACACTCTTCGTATTTCATAATAAATATTCTAATCTTGTTTGTGGCATGGCATAAATCCAGCAAAACCATTAGAAGAAGAAACCAGACAAACCACCAGTGCATGTTTTGGGATAAGCGCATGCATACACCCGCACACAAACACTCAGACAAGCAACATCACAAAAGCAGCGAGCTTCCTACTTCCACCATAGTATGGAATCCTATTTAGAATTCCTTATCTTCGTAGTTCTCAGAACCTTTGACAAAAATAAATAGGTATTATTAGTATTACAAGATGTATACTGATTTTCCAAGCTATTCCAGAGATACTAGGATTTTTCAGACCTACAGAGAAAATGCATTTATCCATGCACAGGTACCGTACTTCCAAAGTGGTGAGTCAAAACTGATAAGATAGTGGTTTTCACATCTGTATAAAGTTAACCTGGGCATCACAGCCGATCTTGCAACTAAGTGCAGTAGGTAAAAATATGTCTGTTCCTTTGACACCACAGTGCAGTGTTCCCTCGCTTTTCACGGGGGATGCGTTCCGAGACCGCCCATGAAAGTTGAATTTCTGCAAAGTAGAGATGCGGACACTATTTTTGGCTATGAACAGTATCACAAACCTTCCCTTAACACTTTAAACCCCTAAATTGCAATTTTCCATTCCCTTAGCAACCATTTAGATCATTACTCACCATGTTTATTTATTAAAGTTTATTAAAAAAATATTTATTAAAAGCAGACAAAAGTTTGGCGATGACATATGATGTCATCGGATGGGAAAAATCGTGGTACAGTATAGGGAAAAAAAACATGAAGTATTTTTTAATTAATATTTTTGAAAAACCGTGGTATAGACTTTTCGCGAAGTTCGAACCCAAGAAAATCAAGGGAACACTGTATATGCATCCTTGACAAAATACCTGACTTGGGACACTGAGTAACTTTTAAGGGGTTTTCGAAAAGTGTTTGATTGCCAAATGAAATTCATCTGCTTTTTAATTAGCATTTTTCTAGTCCCATCTGGCTAGAATCTAAATCCAAAAGGCAAGAAGAGGGGCACCACAATACAATTAGCTAAAACATATTGGATTCATTTGTGACTCAAATTCTACTTCTAGAGGTTGTGTAAAACAGGGCAACTGGACTAATCTCCAAACCATGGATGCACTACAGGTTAGTGCATCGGAGAAATCACAACCAGAAGAGATAAAATGTGTTTCTTACTCCATTGTGATTTTTATTACTTCTTCTGACCATTTGAAAAAGTTATATGCTGGAACTCTTCAGATGCCTCCTGTGTTCTACAGGTAGTCCTTGACTTACAATCGTTCTCTCAGAAATAACAGTACAGTGATAACTCGTCTTACAAACCCCTCGTCATACAAACTTTTCAAGATACAAACCAAGGGTTTAAGATTTTTTTGCCTCTTCTTCCAAACTATTTTCACCTTACAAATCCAAGCCCTCGCCACTGGGATGCCCCGCCTCTGGACCTCTGTTGCCAGCAAAGCACCCGTTTTTTGCGCTGCTGGGATTCCCCTGAGGCTCCCCTCCATGGGAAACACCACCTCCGGACTTCTGTGTTTTTGTGATGCTGCAGGGGAATCCCAGCAGTGCAAAAATGAGCACTTCGCTGGCAACGGAAGTCTGGAGGTGGGGTTTCCCAGCGAGGGGAATGTCAGCGAAATCGCAGCATCACAAAAACACGTGGGGGTTTCGAGGACTTCCGTGTTTTTGCGATGCTGCAATTTCGCTGAGGCTCCCCTCTCTGGGAAACCCCACCTCCGGACTTCCTTTGCCAGCAAAGCACCCATTTTTGCACTGCTGGGATTCCCCTGCTGGGATTCCCCTGCAGCATCACAAAAACACGGAAGTCCGAAGGTGGGGTTTCCCATGGAGGGGAGCCTCAGGAGAATCCGAGCAGTGCAAAAATGGGCGCTTCGGCTGGCAAAAAGGGGTGAGTTTTGGGCTTGCATGCATTAATCACTTTTCCATTGATTCCTATGGGAAACGTTGTTTCATCTTACAAACTTTTCACCTTACAAACCTCGTCCCAGAACCAATTAAGTTGGTAAGATGAGGTATCACTGTACTGAAAAAAAAGAGACTTATGACTGTTTCCCCCTGTTGTTTTTCAAACTGTTGTAGCCAGAGATGGGTTTCAGTAGATTCTGACAAGTTCTGGAGAACAGGTGGCGGACATTTTGAGTAGTTTGGAGAACCGGTAAATACCACCTCTGATTGGCCCTGCCCCCATCTATTCCCTGCTTCTCAATTCCCAGCTGATCAGGAGGAAATGGGGTTTTTGCAATACCCTTCCCCTAGAGTGGGGTGGGAATACAGATTTTACAGTATCCTTCCCTTGCCATGTCCACCAACCACAGAACCGGTAGTAAAAGATTTTGAATCCCACCACTGGTTGTAGCGCCCTGTCATCCCATTATTACATTTCAAATGCTTGGCAACTGAAACTGGCTCATATTTATGACAGTTGCAGTGTCCTGGTGGGGGCTCTTTTGCGACCTTCTAACAATCATTGGGGTAGCCAAATTCACTTTACAGGTTACTAATTTAACAACTGGAGTGATTCATTTAACAACTGAAGTGATTCACTGAACAACTGTGCCAAGAAAGATCACAAAATGGGGCAAAACTCACTTAACCACTGTGTAATTTAACAACGGAAAATCTGGGACTCAATTGTGGTCGTAAGTCAAGGAATAGCTGTATTTTGCTTTTTTTAAAAAAATATTACTATAAGTGCGGTTGACTAAGTCCTCAAACAAGAACGTCTCTACCCTTGGTAGCTAAAAGGATGTATCCTTTTGAGTTCTGTCCTGGAACAACAGCTACCTCTGGAGAAAGAAGGTCTCTGAAGGGGTCTGCAAATTGAAACACACAATGCTAACAGTAATCTAACCTACAAAAGATTACAGTGAAGGTTCAATTTTATTTTGTGTGTACTCAAGGGAAGCCTGCCTGATTTCCTTCAATGTGGTCTGTTTCTGAGGCCCAATCTCCGTTTTAGATGACCTGCTCACAAGTTCTTTGTTTACACTTTCTCTTTTGAGACCTAATCTTTTTTTCTTTCAGCCTCAAATCATATTTCTTTGCTGTGATATCTTTTGGGTGCCAATTTATGTTTTAGACCAGGGGTCTTCAAACTTGGCAACTTTAAGACTAGTGGACTTCAACTCCCAGAATTCTCCAGCAAGCTATGCTGTCTGGAGAATTCTGGGAATTGAAGTCCACAAGTCTTAAAGTTGGCAACTTTGAAGACCTCTGTTTTAGACTGTGGTTCAGTAACATTTATCAGAAGAACAAAGCTTTTCCAGATTGAAAATCAAATAAGAGACATAAATTTGATTTGGGTCCTTTAGATTTTATTTTTATTTAGGATATGGCAAATACATGGACCTATTATTGTAGTTCAAATGTTAATGTTCAGTCCAACCAGCCATTCAAAGACAGTTTGGTCTATGTTGAAAAAAACCAGACATTGGGCCAGTGTAAGCACTTGATGGACATTTGGACAGTGGACATTCCAGTGTGTGTTGATGTCAAAGTTGTTAGACAGCAGTTGAGCGAGTGCCAGAGAGGGCTTCCTGGATTTAAGCCTGCCAATTTGATAGATGAGGAAGATCAGTGTGCAAAGGAAGAAGTGGATTTCTCATAATTTTGTGTCCTTCACTAAGGTCTTTCAGAGAAAGATACCTTCAGGGAAGATATAGCTAGTCTCTGATTTACAACTGGTTGCTTGGATGTGTTCAAAATTCCAGTGAACCTCTGTGGTTGTGTGTGTGTGTGTGTGTGTGTGTGTGTGTGTGTGTTATGATCTGGATTAAGTTCCAGTGGTACACTTCACCACAATCACCACAATCACACTTCAGACACTGAATTATCAGCCTGCATTTTATGGTCATTTGCAGCATCTCGCGATCACATGACCATGCTTTATTATGGTTATGTTAAAACCTGGCATTTACTTCTAGTTTTTGCCAAAACTACACCTATTGCTTCACTTAAGAACTGCCACCAAAATCAGGCCTGAGTTATGACCTTGACAGGCAGACAGGGGTGGGCTGCTGCCCAGATGGGGGGGGGGATGCAGTGGGGTAGCAAAAATGGAGCTCCACCCCAGAGCACCCAATTTGCACTGAAAGATGTTGAAAGAAAATGCATAAGCCACGCCCAGTGTGGTAGTAAAAATTTTGGTAGCCCTTCACTGCAGGTAGACTACATAGAATGGAATGGAATGGAATGGAACAGAACAGAATACAATTCTTTATTGGCCAAGTGTGATTGGATACCCAAAGGAATTTGTCTTTGATGTACTGTACATAAAAGAAAATATACATGTGTCAAGAATCATGAGCCCATATGAATCAAATAAGTAATCAGGAAACAATCAATATTAATATAAATCGTAAGGATACAAGCAACAAATTACAGTCATAAGTGGGAGGAGATGGGTGATAGGAATGATGAGAAGACTAATAGTAATAGTAATGCAGCTTTAGTGAATAGTTTGACAGTGGTGATGGAATTATTTGTTTAGCAGAGTGATGGCGTTCAGGAAAAAACTGTTCTTGTGTCTAGTTGTCTTGGTGTGCAGTGCTCCATAGGGACGTTTTGAGGGTAGGAGTTGGAACAATTTATGTCCAGGATGCGAAAAGTCAGTAAATATTTTCACGGCCCTCTTTTTGACTCATGCAGTATACAGGTTCTCAATGGAAGGCAGTAATAGTTTTTTCTGCAGTTTTGATTATCCTCGGAAGTCTTGTTGGGTTGCAGAAACAAACCAGAATGTTATAGAGGTGCAGATGACAGACTTGTAGGAAATACAATACAAAGCCTCCATGGGGGAGACCCAGCAGGTAAAATATATCTTTAACAGTGGCATTAGAATTTCAGAAGATTTTCTTCTTATTTATCAAGGAGTTGAAATGTACCTTCTCTAATTTTCTCATACACTGACTCTCCCCAAGGAGGTCCAATCCAGCCTCCACCTTTCCTACCTGCTCATTCCAATTCAAGATCATTAGCCTGGAACTCTGGTCTTCCCATTGGAAGAAAAGTAGAGATGATTTTTTTAAAGTCTCTTCATCCCAGTTATATCAAACTATGCAAAACTGGCCAGCCTCACCAGGCAGTTGTGTTAGAGGAACTCCCCTTGTGTGTAATTCCAGCTCACATCTGATAGAAGAAATTTCAGCAAAACCAGAAAACAGAACTATCTCCCATATTCCCATATTGTTTCTCCAATGTTTAGGTACAAATGCAAAGGTTTCTCTGCAGAATGGAAGTAACAACCAGACACAGCCAGTTATTACAGTAATCATTATGGCATGCAAACATGAATCCTAAAAGGTGTTCTGTCTCAGGTATATGACAAAGAATGGTACAGGGAAGAGAAGGAGGCAGGCAGTCCAAGAAGGATCTCAAGTCCCCTAGAAATATAAGAGCTCAGAACAAATGAATCATCTGCATCTGATTAGGAATGCCCACTTAAGACCAGCCATATGGCCATGAACTGGTGTATTTTTTTTTAAATGACAGTGTGACAGTTGCTATGGGACTACATATGGCTGGTCCTAACATGAGGTAAAATGAAGCAGCTGTTTTTAAGGCAGCCAATCTGGAGAATCATGAAAAGATGGTGATATAATTTAGTACCGTTATGTTTTTCACTCTTAAGGAGGGAAATGTGGAGATTTGTCAAATGACTGGACTAAACTTAGGTGTGACATATGAAGGAGGTCCATTTGCTATTAGGCTTTAGTAGGTGAGATGTAGGCAAGGAACAAATAGATCTCTACGTTCTTAATCTATCATACAATCTGATTTATACTAATATAATTCTGTAATATGAGTTCATAATATTTCAAAGCATGGCAGCACTATGCCATAACAACTTATATGGATAATTCTAGAGAGCCAGTGTTGGTTGCTGGACTAGGAGTAGGAAGACCCACATTCCAGTCTTGCCTTTGGCTTGGAAGCTAGCTGGGTGATGTTTGACCAATCAATCCAAATAAGTGTCAGGCTTTGTGACAATCTATATAATAAACAAAATCCTTCATCTCAACATGCATTGATGGTTTTGCCATAAGAACTGTGAGCATTGTGTAAAAGCAAGCCAAATGTGCAACCAGGTGGGATAAACACTAAGAAATAATGAGCACCTGTAGTAGGGATGGTGAGCCTTTTTTTGCTTGGGTGCCCAGACCTATAATGCAATGCCCCCCCATGCATGGATGCAAAACCCACCCCCGCATTGCCCCCTGAGCATGCATGCAGGCCTCAATGAAGCCTCTGAACTTCCGACAGGCCTGTTGGGCCATTTTTCACTCTCCCCAGGTTTCAGGAGTCTTTCCTAAAGTCTGGGGAGGACAAAAATGGCCCAATGGGCCTACCGGAAGTTTGGAAACGAACTTCCAATAGACACAGTGGGTCCATTGTTTGCCATCCACAGGCTCCAGAGGCTTTCCTGAAGCCTGGTGAGTAGTGATGGGCGAACCTGACGAAGTTTGGGTTCGGCGGATTCGGGCGAACTTTGCATAAAATTTGGGTGACGTTACCGAATCCGAATCCTGAACCCCGGCATGGATTTTTTACAAAAATTCGGGTTCGGGTTCGGCATCACAAACGGCACGAAATTCGGTACGGACCTGAATAGTGCGAGTTTGGTTCGCCCAACACTACTGGTGAAGGCAAAAATGGCCTCCCCCGCCCTTCGGAAGGCCAAAGATCAGCTGGCCAGAGAGCATGGAGCTGGCATAGAGCAACGCCTTGTGTGTCCTCAGATATAGCTCCGCATGCCACCTGTGCCATAGGTTCGCTGTCACGGGCCTATAACTTTGCAAGGCATAAAAATGCATGAATCTCTGGAGCAGTATTCTTCAACTTGGGACATTTCTGATGAATTGCCTTTTAACTCCTATAATCCCATATTAGACATGCTGGCTTCTGAGACTTTAAGCAGTGAAGCCCAACTCATCTAGAAGGCACAAGGATGTAGCAAAAGAAAAAGAATAAACAACGAATCCACCAGGTAGGAAGGCACTTAGCTACCCTTCAAAGCAAGGGGAAATAAACAGTAGTTGGGATGGTGGCGGGACATTTATTTATTTTATTTATTTATTCATTTGTCCAATACACAAATACATAGGAAGAAAAATAGACATGTAGTAATATATATAAGGGTAAAGTGAACTTAGAGGAGAGGATATATGAAATAAAGAAAATATATATGATAAGTGAGAGAAAGGAAAGGAAATTGTGGCATTATAAGGGGAAATGGATGGCCTCAGAAGCCAGAAAAGGTATATGTTCCCACCAATTCAAGAAAAAATGCTGCAAACCTATCTTTGGAATTCTTATTCTGGAGCAGGAGCTGACCAAATAGTTACCAGTAGTTATTTCCCAAAGCCTAGTAACATCTTTGGGAGCGAACATGCCCTTGCGCATGAAAGGGACATTAGTCTCCTCTCAATATAAACAAAGCAATTTAGAAAGCCTTGCTTAAAAAGAAACATTATGGAAATCTGCCCCTTATGGTTATAGGAGTGGCATGATGCTGGAGATAGAAAAGCAATGTTTAAAAGTTGTTAAGTTTTCACTGCAGGCACCACAGGCAATGTTGAGAATGAAGTGGAACTTATTTGTTTATTTGTTAAAAGCCCTCTCTGTATTTTGGAGGACTGTTTCTAAGCCCTTCATAGCCTTATGGGACAGCGACAACTCCAACATTGAAAGTTTTGTCTATTCCACATCAGTCCCATTTAATAAGAATAAACTGCAACATTTGTTTTAATCTTTTTTTAAAAGCTGTGGAGACAAAAGAGAGATTGTGCTGGGAAAAAGAAATTAGCGAAACTTTCCTCTTGCGTTGAAAGCATGAAATAAAAAGAGTACACATCCACTATTAAAAAAAAACCTCTGGAGTGTACCACACCCCAACCAGCAATCCTTCTGAAATGTCAACATGAACTGTATTATTAATTTTCCAAGTTGCTGACCTTAAACTTTTGCATGTATCACCAAATGGGCATACACGTTTGGTAGGCCTCATCCGAAACAACGCTCATTTGAAAAAGCAACAGGTTCCTCTTTACAAAGTTACTGACAGCTTCCTTATTTTTCTAAAACTAATGCATTCTAATCAGCTAGTCCAACTCAATTTTTATTAAGGGCTGCATCAGGGCTGTGCCTGACCTCAGCAAGAGGATGGGGAGGGCAGCTTGATGCCACTCAATGGGCGTGGCCAACTGGTGGGCCACTCCGCAAACATCTTTGCATTGATTAGATTGCGCTGAAGCGACGGAGGCCGGCCCCTTCCGTTTTCCAGGATGGCCTCGCGGGCTGAATCTGACACCCGCATCGCAGGCCACATCCAGCCCAAGGGTTTTGTGTTTGACCTCCCTGAGCTAGCCCAAGTCAATCCGTTTCCCAGCTGCACCTCAGAAGGGGAGTTCAATCCCAATTCAGGATAGTTGATATTACAACCCGGGATTAAATGCTAAGCAAAATGGCACCCAAGGAGATTGCAAGCAAAACAGAGCAACCCAATTTGGCGTCACTTGCCTATTCCACGCCTTAAAAATGTTATGCTATGGTACAGACAGTCCTCAACTCCCAACAGTTTGTTTAGTCATGATGGCACTGGAAAAAAATGACATGACTTTTTTTTCTTAGTTACAAATATTGCACCATCCTTATGGTCACCTGATCAAAATTCAGATACTTGTCCATTGACTCATATTTATGACAGCTGCTGTGTCCTGAGGTCATGTCATCACCTTTTGTGACCTTCTGACAAGTAATGTCAATGGGGAAGCCAGATTCACTTAACAAATGTGTTACTAAAAACTGCAGTGATTCACTTAACAACTGTGGCAAGAAAGGTTATAAAATGGGGCAAAATCATTTAATTGTCTAGCTTAACAACATAGATTTTGGGCTCAATCGAGGACTATTGTGCTATATTTTACTTAGAAGACAAGAAAAAAAGAAAACAATGGTCCAGGTGTTATACTTACACTAGTACTCTTACTAGTGTTAAAGCTTTATTTCTGTACCACAAAGGCATGTAAGGGGTGATAGTATTGTATTAGAATCTTTGTGAAATCAAATCAAAAATAGTGAAACCAAATACTGTACATGTAGCAATAACACTGAATCCCTTGTAAATAAAGAGGTGGAGTGTTTATTTAAAAAATAATAAAATACAGGAGAAAATATATGAAATACAACCAAGAAAATGTCAGTAATGCATTAAGAAAAAACTTCTGGTGACAGAATTTCAATATATTATTGACTTTCAAAACATAATATTTAAAATTGCTTTGGGTGGGATGGGCCACTATATAAATTTGATTAATAAATAAATTAATAAATAAATTAACAAACACATAAAGAATAAGCAAAAACTTTAATCCAAGTTCCTTCCCCCAAAGCAGCAGCTGAATTTCTTCAATGTATTTATAAATTCCATTTCCATGAAATTAAAAATATTTCAAGCTTGGCCTTTTTAATTTTTCACTTTGTAAAAGTTAATAAACTTTGAATCTTTCTAATTCAGAATTTACATGAACAAAAGTAAATTCTGGTATGCTTTGACTATGTTGTAAAGTTTTAAGCATGGTTTATTTCACATGGATTGAGCAGTACTTTAAGAAAGGTTGTACATTGATCCTTAAAAAAAAGTAAGAAGCAGATGTGACTCTTCAGTTGAGCCAATCTGAAAGTACATGAAATCTGTATCTCAACTATTTGCACAAGTATACATATATAGAAGGAAATCCCATCCCCACCACATCGTCAGAAATGCCATTACTCATTTCATAATTGTTCCTTCTCCTCCAGTATCGATCAGCAGGAAATGTTTTTAAAAGGTACATTTTAAAAAAAAGTGATCTGTGCTGAAAGGTTCATCAAAGTTCCCACATGTGTGCATTTTGTTTACCCCATCAGCCATTAAGATCCAGAAAGTCCCTAAAGGTAATTTAGTTTGTACAATTAATGTTAATACTAAATCATCTCCATCAGTGACACAAAGCTAGTAATGAATGCTCTGTCAGCCAAGTGAGAGGAAACATAAAGCAAATTTCCTTCCTTCTGGGACCTCCAAAAAGAATTAAAAGATGCAATCAGCAATCAGGAGGAGACTGTTAGCAGATTTTCAGATCAACATTTTTTTATATATACAAAGGCATAAGCTTTTGTGCATTATACAGTAGCTTATTTCATCGGATGTATGAAGTTGTGGAACTGATGTAGCATTTGACTGGGATAAGACGGGGAGGGGGAGAAAGGTTATGTAGATGCAGATTACATGTGATTACAGATTACAATGTCTAATTGATAATATGTTATTATAATAGGCTTTTTTAAAAAAACATTAGTAACTGTGTCTTTTAGAACCTAAAACTTTTTGATGGGAGTTCAGCAGTACAGTATAATACAATGAAATCTTATCATTCAAAAAACCCCATCTTGGAACCTCTAATTCAGTGTTTCCCAACCTTGGCAACTTGAAGATATTTGGACTTCAACTCCCAGAATTCCCCAGCCCGCAAATGCTGGCGGGAATTCTGGGAGTTGAAATCCAGATATCTTCAAGTTGTCAAGATTGGGAAACACTGCTCTAATCAAGTGCCCTGTGAGGTTAGTGTTATAATATTACTGTGTCTTTTTTCCCTGAGTCCTGATATCAAACGTGTGCCCATATATATTGCATTAACTTGGCCTATTTCTTCATTCCACACATCTGATGAAGTAAGCTACAGTGCGGGAAAGTTTATGCCTTCTAGTAAAGATTCTCATTTACATAAGTTTTTAATTAAAAGTTTTACAAAGAACATAAAAACCAACACAAAATAGTCAAAAGAAAAAATAAGAGAGAAAAAAATACAAAAGTGAAAAAAGAAGATGCTTCTGATTTCCTTCAAAGCAAATATAACAATATGCAATTATACGATTATCTCATACTATGATTACAACTTCTATTATTGTTTTTTTTCTAATCATCACAAAATGATGTGCATTTCTTTTAATTTTATGTAAAAAGTCTACAAGAGTTTTCCAGATATTCCAGATACTGTATTGTCCTTTTTCTAAGCAAAGAAGTTAGTAATTTAGCTATCTTTGCAAGGTCATCATCTTCACCAACCATTCTTCTGTTTTGAGTACTGCTGAACATTTCCACTTTTGAGCATGCTGCAACTGTCAAATATAAAAAACAAAGTTCCAATATTTTTTCTCCTTGCCCAGCCATTTGTCATCCCCCCCTTCCCCGAAAAAAGTATCAGGATTGAAATTTAGCTTTAAAACCTTCTGAATTAATGTATTTGTAATATATTTTGTAGGTAGCAATTTTTTTTAGTTAATTATATCCCCACCAGGCATGATAAAATGTCCCTCTAAAATGTCACATTTCCAGCAAAGATGCAAAATATCTTTATACATAATAGACAATTTATTCGGTGAAAATACCAACAATACATCATTTAATAAAAATTATCTTTAGGAATAGAATATATGCACATTTCAATTCTTTCAACCACACATTTTACCATTGGTCCATCTATATATTAAAGCCAAAAGTTTTAACCCATTTTACCAAACATTCTTTGACTTTTATTGGTTTTGTGTTGCAAAACCGAATGGTCGGCGGAGGCAGCAAACGGGCCGCAGCAACACTGAACAGGCTGTAGCGAATGAGCCTGGTGGTTCTGGCCTAATATTTTCAGCCCTAATATGCTTCTATTTCCACTTCACTATTCATTTTATTGGCCTCTTTGGACTGAATTTTATGGAATGCTTTATAGTACTATGTGTTATTTTTACCATTCTAAAAACTCTGATGTCATATAGGGTGGAGACTCTTTGAAGATGGCTAAAAGCTATTAGAAACAATAATGTCCAAGCACAGCAATAGAAATCAAAGGGTTTTTTAAAATCAAATCACACTTGCCTACATCAACACATTCTGTTAAAATATTTCCTAAACGAAGAATAAAATTCAATTTTCTTTATAAGCTTTCTTGAAAAACTTGGTTTTAATGTACATCCTTACCATTTGAACTTAGCAGCCTAGACAAACTTTTGTTGGGAAGAAATTCTATAAAAAGATACTCCCTTTAAAATATATCCAGTCCCTTACTTACATCATCAATCCTAACTTAATATGTTTCCACCTGCTTACAGATATGTATTGGAAGATAACTATCAAGGGAAATCCCCCCCCCCATTTTTTTAACAGCTCAAGATTGGAAAGAATTAAAGTTCAAAAGAAGCACTCTAATTTCCAGGCATAGCTTAATTAGAAATTGGCAGAGGTAGAAACTATATACAGTACCATCTAAATCAGTTCAGGTTCTGGATTGGTTTTCAAGCACAAGCCTAGAAGTTTCTAACCTATTGTATAACCCTAGTTACATCCTGTAATCTGCCTCTAAGAATGGCCAGGATTGATGTATCATTTGAGGCTGATAAGAAACATCACTTGGAATTAAGGAGATTTTGTTGATCCAAAGCACACCTCCACTGCAACCTATCCAGGAACACACAACATTTCCAAAGCCGAGAGCTGCCCTTGCTCTTACTGCCATGCTTGGAGCCACATTCTAAAACAAACAAGACAAAAACTGGATTTGGTTTCATTTTTACTTAACTAGCGTTAAATTAAACTAATTAAGTCATTAATAGGATTACTTCCTAATCATGTATTTAATAATTTTTCCCTACTGGCACATTAAAAATCACAGTCTATTTTGGGAGGGCCCCTTGAGGTCGCCCTCAAACCTTTGGAGGTTGCCTGCAGCTTCAGTGTTCGGGTAATCCATCTCTCTCTCTCTCCTAGTCCAACCAAGTCCTAAGCAGAACACAACATAATTGACTCATCTACCAAACCAACAGTGATTAGATCGTTTTCATTTGCCCTGAACTAAACTATTCTCAGTCAGTCCAATCTGAATCCATTTAAACTTTCATAGTAACACTGATTCAGATGCGGGGGGCGGGGGGGTTGGACTACTTCTATCATATACAGGTTTCTTTTGTTTCATATAAACTCACTAGTATCTGAGGGATCATTGCCATTCAAGAATTCATATTACAGTATATGAAAAAGAAATATGCTACTATTTATTTATTTATTTATTGGATTTGTATGCCGCCCCTCTCTGTAGACTATGCAATTTGTGCTAGTATAATTCATTTGAATCAAAGACTTCTCACCAAAACTCCTTGAATTTTTACCTGCCCAAAACTCTTTTTGTTATCACTTTCGCTTTTATAATCACATTATGCTTTTGTTCTAATTGTGCATCCTTATCCTACTTTTTCTACAGTATACCAACAATAGCTTACTGTTAATATGAGGTCAAAACATCCATGAACGTATTGTCCTTATCCAATACGGAAAAGAGAAAGACTAAAAATAGTTAGACATTACATCATGTCGAAGCTGGGTTAGCTCTAGATCAGCTTTTAACCTGGGCAAATCTACTGTGTTCAATATAACAAAGAATATAATAAAATCTGTACAGCTGTGATGTACACTACTTTTCTCTACTATAGCATCATTAGAAATGAACCTGTAGAAAATGTAGAAAATGTGTTTTCAGTACTAAGAGGAGATTGGAGTAGGAAGAAAATATGTGTACGTATTGAGTACGGAAGTTCTCCAGAATAAGGAAGGACTGACTAAAAAGCTTCTCAATGTACAGTGGTACCTCGGTACTCGAACGCTTCGTTTCTCATACATTTCGGATAACGAACAAAATTTTCGGCAAAAATTTGCTTCGGTATCTGAACAAAAATTCAGATACGGAACAGCCAGAGAAAATTTTGTTCATTATCTGAAATGTAATCCCGGCAGCTTCAGGGGGCTGAGGAGCTCTCTAAGAGCTCCAAGCTGCAGGAAGGGTGGAGGCTGCTGCAATCTTGGCAGCTTCTGGGGGCTCCTTTCCTCATTGCTTCCTCTTATTACCTGTAAGCAGCTGCAAAAACTTTCTCCTTCCCTGTGGCTGCAACAGCGGCGGCTTCCCTTCGAGTAGCAACAGCGCCGGGAACGTCACGTGATGAAGGGAAGCTGCCGGAGCCATCTCAGCAGTTGCCGCCGCTCCAGCAGCTTCCCTTCATTACGTGACTTCCCGGCGCTGTTGCTACACGAAGGGAAGCCGCCGCTGTTGCAGCCACAGGGAAGGAGAAAGTTTTTGCAGCTGCTTACAGGTAATAAAAGGAAGCAATGAGGAAAAGAGCCCCCCAAAGCTGCTGGGATTGCAGCAGCCCCCACCTTTCCTGAAGCTTGGAGTACCAAATTTATTTATCCCATTGGAAATAAAGAAAATAGATTTAATTGGTTCCCAGCGAGTTAACAGGGGCTGGGAACCAATTAAATCCATTTCCATTATTTCCTATGGGATAAATAAATTCGGTACTCGACCAAATCGGTTCTCGACCACACTTCTGGAACGAATTGTGGTCGAGTACCGAGGTACCACTGTATTTAGACTACTAAATTTGACCCCATACACTCCAACCACCTTTTTCAGTGATGGCAAACCTTTTTTTCCTTGAGTGCCAAAAGAGCGTGGGTGTGCCTGCCCATAATTCAATACACGGGGAGGGCGATAAACAGCGTCCCCCGCCTCCTGGAGGTCCTCTGGAGGCAGGAAACGGCCTGTTTTCCAACTTCTGGTGAGTCCAGTAAGCTTGGGTTTCGCCCTCCCCAGGCTCCAAAGGCTTCCATGGAGCTGGTGGATAGTAAAAACGCTCTCCCCATTCCTGTAGAGGTTCTCTGGAAGCCAAAAACGCCCTCCCAAAGCCTCTGTGGGAGCCAAAAATCAGCTGGCCAGCACACATATGCACAATGGAGCATTGTTTTTATTTTTTATTTTTTGTGTATGATATGACTGTATGTATGTTTTTTTATATATTGGGGTTTCTTGTTTTTTAGACTTTTTAAATGTATTATTGTTATTTTAGATTCGAACTATTAGATTTGTCATTGTATATTGTTTTTATCATTGCTGTGAGCCGCCCCGGGCGGCATACAAATCTAAATAATAATAATAATAATAATAATAACAACAACAACAACAACAACAGTGCACGTGTCAGCAGATATGGCTCTGTGTGCCATTGGTTCGCCATCACTGCACTTTTTTTCTATCATTGTCTTGCCTTATATGAATTTGCTCATTGTCTTGCCTTATATGAATTTGCTTTTTGTGAGGTTTTAGGGGCTTCTAACTTTAACCTAAGTGGATTAGAGATTTGGAGATATAAAATATGGCAGGGCTGTGAACTGTGCCAGCCTTTTTCATGGAGGTCTACTAAACAATGTCGTTTGGCGGGCCCCAGGGGAAGAGCCTTCTCTGTGGCTGCCCCAGCCCTCTGGAATCAACTCCCCCCGGAAATTAGAACTGCCCCTACCCTCCTTGTCTTTCATAAATTACTGAAGACCCACCTATATTGCCAGGCATTGGGGAACTGAGACACCTCTCCCAGGCTTTTATATTTTATGTTTGGTATGTGTGTGTTGTTTGGTTTTAAATGCTGGGGTTTTATATGTTTTTTCTTTTATTATTAGATTTGTTCCACTGTAACATTGTTTTTATTATTGTTGTGAGCCGCCCCGAGTCTTTGGAGAGGGGCAGCATACAAATCTAATAAATTATTATTATTATTATTATTATTATTATTATTATTATTATTTTAGAAAAGATTATTTCTGCATATGTGGAGAGGATGCTGAATGAATGTTATCAATTTAGGAAAACAGCAAAAAATTTAAAAAAAAAACCAAAACAGTACATTCTAGACATCTTAATTATTAGACTTAATTAGTTACTGATCATGTATTATCCCTGGTCAAGAATTACCATAAAGCAAACCCTTTAGCTCCTTTCAAGCTAGACAATAGTATAGTACTTGCAGGATACCACAGTCAAAGGATACTGAAAGCACTTCAGACATGTAGGCAATTCAATCACACTCTTATCTCTGTGATATACTTAACTTTATCTGGACAGATCTTCCAGGGAAATCAAGGTAGTTTCCATTGCATTCAACTAGCCACAGGGTTGGGTTATTTAGATTCTTAATTCATTTAATTCAAAAGTCCCCAACATTGCCTAACCAATTACAAACCAGATTTCTATGCCCAGGAATAGACATCTAAAAGCAGCTCCTAGTTCTCCAGTTTTCAGGACTCTCCCTGTTTTCTTAGTCGTATAACTTTCTTACAGGAATTTTTACAGACTCATTCACAAAAACAAACATATACTGCTCCGAGGATAATTATTGTTTACCACAAATAATAAAACCAGACCAATTAACAGCAAATATGCTATTAGTGAATTAATACAAAGGCTTTATCCATATACAAAACAGGGAGAACAAGTCTCAAACACAGCTTCCACATCCCCATTTTATGACATCTATTCTAAACTACTTAGGAGACCTACAGCCAATTTTGTGTAGTTGTTAACATATCAGACTAGAAACCGTTCTAGCCCTCCCTTAGCCATGAAACCTTAGAGCAGCCCCTCTCCCTCAGTCTTAGCTATAAAACTACATTTGCCAGGAATAAAAAATGGAGCGCTGATATATGGATGCATACATACAACTCCTTACCACAAAATCACATTATTAATATTTGACAATAAATTGATGGTTTGTTAACACACTATTTATATTTGATAATAAACTAATGCTTTCCTGCTTAAAAAAAATACATTAAAATATTTTGTGTTACACTCTCAAAGTGTTATTTTATCAATTATCCAAAATAAATAAATAATAACTGTTCAAAATGTTCCCTGGTGGTATTTTCATGCCATCAAATAAATAAAAAGTAAAATTATGCCCTCAATTGCAAAAATTGATGTCCATGTTTAAGGCACCTGATAACCTATCTTCCTGTCATATTGAACTAATGCACCTCTGAATACATTAGTTGGCCATGACCTGTAGTAGAAGGCAATTCTTATTAAATGATCTACAACTCAAGTGGCATCCAAATTGGGAGTTCATGTCTGATGCTTCACCTGTAAAACACTGCAAAACACTTGTTCACATTCCTCCAAGCTCTGAGACTCTTAATAGTGTTAGCCAGACATAAAAGACCTGCTCTTCTAAATGCCATTGTGTGTGCGCGCTGTACAGATGGAGATTCTTTTTGTTGCCAGCAGAGCCACTGAATACACCTTCAAATGGCCGCTAGCCTATTTTCATTCATATTTATTCTGAGTTTCCTGCCAACATTGCTCAACCAGTCAACCCTGCTGCTTCACTGGCAGAAAACAGTTCTCCGAAATACCAGGAAAACACATGGGCTCTTGCACAGAAGAGAAGGGCTTGGAAAACAGGCTGTCAGCTACCTGAATTAGTTCCCCATTCCAAAGACCAATAACAATTTTAACAAAATACACAGCTGGGCTGGCTAAAATCTGGCAGCAATTTAGAAAGTATCCATATCAAAGCCAATTTAGGAGGCACACCATCTCAGAAAAAAAGCCACAGAAACCAAACTTCTGCATCAGACTGGAGAAATGTTCTTGAAATTTGCACAATCCAAAAACAATACAAAACAATACGATACAAACGAATCCAAAAGAAGAAAAGACATTTGTTATGGGCCTGTTCCTATGAAGCATTTTATTTTTCTTAAGAATAGACATAAAAACCATGGCAATTCTTACATATTAGGATTCCAGGTCCAAGACCCTAAAACAGAAAGAAATTTAATAATACCATTCTATATTGTTAAATTCACAAAGCCTGGAAGCAACAATAAATGAAATAATATATTAAAAAGAGGGAGGGGTTGCTAAATAGTGACAAAGGAAAAGTTAGATGGGAGAAAATATGCCAAGATTTCACCTTAGAGCAGCATCCACTGGAATATTAGCTGTTTCTTGAACAGGCCTATTTTATGATATAGGAATACTCACAATCTTTCTAGTTAGAATTATATCTTTAAGGAATTAAAGCCTATGATTCATTTTTTAACGCAGGCGTGCATTTGGTAACTTGCTTGTTAAATATTAAATGGGTTGTTGCTACCTATCATAGGTAACTTGCAGCCCCTGTAACAGTCCACTCCCACTAGCTAGAACAATGAACTGAAGTGCACTAAGACAGTTTACAGGCAAAATGTATTAAATTAACAAAGGATAATCATAACACACTCTTTAGCCCCATGTCACATCATCCCTTGTACATAGAGTTATATACAGTATCTATTCAGCATAACTTTAAATACAAATTTTGAAATTGCAAAATGAAATGTGATTTTGGCGCCAGTGTTAACTGACAATTTATGACATACCAGTCAGGCACCTATTTTACCCAAGATCCTTAACTTTAGCCTATTAGTAGCTTAAAAATATTGAATGAAGAATGAAGGAACTGTGAGACAAAAGTTATTGACTACTAAGAGCTTCACAGAATTATATCCAAGGTCCATCAGACACAACATTGCTTGCCACAATGCCCAAATAAATGTTTTTTTAAAATTTATTTATTTATTTATTCGGTTTTTTTTATGCCGCCCTTCTCCTTAGACACAGGGTGGCTTACAACATATTAGAAAGTTCATAACTAAAACAGAGCCTAACTGTGATTTCTTATTAAAGCTTCCCAGCAACAGTTGGTTACTGGTAGACTGCTTCAAAATTTGGAGGATCTATTCACTATAATTTGTAATCATCTAAGAAGTTCCTAATGTTTAAACTAAAACTTAATGATAGCTTTAAGTATATTTTTGCGGGTTTCAAAATGTAGCCATTCTAACAGCTATTCACTTCTCTTGTGGGCCCATAGTAGATAACCACAATGCACACTAAAAGCAGTTAAGTTATCAGCAAGCATATAAGCATTTTGTGCCTGAATGGATAATACATTCTTTTTAACATATGTTCTTTTTAACACACATCATCCGGCTGCTCCACAAATTAATACTACAGTAGGTATGCATGAACAGACACTTTATTTTTCTACCTGAAAGTTGCAATGAATCTTTTTGAAACAAGTCTCTGTGTCATCCAAGAGCATAAGCATGGCTGGAGTTACAGTTCACATATAGACATATGCAGTGTTTACAGTGAATATCAACCATTTCATACCGATCATGATCAGTGTTCGATATTATTATGAAAGGGGTGGGGGTAGAGTCATTGTCAGCCAAGATAAGGAAGACACAGAAGTAAAAGGGGCAGCGGTGTTAAGGGGGGGGGGAAATGTATTTCTTCTTAAGTTTTTTTAAAAATTAAATTGATTTTAACTTTCAGAAAACTTAGTAATAATCTAGAAAAAAAATTAACAGGCAACATATTTTTTTTAAAAAAAACCTGAAAGCTCACCTCTTTCCTTTACCTTATGTATTGACATAATAGAGCACCCCTTTAAACAAATGCTTAAAAAAAACCCTCCCACCATTATTTATTCTCTTGTACTCACCCTTTGCAGGAGAATTCAACGATCCAAATTCATAAGCGCAGAGGGGGGGAAAGGGCTAAAAGATTAAAAAGGGGGGGTGGAAAGAACAAGGAAACAGGGGAAGGGGGAATAACAAGAAAAAAGAAGACAAGACAGCGGGGAGACTTAAAAGAGCGGGGCAGGAACGTGAGAAGGAGGCGGGAAGGGGCTGCTTAAGGACTAATGTATATAGGCGGCCGAGAGAGATTTCCAGCGGCTTCTGCTCTATCCCATCACTTTGCTGTAGCCTCTGCCAAACAGGGAGGCTGGCTGGGAGGGAAGTTGGTACTGCAGCTGGAAAGAAGGATGTGACACCGTAACAAGTACAACCAGCTAGCCAGGAGGAGGAGGAGGAGGAGGAGAGACCTTGAGGAGCCGAAGCAGCCCGTGCCCTGGGAGGGCGGAGGCAAGAGAAGCAGGAGGAGCCCCGCGCTCTCTGGGAGCAAAGAAGCGACGGCGGCCGCGCTAACACCGCATGCCCGCCCGCACAAGGCATTTAATGGGATTGATGGGTTGTGCAGTCAGTGACTCACAGACTTTTGAGTTAGACCACAGGAGGAGGCGGAGAGGGAACCCCGCCCACCGCTCTCCGGGGGCCCTATGTCAAAGCCAACTGGCACGGAGTGACGGCCCTGCCCGCCAATGCCTAGGCCGCTCTTTGCCCAAAGGCCGGGGAGGGGGAGGGGGGTTTCCCTGCCCCTTTTCGCTCAATGAGTCTTCTGAGGACACTGCTGCGGAACGGTGGGGCGGAGTGGATGGGGGGGGCTGAAAAGGAAGAGAGGGCTGGAGAAGCTGGCCGAGGGAGAGCAGCGGAGGAGGGATTTCCCCCCTCCCCTTTTCCATCCCTGGGTTTGTCCAAAGTGGGCCAATCCCAATAGCATTCATTTGATAGACAAGATAGGGCCGCCCAATCACAGGAACGGGAGAACCGAGGGCTGTCTCTATGTTTGTCTGGGTGTGTGTGTATCCGTATGTATCACCCACACACACTCCGCATCCCTCTGGGCTGATCCGGCTGCCTCGGGCTGGCCTGGGAGCTCCCCCTCCCCTCGGGTATTGACGAGGGGATGGAGTAGCGCACGGGGCAAGAATCGCATCATGGTTCCCGTTTTTGCTCTCTGTTTATACTGTACGGGGGAAAGCTGAAGTCCGTTTCAGGAGAGGAAAATCCGAGGGTGCTTTCCCTCAGCGGCTTCTTTCGAGCCCAGGCGCAGCGTAGCTGTCTGGCTGACAGGCTCCTCTCTCGGGACGCAATCCCGAACAGCCTCTCCCAACGCGACCGCCAGCCGGTGCTGCCGTCAGGGTGGCAAACGGAGGGCGACCCGCCACTTGCAAACACACCCACCCGCCCGCCCCGCTTCGGAATCGATCGCTTTAGGCGGCTGTCACCTTCCAAGCGGCGCGCGGGACCGCCGCACGCAGGGGAGCCGCGGCTGGGTTAAACGGGGTTTAATTTCCCGAATCGACAAGCGAGTTGGGTAAACGACCCAGACTGTGGGGAGGGTCCGTGCGACAACCCACAACGGGAAACGGACCGACCGCTGTATTAATTCCTTCACGCGAGGTGTGAACCGAATCATAACTCAAAAGAGGGGGGTGGGGGAAGAATTCTGCCCAAACGGCGTCGGGTTTAATGGGCACTGGAAAATAAGTCATTGGTGTCAGTCAAGGCTGCCAGGCATCTGAGGCCAGAAGAACATTCATAGCAGAAGAGAAGCGAGCGCTCCACAAAGCCAGAGCTGCGAATGTTGCGACAATGGTGCCCACACATGTGACAGAACATTTTGTGTGTGTATATATATATAGGCCTTGCCATCCACCTGCGGACACGTTGCCTACAGCCCGCAACCCATTAGATGTCAAGTTCCTCTTCAAACATGACGGACGAACATCACCATCATCATTTATAGCCCTATATTATCAGCCAGCATTGCAAAACAGGCCCCCAGACTGCCTTCAGTGCACTGAAATCTTCAGCAATCTACAGTAAGTATGTAATCTACGAGTCTACAACCTTTTGGCTGGCCTGGGCCACACCGAGCAAAGAGGTTGGTTGGACACACTGCTGTAATTAGCGGCAACAATTCATAGGTTTATTTGGTTCTGTTACCTTGTATCCAGTGAAGGGCTACCAACATTTTTACTACCACACTGTGGGCGTGGCTTATGCATTTATTTTCAACATCTTTCAGTGCAAAATGGGTGCTCTGGGGTGGAGCTCCATTTTCACTATCCCACTGCGTTCCCCCCTCCCCCATCCAGGCAGTAGCCCACCCCTGCTTGTATCAGTTTATGATTGAACAAATAATAATAATAATAATAATAATAATAATAATAATAATTTATTAGATTTGTATGCCGCCCCTCTGCGAAGACTCAGGGCGGCTCACAACAGTAATAAAAAGCAGTATAGCAATAGAACAAATCTAATAATAAAAAGATATATAAAACCCCAACAATTAAAAACCATACAGCACATACATATCAAACATAAAATATAAAAGCCTGGGGGAGATATCTTAATCCCCCCATTAATCTTGCCTGCTGGCACTATCAATGTAATTGTTTATAAAGTTTATAGAGTTTATAAAAGCAAGGAAATTTTGTAGGCCAGTGGTTCTCAACCTGGGGGTCAGGACCCCTTTGGGGGGTCGAACGACTGTTTCACAGGGGTTGCCTAAGACAATGGGAAAAGACAAATTCCCCATGGTGTTAGGAACTAAAGCTGCTATTCTGGCGTCTTGGAACCTATTTTTACAATCTTACCAATCAGGTGTTTACAGTAGGGGTCTCCCTCTGTCCTTCCTGCCAATCAGCTTCAAGCTCTGTTGGGAGAATTGGCGCTAGACTTATGGTGGTGTACATGAGGAACTGTATTAGGGGGTTAAGGCATTAGAAAGGTTGAGAACCACTGTTGTAGGCTAATTTAATTAGCAATAGCACTTAGACTTATATACCACTTCACAGTGCTTTACAGACCTCTCAAAGTGGTTTATAGAGAGTAAGCATATTGCCCCTAACAATCTGGGTCCTCATTTTACTGACCTTGGAAGGATGGAAGGCTGAGTCAACCTTGAACCTACTGAGATTCGATCTGCCAAAGTGCTGACAGCCAGTGATCAGCAAAAGTAGCTTGCAGTACTGTACTCTAATCACTGCACCACCGAGGCTCTAATTAACTAATGCTGTTTATTGTATAAAACAGTTCCAGAAATACTGTAAAAATATCAAATTTATTTATTAAGTATCAAGTACTCATGAACATACTGTATCTATATTGTACAATATAATTTTCTTGGCAACAGTATCTTGCCACTGCTGCCTTTAGGATTATTTTTTACTTCTCAATTGAATCTATAGCCCTGGATTTTCTAATGGTCTCCCATCAAAGTACTAATGAAGCCTGATTCTGCTTAGTTTTCCCCCCAAAATCAGTTACTTGCTATAATTATCAATTTTATTGGGATTGACTTTACATATCTTGTATCCAACTTGACAGGACCCTATTGCGAATTTAAATGCAATTGGTCATTTGATATGCAAGTTGTATAATTATTTTTTAATCTCTTTCCACCAAAACTCCTGTGTTTCTTTGGGGGTAATATTGTGGACTTGGGAGTGCACTACATGAACATGGAGTTGGGGAAAGAATGCAATTTCTTATATATTGAAGCAGAGACCAAGATACATTGATCAAGCATGAAGGGTTAATAACATGGAATCTCTCACATATGGTATCTATGTGGCATCTTGCCATCATTAAATTTTTTAAAAAAACATATACAGTGTTCCCTCAATTTTCGCGGGTTTGAACTTTGCTAATAGCCTATACCGTGGTTTTTTTAAAAATATTAATAAAAAAATACTTTGCGGGTTTTTTTCTATACCACGGTTTTCCCCACCCAATGACATCATACATCATCGCCAAACTAATAATTTTTGCAAATAAATAACAAAAAAAATGTTAATAAATAATTATGTTTATAAATATCAGGATCACTAAGTATCTTATTCAATGGTGAGTACCAGTAATAATGGTGAGTAAATGGTTGTTAAGGGAATGGCAAATTGTAATTTAGGGGTTTAAAGTGTTAAGGAAAGGCTTGTTATACTGTTCATAGCCAAAAATGGTGTGTTTATTTTCGTATCTTTATTTTGCGGAAATTCGACTTTTGCGGGCGGTCTCGAAACACATCCCCCACGAAAATCGAGGGAACACTGTACTGTATTTTCCGGACTATAAGATGTTCTGCACTATAAGACACAGCTAGCTTTTGGGGAGGAAAACAAGGGGAGGAAATCTGCCTCCCAGCCTACATAAGAGCCTCAGTGGCACAGTGGTTAGAATGCAGTATTGCAAGCTATTTCTTCTGATCACCAGCTCCCAGCAGTTTGCAGATCGAATCTCAATAGGCTCAAGGTTGACTCAGCCTTCCATCCTTCCAAGGATCCAGATTGTTGGGGGCAATATGCTTATTCTCTGTAAACTGCTTAGAGAAGGCTGTAAAGCACTGTGAAGTGGTATATAAATTTAAATGCTAATGCTAAATGCTCATACATCTGGTATTCTTCCAGCCCATTTGCCACAACCCGTTTGCTGCCACCGCCACCCCTTCACTGCCACCTGCTTGTTGCCTCCTGTTCGTCGTGATCTGTTTGGTGTGGCCTGTTTTCCACCATCTATTTAGCATGGCCCATCCACCGCAGCCCGTTCGTCACTACCACCACCGCCTGTTTGCTGCAGTCCATTTGCCACCAAAGCCCGTTCGCCACCACTACCTGTTCTAGAACAGCTGATTGGTGCTGCACCCTCCACTGTCCCCTGCAATATTCACTGTATAACATGCACAGACATTTCCACCCACTTTTTTGGGATGTGTGTGTGTGCATCTTGTACTCTGAAAAATATGGTAAATGGCAGAAATTTAATAGGAACTCCAAACAAGTACTGGTGAAATCTCATGGGAATTTTTGTACAAGTCACGGGGTTTCAAGAACTAGATGGTGGTGGGTTTTTTTAAGGAAGTTGGGTCATTCTACAAAGTCCCACAATAGAGCCAACTCCTTCATGTTGCTCAGAATCTGAAGAGTTTTGTATTGGTGCATATAGAAGATCCTCAGTACTTATTATTATTATTTATTAGATTTGTATGCCGCCCCTCTCCGCAGACTTGGCCAGTAGGCACATTTTAACTTTTAAGATTGTTGCAAGTGCTCTCATAAAATGATTGCTGTAAGAAGACATGTCTCCTTACAAAATATTTACCATGATGGACATGACTGGTCATAAAATACCTGTTTACTAAAAACTAAATTGGCACAGTCTTTATTACAGTCGCCCCAAGTTTTCGGAGAAGGGCGGCATGCAAATCTAATAAATTATTATCATTATCATTATCATTATTATTATTATTACAGAATAACTGAGTTGGAAGGGACCTTATACCATTCTGAATAAATGACGGATCAGTTTCTTCTTAAAAATGTCCAGTGATGGGTCAGCCACTTCTAAAGGTAAACCATTTCATTGATTAATTGTTCTCATCAGGAAATTTCTCCTTAGTTCTAAGTTGCTTCTTTCCTTGATAAGCTTCCATCTGTTATTTCTTGCCTTGCCTTCAAGTACTTTGGAGAATGAATTGACTCCCTCTTCTTTGTGGTAGTCCCTCAAACACTGGAACACTGCTATCATGTCATCCCTAGTCCCAATTTTCATTAAACTAGATACATCAGGTTCCTGCAACTGTTATTCAAATGTTTTAGCCTCCAGTCCCCTAATCATCTTTATTGCTCTTCTCTGCACTCTTTCAAAACCAGAGTTCTTACATATGTTTTCTTCTCCCATACTTTGTATAAGGGACCTAGAAGCATTTCTAGGTAAAAAGTTGATAATGGACGGTAGAACTATATGTTTTTTAAAAGTGGGCAAGGGATCTGGTGGACCCAAAGACTGTGTCCATAGGCATAGTGATGCACATGAATATCATATAAAACTGGAACTAAATAGGACTACTGTATAAACTAACACTATATAAAGAGTTCTTGACTTACGATATTTGTTTAGTGACCATTCAAAGTAGCATTTAAAAAGTAACACACGTCCCCAAGATCATGTGATCAGAATTTGGGTGCTTAGCAACCACGTGTATTTGCAATGATTGCAAGGTCATGTGATCACTATTTGTTACCGCTTCTGAGAAGCAAATTCAATGAGGGATGTCAGATTTGCTTAATGATGGCGTGATTCATTTAACTGCAGTGAATTAATTAACAACCATGGCAAAAAAAGTTTATAAAATCAGGCACAACTCATGTAACCACCACTTTGCATAGCAACAGAAATTCTGCTTCCAATTGTGGTCATAACTCAAGGACAATCTGTATATGTTTACATAGAAATTCCACAGAATTTGGAAGTCTTTCGTTATGAGTTAAGTATGCATAGCACTTTTTATTGACTCCCCAGTCAGTTAAGCTTGAATAAATTTGCATATCATCACATTCTCACCGCAGATGCTTTTTTAAAAGGATGAGATGTTTCAATTTAATAACAAAGTATGTCATCCCTTTTTGATAAAAAGACAACCATTCTCTTTTCTATTTCACACCTGAACCAACATAAACTTCAGTATGTGTAAGTAAATGTTTTAGGCTGATTTGGAAAGAAATTCTCTGGGATAATTAATAAACTAAAACACCTTCCTCCCTCAATGCCTGAGGATTTATAATATGTATTAAGCCACTTATTTATATCAAACTATGAGTGGCTCCCAGTCAACAATTAAAACATTTATTTCTTATTTAACATGTTGTTAGTATCTGTATATTATCGAAAAACAGTTGAACTGGCAATCTTTTTAGAATAGAATTAGAATTAGATATAGAATAGAATAAAATTCTTTATTATCAAAGTGTGATTAGACACACAAGGAATTTGTCTTTGGTGAATACACTCTCAGTGTACATAAAAGAAAATATACATTTGTCAAGAATCATGAGGTACAACACTTAATGATTGTCATAGGGTGCAAATAAGCAATCAGGAAATTATTAATATAAATTGTAAGGATACAAGCAACAAGTTACAGTCATACATTCTGTATGGGAAAAGATGGGTGATAGCAATGATGAGAAGGTATAGCCGCTCATTTATATCAAACTATGGTTGGCTTCCAGTCAACAATTAAAACGTTTATTTCCTATTTAACCCATTAATATTAATATCTGCATATTGTAGAAAAACAGTTGAATTGGCAATCTTTTTATTAAAACAATAGTGGCTACATTAATTCCTTGGCAGTTACCTTGTGGAAAATAATTGATTCTCTAATAAAAATGTTGCTAGAATTTTGCTACCTATTGTACATTCCTCTTAATGGTATTTGTAGGAATCCTTATGTGCCTGTGGTATTACAGTATTCCTATATTTTCTACTTTTATTTCTGAGGGGGTCTTTATAAGACAGAAAACCATTAGGCATCAGTTAGTAGGGCAAGTTTGATCACCTTCATTTTTATACCATGATAGGTATAAAATCATATTAAATAATATTTTTAAAAGTTGAAATTCTGTGTACTATATGTACTTACTTCTGAGTAAGCCTAGATTCTATATCTTTTCTGTATGAGAAACATTATTAGGGGTTGGTTAGTGGGGGGGGGGTTCTTCATCTTGAATCCTTGTTTTATCTTATGGGCAATTAAGAGTAATTTGAGTGGAAAAGAAGGGATTCACTATTATCAATAGAAGATGTGAAAGACAAAATAGCAACCCAAAGTATCTGCTAGAAGAAATGAAAGGGAAGAATGGGAAAAGTGAGTGAAATGCGCTGAAGCTGAGAGCTAGGAGACCATCTTCTGCTAAAATTACACAGGAAGAAAAGTTTGCTTTGAGAAACATAGTTCCCTCTAAGCTGAGCAGTGAGCAATCGCTCACTTAAAAATCATCAACAACTCAAGAGTTTTCCAAACCTGCCCAGAAGCCGAGAGGGAAAGAGTGAGAGGGAAGGAGAGAGAGAGGAAGAGAGAGAAACAGATAGAAAAAAGAGAGGAAGGAAAAGAGAAAGAAAAAGAATGGGAGTAAGGAAGAGAGAAAGAAAATCAAAATCTAGTTTGAAACTAGTTCAACTATTTAAGTGGCATTTTGATATTGATAGAGTTGCCCTATTATGAGCTCACTGTTATAGACACACAGTACAGTATTTTATTTTGAAATTCTCTGAGGCAAAACAGGGTGGGTTTTTTATTTATTTATTTATTTGTTTGTTTGTTTGTTTGTTTGTTTGTTTATTATTTCTGTGCCGCCCAGTCCCAAAGGGACTGCCGCTCAGACACTATACTTTTCCGCCCACCCCCCCAAAAAATTAGAGGGAACACTGTTGAGAAAGAGGGGAGGTGTTTTCAGACCCAGACAATTATATAAATCAGATAATAGGCACTGCAAAGGCACTGGGAATGGAGAAAGAAAAAAAGGGGGAGATGGCCAGGAGAAAGATGGAGGAATGAGGATGGGGACCGGACCGATTGTCATAAAATCTTAGAGTCTGGGAGAAAAGTAGCATTAGGAAAGTCTGTTTCAGAAAGTGCCTTTCAATAGGGAGGGGTGATTAGTTTTCTGCAGTGAGTACTGTATTGGCAGGCAAACTGCTCTTTCTACAGCCCTAGCTCTCTGCTGCCTTCACAGAGAAAGGATGAGTTGAGCGGACTCCTTCTCAACTCACAGATGGTGAAATTATTTGAAATTTCATTTGGGTGAACAACAAATTGCTTCTTAATTGCTGAAGTGTGCCTCTTATTTAAAAGATTGCTACAAGAGTAGTACATGTATATTTCACTCTCAGTATACTAGAGATTCACTAGCGGTGCTGAAACAATACCAAATGCCATCGTATTGGAGACTGTCAGACATAGTTGGAAGTTGACAGTGGCATCAAAAACATGGATACAAGTGCAGTACAGATCATTGCAGAATGAAGTCACAAGTAACTATAATTTATGGTTGATTTATCCCTAAAGAACATGTGTCAAAAATTGTACAGATCAACTAAGAAAAAACAAATCTAAATATAGAAGTACAGTGATCCCTCGATTTTTGCGGGTTCAAACTTCGCGAAACGGCTATACCACGGTTTTTCAAAAAAATATTAATTAAAAAATACTCTGCGGTTTTTTTTGTATACCACGGTTTTTCCCACCCGATGACGTCATACATCATCACCAAGAGTCACTTCTCTCTTTCTTTCTCTCTCTTTCCTGTCATTCTCTGCTTCAATCATTTTCTCATTTCTCTTTTCCCCCCTTTTTTCTATCATTTCTCTCTCTCTACCTTCCACTCTCCCCCCTCTTGCTCTCTCTCTCTCTTTCTCCCTCTCTCTCTCCCTCTCTCCTTTCTATCTCATTCTGTTGCTCTCTCTCTGTGAGAACGCCTGCCCTGCCTCTCCCGCAGCCCCCTCGCTGACAGCTGGGATGAAAGCGCTCTCAGCTAAGGGACTGCAAGAGGGGCGGGGCTGGCATTCTCAAAGCGTTCAGAGTGGCTAGTGGCCGAATGAGGAGGACAAGAAGCCGTAGCCCCCAGCGCTACTGCAGGAGGACCTGTGCCCCAAGAAAGCCGGTGAGAGGGGTGGATCGGGCGGGCGGGGGGTAGTGGCGAGGGGGCCGGATGCGCTGGGGGGCGGGGGCAGCCGACATTCAAAACAATCTTTGCCGGCCTCCGCACTTTCGTTGCTCTCCGCCCCCAACTTCAAGCTTGGCTCCTTGCGCAGCCTTGGAAAAGGGTGCGTGGGGGTAGTTTTTGGCTGTCCAGAGCCAAAAATTGTGTTTTTACTTCCGCATCTCTACTTCGCGGAAATTCGACTTTCGCGGGCAGTCTGGGAACGCAACCCCCGCAAAAATCGAGGGATCACTGTACATTTAGAAAAACGTTTATAAAAATGATAAATAATGCTGAAACATTTTATTGTCTAGTTAACAACAACAGAGTTGGAAGGGACCTTGGAGGTCTTCTAGTCCAACCCCCTGCTTAGGCAGGAAACCCTACTTCAGACAAATGGATATCCAACATATTCTTTAAAACTTCCAGTGTTGGAGTCTGCACAACTTCTGGAGGCAAGCTGGCTAATTGTTCTAACTGTCAGGAAATTTTTCCTTAGTTCTAAGTTATCTCCCTCCTTATTTAGTTTCCACCAATTGCTTCTTGTTCTACCCTCAGGTGTTCTGGAGTACAAGTAGAATACCCAGTCAATATGTAACAAAGGACTTGTAACAAATTCTGCTCTTAAGTTCCAAGTGGCTGTAGCAAAGAGACTATTCAGTTAATAACTTTTTCTTCATAGCCACTCAGGACAAACTTTTGTACTTTGTTTAGGGCCACTGAACTGAAAAGTGAGCTTCCACGTGGTTTCTCATGAATTCTATGAACTGAACTTTTTTTTTTTAGATTGTACATTGTCCTGGGGGAATCTGGGGAAATGAAAAATGTGTTCTATCAATTTTATTTCGTATCCATAGTTTCTCATCTATTGCTTAACATCTTCATGTGGTTTACATACAATGTGTCAGCATTTCTTCATTAGTGCAGCATCATATGTGGCATAAGTGCTAGCAAGACATTAAATATGGATTAAAAAGTGGATTTTAACAGATGTAATATCAATTACAAATGCAGATGCATGATGTTTTACAATGAATCAGTTAATACATTGTGATGCCATCCACCGAAGTATAATTTATGGAAATTAAGCACATATAAATACATATACAGTATATAGACACAGGCATCCTAGTTGAAGCCAGGGACTGTGAACTGAGTGAACCAAGCTGGACTGTCGCTCCAGCTCCAATGGTCCTTGGATGAAGCTGATTATCTGGGCCCTCAACAGTCAGGATTCACGCCTGGCTGCAGCACGGAGACTGCTTTGGTCACACTGATGGATGATCTCTGGTGGGCCCGGGACAGGGGTTTATCCTCTGTCCTGGTGCTTCTTGATCTCTCAGCAGCTTTCGATACCATCAACCATGGTATCCTTTTGTGCCGGCTGGAGGGGCTAGAAGCGGGAGGCACTGTTCTATGGTGGTTCACCTACCTCTTGGTCAGTCGCAGTCGGTGTTGGCAGGTGACCTAGGTCCCTCCCTCCCTCAAGGGTCAGTCCTCTCCTCCCTGCTGTTTAATATCTACATGAAACCAGTGGGCGACATCATCCGAGGTCATGGGGTGAGTTACCATCAGTACGCTGATGATACTCAGCTATACATTTCCATCCTGTGTCCACTCAGTGAAGCAGTGGAAGTGATGTGCCAGTGTCTGGAGGGTGTTAGGGTCTGGATGGGTGTTAGCAGGCTCAGACTCAACCCCGACAAGACAGAGTGGCTGTGTGTTCTGCCTCCCAAGGACACCACCATCTGTCTGTCCATTATTCGGGGGGGGGGACTTTTGACCCCCTCAGAGAGGGTGCGCAACTTGGGCATCCTCACTTTGGAACATCATCTTTTGGCTATGCCAAGGGGGGCATTTTCCCAGGTTCACCTGGTGCACCAGTTGTGGCCCTATTTGGACAGGTAGTCTTTACTCACAGTCATTCATGCCCTTATCACCTCAAAATTCAACTGCTGCAATGCTCTCTACATGGGGCTACCTTTGAAGAGTGTTCAGAAATTGCAAATCATGCAAAACGCAGCCACGCAAGCAGTCATGGGCCTCCCCAGATATTCCCATGTTTCTCCAGCACTCTGCGGACTGCACTAGTTGCCAATTAGTTTCCAGATGCAATTCAAAGTGTTGGTTATGACCTATAAAGCCCTACATGGCATCGGACCAGGTTACTTGTTGGACCACCTCCTGCCGCATGAGTCCCAGCAACCGGTTATATCCTACAGAGTCAGCCTTCTCCAGGTCCCGTCAGCTAGACAATGTCACTTGACAGGGCCTAGTGGAAGAGCCTTCTCTATGGGGGCCCCCGCCCTCTGGAATCAGCTCCCCCCAGAGATCTGCTCTGTCTCCACCCTCCTTGCCTTTCCTAAGAATCCTATGACTCATTTATGCCACCAGGCTTGGGGCCATTAGACACCAGCCCCCTGGCCAAGTGAATGTAGTGTATGTTTGTTGTGTGAATGGCAATGACTGATTTTAATACTACGGGGGTTTTAGATTAACTGTTTTAAATTAATTGGATTATGATGTTGAATTGTTTAAATAGATGGATGGATGGATGGATGGATAGATTACTTTAAAGATAGGCAATGAAAAGGCATCTATAAACCTCCTCTCCATCAGAATAACGAACCAAAAAGCAGACATCGACACTAACAAATATTTGAAATCATAATATATAAAATTGTTGGTAGATTCTAGGGATGTGCAGCTATTCAGAACCAACATAAAAAGGGTTTTTTACCTGATTGGCTTCAGTAAGCAATAAAATCAAATCAAGATTGGCCACATGTCCATATCTCCTACTCTGCTGCTGTGGCTGCTGTGTTTAATGTAATGATACCACATATGAGTTTGTCAAGTCACTGTTCTATATGGAATTTGTTCAGCTAGAATTCTTGATCGTGCATAAGTGAGGCATAGAGAGGAGGCTTTCTCTGTAAGGGAGGGAGGAAATGGAGGGAGGAAATGACTAACAATTTTACTACAGTATAAGTTTACATGAATCATCTCCATTCCTTCAGATGCTCAGAGAAAAGGAGTTTTGCCACACAACAATAGTTAACTGACATCATAAGGTTGTCTGCACTGCATCTAGGAATGGTTTTGTGGATGGGCATTATACCGCCTTCATTTCATTGTCAACACTGTTCACTCTTTCCCACCCCATAAAACATGAGTGCACATATATGTTTACATCAGGATAATATGGTCTCACCATGAAGCCATACACTATTATATTTTTAAAGGTTTTAGGTGCTCCTAGACTTAGAATTTGCTGCTGCAGATCAGCATGGAAAGAAGCAATTAAAGCATAAGTGGTGTAGATTCCTTAGCAAATATTGGACTATAAATCCTAAGAGCAAACTAATCCACTAATAGCCCTTGATTTCTTTTTATAAGCAGCAAGCGTTCTTCTGAAAGGAGCTGTGTTGTAGATGTTCCTTCATTCCTTTTCACTCTCAGTCACATTTGTAAGCTGGCTACTGCCCAATGAGGATGTATTGTCTAAGCAGTGGGAAGAGAAAAGGGGGAAAAAAGCATAGTAGGGGCATTTACTAGATGTGAGAGACAGAAACATTGAGCAGTCTCCAGATGCCAAAAGGCCTTGCAGTGCTGCAGCTGCTTGCCTCCAAAGGACCAAAATACCAGAGGAAAAGCTGGCTGGGAAACATTTGGCATAAGATGGCAACATGTTTGGGGTTCTGTACCAAATCTTCATCATTAGGAGAATCCAGGAGACTCATACCAGTAAGTCAGAAAAGGAAATACTGTAGTAACAGACACATGAAAGGCAGTAATATTGCTCTGAATTCCATTGTATTAGCAAATGTAGATTTAGGAGCAAGCGTGTGTCTAGAAAACAGGCAGTTTCCCTCTGATTATTAGGCCAATCTTATGTCCTCTATCTTTTAGGGGATGCCTATACAGTGGTACCTCTACTTATGAACCTAATTCATTCCGTGACCAGGTTCTTAAGTAGAAAAGTTTGTAAGAAGAAGCAATTTTTCCTATAGGAATCAATGTAAAAAGCAAATACTGTAATGCGTGCAATTGGGGAACCCACAGGGAGGGTGGAGGCCCTGTTTCCTCCCAGGAGATTCCTAGAGAGGCCCCACGGAGGCTTCTCCCCACCTTTTCCGGTTACAGATTCGGAGGGTCGGGTTTGTAAGTGGAAAATGGTTCTTGAGAAGAGGCAAAAAATATCTAGAGTAGTGTGTGTCAACCCCCGCAACTTTAAGCTATGTGGACTTCAACTCTCAGAATTCTCCAACCGGCAACTTAAAACTGCTGAGGTTGAGAAATACTGTTCTAGAATAAATCAGAAAGCCACAGAATTTGAGCCAGGGCTCCTGTTTTCTCGAACCATCCCATCGGGTTTAGGACATTTTGCCTCTGCCTGTTGGATGAAGCTCTTTCTTCTGCAGCAGCTGATAGGCCGCTGCATTATCTCCCTTGCCCAAAGGCCCCTAGCTCTTCGCCCCAGCCCTTTCGTCACAAAAGTCCACATTCAGCCACAGCCTTTTGGCCACATGGGACACTTTGCCACCATCCAATCAGAACAGTTCTAACAAAATGCTACTTTTGGAAGGAAAGAATGGAACAGTTTGCTGTTTCATACACACACACACACACACAAACACACACACACACACACCAGTTGAATGATAGAGAGGGAAGGGACCTCAGTGGCCATCTAGTTTGACCCCCTTCTCATTCAGGAGACTTACAGAATGATAGAGAGGGAAGGGACCTCAGTGGCCATCCAGTCTGACCCCATTCTCATTCAGGAAACTGTTACAGAATGATAGAGAGGGAAGGGACCTCAGTGGCCATCTAATCTGACCCCCCGCTCAAGCAGGAGAATGGAGATGACCTCAAAGGCCATCTAGTCTGACCTCCAGTTCAAGCAGGAGAATGAAACAGAATGATAGAGATGGAGGAGACCTCAGAGGCCATCTAGTCTGACCCCCAGCTCAAGCAGGAGAAACAGAATGATAGAGAGGGAGGAGACCTCAGAGACCATCTAGTCCAACCCTCTTCGCAAGCAGGAGAATTGGCCTTCCGGTCAAATTCATGGGCTGCTAAATTGGCTGGTGGAACTCCTTGCCTCACAACAAGCTAATCCTTTAAAAGCTAATTTGGGAACCCAATCAGAGCAGTCCTCTCAAAAGAGGGGTAGGAGAGAGAGCTAGGTAGCATTCTCTTAGCAAAGGACAGATGTGAAGTTACTGGTTACTGTCTGGGGCCCCTTTATGGCCTGCTCCTCATGGTAATCTTTGGAATTTTTACGATGCGTGGAGCACTTATGACAAAAGAAAGTGTTGAGAGAGGTAAAAACTCAGAGGCCCCAGAAGTGGGTGGAAGGCTGTGTGGAAGGCAGGCAAATATGTCGGGGCTGGCCAGCTGCAGGGAAAGGAGCTAGCAGCCTTCTTGGCAATCATCCATGCCCACTTGCCTGCAGCGTCCAGCCCAGCCTGGCTAGTGGGTGAGTGGGCAGCCCTTGGTAGAGACACAGCTGGTAGCTCCCTTCCCTGTGGCCAGCCGGCCCTGACATGCTTGTCTGCCTTCCACGCGACTTTCCACTTGCCTGCCTTTGTAAGGTGACCACGGGGACACCAGGAAGGCTGCAGGGAAGGCAGGGAAGCATGGCAGGACTGTGGTCCACAGGGAAGGGAGTAGGGGAAACAGGCTGCAATGGTTGAAAGGAGAGACTGGGTGGGTGGGCAGAGCCTTGTGCTGCCAGTGCTACTGGTTCTCCAAACCACCTGCCACCACTACCAGTTCTCAAAAACCAGTAGGAATCGGTAGCATTTCACCCCTGCTTTGCACCAACAGTGGGTTGCTCCTGGTTTGGCGAACTGGTGGTGGTGGTGGTGGGAGGCTCTGCCCACCTGCCCACCCACATGTGCACGCAAACCAGTAGCAATGGCATTTAGAGCCCACTGTTGCTTTGTACACATTAAAATAAACTCTCCCATCTTCCGGTTTATTTTTTATGGTGATACATTTAAATACCGAATAATAATAATAATAATAATAATAATAATAATAATAATAATAATAATAATGACAACAACAACAACAACAATAATTTATTAGATTTGTATGCTGCCCGTCTCCAAAGACTCAGAGCAGCTCACAACAATAATAAACAATGTAACAAATCCAATACTTAAAAAGACATTTAAAAAGCCCATATCATTAATATGTATGTAAGTATGTATGTATGTATGTATGTACAGTGATCCCCCGCTCGTTGCGAGGGTTCCGTTCCAGGAGCCCCCGCAACGAGCGGGTTTTCGCGAAGTAGCGATGCGGAAGTAAAAACACCGTCTGCGCATGTGCAGACGGTGTTTTTACTCCCACAGCGCTAGCGAGGAGCCGAAGATTGGGGGCGGGGCGGCTGTTTGCCGCCGGCATGGAGGGCTTCCTAGCAGCCCCCCAAACCCGGGTTGGGGGTCCGGGGGGCGCTGGCTCTCGGCGCTTTTGAGCTGAGTCCGGAAGCGAATTCGCTTCCGGACTCAGCTCAAAACCGGCGATACCAAGCGGCAAGGAACGGCTTGTCTCGGCGCTTTCGAGCTGACAGCTCGAAAGCGCCGAGACAAGCCGTTCCTTGCCGCTTGCTATCGGCGGTTTTGAGCTGAGTCCGGAAGCGAATTCGCTTCCGGACAGCTCAAAAGCGGCGAGAATGAACGGCGTGGGCGGGCGAAGGGCGGGCGGCAGCGAGGAGTTTGCGTGGGCGGTGGGGAAACTCCTCGCTGACGCCAGCAAGAGGGGGAAGACCCAGGGAAGCCGCTGCCATCTACGCATGCGTGCCCGGCACGCATGCGTAGATGGTATTTTTGACTTCCAGGTTGAAAAATAGCGAAGTACCCTGTTCGCAATGGTTGGGGACGCAATAAACGGGGGATCACTGTATGTATGTATGTATGTATTAGATTTGTATGCTGCCCCTCTCCGTAGACTCATGGCGGCTAACAACAATAGTGAAACAACATATAACAAATCTAATATTTAAAATTACCCCATGCTTGGCGACATAGGTGGGTTTTCAGCAACTTACGAAAGACAAGGAGGGTGGGGGCAGTTCTAATCTCCAGGAGGAGTTGATTCCAGAGGGCTGTGGCCTCCACAGAGAAGGCTCTTCCCCTGGGGCCCGCCAGACGACATTGTTTATTTGACAGGATCCAGAGGCCAACTCTGTGGGACCTAATCGGTCACTGGGATTCGTGCAGCAGAAGGTGCCTCCCACTCCCAACCCCTCCAGCTGGTGCAGAAGGATACCATGGTCGATGGTATTGAAAGCTGCTGAGAGATGAAGAAGCACCACAACAGAGGATAAACCCCTGTCCCGGACCCACCAGAGATCATCCATCAGTGTGACCAAAGCAGTTTCCATGCTGTAGCCAGACCTGAATCCTGTTGAGGGCCTAGATAATCGACTTCTTCCAAGGACCACTGGAGCTGGAGCAACACCACCTTCTCGACAACTGGACAATAGTTGTTAAGTATGGCTGGGTCCAGGGAAGGCTTCTTGAGGAGGGGGCGCACAAGTGCCTCCTTGTAGGGAGCTGGACCCCCTCCTCAAAGAAGCTTTGAAAATCTCCTGGACCCAGCTCTGTGTCACCTCTCTGCTGGCTGAAACCAGCCAAGAGGGACACGGATCCAGTAAACAGGTGGCGGAACTTTCTGCCTTGAGTGCCACTTTGTAAGTCTTAATATGAGCTCTTACAAGAGTTTGATCGGATTCAGATTTACTTTTCCTCCACCACTTCTCTAGACTTCTCTTCTGGCATTTCAGCACCCAGAGTTCCTCGGTAAACCAAGGAGCTCTCCGGGATCTAGTGCCACAAAGAGGTCACAACAGTGCAATCCGGTCAAGAGCCTCCATGGCAGCCTTGTTCCAGGTCATGGCAAGAGACTCTGCTGAATTGTGAACAAGTGAATCAGGTAGAACCTCAAGTGCCCTTTGAAAGCCCTCTGGGTCCATCAGGCATCTGGGGTGGAATCATCTAATCGGTTCCGAAGGATTGGAGCCTTGAAGTCAAGCCGTAGTAGAAAATGGTCTGATCATGACAAAGGCAAAACATCTAAGCCCCTTAGTCTCAGTTGCTCCGAGAGAAACATCATGTTGGATGTGTGACCCCCTCATGAGTCGGGCCCTGAACTACTTGAGTCAGGTCCATGGCTGTCATCATGGCCATGAACTCCTGTGCTAACTCAGAGGATTCGCCATGTGAGGGCAGGTTAAAGTCCTCCAGGACAATGAGTCTGGGGAACTCCACCGCCAACCTGGCCACCTCCTCGAGCAGCACAGGCAGGGCTGTTGACATGCAGCTGGGAGGCAGGTACATGAGCAACAAGCCCACCTGAACCCCTAGGTCCAACTTCACCAAGAGGGACTCACAACCCGCAATCTCGGGAGCAACGAGTCTACATAGGCAAAAAGTCTCCTTGGCTATGATAGCCACTCCGCCCCCCACTTCCCTGGGGTCGTGGCTAATGCCCTGCCTGAAACCCGGCTGGACATATTTTGGACAGAGGAATTCCTCCTTCCGGGCCCAGCCAGGTTTCAGTCACACATATCAGGTCGGCCTCCTCATCCAGGATCAAATCCCAGATGAAAAGAGCTTTATTTACCACCGACCTGGCATTGAGTAGCAGCATTTTGAGCCCAGGGCCCGGATTACGCTCATCACCAATACCCCGGGTTGAGCTCATGGGGCCGGAACAAGGGATCACTTTCAATGACATCATGATGTCATTGAACAAATGATGCAAATATTGTATGCTATTGCTTCATGACATTTGACCCCAAGCATGTAAATCAAATAATTAGCATAGTGACAACAGAATATGTATTCTATTTGCCCTACCCTACCCTATCTTTGCCCTACCCTACACTATCTTTGCAGCATATATTTATTATATCAATGTGCTGACTGAAGCAGGCTATGTAATTTCCTGCTAGTACTTGTAGAAGGCAAATAAAATAAGCTATATTTTGGGCCTAGGGCCCAGTTTATATCTGCCCCATTATCTCACTAACAATCACCAATCCTTTTATTAATACCTGCGTGTCAAACAGGCAACATGAAGGCTCCTTTATTACCAGTTGCATTCTATTTCTTATTGTAAAACACTTCTTAAAATACATTGACTAAGAGACTTTTAAAGAGTGGCCAAAAGGGTGTTTTGATTATCTGAATCCAGTTACCATACATACAGTGATCTCTTTCAGCTAAGGGAATTTGTATCGAAACACATAAAGCACATAGGATCGAAATATTCAAGAAATTTCTTTGGGGAATCGCAGAACATAACAAATTTTAATTATTTTAGCCGGAGGAAATTAGTAATTCAATTTGAAATGCCTAATAAAGAGTAAAATGCTATGTCAAAAATAGAAAAAAGAAACTAGCAAGTATGAACTCACACAGTCATACTTACTTCAAGGGGATTGGGGTGAAAGTGTGGAGAGGCTCTAATCTGAAGACAAAAGAGGTGTTTTTAAAAAGTTTTTTTTTTCCTTTCAGAGTCTCACTGGACTAGCCTATAAAGTAGCTAGAGAATGGAAGTAGCCTGGATCAAATCAGAATCATTTTAGTCCAGCTTTGTGTTTCTTACAATGGCCAACCAGATGCTTCTGGATGCTCACAGTAGGAGATGAACATTTGCCCTTCTCCCCCTCTGCCCCCTCGCCCCAAACTGGTATTTTGTGGGATATATCCTCAACTGGAATCTTTAAGACAGACTCCAATAGTTCTATCTTCCCACAAATCTAGTCAATACCTTTAAAATACGCACAAAGTAGCGATCACCCTCACTGCAATAAAGAAGTCTTACATTAGTTATATATTGTATGTGTTCTAAATTTTATTAGATGATTCCTGATTTTGATGGATTGAGAAAGGTCATTAATCTCTGTCAACTTAATTCATGCATGCATAATTTTATATACACTGCTCAATAGAAATAAAGGGAACACTTAAACAACACCATATAACTCCAAGTAAATCAAACTTCTGTGAAGTCAAACTGTCCACTTAGGAAGCAACACTGATTGACAATCAATTTCACATGCTGTTGTGCACATTCAACTTTGTAGAGAACAAAGTATTCAATGAGAATATTTCATTCATTCATATCCAGGATGTGTTATTTGAGTGTTCCCTTTATTTTTTTGAGCAGTGTATGTTGATCTTAATCCCATTTAATAAACATTCCAGTTTTCTCTTGTACAGTAATACCTCATCTTATGAACTTAATTGGTTCCGGAAGGTGGTTCGTAAGGTGAAAAGTTCGTAAGGCGAAACAATGTTTCCCATAGGAAACAATGTAAAAGCGATTAATGCATGCAAGAGGAAAAAAAATATCGCAAAATGGCACTCCGCTGGGTGCTGCCACCCGGCTGTCACCTTTTAAAACAGCCAGGGGGTTTCTTGGCATTCTCCCAAACCCGAACCTGAATTTTTTGGGTTCGGGTTCGGGAGGCCGCCGAGAAGTGCCGCCGCTTGGCTGTCACCTTCTGAAACAGCTGGGGGGCTTCTCGGCGTTCTTCTGAATGCCGAACCCAGAGGTTCGGCAAAAGTTCGGGTTCGGGTTCCGGAGGCCGCCGAGAAGCGCCCGGCTGTTTCAGGTTACAGCCGGGCGCCGCCGCTTGGCGGAGTGCCATTTTTGCGATCGGTAGCGGCGTTTTCGGCCGATCTGGAGGCTGAAACGGAGGTGGGGAATCCCAATAGGGAATTCCATGGGTGGAGCTTTGACGTCACAAAGACATCCTTCCTGGAGGCCACGTTTCTGGGAGTTGAAGTCCAAATATCTTCAAGTTACCAAGATTGGGAAACACTGTGCTAAACAATAGTTTTGTTGAAGACAAGAAAGAAGTATTAAGTATTCAGAGCTGCCTTATGATGATTACTGCAATCAAAGCTTCCAAGACTTTTCCTAACTGCTATCTTCAATACCCTGAGAGGCTAACTGCAGTAACATGGGTTGCCTAGAAGTTCTGTCTAGCTTGAATGCCACTTTACCAGTTTTAGCTCTATGGAATGGAGAAATGGCTGGGCAGTAGAAACAAGTATTCCTGACCCCAGGGGTGAAATGCTCCCAGTTTACTTGTGCTTGTTGGTCGTAGGAGAGCCGGTTGCGAAGGGACTGCAAAGCTCTGCCCACCTATCTGGACGCCACCATTTGGGTTATTTTACCCTCTGCGCATGCAGTCGGCTTTTTACATATGGTGGGTAAAAGAACAGAAATGGTGGCATCCAGGCAGGTGGGCGGAGCCTTGCACACCCTTTGAGACTGGCTCTCCTACGACTTGTCAGGCACGAGCGAACCCAGGAGTGTTTAACCCCTTACTGACACCTTTGTGTGTACTATTTCAAGGGAGCTTACACTAATAAAGCAGAGACTGCTGGCTGGAGTGACATTGACACAAAATGCTAATGGCCTATTGAAGATGTGTTACAGTCCATTTGAAAGCTTGACTAGTGATGATGGTAGTGGTACCAAAGGAGTGTTCTTTTGTGAGTCATCCAGTTAAAATGATCAAAGACCTGTTGGAAAGGACTACTCAGTATAATAAACACATAAACAGGGTTGTTTTTTTAACTTCACAGATAACATTTCTTCTGTTCAGCCTTACTGCCATGACTGAAACAAGTCTTCTAATTGTCCAGTTAGAAGGAAACAATAAAGCAAAGCAAGGAATGAGGAAGTACTCTGTAGTAATCAGGGGCAGGCTACTGCCTGGACCAGGGGGTGGAGAATGCAGTGGGGTAGCGAAAATGGAGCTCCACCCCAGAGCACCCAATTTGCACTGAAAGATGTGGAAAGAAAATGCAGGGCGTCCTGCATAAGCCACGCCCACAGTGTGGTAGTAAAAATTTTGGTAGCCCTTCACTGGTTTCTCAACCTCAACAACTGGTAAAATGTGTGGAAATCAGCTCCCAGGATTCCCCAGCCAAGGGAACTGGCTGGCCGGGAAATTCTGGGAATTGAAGTCCACATCAGGGGTGGGTTCTTCTCCGTTTGCACCACGTAGCCGGAACCATTAGCAACCCACTGGTGACGTAATGTTTGTGACACGGATCAGCCCACTTTTTTTCTGACGTTTTGCTGAATTTTCCTGTGTTTGGGTGGCTTCTCATCGTTCTGTTTTTTAAAAAAGCCCTCCTGCCCGTCTTGTGTTAATACTAACCTTTATTTCTTTCCCGGAAGCACAGCTGATCAGCTCCTCAGCTGTGTTTCAGGCTGAATCCACCTTCTGAGCATGCGTGGAAGTGAAATTGCAGAAGGAGATGCACGCAAGAGCGGAGCATGCATGTGAATCATCACAATGCAAATAGGTGGTGAAGAAAAGTGGAAACCACCCTACTCCACACATCTTACAGTTGCTAAGGTTAAGAAACACTGCTGTAGTGGGTGAGAACATACCACCAGTGTTTGTGATCTAGGGATGGTGTGGGCATCAGAGTACAAATCTTGTTTCTTACTGTGGAGAAGAAACTGACATTCCAGAGTTAGGCTATTTCCTAATTAATCTCTTAAGTGTTGGCCAGCCTTTGTTCAGCGGATACCTCTCCTCACTGCTATGATATTAGCACAATGATGGTTGAGTTATTCCAGATGCTTTAGGTCACCAGTTGATGAGTTTCCAATCTATTGCAGAACAGCAAGTGTAGATTACCTACTTGAAGAGGATGAACAAAAGCCAACTTCGCAGCTCAATTTTCTGTTCACAATTAGAAACCAATTTCTTGTGCCAAAGCTTCATATGCCAAAAAATCCAAGTCTTTTTCTTTTTAACATTCTTTTGTTTCACGTGCTCCTTTTGTGATTTTTAAAAAAATGTTCAGAACAATGTTATTTTAAGCACGTGTGATGGTGGAGGATTTGAATGGCAACTGTGGGATGAAAAAGATCAGTTCAAGAGTCTCCGAGAAAGGATTTGGATGAAACCGTAGTAATAATAAAACATAGAGCACATAGCTATTCAAGGAAGGAGGAAGCAAAGGTTGAAGAAATGAAGGGAGCATGTTTTCATTGTTGATCGTCATCAAAAACCGCATTTTTAGCATAGGCTTCAAGGACACAAAACATACCTCGGGGTGGCTGGAAAAATAAAGCACCAAAACCAAGGAGCAAACCACAAGGCTGCGTTTTCCGAGAGGTACAAACCACCAAGAGGCTGGGCGCTTTGACTAAAGGACCACTCAGCGGGAAGGCGCCTGAAAACTCTACTACAGGGTTTCCACCTCGGGAAGGGATTATTTTAAGAGTGTAGTTTTTCCAGAGGAGGAGACCACCCCCACACACGACATTTATTCTTATCGCTCTCATTGTTCTCGCCTTGCGCAATTAAAACAAAAAAACAACCCAAACACCCGAATACGATAGAGTTGCCACGCCGCGGCAAGAAAGCACGCGCTCATGCTCCCCTTGCTTCCCCCCACCTCTCCTCCTCCTCCTCACCCCCCCCCCCCCCGCGCGCCGAATAAGGAAGGGAGGCGGCGCGTGCTCTGCGGCGGGCGCAGGGCCTATAAATAGAAGCGTTCTAATACCAACGTGGTGCGTCATCTCGCCCCGCCCATAGAGATTCGCTCAACCCCCTCAGGCTACGCGCTGACTGGGGATGGGGGGGGGGGCAGGTAGCAACAGTAGCGGCGGCGGGGGGGGAGCGGTTTATAAGGCGCCTTGGAAGCGGCGTCTGCTTTCCTTTCGCGGGCTTTGCCTCCAAGCACGCTGGACAAACGTCGCCCTCTTTCAGAACGAGGGACAGTCCGTCTGTCCTGCCCCCGCTTCGTCCCGTCCCGAATCCGAAAGGGAGGGAAATTCGGTCTCGGGCGCTGAAGAACGACCTGTGGCCAAAGAAAGTGACTGCCGTCAAAAACGCAGCCAGACGCCTGTCACTCGGTGGGGCGGGGCTGGGGCAGTCGCGGAGCAGCTTTTGGACGGGTTTCTGGTACACTTCGTGGACATGCGGAGCAGGAAGGCAGCGTTCCCGTCTGGGGAGGGAATGTGGAGGTTTCTGGATAAAGCAAGTGCTGGTTCACCCGCAGACCGACAGGAGTAACATGGCTGGGGCTGAAAAGGAGAGAAAAATCCCTCCACGCGAGAAAGGTGCTGGAACAATGCCGTGAGAGGAAGTTGTAGGATTTGGGGGGGAAATACCATTTCCTCAGATCAACAATTGGACGGAAGGAGAAGATCGTTGCTATTCCTGAATTTAAACTTTATAAGCTAAAAATACGGGATGGGGGGAATGCAAGATAAACCAAATCCGGTAGAACCAAATCCTGATAGCAGCAAGTAGCTCAGAGTGTCTTGAAACTAACTGGGTGTTCCTACAGATAGTAATGAAATGGGGGGATGGGGGGAAGCATGTCAATGTGAGGGGAAAATTGGTTAAAAAGGAATGGTTTTACTTATATAGAATTTTAAAATGTGCAGATCATAATAAAGGCATAGATAGCAAACATCCGAGGTAGTCCTCAGGTGATGACCATTCAGTGGCCATTTAGAAAGGGGTGCAGGAAAGGGGTAGTTATGACGGGAATTCCAAATTCCAGCTACCATTGCAGCACTCCCAAAAGTCATGAGATTTCAGTTTAGGCACTTGGCCACTGGCATGTCCCCTGATCATTTTTTGTGGACCATCTCTGCTGATAACCCAGAAGGGAAAGTCTCAAATTGCCCCCATAAATTGCCCCTGAGCCAACTGCTTTTTCTCCCTGCTACAGAGTGTGAATTCCCAGGCTTCTCCTACTCAGTAGCTTCTGCAGCATCTTGACCCCACTCTGTAGTGCCTGTCCCCAGAATGGTTGCATTCCCTTGCACAGTGCTCATCTGCCCATTGGCCTGCTTGCAGAATGCTTAAAAGGAAACTCATCTTGTGACTAGGGCTTGCAGCTTTTCCTTAACTTCCTGGTTGGAAGCTGGCAGTGTCAACTCAAAATCACAAGAGGTCCTGCTAAACAAATGGCAATCCTCAATTATCACTTAACTGTCCTGAGATCTAAGGGAATGGGTGGCATAGAAGTCAAATAAATAATTACATAATAATAATAATAATAATAATAATAATAATAATAATAATAATAGAAATAACTGGCCACTGGGTTTGCCCTCACTAAATGATCTGATCCTGTGACTTGCACTTTGCTTATTGATGCAAATTCCAGTCCCAGTCAACTGTCGCTAAACAAATGTTACCTATATTTTGAACATGAATGGTGCACAGGAATAATTGAAATTGCTCAGATTGTTGAACTATGGAACAAGGTGTTATTGTAGAACTTGCAACAATGTGTGTCACTTGAAGCAATTTCAAGGCATAAAAATCAAATTGGACTCACAGTGGTGAGGTGGGACATTTTAATTATTTTCCTTCCTGCTGTAATCCTGGGGAATGGATCTTCTGTTGGTGCAGTTTACAAGTCCATAGTTTACTGACTGAAGATTTAATCAGGATTCTGATGGATATGGAAAGGATCCATCTTCTTTACTGTGTTCCCAGTCTATATTTTTCCAGTCCTTGATTTTAATTATAATAACAAGCTGAGGTTATTTCATGGGATACTTTACGTAAAGTGTATTTAGACCCTCATCACTACTTATTTAAATCATGGAAGCTCAAGTGGAATGTATAGTACCAATTAGGAAAGACATAAATATAGCCAAGAGATTCAGTTAGAGAAGCTATAAAAAGCTGGAAGGCTCTATTTCAGAATCAGAGTCTTTCTTAAGTGAAGAAAATAAAAAGGAAGTTAATGACTGTAAGGGAGGGTTGTTTGGTTTTTTTTTAAAAAATCCCCAATGAATATACTGTATATTGCTAAAACATTTCATTTGACTGCCATGAATCTCTTACTGTTCAACTGCCAGCAATAGTATTATGAGAGAAAATAATAACATTTACTCACTGTTTACACCTTGATAATAGCGTCTGCCATTATTCACCCTTTATCTGAGGTTAAAAAGATCCCATTAGTTTAAATATGTTCCAGCAGCATGGGTGCTATAAAATTGTCTTACAAGGCTGAACTGCTCCTATCCTATCTCTTGTACTTAATTTCTATAAGGGCATCAGCTGATTGTTGGTAAAATTATTAACTGATTAGCACTGCAGATAGTCTTCAATTTACGACCACAATTGAGCACAAAATTTCTGTTAAGTGAGATATTTGTTAAGTGAGTTTTGTCACACTTGTTAGTTGAGACACTGAAGTTGATAAATTAGTAACCCAGTTGTTAAGTAAATCTGGCTTCCCCATTGACTTTGCTTGCGAGAAAGTCACAAAAGGTGATCACATGACCATGGGACACAGCAAAGCTTATAAATATGAACCTGTTGCCAAGCAGCTGAACTTTTTTTTTCTGGGTAATATTTTTATTTTTCTCCATACAAACATTTAAAAATATTTTCATATTATAATAAAAACAGTATCGAGTTAATACATTATAATTAATCTCCCCCAAAAAATTATTAGTTCCAAATTAATTACTTTCAATGTCAATCCAACCTTGACCTCTAATTTTGTCATCTAGATATCTAATTTTTGTCTAATTGAATTCAAGCTTAAATTCTTTTAAACCTTATTAAAATAATATCCTTCTCCTTTAATACTTCAGATATGCCATAGTGCCTCCATCTCCTCCTTATGTATTCCCCAAAACCCTTACAAGAAAAAAGACTATCAACTACAAATAATAAAAAAGAAGTTATAGTTTAAAAAGAGGAAAGAAAAGAGCAAAGAAAAAAAGGGAAAAAAAGAAAGACAAATAAAAAAAATGAAACTATTATTATACCACTATTATAATATAATAATTAACCAAACTATCATTTTAAATTTTTGATTAATGATCATCGTAATATAATCATATTTTGTTTCAAATCATAATTATTATTCAAATATTTATCACTTCATTGTCATCTTTCCCAATAATTTCAGTAATCCAATAATTTAAATATATCTATTTCTATATAATTCTATAGTTCAATAAAATTTAATAACTTGAAATATATTTTAAAAACAACACCTAATTAATCTAACTACATCATTTCATAGTTAATGCATACTTAATAATCTCATCCCTCCTTAAAATGCCAATCCTCAGGGCTTTTATTTTTTTTCATTTTAAACCCATATGTTTTCTCCTTATCTCCCTTTTTACCAAAATATAGAATCTTTTTCATTTCCATTCTGACTTCTTTCTTACTCTGCTGTTTCCTGGGTGTCAGGTCATATCTATTCTTTATTTTCTTAGTGCTTAAAGTAGTGCTTAAATCATCAAGAATATGACCACCAACCCCATCAATCAAACCATTTTCCAATTCATTTCTAAAAATCAGTATTTCATTAATGTTGTGTCCTTTAATCAGTTCCTTTTGGGAATGTCCCTCCTGTGATACTTTTCTATTTCCGTTTCTTTGTTGCTCAGTCAATTCCAGTTGTTGAGGACTCTTTTCTTCTTCTCCTTCAATTTCACTACAGTCTTGCTGTGAGCTTTCTGTATAAAAAAAGATGTTTTCATTTCTGATTTATTCTTTCCATTCCTGGATCTCTTTAAGTATATCTTTGAACAAATCTCGTATGTCTTCTATCTTTTGCAAAGTTAATGTATCAAAAAGTTTTATCCAAATATCCAATTAACCTTTATAACATCCAGAAGTCAAACTTTTCAAAACAGATTATATCCTTCTTTCCTTCTCACCCTTTCTGAGTTCAAGTAAAGTTCAAGCCCAAGATGTTCTCTTTCTATTTATTTTTCAGTTCCTCTTTATCACTTATAAAAGGAAAACAATCTGCCAAGTCTCATTGTATCAAGGACAAATTCAGTGAACAAGTCCAACCAAATATTGCCTCAACTTCACCAGTAGAGGTCATCAGTATGCAATCACGATTACTCCCAGTTCTTCAATTCTGGCTTCTATAATCACTTTGAAATTTAAATTATGCTAATTCTGAAAGTCCAGTTTTGTGTTCCCAACTTCCACAGATAAAAAACATTTTGTAAAGTTCTTGGGTTTTAAAATAAATTTTAAAGTTCATTTAAATGCCAAATAATATGTCCAAAAATAGTACAGCCACAGCCATTTCTGCTTCCGCCCTACTTCTGAAACAAAGAGATTTTTAAAAGTCCAAATCAAGGTCCACTCCGGCAAAATTGCTCATCCTTTCCAACAGGCTTTTATTCTTCTCACCCACCAGCACAAGAACTTATGTTTCTTCTCCTTCCACTACCGGTCGTGGTCGCAACTCTGCCTATTGCAGGGTGTGCCAGCCCCCAAAACAAGAGGAGACAAAGACCCCTTTTCCACCCCCACTCTGGGGAGGTTCTGGACCGATCTGACAGGAATCGGCACCTCCAAACAGCAGTGATTCGGCATCCCCCCACGAGCATGAAGGAGAAGCCATCTCGCCGTGGTGCTGACCACGCCCCTTTCCAAGCATCTGAACTTTGATCACATGATCATGGAGTTGCAGCAAAGGTTGTGACTGAAAAATGGTCATAAGCCATATTTTTCAGTGCCATTGTAACTTTGAACCAGTGGTTCTCAACCTTTCTAATGCCGCGACCCCTTAATACAGTTCCTCATTTTGTGGTGATCCTCAACTATAAGTTTAGCACCAATTCTTCCAAAAGATCTTTAAGCTGATTGGCAGGAAGGTCAAAGGGACACTCCCACTGTAAACGCCTGATTGGTTGGATTGTAAAAATATGTTCCAAGATGCCAGAATAGAAGCTTTAGTTGCTAACGCCATTGGAAATTTGTCTTTTCCCATACTCTCAGGCGACCCCTGTGAAATGGTCGTTCGACCCCCAAAGGGGTCCCGACCCCAAGGTTGAGAACCACTGCTTTGAACAGTCACTAAATGAACTGTTGTAAGTCAAGGACTGCCGGTACTCTTTTATGCCAGTTTATTTGACTTTTGAATTATTGTCTTGTTTGGTTTTAACATGCATTTCATTCTTTATTAATTTTTAGCAGTTATTTATCTTATTCCAGTAATGGTGAACCTAAGGCACGCCTGCCACAGGCAGCATGCAGAGCCATATCCGAGGGCACACTGTCCTATGTCAGCTTCAGCATGCATGGGTGCAATGGCCAGCTATTTTCAGCCTTCTGGTGGGCGGGAGGGAGGTCATTTTTGCTTTCCCCAGTCTTCGGGAAAGCATCTGGAGGATGTGGATGGTGGAAAATGGACCCAACAGGCCTACTAGAGGTTCAGAAACAAACTTCCGGTTTGGCCGCTGGGCCATTTTTCACCCTACCCAGGTTCCGGAGGCTTTCCTGAATCCGGGAGATAGTGGGGGATTGTGTGAGCATGCGTGGGGAGAGGGCATTGCATTATGGGTGTGGGCACGCACACACGCTATTGCACACACACCCTTTTGGCACCCAAGCAAAAATGGTTTGCCATCACTGTTATAGTCCATTCTTGGATCTTTTTTGGATAGCTGGTATACTAGAAATATTTCAGATTTAATTAATTACAAGCATGAATAGATTTGCTGTTTGTGTCTTCCTCTTTTAAACATTCGTCTTGCAAGGGCTTAACATTTTTTCAACCCCTTTTAAAAAAAAATCAAAAAACCAGAAGCCAGAAATGAATATGATGATCACTAGGGACATCCAGAGTACAGTGATCCCCCGCTCGTTGCGAGGGTTCCGTTCCAGGACCCCCCGCAACGAGCGGGTTTTCGCGAAGTAGCGCTGCGGAAGTAAAAACACCATCTGCGCATGTGCAGATGGTGTTTTAAACTTCCGCAGCGCTAGCGAGGAGCCGAAGATTGGGGGGCGGCGCGGCTCTTTTAAAACATCGCTGCCGACATGGGGGGCTAGCTAGCACCCCCCCCGAACTCCCAACCTGGGTTTGGAGGGGTGCTAGCAAGCCCCCCATGTCGGCGGCGATGTTTTAAAAGAGCCGCGCCGCCCCCCAATCTTCGGCTCCTCAGCGGCGAGCGAGCGAAGCCAAGCCGGCAGCAATGTCGCCGCCACTGCAGCCAACGCGCGCTACGATCTTCCGGGCCAGCCAGGCTCAGTCACGGAAGGCAGCCGCTTGGCCCGGGATGCTGGGCCGAGAGGAGCCGGGCTTGATCCGCTGAGCCTGGCTGGCCCGGAAGATCATAGCGCGCGTTGGCTGCAGCGGCGGCGACATTGCTGCCGGCTTGGCTTCGCCCGCTCGCCGCTGAGGAGCCGAAGATTGGGGGGCGGCGCGGCTCTTTTAAAACATCACCGCCGACATGGGGGGCTCACTAGCACCCCCCCGAACCCCCAACCCGGGTTTGGGGGGGTGCTAGCAAGCCCTCCATGTCGGCGGCGATGTTTTAAAAGAGCCGCGCTGCCCCCCAATCTTCGGCTCCTCAGCGGTGAGCGAGCGAAGCCAAGCCGGCAGCAATGTCGCCGCCGCTGCAGCCAACGCGCGCTACGATCTCAGCGGATCAAGCCCGGCTCCTCTCGGCCCAGCATCCCGGGCCAAGCGGCTGCCTTCCGTGACTGAGCCTGGCTGGCCCGGAAGATCGTAGCGCGCGTTGGCTGCAGCGGCGGCGACATTGCTGCCGGCTTGGCTTCGCTCGCCGCTGCAGCCAACGCGCGCTACGATCTTCCGGGCCAGCCAGGCTCAGTGACGGAAGGCAGCCGCTTGGCCCGGGATGCTGGGCCGAGAGGAGCCGGGCTTGATCCGCTGAGCCTGGCTGGCCCGGAAGATCGTAGCGCGCGTTGGCTGCAGCGGCGAGCGAAGCCAAGCCGGCAGCAATGTCGCCGCCGCTGCAGCCAACGCGCGCTACGATCTTCCGGGCCAGCCAGGCTCAGCAGATCAAGCCCGGCTCCTCTCGGCCCAGCATCCCGGGCCAAGCGGCTGCCTTCCGTCACTGAGCCTGGCTGGCCCGGAAGATCGTAGCGCGCATTGGCTGCAGCGGCGGCGACATTGCTGCCGGCTTGGCTTCGCTCGCCGCTGCAGCCAACGCGCGCTATGATCTTCCGGGCCAGCCAGGCTCAGTCACGGAAGGCAGCTGCTTGGCCCGGGATGCTGGGCCGAAAGGAGCCGGGCTTGAAGATCGCTGCGCGCGTTGGCTGCGTTGGCGAGGGCTTGCGATGGAGGGTGGAGGAAGCGGCCATGGGAGGGCGAGCTGCCTCAGGGAGGAGGATCGGGCGGGACCAGGTGGGGGCTGGAATTTCTCCGCTGGGAAGAAGCGGCCAGGGCGAAGGGCGGGCGAGCGGCGAAGGGCGGGCGAGCGGGTGCTGGGGAGGGCTTCTCGCCCTCCCGCCAGCAAGAGGGGGAGCGAACGGCGTGGGCAGGCGAAGGGTGGGCAAGCGGCAGCGAGGAGTTTGCGTGGGCGGTGGGGAAACTCCTCGCTGATGCCAGCAAGAGGGGGAAGACCCAGGGAAGCCGCCCAGCAGCTGATCTCCCGGTTGCCATCTACGCATGCGTGCCCATAGAAAAAAAAGGGCACGCATGCGTAGATGGTATTTTGACTTCCGGGTTGAAAAATCGCAAATTACCCTGTTCGCAATGGTCGGGGACGCAATAACCGGGGGATCACTGTATCTGAATGCCACCAATCCTCAAATCTTGTTCTTCTTAAAAAGCCTTGAGAAAACCATAAGTGAGAAAGTGAACTCTATAAGACGGGGTGTCAAACTCGTGGCATCATGGTGGCGTCACACATGATGTATCACACCCTTTTTCCCCTTCACCAAACCGGGTATGGGTGTGGCCAGTGCATGACGCCTCCGGTACGCGGGCCACAGGTTTGACAGCCCTGCTATAAGGAAATGCCAGCAGCAACAAATCTCATGAAAGTTGTTGACATACCCGAGTGGAGGCAAAATTAAGTTCTTTTATACTTCCGCTGTAAAAGGATTTGTATGCCAAAGCCCTTGTTTGCGCGTGTGTGTCTGAGCTTAAACAACCCCTATTTCCATTTCAATATGCTCATGAGCACTTACTTTTCAAGATCTTAATTGCTATCCAATCATTCTGTGTGCCACCACATATTATTCCTCACTGTGTGTTTTATCTTCCTATGGAACAAATAAGCATATAGGGTTTGAGAGAGTGAGTTTCTGGCTTCCTAGAAACATTGACAAAATATAAGTTTAGTACTAAATATTTTGGAAATTGTGAGGACAGTATGCTAGTTTCTTACTGTGTCAAAGTCTGCATGAATCTGAAGGCAAAGGCACTTCGCGTGCTGTGGGTAAATTATGTTCCTTTTCTCTCTCTCTCCTTGATTTGCTATAAATCTCCTTGGCTTGTTCAATTAGTTTTGGATCATTTGACAAAGAGCTAAAAATGAGGGGATTGTTTTAAAAAAGGATTTACAAGGTCAAAAGTCAAAAGGGGCCATTTTTTCAATAGATTTCTGGGTCATTAAAAATATAATAGTACTGTAATTGCTCAAGAAAGATACCAGTAAGTCAGGGGCGTCAAACTCAAGGTCCATAGGCTGGATCTGACTCACAGGGCTGCCCTGTAAACAGCAAAGGACTGGCCCACTGTGCCCCCGCCAGCAAAAATGGAACTCGGGGGGCTGTAGGCAGCCCTCCCGAGCTTGGTTTTCACTGGCAGAGTGTTGCAGGAAGCTGACGCAGCCAGAAATGGAGCTTGGGAGCCCATTTTCACTGGCAGAGCACTCTGACCACCAGAGGCGCCCTGACATGAATGACCTTCAGTTGGCCATGCCCCCTGGCCACACACCCCAGCCCCCTCTCCCTGGGGTCAAACACAAGCCCCGATGTAGCCCTCAATGAAATCAAGTTTGAGATCCCTGCACTAAGTCAAAAAGCATTCAATAGGTATACAGTGGTTAGTGGACCATGTCAAAGAAGCTACTAAAGAAAACCACCTCCTTTTATAAAGGCATTATTGTCCACATAGGAAATTCCAAAAGGAACTGAAACCAGCACCAAAGAAATTCAGGGACAAAATATATAATGGGGGGGGGGGGGGGAAGCAACTCCTTTGCTGGCAAAAGTAAGACCAAGAATAAAAAGAGTTTGTTAAATATAAAAATAGAAAAATGGCTGTGAAACAATTACACTATCAGATGACAATGGAGTAATAAATGAAGACAGCAAAAAAAGAGAATGTTTTCTACTTTTTTGTAGAAGGTCTGAAAGTGAATCTGAGGAACTGGCATAAAAGGCGATAAACTTCCACATCATAGTGACAAGTCATAAAGTTCTGAGGGGATTCCTAAAAAAAACATTTAGGGGATTTTTAGAAAAGAATACCAAAATATTTAGTGCAGCTGAGATTAGTGGTCATACCAGAGGACAGAAAGCAGATAAGAGGATGCAGGAAATTATAATCAGGTGGCTGGATTTATGTTCTGGGAAATCAGTGCAAAACTTTACTTTCTGCAAAACTATTCAGAGACAGAAGTGTTAACAAATGTATAAACATGACTGATGCTGTGGTGGTGGTTTCTTGGACTCCAAATTTGGCTCTCTGCTTCCCTGCACTTCCCCAACACACCAAAGAACTCAATTCTAAGGTAGGCACCAGATTGTTACCAACCGTGATTACTGTTTTCTGCAGCTGCATCATTTTCTCCAACCTAATGGTTTATAGCTCAATCAATATTTGGGTTGTTTCAAGCCATTCAGCCACTGTAAATTTGGCTTCAAGTGGTTATGTCATCTGTACCCACGTCTAGTTAGTTACAGAAGCACCCACTAATGAGATGGTTGGCTGAGTGCTTTTCATTCATTTCTTTGGCAGCCTACTTGTAAGATGTTTATTTTAGCTATTATCACAGAGTTGCCAACCACTAGAGCAGAGTGGTTAGAACCATTATTATACACAATTAATTCACTTTCTACTGTGAAAGTGGCAAAAAAATAAACATCTTGAGCCTGACACCCCACCATTGTCCACAGGCTCTGAGAAGTTGCTTATGTTTGCAGACGGCAAACAGGAAACGGTACTTCACTCGTGCTATCGTTTCCTCTCAATTACCCAGAGGGGATGCCCACAAAATAAGAGAATGAAAGAGGAAACAACATCTGTAATCACATGTATGATTACACAGAGCTCCAGAATGGACACAGCACCAGCATCTGGAAAGGGGATGAACATGAGAAAAATAAGACAGAATTCTCTCTTCTCCGCATTTAATCTGTAAACTGTGGGGTCCTTGGTGCTCTCTGAACTTGGTTGTTTTCTTGCAGATGTTTCATTACCAAACTAGATAGCATCCTCAGCAGGGGTGGGTTCTGACTTACCTCACTGCTGTTTCTCTTCACACGCCGTGTGGGTACACGCACGTAGTGCTAAAACCCCAGCTTTTGTGCTTGCAGAGGAGCAAAAAACAAGTACAGTACCGCTGAGAGAGCTGGTTCGGGGGGGTGCCCAGCCAGCCATCACTACTGGTTCAGTGAGTGGGGGGGGAATTCTCACTACCGGTTCTGTAGAACCTGTCTGAACCAACAGAACCTCCGATCCTCAGGGATAGTAAGGTTCTTTCAGAACCCTGGGTATATGTTGCAAAAGAAAAACTAGAATCTCTGTATAAAAATAAGTCTAATTTTGCTGCAGCAACAAGGTGAATCATGTAGTCTTCATAAATGAATTAAATGTGCACTTTCAGATTTACTCTTCATATTTTTTTCTTCTGTTCTTACAGATTATACAGAGAAGTAACAAGCTAAACGAGGTAGAGATATTTTCTTCCTAACAATTGTTTGTTTCAAGATTCATCCTGGCTTTTAATTTCTCTAATGATATAATCTTTTTCACTGCCATAGAGACTTACTGGTATATGTGATAGGGAACACTTAAAACAATAAATAAATATCAAGGTGTGGTTGCATAGTTACCACAAACTTCTTGTCTTTTGTAAAATTAGTAGGCATGGATCATGTCCTTTAAAATATGCTGAAAGCCATGCACAGATTTTAAAAATTAAAGCACATATTCTCATCTACTGAATTTTGCAGACACTAGCAACCAGTGGTATAGCTCCTTTGAAGGAGACAATGTTGGAGAAGATTGTTGAATGTCCAATGCTAAGGAAGGAAGGAAGGGAAAGAAAGAAAGAAAGAAAGAAAGAAAGAAAGAAAGAAAGAAAGAAAGAAAGAGACAGGTTATTTCCCCAAATCATTTGTAAATGAGTAAAGATTAATCAGTTTCTGTGTATTTGACCAAAATAATAAATAATAAGCATTATAAAATTACTTCCATAGAAATAAGTGTAATAATAATATTGTTAATGTAGTCCTTGATTTATGACCACAATGGAGCCCAAAATTCCCATCATGCCCCTGTCAGAGTTTGACTCTATGGCAGAAGATGAACTGGAACAAGAACTAACGAGTGTGAGGGCAGCTCCATTGGCCTTGGAGGAAGGGCAGAGTCAGGCCAGGCCAGGCGGTTCGGAATTAGCAAGGCCTGCAGGCAGGCAGGAACAGAGCTCAGTTGAGGGGCATGACCTTCTGATGCAAGGGCCAGGAAAGTGCAGAGGAGGCGGGATCTGCTCAGACGGAGGAGGCAACTCATGAGGAGAGTGCCCCACCCAGCTTCACCAGGCACACCTGGGGAATGAGACTTAAGGAGAGGCTGTGGGGAGGGGCATTTGTCAGGAACAAATGCTAAGATCCTGGAGTGTTGTGTGCCAACTTTGAACTTGCCAAGAATCCTAGCATTCCTGTGTGGCGTTCTGGACTGGTTATCTGTATTTGTTGCTCCCAGAACTCCTTGCTTTGTTCTTGCTTTGCTAGATAAATTTGGGATTTATTGCCCTGCAGCCTTGGTGCAGATAGTGCTGGGCTGGATTAACTGGAACCAGAGGCTGTTTGACTGAGATTTGGAGCACTAAAAGGGCCGGTTTGAACTGACAGCTGTTTGTGTTATTTCTGTGTGGTGCCCTGGGTCATCACAATTCCCGTTATTAAGTGAGACATTTGTTAAGTGAGTTTTACCCGATTGATTGATTGATTGATTGATTGATTGATTGATTGGACTTTTATGCCTTTATTTATTTTAGAACCTTTCTTGTTAAGTGAATCGCTGCAGTTGGTAAATTAGTAATCTGGTTGTCGAGTGAATTTGTTTTCCCCATTGACTTAGGTTACAAAAGTTAATCAAACCTCCCTGACCTTGGGACACAGCAATGGTTATAAATGTGAACCAGTTGCCCAAATACCTGAATTTGGGTCACATGATTATGGAGATGCTACCAAGTTCATAACTGGGGAAAATGGTCATAAGTCACTTTTTTCAGTGCTGTTATAACTTTGAACGGTCACTGAATGAACTGTTGTAAGGTGAGGACTACCTGCATTGTAATTTAAAAATCTTTGTAAAATGGACACATTTTTGGCCTGTGTGATTTTTTCAATCAGTGATATGATCATACAGGTCAGATTTCTTATTTACGGGACCGTCTCTTGCCATATACCTCCCAGAGATCTATAAGAGCTCACAGAGTTGGCCTCCTCCAGGTCCCATCAGCCAAGCAATGCAAGCTGGCAGGACCGCGGGGGAGGGCCTTCTCTGCTGCCGCCCCGGCTCTATGGAATCAACTCCCCCCTGATCATAGTTCCCTCTAAGCTGAGCAGTGAGCAATCGCTCACTTAAAAATCATCATCAACTCAGAGTTTTCCAAACCTGCCCAGAAGCCGAGAGGGAAAGAGTGAGAGGGAAGGAGAGAGAGAGGGAGGAAGAGAGGAAGAGAGAGAAACAGATAGAAAAAAGAGAGGAAGGAAAAGAGAAAGAAAAAGAATGGGAGTAAGGAAGAGGGAAAGAAAATCAAAATCTAGTTTGAAACTAGCTCAACAATTTAAGTGACATTTTGATATTGATAGAGTTGCCCTATTATGAGCTCACTGTTATAGACACACAGTACAGTATTTTATTTTGAAATTCTCTGAGGCAAAACAGGGTGGGTTTTTTATTTGTTTGTTTGTTTGCTTGCTTGCTTGCTTGCTTGCTTGCTCGCTCGCTCGCTCGCTCGCTCGCTCGCTCGCTCGTTCGTTCGTTCGTTCGTTTATTTATTTATTTATTTATTTATTTATTTATTATTTCTGTGCCGCCCAGTCCCGAAGGGACTGCCGCTCAGACACTATACTTTTCCGCCCCCCAAAAAAAAATTAGAGGGAACACTGCCCCTGATGTCCGTACTACTCCCACCCTATTGGCCTTCTGTAAGGCCACTAAGACCTGGCTTTGCAGACAGGCCTGGGGGCCATGAACTAACAACAATGGCCAATTGTATGAATGGGTAGTATGTATGTTGAGTTATTTATTATGTTTATTGGGGTTTTTAATTAATGGTTTTATAACTTAGTTTTATATTTGACTTTTTTTTATTGTCTTGTATTTTATATTGTTGTAAGCCCCCCTGAGTCCTTCGGGATTGGGCGGCATGGAAGTTGAATAAATAAATAAATTGTAGTCTCCCCCTGAGTAGAGTAAATTACGGTGACTTCTCCTTGCCAGAAATTCTTGCAGCCCTTGCTGTGACCTGAATGGATGCAGCCCTTCTGCAGTAAGATCCAAGGAGCTCCTTTACTGTGGAGTTGCAGGTCATGCTTTGCTTTCTTACTAGGGCTTCTGCCCCCCCCCCCCCACACACACACTTTATTTCAAGAACTTGGAAACACAAATGGTTTGAAACTAAAAGACAAAGGTGTTCAGAGCAAACGAAAAGATGATTAATGAATAGGCGTTCTTTTTCTTTTTTTATTAAATTTCAAACCATTCACTTAACAGGCTTCTCAGTGCAGATTAACAAGCTATTAAAGCCATTCTAAAAAAGATGAACAGCCCAGGGAGTGGGGGGGACAGAAATGCCATGATCTCGGAAGGTTTTAAACAGCCCAAAGGCTCAGTTTGGCACAACAAAACAAGCAGTGCAGGTGCCAGCCATGCCTCTTGAAAATAGGGCTTCCAGAAGAGGAGCCGCGCTGGGGCTGTTCTTTATAACCACCCCTCCATGTTCAGAGGCAGCCAAAACAGAGCAGTCTTTTCTTACCAATGGATGGTTTCACATACATTATGCCAACAAAAGCAAACTACACTGAAATGGAAGGTGTTGCATGAACCAGGTTTGGAGTCGATTAAGCTTTGAGTTGTCTGCTTTGGCAAAAAAAACCAACAACAAACCCTAATGCAGGCCTGTTAATCTGTGGTAAATGCCACCCCATTGATGGCAGATTTAGAGCCCTCTCTTTCGCAACTGCTTCCAATCCCCAGTCTTCAGAATTTGGGAGGTTTGTAACTCCTCCAATCAAATGAAAAATCTTATCAGTGTTGTGGCCAGATGATTTAGGAAAATAAATCGAAGAATTACAACCTTGCAGGGGCAGGTTGCTTACCTTTTCCTACTGGTGCGCTGCGTGCACATCGCATGCATGGCCCCAGCACGATTTTGCTTCTGCTCATGCGCAGAAGGACAATTTTCCTTCTGCACATCCTCAGAGAGCCGAAAATAGTGGAAAATTATTTTTTAAAGATGGTGGCGTGCCCGGATCAGCAAAGACAGTCCAGAGCCGTCGAGCCAGAATTGCACGATCGGCGGGCCACTACATGAGCAGTGCACTGGGCCGCACCGGTAGGAACCCACCACTGCAACATAGAAACAGGCCTGATGTGTGGCTGTAATGCTCTTGGCTACATCTTGGAGAGTCTCTGAAGCGCTGCCTGTTCTTGGATCACCAGCAGAACCATCTTGAAACCATGTCCTGCAGGCTGACTGCAGTGAGGTAGAGTAAGTAGTGGGCAGTAGCCGGTGCGGTCAGGTGCTCCGTCTTGGTAGTAAATTCTGGGAAGCGCACGCAGCTGCGTGTCCCTGGCATGTGCACATGCGCCCCAGCACAAGATTTGGCTTCTGCACATGTGAGATTTCAGCAATTTTCACTGATTTTTTGGCTTCTGCACATGCAAAAGCAAAAATATCGGTGAAAATTGCCAAAATCTCGCTCGTGCGCGCATCCTCGTGCAAGATTTTGTTTGCTGCATATGCACAGAAGCCAAATCTCACACCGACCGGTGCCCGCACACCCACTGGACGCGCCTACACCCACGACAACCTCAGAGGATGCACCGGTAGTGCTGAATACGAGTGGCCCTTCACTGGGTAGAGTCCTCAGTGAAAGGCTGCCAATCTTCCCCAATCCTTAAAAGCCAAAACATTTTGGCTCTCTTCCAGCAAGAGTATACTCTTACTCATTTCCACCATTCGGGACCGCCTTCTGCCGCACGAATCCCAGCGACCAATTAGAGTTGGCCTTCTCCGGGTCCCGTTGACTAAACAATGTCGTTTGGCAGGTCCCAAGGGAAGAGCCTTCTCTGTGGCGGGCCCGACTCTTTGGAACAAGCTCCCCCTGGAGATTAGAACTGCCCCTACCCTCCTTGCCTTTCGCAAACTCCTTAAAACCCACCTTTGCCGCCAGGCATGGGGGAATTGAGACATCTCTCCCGGGCCTATACAATTTATGTCTGTTTGTATGTCTGCTTAATAATGGGTTTTTAAAAAATGTTTTTAAATTATTAGATTTGTCATGAATTGTTTTATTGCTGTTGTGAGCCGCCCCAAGTCTACGGAGAGGGGTGGCATACAAATCTAATTAATAATAATAATAATAATAATAATAATAATAATAATAATAATAATAATGATTGCCCCCACCCTCCTTGCCTTTTGCAAGCTCCTAAAAACCCACCTATGTCGCCAGACTTGGGGAAGTTGATATGCCCCTTAGCTAATATGATTTATGTATGGTTTGTTTGGGTTGTGTGATTAATTTTTTATGATAAGGATTTTAATTTGTCTTTAATATTGGATTTGTACATTGTGTATTATGTTGTGATCCGCCCTGAGTCTTCGAAGAGGAGCGGCATACAAATCTAATAAATAATAATAATAATAATAATAATTATTATTATTATTATTATTATCATCATCATCATCATCATCATCATCATCATCGTTAAATAAACAAACAAACAAACAAATAAACAAATAATGATGATGATGATGATGGAAAATCCATATTTTTTAATCAATCAAAAAGATGAACTGAGTTTTCAGCGCAGTTTTATGGCACTCAGCCTTCCAATTTGTGTGCTCCTCTTTCCTTTTTTCCCTCCTGTCAAGAGCAAATCTGAAGCTCTCTTTCATTTCCAGCAACCCGGTGTTTATTTCCCCCCCCCCTCATTTTTGATATCTAGAAATCCAAGTTTTATCTTCCTTTATATAACTGCTTTGCTTGGACTATAATTTGAGCCTTTCTTAAATCGGCAAGGCTTTTTTTGGAAGAAAATCTGACTGCTATGACATATGTGTCATGCATGTATGTTTCAGAAATAAAGCTACGGCTGGAAAGTTACAGTCACTCTAGCTTTATACCTGGGCTGCAAAAATCCAGATGGCAGGAAAGGCAAATAGAAAGTTCAAACCCTTCTGCTACAATAAAAAGCTGGAGAGTGCAGCGGAGCAGTGCCTTAATGATGCTGGATCTGCTGGGACCTCTCCAGTGGTTCGAGGCCAGCTCTGAGAGACAGGATGAGCTCCCCTGCTTGCTCCCAGGTCCCTGCCCACTCACCAGTTTGAAAGCATTCAGTATTGCAAATAGGTAAATGGGTACCACTTTGGTAGGAAAAACCTAGCTGCATTTGTGTGTGCAGAGAGTGGAAGCGACTCTGGATCCAGCTGGAGACAAAGCAATGCAACACGAGATAAGGCAAGGCGAGATCAGTGGAGGAGCCCTGAAGAGCCAGCAACCTTAATTCAACTAGTCAGCCTGTGTAAGCTAATTTGCCCCATGCGGTCTGCCCAAGGATAGGTGTGCAAGTACTGAACAGAATGAACTAGTAGTTTAGGCTGTCAGGACTGCGTTGTGTATTTGTAGATTTCCCTGACATTGCCATATGCTAAATAAATAAGTAGGGAAGCTCTAGCCATGAAGTGTTGCAAAATAGTGATATGTTCTATAAACCAAGCTTAACATTGCTACTTAGGAAAATGTAGATCTGGGGTACAGATGACTAAGAAAACCCTAAATTTTACATAAATAAATAGGATTTTCATTGTGTCTGTGAGAATCCTGACATCCTTTCTAATAAAAAGCTAGGCTAAGAAGAGGGGCATATTTTCAAATAACAAACCTATAACCTAAAAGATGAGGAATGCTGAATTGGGATAGTTTGCACTGGTTTAGAAAGAACAATTTTCTCTTCCTTGTCTACTTTTCACTGGAATAGAACAGTGCGTAACTGTTTTAACTTGTGGTTAAGGATTATTTGCATCAGGCCCTTCTGTAGGTAAAGAGGCGTGCATTTGGTAGCATGCCCAACCCTGCACAGGATCTCTGGTTACACACTGCAACTGAGTAACATAACAGGAAACCTGGAGCCTGGTATTATTCCACGGGAAAGATTAGTTATTTGGAAAAAAGAGCTCTACAACAGCCTAATGGATTTTTGGAGGAAAAGCAAGCAACATGGTTTAAATATTCACAAGGCAATATTATCATTTGTGAATCACCCATCAAAAGCAGTCCATTTTTCTCTTCTATCTGTGTACCTTTTTCAATTCCAGTTCTGAAAACTTCATGTGGGGAAGAGCCCAGCAGCCTTTTTCATTAACAGAGTTCAGCTTTATAATCAAGAAAGATGATCAGTGATCAAGAAGTTGATGGCACGGGAAGAGTGTCATTCTTTGTGGAGCTTTAACACTGGTTCTTGTTCACAAAACATCAAGAAGTGGGGCTTGATCTTAGAATCTCGAATTGCCTAACATTGCCAAGCATTGACATGAAGACTGTAAATGCTGAGAGTTGTACATCTAAAGACACCAGGATGGGGAAGGTTGCTTGAACTTTGTGAAAACTGCGAGATTAAGATCCTCCTGAACTACACTTCCAGCGTCCTGAATCATCTTCGTCAATCATGTGATGGAAATTAGAATAGAATAGAATAACAAAGTTTGAAGGGACCTTGGAGGTCTTGTAGTCCAACCCCCTGCTTAGGCAGGAAACCCTACACCACTTCAGACAAATGGTTATCCAACATCTTCTTAAAATCTTCCAGCGTTGGAGCATTCACAACTTTTGGAAGCAAGTTGTTCCACTGATTAATTGTTCTGTCAGGAAATTTCTCCTTAGTTCTAAGTTGCTTCTCTCCTTGTTTAGTTTCCACTTATTGCTTCTTGTTCTACCCTCAGGTGCTTTGGAGAACAGCTTCACTCCCTCTTGTTTGTGGCAACCACTAAGATATTGGGACACTGCTATTTATTTATTTATTTATTTATTTACTTACTTACTTACTTACTTACTTACTTACTTACTTACTTACTTACGTATGTACGTACTTACTTATTTAGTTGTTTATTTGTTTGTTTGTTTGTTTATTGGACTTATATGCCACCCCTCTCCGTGGACTCGGGACGGCTTACAACATTTCAGTAAAGATACAATAAATAAAACATCATGTCTCCACTAGTCCTTCTTTTCATTAAACTAGCCATGCCCACTTCCTGCAACCATTCTTCATATGTTTTAGCCTCCAGTCCCCTAATCATCTTTGTTGCTCTTCTCTGCGCTCTTTCTAGAGTCTCAACATCCTTTTTGCATTGTGGTGACCAAAACTGAATGCAGTATTCCAAGTGTGGCCATACCAAGGCTTTATAAAGTGGTATTAACACTTCTTGTGATCTTGATTCTATCCCTCTGTTAACGCAGCCTAGAACTGTGTCGGCTTTTTTGGCAGCTGCTGCACATTAATGGCTCATTATATAAATGATTGTCCACTGGGACTTTTCTTTTTCACCATTGAATTTCATTTTGTTAGATTGCACCCAATGTTCAAGTTTGTCAAGATCCTTCTGTATTTTGCACCTATCTTCTGGAGTGTTGGCTATTCCTGCCAGTTTGGTATCTTCTGCAAATTTGATGAGTTCCCCATCTATCCCCTCATCCAAGTCATTATAGTAAGGGCACCACAATGTCTGTGTTATTGTTTGTCAAATCAATCTCATCATTAGGGGCTACAGACTCAAGTTGTCACAGTATGGCAATATTTTTGGAGGTAACATGGCTTTCTTCCTAAAGCTGAGAGTGGCTTGCTTCAATGACTAAAGTAGGACTAGAACTCATGGTCTTTTGGTTTCTAATTAACCACTATATCAGACCAGCTTTCTCTGAAATAGCTAGATAATATAACATTGGGAGGAAAATGTCAAAAGGAACAACAACAACAAAAACGAACTCCATGATGTTCCCAACATGATACCCATTGAAATAGACACATGCTTTGACATTCCCCAATCTTCCTGCCCCTCCAGGGTTATCCCCAACCAGGATAATTGATAAAATCTTGTTGGAGTGGAGGGAATGGCGGAGTACTGTATTTTTTGGAGTATAAGACACACCTTAGTTTTTTGGGAGGAAAATAGGGGGGGAAATCTACCTACCAGGTGTTCATCTGGCTAGTGCCCTTAGTCTAGTCAGCTTCAGCACATTGTTTTATCCCCTGGTTAGGGCTGAAAAAAAGTTTTTCGGAGGGAGTAGCAATGAAAACAAGCCTGCAAAGACTTAAGGCTGGAGAAAAACTTCAGCAGGAGTAGGAATGAAAACATCTTGCAAGCCGCGAAGATCGTTAGCACTTTGTTATGGCTGGAAAAAAGCTTAGAAAAAGCTACATTTGGAGTGTAAGACACACTCATATTTTCAGCCTCTTTTAGGGGGAAAAGGTGTGTCTTATACTTGTACTTATATTTGTTTTAAGACTAGCCATGCTTCTCATGCTAGCCATTTTGTCAGTGCACTCAGACATGCTCTCAGTGCTCTGAATGTGCCCCATTGATCTAAAAGTTGCTTCATCTTGAACTGTAGCACTATTTCTATGACATGCTGGATGAAATACATTACAAACATTTGACTTCCCCCCACACCAAAAATGAAAAAAAAAGAGCTCCATTCAAGGCATTTTGGTTTTTCTTTTGTTTCTAAACCATGTGGCCTGGATTTTGCCACACAGGATGTTCTCCCTTGCTCTGACAATGGGATGCATCCAAAGCCATGGAATGTCTCCAGCCACATGCTGTCTTTTCACTGTCATCTCAGTGACAGGAAAAGATTGTTAGAATCTGTGCCCAAAGAGTCCCATGATCCACATTCCTTTTGCATTTGTTTGTGTTCCCAGAGGGAATGTGGTTTGAAAGGGGAGGGGTGGGGGGTGGGTTGGAAGAACTATTTTTAAACCAGCACGATATGCCACTTAGTATAACTTTGCCACCCAGAAATCACTAAAGTGTTGCCTTTTTCGGAAGCACAATGTTATTCCTCCCTAAAGTACATTTGTTACATTTCCCCAAGATGCTGAATAAGGTCTGTCAGTCAGTGCCAAACAGGAAAGCATCTTTGAGACAGTCATGTTGCAATGGCGCAGTGGTTAGAGTGCAGTACTACAGCTACTTCTGCTGATCACTGGCTGCCAGCAGTTTGGCATTGTCCATAGCATAAATGAACTACAATACTAAGTGTTAGTATTGATCCTCCTTAACTGTATTATACAGAGTTGTGGTGGCACAGTAGCTAGAATGCAAAACTGCAGGCTACTTCCACTGACTGCTAGCTGTCAGCAGTTCCAATCTCATCAGGTTCAAGGTTGATTCAACTTTCCATCCTTTGAGGTGGGTAAAATGAGGATCCAGAGTGTTGGGGGCAATAGGACGACTCTGTAAACCACTTAGAGAGGGCTGTAAAAGCACTAAGCCTAAGTGCTATTCCTATTACTATGTCCTTCGGCTGAATTTTGGATAAGCTCTGGAGTTTCAAACAAGCCAGGCACTAAACCAGTGATGGAGAACCTATGGCATGGGTGCCACAGGTGGCACACATAGCCATATCTGTTGGCACATGAGCCGTTGCCCTAGCTCAGCTCCAATGTGCATGTGTGCGCTGGCCATCTGATTTTTGGCTCGCACAAAGGCTCTGGGAGGGCATTTTTGGCTTCCAGAGAGCCTCTGGGGGAATGGGGGAGGACATTTGTACCCGCTCTCAGCTCAAGGGAAGCCTTTGGAGCCTGGGGAAGATGAAACATGATCCTACTGGGTCCACTAGAAGTTGGAACACAGGCCATTTCTGGTCTCCACAGGGCCTCCGGGGGGTGGGGGAAGCTGTTTTTGCCCTTCACAGGCATTGAATTATGGGTGTGGGCACTTGTATATGCATGCAAAATAGCATGCATGGTTGCTCTTTTGGCAATCAAGGGAAAAAAGGTTCACCATCACTGCACTAAACACTTTATCTAGATCTGTCCTTCTCAATATTAGCAACTTTAAGATCTGTGGACTTCTGGAATTCCCCAGCCAACAAACCTTAAAGTTGTCAAGATTCAGAAATATGGATCTAGATACTTAGACACATGAGTGGCGGGTATTTCTGTTTGAAGAAAAAAAATAATGAAAAAATTAACTATTTGTGGCTTTTGAAAACTAAGAATCAACTCATCTAAACATTACTTTCCTGATTTTTCTACACCATTCATCACAGGTTTGCCCGGATCGGTAACAACCTGCTGGTGACATCATGATGATGTCACAGACCCGGTTTGGTTGGTGCCGATCTGGGGGCGCCACCATCTTTTATTTGATTTGTTTTTATTTTTTGATTTTTTTTTCTTCTGAGCATGTGCAGAAGCCGAGTTTCCGGCACTGTGCATATGGTCGCCATCTTGTTTTTTGCTTCCCCCCCCCCCGATTTTTCATCACTGTGCATGACTGTCCACGCAGCGCAGGAGGAAGTGAATCGGCAGGAAGGTAAGTTAAAATCCACCCATGGGTTGTGCATAGATCTAAAGCAGCGTTTCCCAACCGGTGTGCCGCGGCACACTAGTGTGCCGCGAGACACAGGCAGGTGTGCCGCCAAACTCCCCACCCGATCTGCCCCCTCTCCTCCGCCGCCGCCCCCTGCCTTGGGGCGCGACTTCTCTCGCGGCGGCGGCGGCGGCTGCAGCTTCAGCTCCTCGGGACGAAAGCGCTCCCAGCCCTCTCTCGCAGCCCCCTGGCTGGGAGCGCTTTCGCTACGAGAGAGGGCTTTCTCCATCCGTTTTGGGAATGCACACCCCGCCCCTCTCGCGCGCGCGCCGCTCCCCTTTCTCTCATCCCTCCCTGGCTTCGCTTCTCAATCCCTCCCTCCTTCCATCTTTCCTTCCCCTCAGCCGTTCTGTCTGGGGGTCTCCCGCTCTTCCCTTCCCCGCCTCCAAGGCTTTGCCTTTGCCACCCCCACCCTTTTTTGGTTGACAAGGAGTCCTTTGCCGCATCCCGCAGTTCGCACTCGGCTTGAGGTCGCTTTCCCTGGCTGCGCTCGGAACCGACAGGGCGCTGCTCTTTCTCTCTCTCACTCTCTCCCGTGAGGCGGGGGAAGGGAAAAAAAGCAAAAAAAACTTGCAGCGTGCCCGCGCTCGTCCCTTCAGCAGCGAGGGAGGGAAGTCAGAGGGCGAGGGAGCAAGGGAGCGCTCTTGTCCTCGGTGCCCTCTGCAGCCTGCCTTCCTTCTTCTTTGCCCCCGCTGAGGGACGGAGAGAAAGATAGAAAGAAAAGAGGGAGGGAGAGATAGAAAGAAAAGAGGGAGGGAGAGATAGAAAGGAAAGAGGGAGGGAGAGATAGAAAGAAAAGAGATAGAAAGGAAAGAGGGAGGGAGGAAAGAGGGAGGGAGAGATGGAAAGGAAAGAGGGAGGGAGAGAGAAAGGAAAGAGGGAGGGAGACAGAGAGAGAGAGAAAGAGAGACATAGCAAGAGAGAGAGAGAAAAAGAAAGAAAGAGATAGCAAGAGAGAGACAAAGAGATAGCAAGAGAGACAGACAGAGAGAGAGAGAGAGAGAGAGAGAGAAAGAGACATAGCAAGAGAGACAGAAAGAGAGCGAAAGAGAGAGAATGAAAGAGAGATAGCAAGAGAGGCAGAGAGAGAGCAAGGGAGAGAGAAAGATATAGAGGGAAGGAAGGAGGGAGAGAGAAAGAGAGCAAAAAAGAGAGGAAGAAAGAAAGAAAGAGAGAGGGATGGAGAGAGAGAAAGAAGGGAAGGAAGGAAGAGAGAGAAAGAGGGAGGGAGAAATAGAGTGAAATTGAGGAAGAGATATTTTTTTTTGTCCAAACTTTTCTTTAGCCCCCCCCGCCCCCCCCCCCCGTTCAGTGTTCCCCAGGATTTTGAAAATATGAATAATGTGCCGCGGCTCAAAAAAGGTTGGGAAACACTGATCTAAAGTACACTATCAGCAAAAGGATTTGCATGGCACAGTTGGCAGAAGAGGAAAAAATTCTGACTTTATTCTGAAAGTTACGATGGAAGGTATGGAGAAGAAAATCTTGCTAGATTGGTGAAACATTTTGAACAAAGTGAACAAATTATTACTGCTGTGAGCCGCCCCGAGTCTACGGAGAGGGGCGGCATACAAATTTAATTAAAAAAAAAAAAAAATTTAAATTAAATTAAATTAAATTAAATTATTAAATTAAATTAAATTAAATTAAATTAAATTAAATTAAATTAAATTAAATTAAATTATTAAACTAAATAATTAAATTAATTAAATTAAATTAAATTAAATTAATTAAATTAATTAAATTAATTAAATTAATTAAATTAAATTAAATTAAATTAAATTAAATTAAATTAAATTAAATTATTAAATTAAATTAAATTAAATTAAATTAAATTAAATTAAATTAAATTAAATTAAATTAAATTAAATTAACTGATGAAACAAAAATTGAACTGTTCAGCTGAAGCCACCCAGTACGATGGTACCTCTACTTAAGAACTTAATTCATACCGTGACCAGGTTCTTAAGTAGAAAAGTTTGTAAGTAGAAACAATTTTTCCCATAGGAATTAATGTAAAAGCAAATAATGCATGCAAACCCATTAGGAAAGAAATAAAAGCCCGGAAATTGGGTGGGAGGAGGAGGAGGAAGAAGAAGAGGAGGAGGACAGTTGCTGCTGAAGGAAGAAGGTGAGGTGAAGGGAATAAAAAAAATCCTAAACTTTAAGCTCTTTTAAAAAAAAGAGGGACTCTGAGGCAGCGAGGAGGAGCACGCACCTCCCATACACCTGGCGTGAGGCTGCCTTCCGTACATTGCGCTAGAGAGAGAAACCGAGGCAGGCGAGAAGGAGGAACCTCCCACTCTTTTGACCAAAAGGCTGCTGCTGCTGCTGCTGCTACCTGCTTCCTCTTTCTTCCCATGCTCAAGAGTTCCCCTCTTCTCTCGCTTGCTCGCTTTGTAGCTGGCGCCTTTCCTTCACATGGTGTGTGCGGGGGTTTTGTGTGTGTGTGTGTCTGTGGAGAGTGGATTATGAACCCGTTGATGAGGACTTTAGTGTCATTTCATCTCCTGTCTCTAAACTTCAGCATCTTCAGTTGCTGGTGCTGGATTCTAACTATTGTTTAGACCAGTGATGGTGAATCTTTTTTGGCTCAGGTGCCAAAAGTGTGTGTGTGTGCATGATAGTGTGTGCGTGAATGCCCACACCCATAATGCAATGTCCTGAGACAGGAGGAAAAGAAATCTAACTAAATCTAATATAGATATAACAATTTATTGCATCTCTCCTTTCTTTGTATCCTCACAAGCCATTCTTGCTTTTATCCATAGACTACTTCGTTCATCGCCTTTTATTCTTGTCTGTTTCCAAGACTATTATAAATTCTGTCCAAGCACAACTTTCTTGGTTACGCTCTGCTCTTCAATCCATTCAGTCTTCCTTTATATATTTTGTGATTTAATCTTCCTCACTTTTCTCTTTATGATTAAATCACTGTAAGAACATATTTTGTTAATAACTTCTGAGTATAGTCCACATTCATTAGCACCATAGTTTCTAGATCTAATCTCTTTGTTTGCCACATATATACTTAAGCTCCCTCCCATTCTTGTTGCATTTAGCTTATTTTTAATGTTTCCCCCTGGCATATCCAACTCTTACTTCTTTATTATAGAGCAGGCAAGGGTAGTATGCTCTTCTACACTGACACTTTTGCTTCTTCTGTCAAGAATTCATTACTCATAACAAACCAGAAATAACCAGAACTACTTTTCTGTTAATAGCTGTTAAAATTTCTCCATTCATTTCCCCATTTTTATTAAATATTCTAACGATGTATGTAAATTCCTGTAGAAGCTTTAATTTTCCATAATTGGTGTTAATTCAGTTTCAGAAAGCTACACTGATCTTGGACACCTTCATTTTAATGCCAATATCCCTAGTTGTATCACGCAGTGTAACATTGGTACCAAATCATCTGGATTCTCAACCAACCATATGATATAAGGTACACATACTTTAGTTGGAGGGAGAAGGAGGAAGTTATTAAGAGGACTTCTCTTACATACTTGTGTGGGTTATCATGATGCAAGTATGAAAGTGCAGTTGAGTCATGTTATCACAATGCATGTATCATTATTTTGGTATCATCCCATGATCAGGAACAGATGCCTATGGAAGTACACACACATTTTTGTGTACCAACACAACTTTGAACAAAATACAAGCATTCTTTACATATTTATCCATAAAGATATGAGAGAACCAAGAAAAAATAATGTATCTTCACTGGCTTGAGTTATGTTAAGAAGTGGGAAATAACAACAACAATAACAACTTTATCTGCTTCTTTGGGTGGCATCAAATCATTTGCTAAGTATTCACTTTATCCTAACACAGCGGTCCCCAAACTACGGCCCGCGGGCCGGATGCGGCCCAACGAGGTCTTTTAACCGGCCCGTGGCAAGCTCACGAGATTTTACTGGTCGATAAAATAAGCTCCCGAATCTCCTGTCAACTCACCGCGGTCGGCTGCTCAGCGAGGAGAAGGTGGAGAGGCAAGGGGGCGGGGAGGAAAGCGGGCCTGCAATTGGCCCCTTCCTTTGTCGCCTTTAGGGAGAGAAACTGTTGCTGCCCTATGGCAGAGCAGCAACAGTTCCTCTCCCTAAAGGCGAGAAAGAAATTGGCCAATTGCAGGGCCGCTTTCCTCCCCGCCCCCTTGCCTCTCCACCTCCTCCTCCCCTCCTCCTCCGCGGTGAGTGAAAAACTGTCCACTGAAAGTCACAGCTAAGTGCACCATGGCTAAGTTTGTGTGTGGGGGGGAGGCGGCTGCTTGAAAACCCCTGACCTCCATCGCCTCCCCCCCACGGCACAAGGCGAGCACACCTCGCCGCTGACACAGGCGGCGGGGACTGCCCTGTCCCCCTGTCCCCCCTGCGCAAAACTACGCAGCCCCAGATCGCTCGCTTCTCCAGCCAGCAAAGCCGACTGCCCGGCTTTGCTGGCTGATGCAGGAAAGGAAAGCCTCACATTTAAAAAGCACGCCACTTTCTGGGACTGCGGCGCCGTGGTGGCCTTCAAGCGCGGCCCTTCGCGGCGCCCCCCACCCGTTCCTGCAGGAAGAGATCGGGCACTTTACCGGGAGGTGGAGGCGGCGTGGGGCCGGACGCTGGGTGCCGGGGAGGGCGAAGGAGTGGACGCGCCTCTCAGCTGCAGAGCGGAACGGGGATGGAGATCCGCGGCGGAGTCCGGCGTTGGGAGCCTGGGGCCATGCGGGACCGTTCATCCAGGCTTGCCGGTCCACGCGCGCCTGGATGAGCGGTCCCGCATGGCCCCAGCGCCGGACTCCGCCGCGGATCTCCATCCCCGTTCCGCTCTGCAGCTGAGAGGCGCGTCCACGCCTTCGCCCTCCCCGGCACCCAGCGTCCGGCCCCACGCCGCCTCCACCTCCCGGTAAAGTGCCCGATCTCTTCCTGCAGGAACGGGTGGGGGGCGCCGCGAAGGGCCGCGCTTGAAGGCCACCACGGCGCCGCAGTCCCAGAAAGTGGCGTGCTTTTTAAATGTGAGGCTTTCCTTTCCTGCATCAGCCAGCAAAGCCGGGCAGTCGGCTTTGCTGGCTGGAGAAGCGAGCGATCTGGGGCTGCGTAGTTTTGCGCAAGGGGGACGGGGACAGGGCAGTCCCCGCCGCCTGTGTCAGCGGCGAGGTGTGCTCGCCTTGTGCCGTGGGGGGGAGGCGATGGAGGTCAGGGGTTTTCAAGCAGCCGCCTCCCCCCCCCACAGAGATAAGAGAGAGAAAGAAAGAGAAGGACAGAGAGAAAGAAAGAGAGGGACAGAGAGAAAGAAAGAGAGGGACAGAGAGAAAGAAAGAGGGACAGAGAGTAAGAAAGAGAGGGACAGAGAGTAAGAAAGAGAGGGACAGAGAGAAAGAAAGAGGGACAGAGAGAAAGAAAGAGAGGGACAGAGAGAAAGAAAGAGAGGGACAGAGAGAAAGAAAGAGGGACAGAGAGTAAGAAAGAGAGGGACAGAGAGAAAGAGAGAGGGACAGAGAGAAAGATAGAGAGGGACAGAGAGAAAGAAAGAGAGGGACAGAGAAAAAGAAAGAGAGGGACAGAGAAAAAGAAAGAGAGGGACAGAGAGAAAGAAAGAGGGACAGAGAAAGGGAGAGAGAGAAAGAGAAAGAAAGGTAGAGAGAAAGAGTGAGAGAAAGAGAAGAGAGAGAGAAAGAAAGAGGGGGGAGAGAAAGAGGGAAAGATAGAGAGGGAGAGAGAAAGGAAGAGGAGAGATAGAAAGGGAGAGAGAGAGAAAGGGAGAGAGAGAGAGGGAGAGAGAAAGAGGGAGAGATATAAAGAGTGAGTGAGAGAAAGAGAGAAGAGAGAGAAAGAAAGAGAGAGAGAGAGAGGACAGAGAGAAAGAGAGAGAACTAGAAAGACAGAAGGACAGAGAGAAAGGGAGAGAGAGAGAAAGGAAGAATAAATATTAAATATTGTATTTGTTCCCATTTTGTTTTTTACTTTAAATAATGTATGTGCAGTGTGCATAGGGATTTGTTCACACGTTTTTTTAATAGTCCGGCCCTCCAACAGTCTGAGGGACAGTGAACTGGCCCCCTGTGTAAAAAGTTTGGGGACCCCTGTCCTAACATATTCTTTACTTACTTATTTATGTATTTATTATTCCAATTTATATAGATTTTTTATATACATACTATATATGTGTGTGTGTATGAATATGCAAATGCATGTGTATGTATATATATGTACCTCTACTTTAGAACTTAATTCGTTCCGTGACCAGGTTCTTAAGTAGAAAAGTTTGTAAGTAGAAACAATTTTTCCCATAGGAATCAATGTAAAAGCAAATAATGCGTGCAAACCCATTAGGAAAGAAATAAAAGCTTGGAATTTGGGTGAGAGGAAGAGGAGGAAGAAGAGGAGGAGGACAGGAAGGAAGGAAGAAGATGAGGTGAGGGGAATCAAAAAATCTAAAACTTTAAGGCTTAAAAGAAAGAGGGACTCTGTGGTGGTGAGGAGGAGTACGCGCCTCCCATACATCCAGTGCGAGGCTGCCTCCCATACACTGCGCCAGAGAAAGAAACCCAGGCTGGCAAGAGGGGGGAACCTCCCGCTCCTTTGACTGAAAGGTAGCTGCTGCTGCTGCTACTACTACCTGCTTCCTCTTCCTTCCCATGCTGAAGGGCTCCCCTCTTCTCACTTGCTCGCTATTTATTTATTTATTTATTTATCCAATAAACAATACATATTGAAGAGAATAGACATGTAGTAATATATATAAAGAAAAGGATGGAAGAAAAGATATAAAAATAGAGGAGAAGATATATGAAAGGAAGACAAGATATATGAGATAAAGGAGAGACAATTGGACAGGGGACGAAAGGCACACTAGTGCACTTATGTATGCCCCTTACTGACCTCTTAGGAACCTGGAGAGGTCAATCGTGGATAGTCTAAGGGAAAATGTTGGGGGTTAGGGGTTGACACTACTGAGTCCAGTAATGAGTTCCACGCTTCAACAACTCGAGGGCTAAAGTCATATTTTTTACAGTCAAGTTTGGAGCGGTTAATATTAAATTTGAATCTGTTGCGTGCTCTTGTGTTGTTGCGGTTGAAGCTGAAGTTGTAATTGACAGGCAAGACGTTGGGCAATACTTAGATTGTGTTTTAGGCGTCGTAATTCTAAGCTTTCTAGACCCAGGATTGTTAGTCTATTTTCGTAGGGTATTCTGTTTCGAGTGGTGTAGTGAAGTATCTTTGGGCATTTTTGAGGGTGTTGATGTCCGAGATGCGGTATGGATTCCAGACAGATGACCTGTATTCAAGGATGGGTCTGGCAAATGTTTTGCAGGCTCTGGTGAGTAGTGTGAGATTGCCAGAGCAGAAGCTGCATAGGATCAGGTTAACAACTCTAGAAGCCTTTTTGGCGATATTGTTGCAGTGGGCTTTGGCACTTAGGTCATTTGATATTAGTATTCAAAGGTCTTTTACTGAGTGGGGTTGGCTGTGAGATTTTGTTTATTCAGTTTATATATGAGGTTCGGGTTCTTTTTGTCGATGTGGAGGGAAAAGCATTTGTTGGTTGATATTTGAAGTTGCCAGGTATTAGACCAATCTGAGACAAAGTCGAGGTCTTTTTGGAGAGTAGATGTGTTGTCCGTGGTGTTGAAAAGTTTTACATCATCAGTGAAAAGAACACAGTTGCTTTTGATATTATCACAGAGGTCGTTGATGTAGAGAATGAAGAGAGTAGAACCTAGTACGCTGCCCTGGGGAACGCCACTTTTGACAGGGACGGGGGTGGAAATGGCGATTCCAATTTTGACAACTTGTTGCCTGTTTGACAGGAATGCAGTAATCCAGCTGTGGAGGAATCCTGAGATGCCATAGGATTTGAGTTTTAGGAGTAGTTTGTCATGGACCACTGAGTCGAAGGCTTTGTAAAAGTCAATATAAATTGCATCAATGGATTTTCCTTGATCTAGGTGGGTAGTCCATGTGTTTTTGCAGTGAAGTAGTTGTAGGTTGCAGGATAATTTCTTTCTGAATCCAAATTGTTTGTTATAGAGTAGGTTATTAGATTCTAAGTAAAGGGTGATTGATTTATAATTGATTCCATGATTTTACATGAGACGCAGCATAGTGATATTGGTCTGTAGTTGTCAACAAGAGAAGGGTCTCCTTTTTTGAAGATGGGGAAGACTACTGCTTTTGACCTTAGTTTGGGGAATGTGCTGGTCCTGAAGGATTTTTGGAAGATAATGCTTAGAGGTTCAGCTATAGCAGAGCTTTTTTAGGAAGTATGCACAAAGACCATCTGGTCCTACTGATAGGGAAGGTTTGAGGTCATGGATTGCTTTTTCAACGCGGTCTACAGTGAAGTCTATTTGGGTAAGGTTGTTGAGAGAGTTTGAGGTGCGATTTGCAAAGATGGGGGATGAGCCATTACTGTTAACAAAGACAGAGCCAAAGAAAGAGTTGAAGAGGTTAGCTTTGGATGGATCATCGTGGTATTCTTTGTTGTTGGGTCCTACGAGAGGTGGAATAGGTCTAGAGTCATTGAATTTGTTGTTGACGAAGTTGTAGAAGGCTTGGTTAGATTTGCTGCAAAGGAGGTTTTCCTCTTGTTTGCTGTGATTGTTGAGACATTCTGCTTTTATTTGCTGGCATATGCTTTTGTAGCGGCTTTTAGCCTTTTTTGCTTTTATGCCAGAGAGATATTTTTTTGGTTTGCAGTTTCTTTATCGAGACAGGTAAGTTATTTGTCCTTTTACCTCTGGATGAAGTGAGTGGTACATGTATTCTGATAAGTCTTTTAATTTGGAGTAAGAACGTGTTGTAGAGATCATCAATGGTGTTGCAGTTAGAGAGCAAAGATTGCCAGTTAAGAATTGAGAGATTGGCATCTATGAGTTCATAGTTGGCTTTCATAAAATTGCACTTAGGTGTCATGTTAAGGGTTCTTTTATATGTAGTCCATAGATAGTGCTTTTGCTATTACAGAATATGAGGTCAAGACAGCTGTTCAGTCTGGTATTGTTTGATACTAATTGGTCAAGTCCCAAGCTGCTGACGGCGTTGTAAAGGGCAGTATGTATAGGTTCTGTGGAGCATTCATTTAAGGTCCAGTTGATGTCTGGTAGGTTGAGGTCACCAAGGAAGATAATGGGGTAGGGGCAGGAGGTTGCCCATGTTAGTAGGGAGGTTAATTTTGTTGCATGGGTAATGTTGTAGTCTGGAGCTCTGTAGCAAAGTAGGAAGTGGAGTGTGGTATTGAGGGAAAGATCACATACAATGGTTTCAGGAAGGATAAGATCATGTGCAACTTGGATGTTTTTTAGATTGAGTGAATTTTTATAGAATATAGCTACATCACCTCCTCTGCGGGATTCACAGTCAGACTGGAAAACAAGGTAGTTACTTGGTGTGATGATGGAGTCAGGATCGGATGTATTCAGCCATGTTTCACAAACAAAGATTATGTCAAATATGTTGGTGTCAAGTAGTCGGAGGAATTCAGACAACTTGTTGATTATACTTCTTGCATTGATTAGTTTATATTTGAGATTGAATTTATGTTCAGGAATTAAATTGGATTGAGTTGAATTGAAATTGGATTGAATTGAGGTAGTAAAGGGTGCGCTTTCCTATTTTTTGTTGGAAGTGCTGGGGATGTCCATTTGTTGATAAGGGATGGTAGGTAGAGAAGTGTAGATTGGCTGAGGAAGGACGGTGGGTTGGGAGATGAAGGGAGGGTTGTGGGTTTTGGTTCTGATGCTTTCAGAGCGGTAGTCTATGTATAGGCTAGTTTCGCCACAATCAAGACGTCTCTTAAGTTCGGCACCTTTCCTTCACTGTGGTGACTCCTCGATTTGGCTGAAGCCGAGTTGATTCGGCCAGGGTGAAGTGCCCCCTTTTGCCTCCCATATGCTCTGGGAGGCAATCTCACGCCGGGTGTGTGGGAAGCAGCATGAGGGAGTCACCACAGCGAAGTGGTTTATTCCAAGAGCCCAGAAAAAGGAAAATGCTTTGTTCGCTCTGGACTGCCAAAACCTCCTTAAGGGCCACTGAAAGGCTCCTCTGGCAGCCCTGAAAAGCCCGAGATGCCCGGGATTAAAAGGGGAATGGCAGGAAACTGGCTGGGCCTTCGTGCCGCTCTCAAATTTCCTGGGAAATTTTTCCGGGCTCGGGTTCTTAACTAGTAAATGGTTCTTAAGCAAAGGCAAAAAAATCTTAAACATCTGGTTCTTATCTAGAAAAATTCTTAAGTAGAGACGTTCTTCAGTAGAGGTACCACTGTACTTATTTTACCCAGCAGACAACCTTCAACTCCATATTCTCATATAACATATACTGTTACAGAAATTGTAGATTCCTACACCTTTTCTTTTTTTATTTTATGCTACTTTAGTTAGGAGAAAGAACTTCATCTCCTGATGGTGGGTTGTAGGAAAATAACAGGGCCATTTCCATACTTTCTTCCTTCTCCTTCCTCCACCATTGTTTACATTTTCGTTGTTATGCTAACACATCCTCAGCAGTATTGCACTGAATCTTTCTCTCATCACTGACAAGATTAAGTCTCTCAAAGGGAGTTCAGCTAAAACCACAAATACTACAAGTATGTTCAAATTCTTCCTTTTTATACTTTTAAAGACTTTTCTTGTTGTATATAATGCTATTTTCTCAGTAACTCAGCCTTTTCATTACTAAATCCCATCAAGATGTTCCTTCTGCCATTGTTTCTATGATTTCCTCTCCTTTGTATTCTATTGATTTAAAGCATTTCTGTCCAACTTTCTGGCTTGTCTGGGCTGCGTTGAGTGAAGAGGAATGTCTTGGACTATATACAGTATAAAAGATTAGTTTATAGTTAATGTGTACAGTGGTACTTCTACCTACAAACACCTCTACTTACGAATTTTTCTAGATAAGAACCTGGTGTTCAAGATTTTTTTGCCTCTTCTCAAGAACCATTTTCCACTTAAGAACCTGAGCCTCCGAAACTGTAACCGGAAAAGGCAGGGAGAAGCCTCCGTGGGGCCTCTCTAGGAATCTCCTGGGAGGAAACAGCTGGAAAAGACAGGGAGAAGCCTCTGTGAAGCCTCTCTAGGAATCTCCTGGAAGGAAACAGCTGGAAAAGACATGGAGAAGCCTCTGTGAGGCCTCTCTAGGAATCTCCTGGAAGGAAACAGGGATGGAAAAGGCAGGGAGAAGCCTCTGTGGGGCCTCTCTAGGAATCTCCTGGGAGGAAACAGCTGGAAAAGACAGGGAGAAGCCTCCATGGGGCCTCTCTAGGAATCTCTTGCATAATTGAGAATGACAGTGAAGGCAGAAAACATGCTGCTATAGCTTTCTGCCAGGTCAAAAATTAGATGGGGGAAAGGCCACTTTTGCCATATAAGTTTGTACATTAGATATTGGAACAATCTGCCTCTATATATCAAGACAACAACAATCTTCTAATAGAGGACAAATATACAATGTACTGTATTAAAAAAATTACCCTGTGTTTTAAAGCACAATTGATTTTGGTCATTCATTGCAGAGAGGATAGTTGGAAGAGACAGCAGATGAGTAAACCAAAATGAAGCATGGATCTTCTTGTTGTAAAGATAGTTGTCACTCTCTGGATGTCACTACACCTTAACCAATGGAAGGAACTGATTAAAGTTGCTTAAGAACATTACTGCTTTATGACTGTTACTCAATGAACACCAGAAGAATAGCACCTGAATTAACATATTACTTTATTATTCCAAATCCATTCAACAGCTCAAATTCCAAAGTTTAATAATAAGCAAAAAAACAAACCTCCAAGCCAGAATCCATTTAGTAGACAAGAAAAGTTTTTATGATTCATTTGTGGTCATTCAAGCAATTCATGGTTTATTTCTTTTACAGGTAATCCCTGGGTTACGAGTGTTTCCTTAGCGAATGTTTGAAGTTACACAATGTGCCCCCCTAGCGTCCTGAAACTATGGATCTTGCAGCACCATGGCAGTTGTTTGCCCTTATGAACAACTGCAAAGGCTCTGCAACATTTGTCCTGCACACTGCTGGCCGAAATGGAACTTCTGAGAGGTGCCCTTCAGAAGCTTCATTTCTGCCATAAATGTGCTGGGCCTGCAGAGGCTGGACAGGAGACTGCTTGCTAGATCTTCACAAAGTGAGTGACCAGACGTAATAAGTTGAGGGGAAAGCAAGGGTGAGGAGCATGAGATATTTCAGTGGGGCAGGGAGGATTTGGTGGCGGCAGGTGGCCTGTTCCATCACTAGGTCCCCCAAGACCTTCCCCACCCTGAAATACCTCATGTGCACTTAACAGGTCTCATATTTGATTAGTGAATGTATGGGCGAAAGGAGGTAGTGATCCCATTCAAGGTACAAGATTCAATCCCATGAATCCTTGGGTTACGAATGGAATGGGCAGGCTCCAATACATCTATAACTCGAAGACTACCTGTACTTGAAATGTTCTTGACTTTGCAGTATTATATATTAATCAAAGATTGAGTAGCACATGGAAAAATGAGGAATATTCCAAGAAATCATAAATAGACATTTGCCATTGTTTAATATATGACTAAAGTGACCAGATTTTAAGATTGGGAAAGAGGGACACCATTGTGGGGGTGGGGTTGCCTAAATTTTTTTTGCAAAAAAAAATCTTTTCCTCTCTCTTTCTTACTCTCTTCATCCCTCCCTCTCTCTTTTCTCTCTTTCTCTCTCTTCCTTCCTCTTTGTCTCTTTATTTCTCCCTCCCTCCTTTCCTCCCATTTGGTCTCTTTCTCTCTCTCTCTCTCTTCCTTCCTCCCTTTCTCTCTTTCCTCCTCTTTTTCTCTCTCTTTCTCTCTCTTCCTTCTTATCCTTTTTCTCTCTCTTCCTTCCTCTCTCTTTCTTTCTCCCCCTCTCTTTCTCTCTCTCTCTTGCTCTCTCTCTTTTTCTATCTCTCTCTCTTTTTCTCTCTCTCTCTCTTTCTTTCTTTCTCTCTCTCTCTCTCTCTCTCTCTCCCTCTTGCTATCTCTCTCTCTCTCTCTCTCTCTTTCTCTCTCGTACACCACGTACAGGGTCGAAGTAGGAGTGGGAGGGTGCTGGCAGCAGCAGCACCAGAAGTAGCCATGGGGCGGCAGCAGGGCACTCAGCTGCAGAGGCATCGACGGTGGTGGCTGGACGTGTTGCTGGACACCATACATGCTGGCACTGCACTGAGCATGGGTGCGAGGCGGAGGCACCAACAGTAGCAGCTGGATGTGTTGCTGGATGCTGTACATGCTGGCGCTGCACTGGGCCCAGGCACGGGGCTGGTACTGGCCCACTGGCTGGTCCAGGACAGAGGTGCCAGCCCCACTCCTACTTCGACCCTGCTTGGCCGCACCACCTTCACTGCTGGCCCCGCTGCCGTGCGCCCGCCAGAGCTGCCTGGCCATGCTGCTCCTGCAGGCCCATGTTGGGCCTGAGCCCTTCCTGCCACCTGAGAGTTGAAAAACTCATCTGTCACCGCCGGGCCCCAAAGCTCACCTGCTGCCACTGCCACGGAAGCTCCAGCTGGGCAGGGTGCTGCCGCTGCAGGAGAGGCCTCCTCCGAAGCCAAAGGGCAGAAGCTCAATGCCTCCCTGGAAGGGCTGTGCGCGTGTTTGCTCCAAACTTTTTGCAAACTTTGCCAGGCTTCAGGACTGGGTGGGGGGAACCAGCTCCAAAATTGGGACATTTTTGAACCGCTGCGGGATGTGGGAAAAATCATTCAAAAGCGGGACTGTCCCGCTGAAGGCAGGATGTCTGGTCACCTTGTATATGACATAATGCCACAATTGCAATAACAGGTAATAAATTGTTTTCACATTGTGGCTTACTCTTGAAAACAAAGCTACTTGTGCATTGCTACTGAGTCAATCACAAACAAATTACATTATAGCTTAACAATGGCTGATTTCTCAGATTTTCTATACAAGATAGCACAGAGCATAATAGTCTCTTAATTATTCTCACCGCTCTAGTGGAACACTCTTCTTCATATTTCTGCAGGAATAATTAAAATGGGAACTTTTTCCTACCATATTTTGGGAAAGATTATCAAGCCAAAAGCCACCTGTTTTACCAGGCAACTTCTCCAGCTTTAATTATAGAATAGGTGTACAGATAAAAGTCATGAATCACCTAGTTGTTTGGCACAGAATGCGAATCTGCATCCTTGTGGTTTGGGAATTATATCCTAACGATGGGAGAATTGGAGTTAAACTTCAGATTGTATGTTTGTTTTTGATTATGATAACTTAGAACAGTGTTTCCCAACCTTGGCAACTTGAAGGTATTTGGACTTCAACTCCCAGAATTCCCCAGCCAGCATTCGCTAGCTGGGGAATTCTGGGAGTTGAAGTCCAAATACCTACAAGTTGCCAAGGTTGGGAAACACTGACTTAGAAGATATAAGACATATCTGCCATTGTGTTGAAGGATTAGGGTTTTTTTAATCATTATTGTTGTAATCTTACTTATTTTCACTATTATGCAACAGTTCCTCAAGGCAAGTATGCATACTCAACAGACTGAAGAAAAAGGCATCCAAATACAATGGTATCTTTACCTACAAACTCCTCTACTTATAAACTTTTCTAGATAAGAATCGGGTGTTCAAGATTTTTTTGCCTCTTCTCATGAATCATTTTTATTTATTTATGTATTTATTTATGTATTTATTTATTGATTTGATTTGATTTGATTTGTACGCCGTCCCTCTCCGCAGACTCGGGGCGGCTCACAACAACAATAAAACAGTATATGATAAACAAAAATAATATTTAAAAAATATCTAAAAACCCATTATTTTAAAAACATACAACACAAGCATACCATACATAAAACTATATAAGCCTGGGGGAGATGTCTCAATTCCCCCATGCCTGATGGCAGAGGTGGGTTTTAAGAAGTTTGCGAAAGGCAAGAGGGGCAATCCTAATCTCTGGGGGGAGCTGGTTCCAGAGGGTCAGGGCCACCACAGAGAAGGCTCTTCCCCTGGGTCCTGCCAGACGACATTGTTTAGTCAACGGGACCCAGAGAAGGCCAACTCTGTGGGACCTAACCGGTCACTGGGATTTGTGCGGCAGAATACGGTCTCAGAGATATTCTGATCCGATGCCATGAAGGGCTTTATACATCATAACCAACACTGAAACTGATTGGCAAGCAATGCAGACTGCAGAGGGTTGGTGTAACATGGGCATACCTTGGGAAGCCCAAGATTGCTCTTGCAGCTGCATTTTGCACGATCTGAAGTTTTCGAACACTCTTCAAAGGTAGCCCCATGTAGAGAGCATTATAGTAGTCGAGCCTCGAGATGATGAGGGCATGAGTGACTGTGAGCAGTGACTCCTGGTCCAGATAGGGCTGCAACTGGTACACCAGGCGAACCTGGGCAAGCACCCCCCTCGCCACAGCTGAAAGATGGTTCTCTGATGTGAGCTGTGGATCGAGGAGGACGCCCAAGTTGCGGACCTTCTCTGAGGGGGTCAATAGTTTCCCCCCCCCCGGGTGATGGACAGACAGATGGAATTGTCCTTGGGAGGCAAAACCCACAGCCGTCTGCTCCGTCTTATCAGGGTTGAGTTTGAGTCTGTTGACACCCATCCAGACCCCAACAGCCTCCAGGCACTGGCACATCACTTCCACTGATTCGTTTTCAACTTACAAACCCGAGCTTCCAAAACTGTAACTGGAAAAGGAAGGGAGAAGCCTCTGTGGGGCCTCTCTAGGAATCTCCTGGGTGGAAACAGGGCCTCCACCCTCCCTGTGATTTCCCCAATCGCACGCATTATTTGCTTTTACATTGTTTCCTATTGGAAAAATTGCTGCTTCTTACAAACTTTTCTAGTTAAGAACCTGGTCACAGAACAAATTAAGTTTGTAAGTAGAGGTACCACTATACACAATAGCCACACTGGCTTGCTTACTTTGAATGTCAAAAATACATCCTATGCGGGTTCTTCTTGCCTTCATATTGCTGTGCTGCGTGCACATTACAATGTTTCCTGCGTCTGTCTCCTCATGCGCTTTTTAAAAAACAGAAAATCTAATGTGAGTGAACGTCCCCTTGCACAATTTTGCTTCTGTGCATGCAGAAAAAACATCTACAAAAATCTCGCACCTGCGAGCTTCCCCTTGTGTGATTTTGCTTCCATGCATGCGCAGAAGCAAAAGAACACAGAAGTTGTGCATACGTGAGCATCCCCTTGTGTGTTTTTGCTTCCGCGCATGTGCAGAAGCAAAAAAAGCTGAAAATTAGTTAAAAAAATATGGCGCCATGCACAGACCGGGAAAGACAGGACCGGGGTTGTCTCGCACAAATTGTGCAATTGACAGGCCACTACCGGATTACTGCACTGGACTGCACTGGTAGGAACCCACCTCTGATCCTGTGACTCTACCTTTAACACCGCCAAGCAATCACATCTGCCTATCCCAGGTCCTTGGGAAGGACTCAATGGGTGGATAAAAATGCCAAATCCAGTCTAACACATCTGCCTGGGGGACCAACCATAAATATCTACAAATATTTATTTATTTATTCATTTATTCATTTATTCATTCATTCAAACAATTATAGGGTGGTAATTTGTACAAATAAAACATTAGATAAGTAATGATAAAAAGTAACAAAAGAAGAAAATAGGACAGGGACGGTAGGCACAATGGTGCACTTATGCACACCCCTTACAGACCTCTTAGAAATGGGGAGTCAATTGTAGATAGTCTAAGGTTAAAGGTTTTGGGGTTAGGAGTAGAAACCATAGAGTCAGGTAGTGATTACTCTGTTGCTGAAGTCGTATTTTTTGCAGTCAAGTTTGGAGCGGTTGACATTTAGTTTCAATCTATTTCGTGCTCGTGTGTTGTTGCAGTTGAAGGTGAAGTAGTCGTTAACAGGTAGGACATTTTGGTATATGATTTTATGAACTATAATTAAGTTGGAACAGAGACGATGGAGTTGTAAGTTGTCTTATAGTAAGAAGATTCAATCTACAGTCTAAGGGCACAGCCCAATGGCTGCATTAAAATACTGTATTATCAATCAGTCCTTGTGCTGTGAGAAAAGCAAGCCAGTGTACATTTTGCTGAACTTACAGCTTTTTTTATTGAATCTATTGCTTATTACTTCTACTGCAATTAACAAACCCAGTGACTGGTACTATACTTAATGTTTCAATGTGGAACAAGTTTAGGAAAGAGATTGATAAATCCATCCTGTTTAATTTCCTCCTTATATTACCTATCTGTCTCCCTAATGTGGGATTGGGAAAAATTGAATGACTGTGTCAACCACTGGTCAAGTTGCTGTGCAAAGATAATAATAATAATAATAATAATAATAATAATAATAATAATAATAATAATAATTATTATTATTATTATTATTATTATTATTATTATTTGTTAGATTTGTATGCCGCCCCTCTCCGAGGACTCGGAGTGGCTCACAACAGCAACAAAATACAATATGATACAAATCCAATATTAAAACTAATTTAAAAACCCATTATTACTGAAAAACATTCCATTCTACACAATCACACCCTTCTCAAATGCTAGAGTGAGAAAGATGGAGGGGGGAGGATTAGTCCCCCCATGCCTGGTGGCATAAATGGGTCTTTAACATCTTGCAGAAGGCAAGGAGGGTGGAGGCAATTTGAATCTCCAGGGGGAGTTGATTCCAGAAGGCCAGGACCACCACAGAGAAGGCTCTACCCCCAGGTCCTGCCAGACAGCAATGTTTAGTCGACGGGGCTCGGAGAAGGCCAACTATGTGGGACCTAATTGGCCTCCGGGATTCGTGCGGCAGAAGGCAGTTCCATAGATATTCTGGTCCGATGCCATGTAGGGCTTTATAAGTCATTACCAACACTTTGAATTGTGACCGGAAACTGATCGGCAGCCGCATTCTGCATGACCTGAAGTTTCCGAACACTTTTCAAAGGTAGCCCCATGTAGAGAACGTTGCAGTAGTTGAACTTTGAGGTGATGAGGGCATGAGTGACTGAGCAGAGACTCCCTGTCCAAATAGGGCCGCAACTGGTGCACCAGGCAAACCTGGGCAAACGCCCTCCTTGCCACAGCCGAAAGATGGTGTTCTAATGTCAACTGTGGATCAAGGAGGATGCCCAAGTTGCGGGCCCTCTCTGCGGGGGTCAATAATTCCCATCCCCAGGGTGATGGACAGACAGATGGAATTGTCCTTGGGAGGCAAAACCCATAGCTACTCCGTCACTGCTGCTGGCAGTGTTCTGGCCCTATCAATTGACCCACTTCTAGTAATTTTTCTTGAATTCTCCACTTTTTATCAGCAGCTTTGAATTGATAAGTAGTACAAAGAGAAGTCCTTAATTATCTTCCATGTGATACTTTACATCCAGTGAAGGGCTGCAAAAAAATTTACTATCACACTGGGTGTGGCTTATTTTGTGGGTGGGACTTACCAGCCACGTGACCAGGTGGGAGTGGCTTGATGATCATGTGTCCGGGGGATGGCTTAAAGGTCATGTGACTGGCTTACAGGTGGCCAACTTGACGTCACTCATGTCAAGGGTTTGGGTTAAGGTTCGGGTGCCTGGCCTCTCCTTGCCTCAAAGAGATAAATTTCGCTATCTATTTACTATTACTGAACATCCAAAATATACTATTTAATTATATGTATATATGCCATATGTGTACATACATATTACACACAGGCACACAAAATATACATTATCTACTACATAAACTGTACAGTGGTACCTCTATTTAAGAACTTAATTCATTCCATGACCAGGTTCATAAGTAGAAACATTCTTAAGTAGAAGCAATTTTTCCCCTAGGAATCAATGTAATAGCAAATAATGAGTGCAAACCCATTAGGAAAGAAATAAAAGCTCGGAATTTGAGTGGGAGGAGGAGGAAGAGAAGGAGGGGGACAGTCGCTGCCGAAAGAAGAAGGTGAGGTGAGAGGAATCCAAAAAATCCAAAACTTTAAGATTAAAAAAAAAGAGGGACTCTGAGGTGGCGAGGAGGAGCACGTGCCTCCCATATAACTGGTGCGAGGCTGCCTCCCATACACTGCCTCCCATACACTGGCTGCTGCTGCTGCTGCTACCTGCTGCCCCTTCCTTCCCATACTGAAGGGCTTCCCTCTCCTCTCGCTTGCTCGCTTTGTAGCTGGCACCAACGTTCCCTGTAAGCTGCGCGCGTGCACACGCGCGCACCCCAAAATACCCCCCGCGCACCCTTTTCCACGGGTGCCTGCTCCCCATCCCCCTGCCAGCCCATGGGGAGGATGCAAGGGCGAGGAGGTGCCGGCAGTAGGAGGAAAGGGAGCCGCGGCCGCCCCTGCCTCCCCACGGTGCCTCTGGCCCCCTCCCACCCCTGGCCTCTCGGCCCTGCCCCCCGCCCACCCGATCTGCCCCCTCTCCTCCGCTGCCGCCTCCTGTCTTGGGGCGTGACTTCTCTCGCGGCGGTGGCGGCTGCGGCTTCTCCTCGGGACGAAAGCGCTCCCAGTCAGGGGGCTGCGAGAGAGGGCTTTCTCCGTGCGCTTCGGGAATGCCCGCCCTGCCCCTCTCACAGCCCCTTTGCTGGGAGCGCTTTTGTCCCGGACTTTCAGCAAGGGGCCTGCAATAGAGGCAGGGCAGGCATTCCCGAAGCGCTCGGAGCCCCCTCGCTGACAGAGAGAGAGGGAGAGAGAAAGTAAGTGAGAAAGAGAGAGAGAGAGAAAGGGGGAGAGAGATAGCAAGAGAGAGAAGAGAAAGAAAGCAAGGGAGAAAGAGCGAGAGACAAAAGAAAGCAATAGAAAGAGAGAAAGAAAATGAGAGAGAGGGAGAGAGAACAAGAGGGAGAGAGAGATAGAAAGAGAGGGAGAGAGAAAGTGAGAAAAAGAGAGAGAGAGCAAGAGGGGGAGAGAGAAAGAGAGAGAAATGACTCTTGATTTAAAGCATATGGTAAAAAGCACCCAAATAATAACAGAAAAAAACCTCAGCCGTTTGTGTGTGTGTGTGTGTGTGTGTGTGAACTCTTGAACCATTTCCAATAGCTCACCTGTTATTGGAAATGGTTCAAGAGTTCACACACACACACACACACACACACACACAAGGGGGGATGAGACAGGGATGGAAAAAGAGGAGAAGATAGTAATAATAGTACAGTGATACTTCATCTTACAAACCCCTCATCATACAAACTTTTTGAGTTACAAACCCGGGGTTTAAATTTTTTTTGACTCTTCTTCCAAACTATTTTCACCTTACAAACCCAAGCCGCCGCCACTGGGATGCCCCTCCTCCGGACTTCTGTTGCCAGCGAAGCATCCATTTTTGCACTGCTGGGATTCCTCTGAGGTTCCCCTCCATGGGAAACACCACCTCCGGACTTCCATGTTTTTGCAATGCTGCAGGGGAATTCCAGCAGCGCAAAAATGGGCGCTTTGCTGGCAAAGTCTGGAGGTGGGGTTTCCCAGCAAGGGGAGCCTCAGCGAAATCTCAGCATCACAAAAACATGGAAGTCCAGAGGGGGGGTTTCGAGGACTTCCGTGTTTTTGTGATGCTGCAATTTCGCTGAGGCTCTCCTTGCTGGGAAACCCCACCTCCAGACTTCCGTTGCCAGCGAAGCGCCCATTTTTGCACTGCTGGGATTCCCCTGCTGGGATTTCCCTGCAGCATCACAAAAACACAGAAGTCCAGAGGTGGGGTTTCCCATGGAGGGGAGCCTCAGGGGAATTCCAGCAGTGCAAAAGCGGGCGCTTCAGCTGGCAAAAGGGGTGAGTTTGGGGCTTGCACGCATTAATTGCTTTTCCATTGATTCCTATGGGAAACATTGTTTCATCTTACAAACTTTTCACCTTACAAACCCTGTCCTGGAACCAATTAAGTTCGTAAGATGAGGTATCACTGTAATAGATTTTGGTTTTGTTTTATTATTAATTCCTTTTAATGAAAAAAGAAGGGATTTTTTATTTATTTGTTTGTTTGTTTTATTTATTTATTTATTTATTTATTTATTTATTTATTTATTTATTTATTTATTTATTTATTTATACTTCTATGCCGCCCAGTCTCAAAGGGACTGTCGCTCAGACACTGCCAAAGCCTCCTTAAGCGCCACCAAAAGGCTCTTCTGGTAGCCCAGATGGCCAGGATTAAAGGGAGAATGGCAGGAAACTGCCTGGGCCTTTGTGCTGCTCTCAAATTTCCTGGGAAATTTTTCTGGGCTTGGGTTCTTAAGTGGAAAATGGTTCTTAAGTAGAGGCAAAAAATCTTGAACCACCCAGTTCTTATCTAGAAAAGTTCTTAAGTAGAGGTGTTCTTAAGTAGAGGTACCACTGTATGTGTATGTACACACACACACACACAGCTCTTCTAAAATTATACACATTCAACTTCATTTACTGTGATAGGCTAATACGGATGGCAGCTGAATATAAAAAGGACTTGTCAAACGGTGACAGTCAGAGTTTTAGTTAGACAATGTAGTTTGCAGTTGTGAGAGTTATTGAGTTATTAAAGTTATGTTGGAACAGCCTCAGAGTCTCCTCAGTAATTACACCCAGCGACCACACTACATTTCAACGATGGTTGCAAAGCATTTCTGTATCTTGTTCATATGACTGTGAGGAAATTTAGGATGGTCATAAGTGCAAGGATCACTTGTAAAGTTACTTCTTCAATGCCATCATTTTTAAACAGTTACTAAGCAAGGACTTCCTATAATTTAATGAGGTTTTTGAAAACAGCAGACAAAATTCTTGGCAGCATCCGGTAAATTGTTGGTGTGAAACAGGGAGGTCAGGTTTGTAGCCTTAGAACAGCAATTCCTAGAGAGACAAGTGCACAACATCTTCTCCTTCCCACCACTGTTACCAACCGCAGAAGCATTAATCCTGGCACAAAATGCTAGTCAAAAACAAACACTTGTACTCCCTCCATTTGTTCAGCCTCAAGGTTCAAGCACTTTGCACAGCTGTGAGATAATCTCAAAAGAATATGAATCCACTTGCCTTTAAGGATTTGGCATCACCAAGGTTATCTAAACCAAAACAAAGATTGAGGTGACATATTCTTGTTTCTGGTTTTGTAAGAGGCCTAATGCCTTTAACGTTGTACAAATCCACAACATCTACAGAGATGCAAAGTGAACTAATAAAGGGAACCATAAACAGATTGGCTATCTTGTGGAATTGTGCCTTAATTCACCTATGCTTTTTTCTCTCTCGCAGGAGTTGACTATTTAACTATTATTTTTCCCCCAGAATGCCTACTGCCAACAGGCTTTTGAGCAGAGAATAAAAGCTACTTCCCTGGCAGGAAGAGCCCCTTCCTTTCCTTTCCTCCTTTCCCATCCCTTTGGCTAAATTAAAAGATGGTTGCTGACATTATTATAAATGTCACATTTAAGAATGCAGAGAGCAGAGCTAATTTGCATGACAGCTAATTGGGTTTTTATAGTTTCACGCCAGTGGCGGAGAGTCTAATAAAAATGATTCAACTTGCCAGGGGGAAAAAAAGGAGATGGGTATGTTGTGTTTGCCGAATAATATAGGCCGTAGAACCAGAATTGCTCTAAGTCAGGGAAGGGGAACCTCCAGTGCTCCAGTTGCATTCCCAGTGCACAGATACAAATATTTATATAGTGATTTACAAGAAAAGAAGGACAATGAAAATAACCAAGAATCACTCAGATTCACCCTCCAGGCCCAAATTCCAGACAAGAAAGGGATTTTGTCTTCAAGATCAGGTAATTTATCTCTAGGTCTCTAATCCTCTCATGTCAGTCATCTAATATGGGTCACCCTAAACAAGGCTGCTGGAGTCAAATGTAGAGATACAATAAGAGCACTTTCCTTTGTATCAGGGGTAGGCAAATTTGGCTCTTCTATACTTGTGGACTTCAACTCCCAGAATTCCTGCGCAAATTATGCTAGCTCAGGAATTCTGGGAGTTGAAGTCCACATGTCATGGAAGAGCCAACTTTGCGCACCCCTGTCCTATATGGTGCTAACTAGGGGTTTGTATCAGCTGCATTCACTCAGAAGTGTTCCTATAGGGATCTTTTCAGCCATGTCTTGGAATTCTTTGAAAAACGCAGGAAGCCCCCAAAGCTTCATGAATGAATGAATGAATGAATGAATGAATGAATGAATGAATGAATGAATGAGCGAGCGAGCGAGCAAGCAAGCAAGCAAGCAAGCAAGCAAGCAAGCAAGCAAACAAACAAACAATAACAACATTTTTTTTATTTGTCAAACAAGTATAGTATTATAGTACATAATAACATAGCATAACATAAGTAGAACGTAGTAATAGAAAGGATAATAAGATAGTAGGACATTAGGCATAAAAGTGCACTTATGCACGCCCCTTACAGACCTCTTAGAAAAGGGGAGAGGTCAATTGTAGATAATGTAAGGTTGAAGATTTAACAATAACAATAAAATAAAATAAAACAAAGGAATGGGATGGGATGGAATGGAATAGAATTGGAATGGAATGGAATGGAATATTTTACTACAGGTCAAGAATCCAGACTAAATAAGATTTACTAAGGGTTACTAAATCAAAGAAAAACCACTTAGGGGCAATCTCATCTTGCACCTTGCTCAGCTTAAGAGTTTGAGCATGACTCACAGTAGATCTGTTGTAAAATCTGATCCATTAGACTTTTAAACCTGGCCACTTTAACAGTTCCATCACCACCCTTCTCCACAGAAATTGAGGCAACAATAGATCTATACAACACAGAGTGATCCAATGATGGCAACCTAGTAAAGGCAATGTCCTTCATATCCCAAAATTCTCCCCATATGTCTATTCTTGCATGCGTAGGTACATCTGAAAAACCACTAATTGTCAAAGACACAGGCATACATTGTCCTCAAACAGACCTGGGCTTATCACAAAGAGTCTGCCTGTTGAATTTAGGCCAAGTTAAAAAACAGGCATGACAGGGATTTCTGGAGTATCCTGTTGTAGGATAGAAGAATTTTGAGTTTCTGTTTGCCCCGTTTTTTATCAAGTAAAATCAAGGCAGAGTTATTTTGTGCTCCTGTCTCATGTTCCCTACTAAGTAATCTCTTCTAAATGTCCCTCCTCCCTTTATGGTTCACTCGGTTTTTTTTCTCTCCCAAGGCCAGATCTACATTTCTTCCCACAGGCATCTTCTACCTGGTTTTCCTTGCTCCACCTCAGAAAGAGTGCTTTTCAAGCACAAGCTACCGTACAGCCATAAACAGCTACCCTTCACCATTTGTTTGCTTGTTTGCTTGCTTGTTTGTTTGTTTGTTTGTTTGTTTATTTATTAGATTTGTATGCCGCCCCTCTCCGAAGACTCGGGGCGGCTAACAACAATATAAAAAGACAATGTAAACAAATCTAATATTAAAAACAATCTAAAAAACCCCAATTTAAAGAACCACTCATACATACAAGCATACCATGTATAAATTCTATAAGCCTAGGGGGCTTGCCTGACGACAGAGGTGGGTTTTACCTCCATACTTTTTTATTACATGAATTATTTAATTTTGGTTTTCAATTTGTCTTTGGGCGTGGGAATAAATAGAAGGCCAGAGTATCAATTCAATAATTGAAGTGTAAGAGGCCATACAAGGTCTTTAGAAGACAGAATACCAGCCTTTGTGTGCCCCCAGTTGCCCTCTCAGCTGCTGCCAAGTTTTAGTAAAGAAAAAAGTATCAAAATAGAGAAAACAGCAAGTTATTCAAACAAATACAATCAAAGTCAGAATTGAAATATCTTCAATTGATTCAATATTATTATTATTATTATTATTATTATTATTATTATTATTATTATTATTATTAATCAGTACAACACAGCAAACGAGATCACTATGCTGGATTTCGTATTTCATCACCAGTCGGGCGCTTCCCACCAGGGCCGCCATCAGGAATTTTGGGGCCCCATACAGCCTAAGTGTCTGGGGGCCCCCTCCCTTCTTCCTTCCTTCCTTCCTTCCTTCCCTTTTTCTTTCTTTTTTCTCTTTTGGTTTTTTTTCCCTTCCTTCCTTCCTTCCTCTTTCTTTCTTTCTTTCTTCTTTTTATTTCTTTCCTTTTTTCTCTTCTTTTTCTTTTCCCTCCCTCCTCCCTCCCTCCCTCCCTCCCTCCCTCCCTCCCTCCTTCCTTCCTTCCTTCCTTCCTTCCTTCCTTCCTTCCCTTTTAAATTTTCAAACTGTCTTCTTCATATTCCTGGCTGAGGAATTCTGAAAGCTGCAGTCAGCTGTCTTCAGCCATTGTCCAGCCCTGTGCTATGGACCCCTCCCTCCACCCCCTGAAGAGGCCAGGGGCTTCTTTCCAAAGCCAGTGGCAGTGATGCCAGAACCCCCTTCCCTGGGGATGGGAGCGGGGGGGGGGCTCCACTGGTCTCCCTCGACAAGACCTTCCGCAACACATCAGCCCTGCTGGGCAGGCCTCTTAGCCCCACCAAAGAAATGGGGGTTAAGGAAGACCCCACCCCCCACCTTGCCCCAAACACTGGCACTCTGCATAACCCATGCGGGGGCTTTGGCTTCCCCTCTGCAGAACAGAAGCTGGGGACCTCTCCCTCCACATACACTGGATCCCTATGGCCCATCCGAGGGCTGGCAAAATAGGTGTGCCCCCCCCACCTGCTTTTCTATCTCTCTTTCTCTCTTTCTCTCCCTCTCTTTTTGTCTCTCTTTCTCTTCTACTTTTCTTTCTTTTTCTCTTTTTCTCTCCCTTTCTCTCTCTTTCTCTCTTTTTATCTCCCTTTCTCTATTTCTCTTTATATCTTTCTCTCTTTTTTCTCTCTCCCAACCTCTCTCTTTCTCTTTCTATCTCTTTCTCTCCCTCCCTCTCTCTTTCACTTTCTCTACCTCTTTCTCTCCCTCTCTCCCCTTCTCTCTTTCTTTCTCTTTCTCTTTCTCTCCCTCCCCCTCTCTCTTTCTCTTCCTCTTTTTATCTCTCTTTCTCTCTTTTTTCTCTTTTTTCTCCCTTTCTCTATTTCTCTCTCTCTTTCTTTCCCCCTCTCTTTGTCTCTTTCTATCTCTTTCTCTCCCTCCCTCTATCTTTCTCTTTTTATCTCTCTCTTTCTCTTTCTCTTTCTCTCTCTCTCTTTCTCCCCCTTCTCTCTGAAGTGGGGAGGGCCGGGTTGGCACCAAGGGAGCTCGAGACGGGGTGCAAAAGCAAGCTACTCTGCTGGCCCAGGCCCACATCGGAAGGAAGGAAGGAATGGTAAAAGGGGCGATCAAGAGAGGAATGGGTGAATGAATGGACGGAGGGTGGGAAGGAAGGAAGGAAAGAGGGAAGGGACAGGAACAGAGGAAGGGTGCAAAGAAAGCAAGGAAAGATGTGAAAGGGGAGAGTAAGAGAAGAAGGAGTGAAAGAAGGGAATGAGGGAGGAAACAAGGGAGGAAGGAGAAGGAAAGCAAGAAATGGAGGGAGGGAAGGAAGGAAGGAAAGAAAGAAAGAAAGAAAGGGGGAAGGGACAGGAACAGAGGAAGGAAGCAAGGAAACTTATGAAAGGGGAGAGTAAGAGAGGAAGGACTGAAGGGAGGGAGGGAGGGAAGAAGGTAGGAAGGAGAAAGAAAAGAAGAAATAGAGGAAGGGAAGGTAAAAGAGAGAAAGAAAAAGAGCAAGAAAGAAAGCAAGAAAGAGAGAAAGAAAGAAAGAGAAATAAAAATAGAGAGGGGGAATGAAAGAAATGGAAGGAGGGAAGGAAGGAGAGAAAGCAAGAGAAAGAAAGAAAGCAAGAGAAAGAAAAAAGAATGAAAGAGCAAGAGAGCAAGAGAGAAAGAGAAAGAAAGAAAGAAAGAAAGAAAGAAAGGCAACTTCAAAGAAAGGCTCACTGAGCATCTCACTCTCTCTCTCTTTCTATCCCTCTTTCTTTCTCTCTCTTCCTTTCTATCTCTCCTCTTCCTTTCTCTCTCCTCTCTCTCTCTCCCTCTCTTTCTACCCTCCTTTCTCTTCCTTCCTTCTCTCCCTCCCTCCCCTCCCTCCCTCCTTCCTCTCCATTTCTCTTTCCCTCCCTCTCTTTCCCTTTTCTTTCTTTTGGTCCACTTCTCTCCCTCTCCGCTTCTCCACTTGCCTCCCCCTCGCACCTCGCCCTTCCCACCCGGCCACCCGCGCGCGCTTACCAGCAGCAGGAATTCAAGTAAGCCCAAAAGAAGCCATTGGCTCCGGGCGGCGTTCATGGCCCCCCCAAACCCCCAGCCCAGCTGGAGCTCCCTCTCGCCGCCGCCATCTCCCTGCGACTGCCTGCGGCCGCTGCAGCCCCCCCTCCCACCGGGCCACAAAGGACATTTGCCGCCAACGCCAGTGAAGCTTCAGCTGGGCGGGGCGCTGCCGGTACTTCCCTCCTAGGGCTCCCGCTCGCAGCTGTCCCCCTGCTTCTGCTCGATGCCGCGGTTTTCGGCGCTGTCCTGCTGTGCCCCAAAGACGGAAGGCGGGAAAAAGGCGAGAAGAATGGAGCTCTCCTTCTTCCTGCCTTCCGTCTTTGGGGCCCAGCAGGACAGCGCCGAAAACCGTGGCATCGAGCAGGAGCCAGGGGACAGCTGCGAGCGGGAGCTCAGTGCAAGGAGCCGCTGACTGCGGGCCCCAATTTGCCCGGGGCCCGGTAGCGCGCTCCCTGTAGTACCCATCTATCGGCAGCCCTGCTTCCCACACACCTAGGACTGAGTGATGTAGCGGCGAATTGTTTGCTGATCCCAGTAAAGCAGCCTTTTGCAATTGACAGATGGAGATTTTGTCAATTCTGATGGTTTTCAAATGTCCGCTGAGATCCCTTGGCACTGCGCCCAGCGTGCCAAGTACCACTGGGACCACTTTCACTGGCTTATGCCAGAGTCGTTGCAGCTCAATTTTTAGATCTTCGTATTTCACTAATTTCTCTAGCTGCTTCTCCTCAATTCTGCTGTCTCCTGGGATTGCAATGTCGATGATCCATACTTTCTTTTTCTCCACAATCAGGATGTCTGGTGTGTTATGCTTCAGAATTCGGTCAGTCTGAAGTCGGAAGTCCCACAATAGTTTTGCTTGCTCATTTTCAACCACTTTTTTGGGTTTATGATCCCACCAGTTCTTTGCCACTGCTAAATTGTAGTTCCGGCACAAGTTCCAATGGATCATCTGTGCCACAGCATCATGTCTATGCTTGTAGTCAGTCTGTGCGATCTTTTTGCAGCAGCCCTGCCCTTCCATGGTCTTAACACAGTGTATTATAACAGAGTACCGTAATGTTCTAGAAAGGACTATTTCTGTATTGTGTATGAGCAATTGGAAGAAGAAACATGAAATAATAATGTTTCTGTTCCTGTATTGATATGCTACATTAATTCACTGGAACTTAGTAATTTGGAGCGTAGTCCTAGACACGCGAGCCATATAGAAACATACCGTAAATTTTGTACATGTTGCTCCCATATAAGAAAGCATGGGATTTCAATGCTAGTCATTTTGTTTAGTGTTATTTTAATTTAGTGATGGTTGTTTCTTTCAGGGTCCCCCTCCCCTAATTATGGAAAATATAGAAATAAAAAACCCAAAACATATGAAACTCTGGCATCTAGGTCACATAAAAATCTTAGCAATAACATATCTTTACCAAAATTATATTTATCCTACATAGAGGTAATTTATATTATTTTGTAGAATTGGGCAAACTGCTTTCAACACCTGCAGCACCTCTGTTTCTTGAGAATTACCTGGACTGCACGCTTGATTATTTGCAACAGAAAAGATTTCTATTTGTTGAATTATCCATGAGGAAACAAAAGAATATTAAGTAACTTGAAGTATTCACACAAGGACATCCGCATAATTATTTTAATTATTGCTTCTTTAATTGCTGACCCTTTCTTCAAATGCAGTTACTCTTTACAATGTCTCCCTGTAGCAATTATTGATAAAAGCAATGCCAAGAAAGCTGTAAATTATTAAGAGCTGTTACGGGATGCTGATTTCTTCGAACAGGTGTAGGGAGGCTTCAGCATCAGCCAAGGACTTCCAGATAAGTAGGTTTATGAATAATCAGCAGATGCACAGGCAATATTATATCTGTGGCCTTGAAGTCATTTGTCAAGCCTCTGGCTTGTTTTACTCCCCTTAACTTCACATAAAGCCTTCAGAATTATACTCCATCTGGTTTAAATTGCCAGTTGTCACCAACAAGCCACATTAAGCAGTGCTTTTGTTCACATGGAACACAAAATAATTGAAAACTAAAAAGAAGCAAAGGCTTTCTGTCTCTGTCTCTGTACTAGAGAAGAAGGGAACCCAAATATTACCAAGATTTGCTTTAATAAAACAAATCCCAGGCAAGCATAGCTTAAGCATAGTCCATAAAATCATATGCTACAACGTCCTTCCTGTCAACAACTACTTCAGCTTCAACCATAACAACACGCACAAAAGATACAAACTTAAAGTAAACTGCTCCAAACTGGACTGCAGACTAGCGTGCCTCCTGTCCCCTGTCCTATTGTCTCTCCTATATCTCATATATCATATCTACTATTCTTCTATTCTAATCCTCTTATACTACTCTCATAATATCCTTCTATTCTCTAATTGATATATTCTATTCCTAAATTTTCACTTCTATTCTTTGTCTAATATATTTTACTCGAATATAACCTCTATAACCTTCATTGTGTATTGTTGTGTATTGGACTGACTAAATAAATAAATAAAATAATAATCAAATCAAATAAATAAAATCAAATAAAATAAAATAAATATGACTTTAGTAACCGAGTAGTGAATGCATGGAACTCACTACCTGACACTGTAATATCATCACCTAACCCCCAAAATTTACCCTTAGACTATCTACTGTTGACCTCTCCCCATTCCTAAGGGATCAGTAAGGGGCGTGCATAAGTGCACCAGTGTGCCTTCGATCCCCTATCCTAATGTTTCTCTCTTACTAGTAAGTCTCTCCTCGTGAGCAATCATCATGGTGAGGGTACTTACACAGAATCAAGATACATACACGTTAGGAAATGCATGTTGAATTCAATGATTCTATGCCTGTTATTAATCACACATTCCTTAAAAGTGCTCCACTAAAATCTTCCTGTTAATTAACACACATACAAATGCCACATTTGTATGAGGGAGGGAGAGAGGGAGGGAGAGGGCAGCAAGTAATGTAACCTAGGGGTCTGCAACCCCCAGTCTCATGGACCGACCCATGGCATGCCAGCAACCGGCCCCCACAAACCAATGAAACCCCATTTATAGGATGCAAGCAGCATGCAAAAACACCACCTCATTCTTATTTATTTATTTATTTATTTATTTATTTATTTATTTATTTATTTATTTATTTATTTATTTATTTATTTATTCCAATGCAAATTGAAAGTTAAAGAGAATAAAAACATGTAGTAGTAAATATCAGGGAAAGGATAGAAGAATAGAGAAAAAGATATATGAATGGAAGAAAAGATATATATAGGAGGGGCAATTGGACAGGGGACGGAAGGCACACTAGTGCACTTATGCTCGCCCCTTACTGACCTCTTAGGAACCTGGTGAGGTCAATCGTGGATAGTCTAAGGGAAAAATGTTGGGGGTTGGGGGTTGACACCACAGAGTCTGGTAATGAGTTCCACGCTTCGACAACTCGATTGCTAAAGTCATATTTTTTACAGTCAAGTTTGGAGCGGTTAATATTAAGTTTGAATCTGTTGCGTGCTCTTGTGTTGTTGCGGTTGAAGCTGAAGTAGTCGTTGACAGCCAGGACGTTGCAGCATATGATCTTGTGGGCAATACTTAGATCATGTTTAAGGCATCGTAGTTCTAGGCTTTCTAGACCCAGGATTGTAAGTCTAGTTTTGTAGGGTGTTCTGTTTCAAGTGGTGGAGTGAAGGGCTCTTTTGGTGAATTATTGTTGGACATTTTCGAGGGTGTTGATATCCAAGATGTGATATGGGTTCCAGACAGATGAGCTGTATTCGAGGATGGGTTTTTCTGCAGAAAAACCTTTCTCCATGGAACTGGTCCCTGGAACCCAAAAGGTTAAAGGCCACTGGTGTAAATTTTTGGTTCTCATGGGAACAAAAATCAGTAAAATGAAAGAGTAAATTGGAGTAGCATCAGAAATTTGGGGAGTACTGTAGTAGAAATGTTTCTGGGTGTCTTTATTGCATGACTATTCCACAATCCCGATTCAAAGGGGAAAGGGTGATTTGAAGCGTGCATGGGTGTGCACCTTCACCATTGAAGAGGCTACAAACTTTTTACATGTACCATGCTGTGGGCATGACTTATGCATTTTCTTTCAACATCTTTCAGTGCAAATTGGGTGCTCTGGGGCAGAGCTCCATTTTCGCTAGCGGGGGGGGGGGGGGAGAGACGCAGTGGGGTAGCGAAAATGGAGCTCTGCCCCAGAGCACCCAATTTGCACTGAAAGATGTTGAAAGAAAATGCATAAGTCATGCCCACAGCATGGCAGTAAAATTTTGGTAGCCCTTCAATGGGAATGTGTGCCCATGGTACACTTCAAAACATCTTTTCCCCTGGATTTTGGCACAGCCTAATTTTTGGTTGTAGAATCAGTCCAACATGGTTTCTACTGTTCTTCCTTTGTAAGATGAACCAGGAGATCATCATTTCTACAGGGAGAAATTAAGGGAGATTTTTAAAGGTGTTTTGCAGCTGTGAGTTGGAGATGACTGGGGAGGTTTTAATCACTAATCCTCCATGAGTGGTATAGTATGACAGAAGAGACATAATCCAGGGTCCTTGAACAAATCTCATGGAGTTTTGTTCTTATGTTCTTAGAAAGAAAATTAATGAGGTTAAGCGGGGATTAGTGAAGCTATGGGAAACAAAATCGGGCCAAAGTGCGGTAGGAATAATATTTATATGTTCATTTATTTATTTAAACTCAACTTTCATAAGGAACACCAATTCTAACAGAACAGTATTTGTAGTTCAACAGCTTAACTTTGACAAAATACAGTATAGGAACTCCTTGACATGCAATAGAGGCCAAAATGTATATTGATAAGCAAGAGATTTGTAAAGAGAGTTTGGCACCATTTCACAATCTTTCTTGCGGCAGTTGTTAAGTGAATCATAGCAGTTGTTAAAGTCAGTTACAAAGTGGCTTCCCCTTTGATTTTGCTGGTCAGAACATTGCAAGTGATGGGCAGTTCATGAGCAAGGACACTGCAACCGTCAGAAATTCATGTCAGGTGTCCAATTTTTGATCATGTAACCCTGGGGAAGCTGCAACAGTTGTAAGTGTGGTAAATGGTCATCAGTCTTTTTTTTTTTTGTAACTTCAGTCACTAAATAACTGGTTGTAAGTTGAGGATTACCAGTTAATAGAATGAACTAGCGCTTGTGCCAGTTCCTTTTTCCTGATGGAATTAAAAATCTTAAGCAATTTAATTCAATCTGATTAGCTCAAAATCTCAAAAGCAAAAGTTGTCCATGACACTCACAGCGTCTATTTTTCAGAGCAGTGAGTACCATGATGTCACACAAGCAAACGCAGCAACCAAGACCAATGGAACGATTTTCATGTTCACATCCATTGTGTTCTGCTGCTTTTTGTTTTGGTCTTCCCATGGGCAATTGCCATCAGTGTTAAAATGGTAAATGGTGCAGGCAACAGTGTGGAGTTCTGCTCACAATATAATTTGGCCAGGCACCGTGGCCTTTCCCAAATATTTTTGGTCATTGTTGCAGCACCCTTCTGCGGCTGGACTGTATCATTGCTGAAAAGGTCAAGAAGTCTAATGAACAATGGAGCATGTGGATCTCCATGGCATTTAAAGGCGACTCAACAATTTTGTGGGATGGCTAGCACCCAGCGCTATAGGGTGGGCCATCATTCTGTACACTTTCAGTGTTAGATGAATTGGCGTGCATTGCAGTGATTGCTTTCCACTGTAGCCATAATGTATTTGTCCTTAGGCACACTTCCTCATAAATGCCACCGTCACTTTACAGATGGGATATTAAGGACATAATTTTTTGTGAGGTGTTGCTCACTTCTATCACATGCTTGGCTCTGCATCTGAGATGCAGTTCATGAAAGTTTATACCTTTTCATTAGATCTGTTAGTCAGAAAAGGTTTCAAAAGATTCCTCCTAGTTTTCTGCCAGTGACAGGACTGTCATCCTACAAGTTTTCCAGTTTTGTAGCTCTATGATGCTTTGATTGCCTCCTATAAGAAAGCCACAGGTTTTGTTTTAATAGAATCTGTATACCTGATTTTGCCACTAGGTGGTACTGTGTAATTGATAATTGATAAATCTAATTTTTTTTCTCTCTCCAAACATGAATACCTGAAGGCTTTACTGTATAATACAACATTCTCATCATGACTAACAAGCAAAATTGGCTCTTCTTTTCCTACTATAAACACTGTATGTGGAAAACACAGGCACAATTGTGTTCTGAGCATGAAGGCAAGCTGGCAAAATTACAATATGGAGCAGGAGTGAGTTCCAACTTACCTGCCAGTTCGGTCCCTCCCTTCCTCATCGTGTGGGCACGCGCAAATCGAAGCAGAAAAAAGATAGCAGCCGCACACATAGTGCCAGCATTATGCGTGCAGTCACTATCTATTTTTCTGTTTAGATTTCCCCCCCCCCCAGATTTTTCATTACTGCGCATGCTCAGAAGGATTTTAAAAATATATATATATTTAATTAATTTAATTTAATTGACTTCTATGCCACCCAATCCCAATGGGACTCAGATGGCGGTGCCCACAGACCAGCACCGACCGATCTGGTTCGGTGACATCATCATGACATCACCAGCAGGTCGCTACCAGTTCCAGTAAACTGGTCTGATCTGGGAGGAACCCACCTCTAATATAGAGCTACACTAACCAAAGGAAGTAAGAACTCAGTTATACTAACGGTCACTGAAAATATGGTAACCATCAGCCTCACTCGCCTTCCTCCTTTCTTGGGCCCCAAATTGGTAGCTTCTGAGACAAAGAGGACAGGTAAGAAAAAAGAAGCAGAAAACTTTTCTAATGGGCAACAAATCTCATGGAGTTTTGTACTTATGTCCTTAGAATTGTAAACTGCCCTCATTCACTTGATTGGCCTGGGGAGCTATAGAAATTGATTGAATGAATACAATAAATACACCCCACCCCTCGCCAGCTGTCTTTATTTCAACAACAAGAGCAACGACTCCTATGGTGGTTGAATCTGAGTAATTTACCAATCTTCAGTATGGCAAAAATATATAAAATAATATAACCCTAAACAGATAAAATAATAATAAAAATGTCAACCATATCTTTCTTTGGGAAGAGGATGCTTTTGAAATTTCTGTGGGGGCAATTCACACGTTGGAGTACATAGCAAGCTGTATAAGATTGTTGGATAAATATGATGTTTTTTGGGGTTTAATCAATCCAATTATAGAAATTGTCCCCAAAGAAAGACAAAAGATACAACTTGCAGAATTTCTAACGATAGCCCTCCATAATGGCATATATTTCCCCCAGCAATTCTTCTAACTTTATGAAATATGATGCAAATTTCCAGCCTCTGTTAGTTATTAAACTGTTAGAATAATGGCAACTAGAAAATGATTTCATCCCCCTTCAATTTTGGGATGGGGGGAATCTGGAGTTGAATAGAAGATTGGACAAAGGAACGAAACCCCATGTGTGAAGATTAAGCCAAACAGATTTCAGAGGAGTAGCCAAATTAGTCTTTTGCAGTCTGTTTTAAATATAGGGGGAGGGCATGCCCTTGAATTTAATGCCTTCCTAGGGTGTTTCTGAAATTCAGCCTGGTTTCCTATAGCCACTTACAAGGAATCAGTGTGGCCTGTTTTTTGTCAATTGGTTTAGCCCTGCCCTGAGAAAATTTAGAGAGCCTTCCGAAATCCTAAAGGAAAATGCATTTACTTCCTTGAAGCAGAGCAAGCCTTTTCACACAGCTGAAGAGTTCTTCCCTATAGAGGGGGTGGATGCTTAAAATGCAAACAAAAAGAGAAGCCAGTAGAGGTTGTAGTTGTTTCATGAAAACCTAAAGGTAAGCAAAAGGAGGAAAGCATGTGTACATGGAATAAAGTGCACAATAAACTTGAGGAAATATTTTGCTTCTGCTGCATCTTAAAATCCAACCTGATTGTTAACACCATCTGAAACTGCCAAGTGGCCTGAAAAAGAATCAGGCCGCTGGTGACAGGAGAGCTCTTGTGTGTGTGTGTGTGTGTGTGTGTGTGTGTGTGTGTGTGTGTGTGTGTTTGTGTGTTTGTGTGTGTGTGTGTGTGTAGAACTTTCTCCCTATTCTCCAAAGCCACCAAGGACAATGAACACTGCCTGCTTGCCTCCTGAAGTTGCTGCAGCTGCAGCTCTTAGAAAGTTTACCCCAACGTGACAAGAATAAAGAAACCAACCTAGCACCAAGAGTCGTCTTCTTCTCAATGATGAGCTGGGGAACAACCTTGGGGGTGGGAGTGGGAGGAGGGTGGAGGGAATCTCAGGAAAGACATTAAGAGAAGGCAGTGTACAGAAGGATAATAATAACTATATTCATCAGTGTAGCAGTGAGAGTCACCTAAGAAAATTCATAAATCTATTGCTCACAGAGTTGAGTTGAGTTGAGTTGAGTTGAGTTGGTTTGCTATGCTCTCCTCCCATCTCAGAGACAACAGAAATTCCCTATAATGCAATCTTACTAAGCATCCAGAATATATCTGGAGATGTATGTGTGTGTGTGTGTGTGTGTGTGTGTGTGTGTATTTTCGTAGATTTTCACGGGTATATGTATGTAGATTGTTCTGAGTTCGGGTTTTGCCCCGTGTAATATTTTGAATGTCTATGCGACGTTTCGGTGAAATCACATTCACATTATTTATATATATATAAATAAAGGGAACACATAAACAACACAATATAACTCCAAATCAAACTTCTGTGAAATCAAACTGTCCACTTAGGAAGCAACACTGATTGACAATCAATTTCACATGCTGTTGTGCACATTCAACTTTGTACAAAACAAAGTATTCAAGGAGAATATTTCATTCATTCAGATCTAGGGTGTGTTATTTGAGTGTTCCCTTTATTTTTTTAAGCAAGATAGATAGATAGATAGATAGATAGATAGATAGATAGATAGATAGATAGATAGATAGATTATATATAATAAAAATATATACTGTATATAATAAAAATTATATATATATAATTTTTATTATATACAGTATATATATATTTATTATATACAATATATATATTGTATATTGCTCAAAAAAATAAAGGGAACACTCAAATAACACATCCTAGATCTGAATGAATTTATAATACAGTATTTATAATATTATATATAATTTTATATATAATTTTATATATTATATATTATATATTATATATGGGTACAATATGTTTACAGTAAGCATTTCTCGGTTTGCATCCACCTATATACCTTCCCTATACAAATATATTTACATTCTTCTACATTATTCTATACAATGGTCCTTAAAGATTTGATGTTATTCTTTCAAGTATTGTCAGTTTTAGTTCATCTTTTATCCATTCTTTCAGTCATTCCTATAATTTATTCCATACTGAGTAGTATTCTGTATCTTCTTTTTCTTTTATTTTCCTTGTTAATTGGTCCATTTCAACGCAATCCAATATTTTTCTAATTACGTTCCCATCTTTTGGTGTTTCCTCAATTTTTCCAATGTTGTGCATGTCATTCTAGCCACAATAGTGATATAATTAAATAATTTATTTCCTTTTTATATTTTTTCAATTATGCCCAATAAAAATAATTCAGGCTTCCTCTCTATATTCTCTTTTATTACCTCTATTAGCCAGGATATAATTTGACTTCAATGCTTTTTTGCCTTTGAGCAAGTCCACCATAAATGGTAATATGTTCCAGTTTCCTTCTTACATTTCCAGGATATTGAGGATGAATTTGGGAACATCCTGGCAGTTCTTGCAGGTGATAAATGCCACCTGTAGAACATCTTAAACTGGATTTCCTTGTACGCCACCCACATTGTTAATTTCCAATTAATGATCCATATCTGGATATAATTTTAAAACACCACATTCTAAGTACCAAGATTCATGGACATGAAGAGTCTCATCCATCTGGCAAGTACACAATGCTACACATTACTCTGTGTTGCCATTTCCCCCTTTTTTCTCTTCCCATAGACTGAACTATTCATAACAGCAAAAACAACAAAATCTGGAAGTGATGGGCTGGCTAGGTTGAACTATTGACCAACAGGTGGCAGCAAAAGGCTAGAGATTTCTTTTAGCTGCCATCTCTTGGCCATCCAGACTTCTGCAGCCACTGGATCCCTGTTAAATTGCTGAGTGAATTTGGGTCAGTTTCTCTCTCTCCCAGCCCAATTCACCTCACAGGGTTATTGTTTTGAGGTAAATAGAGGGGGAACACATATTGTGTGTATTTGGCGCCTTTAGTTATTTGTGCCCCCCCCACCCAAAAAAAGATGGGATATAAATAAATAAATAATAGTTAACACTTAAAGAGCTGGAATATAAGAATAGAGATTTAGCTATGAGAATCAGCATCTGTCATGGTAGGCAGTAATGTGTTTGGGAGACCTGAGGGACAGTCAGCATACCCATAAGACGGGAGATGGCTTGGGAAACATTTCAGAAAGGACTCTCCCTAGTTTTCCTGGAGAGTAAAAGGAAGGGATAAATATTTAGACCTGATGTTAGCCTTGCAAAGTACAGTGGTGTCTCTTCCTATGAATGCCTCTACTTAAGAACTTTTCTAGATATGAACCGGGTGTTCAAGATTTTTTTGCCTCTCCTTAAGAACCATTTTCTATTTAAGAACCCGAATCCGGAAAAAATTCCCAGGAAATTTGAGAGCGGCACGAAGGCCCGGCCAGTTTCTATTTTATTTTATTTATTTATTTATTTGCCAAACAATTATAGGGTGATAATTTGTACAAATTAAACATTAGATAAGTAATGATAAAAAGTAACAAAAGAAGACAATAGGACAGGGACGGTTGGCACAGTGGTGTGCTTATGCACGCCCCTGTCATTCCCCCTTTAATCCCGGCCATCTCTGGGTTTTCTGGGCTGCCAGAGGAGCCTTTTGATGGTGCTTAAGGAGGCTTTGGCAGTCCAGAGCGAACAAAGCATTTTCCTTTCTCTGGGCACTTGGAGAGGGAATAAACCTCTGCCAGCGCCCAGAGAAAAGAAACACTCCCTTTGCTCTGGGCAGCGACTGTCCTCCTCCTCTTCTTCCTTCTCCTCCTCCCACCCAAATTCTGAGCTTTTATTTCTTTCCTAATGGGTTTACATGCATTATTTGCTTTTACATTGATTCCTGTGGGAAAAATTGCTTCTACTTACAAACTTTTCTACTTAAGAACCTGGTCACGGAACAAATTAAGTTTTTAAGTAGAGGTACCACTGTAATTCAGAAAAGCACAACCAGGAGCACTGGCTGTATCTTTATTACAAGTTTCAAGAATCTTGCAACACTGAAAGTGGTAAAACGTTTGTGGCATTGCTTAATTCTTCAGGGGCTGAGATATATAATTGGGAATCATTGGCATATTTGTGATACCCTACCCTACGCCATGGTCATGGATAAGCTGACCCAGTGGTCTCATGTACTCTAGATGTTAAAGAGGAGAGGAGAGGAGAAGGCATCAAGCCCTGAGAATGTGGTCATTTGTTCCTCAAGTGAGAATTTTTCATTGAAATTTGCAGGTGCCAAACATCGCCTAGTGCAGTGATGGGGAACCTATGGCATAGGTGCCACAGGTGGCACGCGGAGCCATATCTGTCGGCACGCAAGCAGTTGCCTTAGTTCAGCTCCAGCACGTATGTGCGCACCGGCCAACTGATTTTTGGCCCACACAGAGGCTCTGGGAGGGCATTTTTGGCTTTTGGAGAGTCTTCAGGGGGATGGGGGAGGGTATTTTTGCCCTTCCCAGGCTCCAGGGAAGCTTCCAGGGAGGGTGAAAAATGGGCCTACTGGGCCCACCACAAGTTGGATAATGAGTTATTTCTGGCCACCAGAGGGCTTCCAGGGGGCAGGGGAGGCAAATTTTGCCCTCTCAGGCATTGAATTATGGGTGTGGTCACTCATGGAGGTGAAATAATATGTGTTCACCCACTTTTGGAACCTGATGGAAAAAAGGTTCACCATCACTGGCCTAATGGAACCATTTTTCAGATGCAGAGATTAGAAAGAAGGAAGTTGCAGAACACAATTACTGCAGTAGAAAATGGCAAGGGAAATGAACAAGGACCAAGAGATGAATTAAGAGGTTTAAGGAGGCATAATTTAATTTTGGGGTCCACATGTGCCCTATTATTAAATGGAGAAATATGCACTTGGAGACAGAAAGCAGACCCCAGCTTTCTTAAAAGCCCCCATCAGATGTTGGTACTTAAGAGATAGACAACTCTATTCCTATGGAAAAGTTCCCTGCAGTAAGGTCTGAAGGATTGATCCTCAACCACAATAGGAATTGGCCAACAAGCCTCTTCATTGCATAGCCCAAATTTCAATGAAACTTAGCTCAGACAAACTCCTAGGATTTGTACATGGCCCTATGGGAGTCTGACAACAGCCTATAGAATACTTGTTCTTGCACAGCAACAGGAAGCTCAGGTTCAAAGGCCAAGAGAAAGTATAAAAACCTCTCACTCTCAACTCCATGTGGTCAGCTGCCCAGAGTCACACATGCTTGGTGGTTTTGCTTCATCAATGAACGGACTTTCTTTTCAATCAGTCTCCAGCCTCCGTTTTTGTCTTCAGTGTCTTTCTCCCAGCTTGGAATTGAACCAGATGGATATTTCTACTAACACTAGACTACATGGGGGTACTAAGTTAATAGCCACTATACTTGGACACTGAATTAGTGGACCTTACCACTGGTCTACATACTTACAATGGTTGTAGTATTCCCATAGTAATGTGATTGTAATGGAGGTGGTCGGTGACCAGTCACAGTTCTAACATCATAGCATCCCATAGTCAGGTGGTCATCATTTGCGATCTTCACATCTAGCTTCTAATGTAGTCCTTCACCATCATTCCTCCAGTATTGTGTTTAATCTCACTAGAATTGCATCTTCTAAACATTGCATAATTATGAACCTTCCTTTGAAACCTTATTTTGAAGATAAATAAAAAGGCAATATTTGTCAGCAGAAAAAGACCAGGTAAGTTAACAGGTACATAATATTCTACTTCATGTGGTTGCCCTTTGGAGCATCTCTTTCCTTGATTAACAAACCTATTAACGTCAGCAGAACATATTTTCCAGAGTTCAGCTAAAGGGAAAGGGTTTTTTTTTAAAACAAAACAACAAATTATACACTTCTGTGTTTTCCCTTAGTATGGTAGATCAAGGCTGCCCATCATAATTCTTTTTTTTTTGTCTTTTCCCCCTCTAGTTTTGGGGATACTGGATGTGTAACATAGTGTAACTAATGACTGATTGTGTTTTCTGTGTTTCTCATGAAATAACTAAGCCCATGTTTGTTTCTCCATTCAATAGTTTTAAGAATGCTTCCTGATGGTAGATTTGTGGAGATACCTATCAAAATGTGTGCCTTTCCATTCTTGATTAATCCTTTTGACTGAGAAAAAGAGCAAGAAGAATAATTTCAAACAAAAAGGGGATCCAATCCTATATAAATATGATCCTGCTATCTATAACATTTAATGAATGGGGCAGAGCAATTTTATAACACAAAAAGACAAAAAACCTCCCTGAAAACCCCCATGGTATGTTTTTTTGTCAAATCAAAATGAATTTGGATTACCGTACTTTATTTTTTTAAATTTATTTTAGAAGTGTGTAAGGTCACTCAATTTATAACAACTCCAAGCAGTATGCAGTAAAAACAAACATACACTACCCTTGATTCTCCACTAATCTTAAAGCCATTAAAGGCTCCAAATATATTTTTATGATTAAGCATTACACAACCTGCACATGCTTAATGAATGTTCACATCAAGCAATTATTATACAGATTTGGCTATTAGGAGAGGGCTTTATGTAGAGAATAAAGACACTGGCCATGAGGACAGAGGCTGCTACCAAGGCAATGTTCAGATAAATGTAACTTGAGTCCAGGCCAAGAAAGAGTTTTGTGAATATATGTCAGACAGACCTCTTCACTTTAATTCTCATGAAAATAAATGAGAGGGGGGAATGAGCAGCATATTCAGACTTGCAAAATTCTGTTACTATAACTGGCCTGTATGGTATCTGTTTTTTTAGACTGGTTTAACTTTATAGAGCTGAATTTTTTTCTCTTTTTCCTATTATTGAAATAGAAATGATTTGGTTTTTTTTAAAGCTATGTGAGATTGGCAGTGTTTTTTGCACATGTGCTCTGAAAAGTGAACAGTTTTCCAAATCCACTCTTCCAAGGTGCAATATATTCTATATCTTCTTTGTAAGTGACATCTGGCTTAAAATGCAAATTAGATTTTGCCATATGCTTTTGCTCACCTGTGCAAACCTCTGAGGAAAACATTGAGAAAATGAAATGAATTAGGCAGGGATGCAAATGAATCGTTGTAATAATGGGGAATTTCAGTTACGTTCAGAGAAACTTTGTATAGTCGCTCCACATCATGATTTTAGATGCCTTGTTTAATTTGAAATCAAGCAGAGTTGAGAATGTTAGAAGCAAAGGTAGTATAATTGATACAAAACATAATATGATATTTATTTAGTGTGCATGTTAACAGAACCTTGTGTAGAGCCCAGCACAGTCATATTTGCTATAGAATGAAGCATTTAAAAAAACTGAACAGAAGAGTTGAAAAAAACCTGAAAAGAAAGAAAAGAAAAATGTGAAATTTCTGATCATCTAACAATATATATACCTTGCTTCTCAAATCAAACTCAGTGCCATAACATTGGGGGGTAGCCAATTTAGCCCAAGTTTTAACAAGGAGTGCAAAGCAGATCTAGAACATAAACTGGTCATCTTAATGTTTATTCTAGAAAATTTGGTAAACAAGGGCAATTAAACAAATAATAGCACATAAAGCAGGCGTCTCCAAACTTGGCAACTTTAAGATTTGTGGACTTTAACTCCCATAATTTCTTATGCTGGCTGAGGGATTCTGGGAACTAAAGTTCAAAAGTCTTAAAGTTGCTATGTTTTGAGACATTTAACATAGGATAGACTCTGTAAAGGCAGATTCTACTTTAGCCCCTCTTAATGAGATTTATAGATGGAGTTACTCGGTTGATTTTGCATTTAAATGATATTGAATGTCATTTGACAAGGTTTCTTGCTAAAGATTTTTGAATGCACTCGTGGATAAGATAATTTATCCTTATGTGTTTCTTGTTCTTAAAAACTGAAACATTAAAAAATTCAAATAAATAGACAACTCTTTCAATAGAGCAAGTAAAAGTAATTCTCAAAGATCTATCTTGGAAGCATTCACCAATATCTTATAAAGCTTTCATTCTGCCATGAATCTATCAAAACAAGCATTTCAGAAATTAGTAATAAAAAAAAGTTTATAAATATAACATATTAGTTCATAAGCTTCACAGCTATATGTGAATTAGGTCAATGAGTTTGCAGGTTATTTATTTCACCCACCTAGGACAAAGTCCTAATGTAATTTTCTGGGCGATGTAGGAGCATTTAATGGTCAACTATTCAGATTTCATGGTAGAATGATTGTTTCAGATAATAAACCATAGCAATCTATCAGTTGTTTGTCCTTGGTTGACATAAAATTGGATTTTTCCCATGCATCCATTTATCATTAGAACTTCTTTATTGAGCATTTTATTGGTTCATAAAAGCTTCATTGTTTAAAAATTATTATAATTCCCATGCTATTTTGCAAACAGAGCCAGAGGCCTTCACTCAGAAATTACTAGTGCAATATGGAATATAGGCACCTATCAATGGTTTTATATAGATACAGTTAGCAACAAATCAGTGTTAACTCCAGATTACAACTGATTTTGAGAAACAAATTATTTTTGAAGGTATAAAAAAATAAAGTTGGGATGATTCACGAGTGGCTTTTTATTTCCAACCAGTGTCAAACCACACCATTCTTGCTTTTGGCCAGCTTTCTTCTTTGGTTAATTTTGTCAATTAAATTGTTTCATATTGTTTTCTCTTTTCCCCCCTCTGGTCCTATCCTCTTTGATTCCAAAGAACTGTTTGTGAACTTTGGGTTTACTTTAGTTCAGTATGGTTGCTTAACGTTCTTTCATAAGATCCTCATTAGCTCAAAACTCAATCCCTCTGTTGTTTTTTCTCAGCCCTAAAACTTTCCTCATCTTTTCTGTTCCTTTTTAATTTTATTTAGTTTGATGTATCTCTTTCCATGTCATATAATAAAATTTTGCATAACTGACAATGCTTACTTTTTTCACATTTTTTTCAAAGTTTGTCTTTTGGGTTGTTTTTTTAAAAAAACCCAATTATTTTGATCTGACTTCTCCAATTGTTAATTTTTGGGCCAAATTTTAATCTTAGATCCAAAGTCTACCAAAGATCTATTCTAAGTACACACACAGCTTGGGAGAAAATCTGAAACACGGAGAAATCAGAAGGGAATCTAGAGCTATGGGATAGAAAACAAGACCTTACCTCTTTTTACAGCAATTTAGCACAGCCACAACTGAGTCCTTTCTATTATGCTTTGTTCTCCCAATTGAGCTGCTCTGTATTCTTGCCAATTGGCCAGCGGAGAGGGCAAGACACAATAGCCACTCAGCCAGCCCTTCATCCTAGATTGTTGTTATCCTTTTGCAGTGGGGAATAAATGCAACTAGCAAAGCTGTTCTTCACAATGATTGGGGAACAAGACAAAGCCCACAGCCATAGGTTTTTGGTTTTTTTAAGAAAGAGAGGGAAAACCTACAGGAAAGAAAGCTTCATAGGTATCTTCAGCTGCAGGAGAGAACAATCTTCACAGGACCTCCTTCAGAGCAGGCGCTAACCAGCTCCACTGTATTATTAGGACACAGAAGTTTGATGTTGGTTTCAAACTGATGTAGCATTTATTTATAAGGGGGATTGGATTCAACTAAATCTTCTTAGCAAGTTACATTCTGTTAGATGGATGGATGGATGGATGGATGGATGGATGGATGGATGGATGGATAGATAGATAGATAGATAGATAGATAGATAGATAGATAGATAGATAGATAGGCTATGTTTCACTGGCATTTACTCATTTATCTGTTTTAAAGTTTTACAGGCTGTTTTTAAGGTAACTTGCAGTTTCAAAGTCAAAATTTAAAAGGTCCTCACAGACCAGAAAAAGCCTCCAGAGATATTCTGAACTATAATTGTTAATAGCCTTAATTGGGACAAATAATGCTGGGGAATGCTGGGAATTGTAGTTCATCATTTAGGGCCATATTTCCTCAGCTTGAGAAAAGCTGTAGTCTGCGAAGATTTGAAAGTCACACATAACAAATCTCATTTTAGGATATGATCATCTTTTGCTGAATTAATAAATGAATGGAATGAAGAGATTACCAGGTTACCCTCTGAGATTCCCCACTTTTTGTGCTTGTTTTCATAACAGATAAATACCACATTGGTAAGTCTCTCAGATCATATATTTTCTATACTCATCTTCATATTTACGAAATATGAACCTTCCTCCTTACAATTGGTTTCTTTTCTACATTTCACTTTATCCCCCTTGATGAAGGAATTGCCGTGCTATTGCCGACTCACATCTTTGAAATTTGTTTGCACACATGGACCCCCAATATACCCGGACAAGCTGTCATCCCTCAAAGGTTCCCATTTAAGATTCAAAATGACGTTTGGAGTTGCCAAGTGGCCCAAAAGGCTGCCAAGGCCTTCTCAACAAGGGTCAACCTTCTGAATGCCTTGGCTCAGTCCTGTTCCCTGCATTCTCTTTTCACAGTGAAAAAAAAAATTGTGTGGGTCTTGCAAATAATGGGATATTTTTCTTAGCACTCCACAAAAGCTTTCAGCATCTTCCAACTATTAGCGCCCTCCTTTCTTATGCAACAGAGAACCCTCACTGTGTTCTGCATCTCCATTTCTGATCCTTTTCCTTTTCAAAACAAGAGGACTTCTTATGGTAGATCAATATTTCTTAATTTACTGCCCCCATCTCATTTATAGCCATTTATAGCAATGCTAGTGGTGGATAGGCGTATATACTGCAGGCTTTACAGCACTTTCTGTCAGCATTATTTTCATATTGCCCCCAGCAATCTAGGTCCTCATTTTACTGACCTTGGAAGGAGGAAGGCTGAGTCAACCTTAAAACAGGTCAGATTGAACTGTTGGAGGCCAGAAGGTCAAGGTTTGGGATTCAGTGCCCAGTAGCTCTGAAGGAACAAGGTCAATTATCTTTAATTTGATACTGTGAAGGCCAAGGATTCCTATCTCTTATCCCACATTGTTCAAGTTTGTTTTCTTCGAAGATCATTATACTGGGATTGACAATGGAAGATACTTTCAGTGAAAAATAAATAGAAAGATATGTTACACTATAATTATGAGTTGCTAAATTTGAAATGATATATTTGTAAAATGAAATAAATGATATAATGTTCAAGCACAGAAAGAAGATAATAATAATTTTTGGTTTTTGCCCTGTACTGCTATTGCTATAATTAGATTTAAGGCATGATATGAACTGATATTTTTTGCTTGTTGTATGAAGAGAAGTAAATTTGGAATTTTCCTCTTAAAGGGAAGTTATATTAAAATGAGGGTTAAAAACATGAATGAGATAAGTAAGAATATAAGAAATAGATTAAGCACTATGGCATAGATTTGGTAGTAAAAAAGCAAATAGCCAAGAGAAATTTTGATACCTAATGGCGTTTTGAACTCGAATGAGAACAGAAAACAATCTTTGAAATCCGGATGACAAAATTAGAAAAGGAGGTAGCACAAGATAAATGATATATACCGGGGAAAAAGTAGATAAATAATTAAGAAATTTGATTAAGGATTTGGTAATTGATATTATATTGTAGGGTATTGAAATTTGTATTTCTGTAAGGTGTGGAGAAAAAAATAAAAAAATAATTTAAAAAAAATTGTTATCTTCGTTGCACTTCTTTATGCTAAGTAGCCTCTCATGGATTTACATAAAAGCATGCAGTAAATTCAGGAGGAAAAAAAACTAATGTTAGAAAATTCATAAGTACCATACATCCTATCAGCTGTGCAAAATAAATCCCACCTGCTGTAGCTGGTAAACCAGAGGCTGCATGTTAGATGACATTTGTGTGCGTGTTGATACTATTATTTTTAAATAAAAGAGGTGCTTAAGGGCAAACTATTTATTAGCTACAGAATGAAAGGAAACACAAAAGCCTACAGTTCCTGGTATTTTAATTTCATTCTCAGCCTTCCCTAGGTCTTACACATGTGTCTGCTAGAGATAAAAGACATCCACCCACAACTCAGAGATAAAGGTACGAGCTGCTCCAACAGCAGTGAGGATTGTCACCCCCACCTCCAGGAGTGATACAGTTGTCATAGTCAAAGAGTTGGCCAGGTCTGATTTATGTAATGTTTTCCAATGTTTCTATCTGCTGGTCCATACATAGTAGTTTATAGTTTATTAGATTTGTATGCCACCCCTCTCCGAAGACTCGGGGCGGCTCACAACAGCAAAGCACAGTACAAATCCAATTATTAAAATGGTTAAAACACTTAATATAAAAAGACTAAACACAGAATCCACCTGAACTCAGTATGACATTTGAAATTAGGGTGTCTATGTGCACAGTTTGGAGATGCATGGAATCAGAAAAGCAGCAAAACACACAGAGTAATGTGGCTTAGCTGCACATATTTTGTATTTGGGACATTGTCTCGTTTTCATAAGACTGTCAAGTTAGTGATAAAAGAGAATGTGTGAACAGTTTTATTCTTAAGTTAAATGGTTCTAATTAAAATATTTTCTGACACCAGTTTATATCGGTTCTGTAACTGGTAATAAAAATATTTTCCAATGTGTCGGCCAACAATGTACTATTATTATATGATTGTTGTTTTAGAAAAAGTTTGTAAAAACAGTAGGAAATCTATACATACTTAAATTATATCCACGCAGCTTGTTTGAGAAATACGAAATTGCTTTTTATAAAGTTCATGGAAAACATCTACCATGTTTTCCTCATTTTTTTGGAACCCTAAAATAAATACTTGGGCTTATTGCCATGAACTCAAAATCCCAATTGGGCTTATTATCAGGGGATGTCTTATTTGGTGGGGAAAGGGTTACCTATGTGGTTGATAGAAGTTAGAAATAACTTGATGGCATATAATCAATCTATATGCCATCAATCTAAAGTGTGAGAAATTGTACAGATTCAGAATCTGTATAATCAATCCCGTAGAATCCATGACAGACAGAAGCTGACGTCTGGTGGTAGGAGGCTTTATATGGAGTATGGCTTTGATGCGTTCCGGTGCTAGTTTCATGTTCCTGTATCCTAAATAGATTACTTCTGGTTGTAGATACTGGAATTTATGTCCTTTTTTTTACCCAGGGAAGAAAGTTAAATGATGGACAGTTTTTGTTATTGAAGCTAGCAATAATTGGGTTGAGATTTGAGTTACACGTTAATGAAGATGAGTCAGCTTTTTAAATGTGGGAGACATTTTGAGTCAAGGTATATTTTTGGCTTTTCCATGTAAACATGTAGAGGTATTGTGATGAAGAATCCATGAGGATACTGAAAAAAGAAGCACAGAAGTCCACAAGAGTGAAATAGAAGACCATTGCACCAATCTCTGTATTAATGTGCAAGAACCAGGGCTTGGGGATGATATAAGCATTGATAAATCCAAGATTGATTGAAACAATAAATGAGGCTTCCTTTAAGATCAGTCTTTGTTTTATATACAGTGAAAATTGGAAGTTGTAAGGAGAAGTACATTTTTGTAATGCTCCCTGTGCTAAGAAGGTATGTATCAATTTCTGGATTGGTGCTATATCCTCAGCTTGAATTTTGTATTATAATAAGTATGGAGGCAGTCCTGCATTTACTTGCACCCTTACAAGGGTTGCACTTTTCAGAAAACCCATTTCAGTGCAATCCCAGGCCAGCCCAATAGAGAGGGTGGAATGTCCTATAAATCTGGATGAAGGAATCCTGTTTCGTTAGGAGAGTGTAGTTAAGCACTGAATGTGTCTGAGGAGAATAACATGAGATAATGATGACACCTGGACTGTTGCTTGGAGTGGAAGTAGTTTATTTTTGAGAGCACAGCCTAGAAAACACGGCTTTCAAAAGGTAGTCTACAAAATTGGGGTTGTAATGTTCAAAAGTTTTTATAGGGAAAATGTGTATGTGAGAATGTTTCTTAAACTGTTTATTCTGGCGGACATGCAATTCTCCTGGGAAACAGTTTTTAATTAAATTTAATAGATATGTAGATTTTCTCTTTGATATATATGATGCTGGGTGTTCTTCCTGTGTATCAAAGGAAGTCAATATTCTAAAGAATTTCCTGTGCTTGTTTATTCTATGTTTGATCTAATTAAACATAGTAAAGTTGTTACCTATGGGCTAAGCTTAGTCTCACAATATTTGTATTCACAATATTGTCTCATTTTTGTAACATTGTTTCCTATGGTTACTGGCAGGTCAAGCTAGTAATAAAAAGGAATGTATATATTTATTTTCAAATGAAATGCTTCTAATTAAAATATGCTTTGACACACAGTTTTGGAATTGGGTATACAATAAAATACTTCCTGGAGTGACTTCCAACATTGTATTGCCTTTATAAGATGGTGTGGTCCAGAAAGAATTCGTGGTAGTAGTAGGAATGCTTGTATACATGCTTAAATTATATCAACACAGCTGGTTTGAGAAATACAGCCTTGCACTTATCAAGTTCATGGAGAAAGCCTATTTATGTAGTTGCTAGGCGTTGAAACCAACGGTGGCATATAACCAATCTATGTCATAAAGAGTGACAAACTACACAGATTCAAACCATTCTGAATATGTAATATGAAACAGGGAAAGGTTTAGTCATTTCTATTGGTTTCAACAGAACGAACATCCTAACTTTAATGTCTGTTATTGAAAAATTCAGCAGGTCTATGGGGAAAGCAGTGCGGGGCATAGTATAAGAGTGACTGATAAAGTACCAGCCACCTAAATATTTTAGCTTATTTATAGTTTTGTAAAAATATGATCAGTTGTTCAAAAGTAAATGTATATTACACTCTTGTTTTTTCTAACCAACCAAGTATGAGGACTTGGATTTTTAGAATTACTTCTCTGCAAATTGGGTTTGCTTGTTTATGTCTCCTCATTTGTATGCATTATCCTATCACTGGTCAAAATAACATCAAGTGCTGTAAAGATTATGACACTAAGAAGCTTTAGGAACAAGCTTGTTCCTAGAAACTCATCACAGTCCATCCCAAGTTTTTGAAAGATCTTGGATGTCCTCAAGTCCTTTTCTCCTGGTTTATCTCCCAACTCAATCTTATCCACACTTGGCTGGAGAGGCAAGGGAAGACAGCAGCAGCTACAGCTTGATTGCCAGAGATAATAGCAATGGCATTTAGCATTTAGATTTACAGTATATACCACTTCATAGCTTTTACAGCCCTCTCTAAGCAGTTTACAGAATCAACATATTGCCTCCAACAATCTGGGTCTTCATTTTATCCATCTCGGAAGGATGGAAGGCTGAGTCAACCTTGAGCCGGTGGTGAGATTTGAACTGTTGAACTACAGCCAGCAGTTAGCTGAAGTAGCAGGCAGTGCTGCACTCTTAACCACTGCGCCACCCCGGCTCTCAATGAGCAGAGTTGCTGATTACTAATTTCCCTAATATTTATTTATCTACAGATAAATGACCACAACTTATGACTTATGACCACAACTAAGCCCAAATTTTCTGTTGCTAAGCAAGATAGTTGGTAAGTGCATTTTGCCCCATTTTATTACTTTCCTTGCCACAGCTGTTAAGGGAATCACCCCAGTTGTTAAATTAATAACATAGGTGTTAAGTGAATCTGGCTTCCCAATTAACTCTGCTTGTCAGAGGGTCACAAGAGATGATCACATGACCCCGAGACACTGCAACCATCATAAATACATGCCACTTGCAAGCAGCCAACTTTTGATCACACGATAATGGGTATGCTGAAATGGTCATGTGGAAAAATGATTGTAAGTCACTTTTTTCCAGTGCCACTGTAACTTCACATGTTCACTAAATGAACAGTTGGAAGTAGAAGACTTTATACAGCTACTCTTCTCACAAGCAGAAGAGCAACTCTAAGCACTCTACAACAAAAACCCCCAATAAATTATCTAAAATCCTTATGATTAATCAACACTAAAAGCATTAAAAACTATAAAAGCAGCTAAAAACAAAAATAATTAGGTGTTGAGGAACCTTGGAAAGTTTAGAAGTGATGCAGCCATCCTCACCTTTGGAGGGAGAATCCACAGAATGGAGAATGTCTATGGAGATTCTCAGTCAATCAGATCAGGGTTGTCTGGAAGGTGCTTTTTCAAGAGGCAGCTGGATTTTCTGATGACTCTTGCAACATGGAGGGTCACAGCAGAAAAGCCCTGCCTGCTAAGGGTCTGCCAAATGTAGCTCTTTAGAAAAACAGGACCAAATGCTGGCTGAGGAATTCTGGGAGTTGAAGTCTTAAAGTTGCCAAGTTGGAGACCTTCTAGCTAGCAGGATGCCCATATGGTGAGGAAAGGAAGCACCTGTTTTTGGCAGGCCTGGCTACTTCCCATAGGAGTGTCTGACTGCAAGGGATAGCCTTCCATTTTTATTTGTTGCTGTCTCAAACAAAATCAGGCAGGGTCAGGCGAACCATTCCCTGCTGCCATCACCTGTCACCCCATGAAGCAGCTTTTCCATTTCTCAGCCTGTAGCAAGGAGTCTGCAATGGGGTCTTTTGCGTCCCATTGCAGTCCAGAGGGATGAGGCATCTAGCAGGTGCACATCTGCCTGCTTTGGCGGTGAAGCACCACCATTTTCTCTACTACAGCACTGTGGGAGTGGCTTATTTTGTGGGTGTGGCTTGATAGTCATTTGACCAGATAGAGGTGGCTTGTCAACCATGTGACTGGGTAGGAGTGGCTTGCCAGCCATGTTACCAGGTGAGTAGTAGCTTGACAATCATGTGACTGGGGGGTGGTGGCTTAAAGGTCATACAAATACAATAAAATAAATAAAATAAATGTGACTGGCTTAAAGGTGGGCAACTTGACATCACTCACGTCAAAGGTTTGGGTTAGGGTGCCTGGCATCGCCTCAAAGAGATACAAGATATTTACTATTACTAAACATCCAAAATATACTATATGTATATATGCCATATGTGTACATACATATTATACACACTCAATGTGTATAATGTGCACTAATTATATACATTATACCCTGTGAAGGGTTACCAATATTTTTACTACAGCACTATGGGCGTGGCTTATGCAGGACACCCTGTATTTTCTTTCAACATCTTTCAGTGCAAATTGGGTACTCTGAGCTGGAGCTCTATTTTCGCTACCCCACTGCGTTCCCTCCCCTCCCCCCGCCCCGTCCGGGCAGCAGCCCACCCGATTATACAATGTATATAATGAGTGCACATTATACACATTATACATTATTTACTATATGTAAGCTCCATTTTCGCTACCCCCACTGTGTCCCCCTATCCCCAGCATCCCACGACTGTGCAGCCTATTCCCAGATGGAAGGCCTTTCCGAGGTTGCCCTTCTGGAGGGTCAATGGGAACTCTTTCTAGCTGTGGTCGTTAGTCGTCAATCACAAGTGTGGCTTCAGTCCTCCGAGCTAGAGTATATAGCCGGGCTGCTACCGCTGCCGCTTAGAAGGCAGCATCCAGTTTCATCGAGTTTTCGCATTCCCTCAGAGGAATGAAACAGGTCCACCGAATGGAAGGATTCCCTACAAAGGGATAACGCCATTTCAGAACACGGGGAGGCAGAAAAACACCACGGGCCATTTTTTTGCCTTGGATTAAGGCTCGGCGAGGCCAATACGGCAGGTGACCTTTTTTTTTTTACTTGCTTTTTTTGTTTTTAACGGGGGGGAAAAAGCACTACGTCTGAGGCGGAGAAAATCGGTTCAGAACCGCTTCCTCCTCCGAACCCGAAGTGGTACGGTCCGGAGCGCGTACCATTATCGAGGGCTCTGCCAACCAGCCCGCGCGCTCCCGGGAACGAACGCTTTTCTTATCGATTGTCGCCGTCGTCGCCTCGCCATTTATGGCAAAATCGGCGGGGGGCGGCGGCAGGGGACCCCTGCTGAAATAAAACTCCAAGGAACCCTCCCACCTCCCCGCCCCGCTTAGTTGCTCGCTCGTTTTCTCTCAGGTGGATGAATGACAGCCCTCTCACCCACCCACCCGCGCCGCCCTAGCCCGTTCGCGCCTCCCTCGCACTCCTCCCGCCTACCCTTTCACTAGAAACCCCCCGCGTTGAGTTGGATGAGGCTTCTCAGAGAGGAGGGGGGCTGCCGCTCCGGAGTGACTGATTGGAGGAGTGGGGAGTGGGGGGGGATGGCCGGAGCTGAGCCCAGAGCGCCTTTGCCTTGCATCAGCCTTATCGAGTGGGTGGGAGAGAGGGAGGGCGCCACTGCTGCTGCGTCTAGCCGCCTTCCTCGCGGGAACGACGTCGCGCATAAAAGGCGCTCGGTGGTGCGAGGGTGGCACGCGGCGCCTGGAAAGAGCGGACCTCTCCCTCTGCCCCTGGGAAGCGTTTATAATACTAATAATAATATCAAGGCTTCTTCTCCAAGCAGCCCTCTTTATCACCGCATTTTTGTCTGCGCGCCTTTTCTGAATTAAAAAAGGGTTGGGCAGCGGTCCCCGTCGACCGGCATGGAGAAGCCGACCGAGAGCCGGAATGGCTTCCTGGAGCCGACGGTGCTGACGGGTTTCGAGGCTGGCGAGGAAGGCGTGAAGCAGCCCCGGCTGAAGCTTTTCCAGCTGCGGAGCTTCGGGCGGTTCCTGAGGAACAACTGCATCGTGATCTTGACGGTGACGGGCGTGCTGGCCGGGGTGGCCATGGGCGCCCTGTTGAGGCAGACGCCGCTCACCCGGGCTCAGGTCACCTACTTGGCCTTCCCGGGAGAGATGCTGCTCCGCATGCTGAAGATGATCATCCTGCCCTTGGTCGTATGCAGCCTGGTCTCCGGAGCGGCCAGCCTGGACACGCGGTCCCTGGGCAAGCTGGGTGGCATCGCCATCGCCTACTTCTTGGTTACCACCTTGATCGCCTCGGCGCTCGCCGTCGCCCTGGCCTTCATCATCAAACCCGGGGTGGGCGCCGGGGAGCTCAATAGCAAAGACTTGGGCTTGAACGGCGCCATGCCCACCAACAAGGAGACCGTGGACTCTTTCCTGGACCTGGCAAGGTAAGGGATTTTTTGGGGGGTGGGGGAGGTTGCGCTTCCTTCCTGAGCTTCCTGGTCAAGAGGCGAACTTGGTGGCTGAGCCTGAGGTGATTCCTACCTTGCTCATTAGCTCCATAGTGAGAGGCAAGGGATGCTGGTGGTACCCTCTCCCTCCCCCCTTTTAGAAATGCAATTTCATAGTCTTAATATTGAGACTATGTATGTAGGAGTTATGGTCCAAAACGCCTGCAGGGTAGATACTAAGATATTTAGTTAGTTCCATTTGTATGCTGCCCAACTCCCCAAGGTGGCTCACAAGAAAGAAGAACAAGACATAGAGTATTTAAAAATTCAGACATCTAAAAAGAGAGACTGTTTAAAAACACTTAAAAACTTACAATAAAACCGTACAAAGTTTGACTTTTGAAAATTCTGTTATTTACTTTTTTACCTCCAGATCTGTTGGATGCTTTTAGACCTTTCTTTCTTTCTTTCTTTCTTTCTTTCTTTCTTTCTTTCTTTCTTTCTTTCTTTCTCTTCCTTCCTTCCTTTCCCTTCCTTCCTTCCATCCTTCCTTCCTTCCTTCTTTCCTTCCTTCATTCCATTCTGCCTTCCTCTTCCCCCTTCCTTCCTTCCTTCCTTCCTTCTTTCTTTCTCCCTCCCTCCCTCTTTCTGAATTAAATGCAGGTTTTGGTTCTTCAACGTTTACTTAACAGATGCATTATGGTACTGTATAAAGTTTAAAGACCTGGAGACCATTTCGTGAGGCATAGGCATAATTTCAATTTACAGATTTCTGCACAGGAATTGGGAGAAAAAAGAAACATAAACAGATGTCTTTCAGAGCTAAGGGATTATATCTGCTACCATCAGTAACATTTCTATGCAAATGTCTTAACTATCTGTACATGTAAGAGAAGTATCCACATGCAAATTCATTTAGGCTTTTGTAGAAACTTTGACTGTATCTGAGAAAACTCAAATCTTATAAAAGCTGTGCACAATCTTTAATTTTTTCGGGGGTTGAGAAAAGTCTTCAGTTTATTTCAGCAAAATTGTGTTTACCGGTATGTCCTGCTCTTATATGGTCTCCCATTCAGATCACTCATCACTCAATTACTCTTCAGATGTTATGGGTTGCCTGTCTGTTTAATTACTAAGAGGATGTACCATTAGATTAGGGAGAAGAAGCATCTAATGGAGGATCCCTTGCTAATTTGATTTATTAGAGTATCTTATTCCCAACCAATTAACAAAAAGACCACAACCAGGAAAATGTAGGAGCAATATGAGCACAGCTTACTCCTTGTACATAAAACAGCTCAGAAACTGCTGATTCAGAATGTGTAGCTTTTGCATTCAGGCTGGCTAAGTATGAGATTTTAATGGAAAATGATATCAAATCTTGCTTGATTTTATCATAATTAGTAAAATTATGACTAGCAAACATGGTATTGACCCAGAATAAACCTTTTGTTGTTCTTTGGCACTTAAAGAACAGTCAATACTTATTTGTACAATGGGTGGGGAAGCCTCTGTATATCAAAATAGTTGAAATTAAGGTACATTGTAGAAAAAAGTTTAAAGACCAATATGTTAATTTTTTTTACAAATTTTAATTTTTTGAAGCCAAATAATTTTTATCCCATTTGCTTGTCAATATATGGCTCACTATGTAAATATCAAATTTAAAAACACACAGGACTTTTGACCTCAAATTCTTGGGTATGATATGTATATTTTTCAATTCATTCTTTGTCAGAGAATTGCTCTACAAAATTCAGAGTAGTAAAAAGGGAAACATAACTATGGGTTTCATACTGGATGCTGCATATAAGTTTAATAAATTTATGTCAAAATGTAAACTAATGAATTTATCTCTATCCTACTCTTTAAAACTTAGAAGAGAGTAAAAGTTAAAAAGAATATGACCAATTATATAGCAATTACCAATCATCATAATAAGCAGGATTTAATTTTGTTGACATTTTATTTTATTTTCAACAGATGCTTGATTCCAACCTGAATAAGGTTGCCTGTTGTCTGCCTGATTTTTGTGATACAAAATTGGTGCAAGAATTGAAAGCCCCTAATAATTCAGGATTACCAGCTGAAACTGGGAACTGTATCAGTAGCAATTAGATAACTCCACTAACATCTGTTCTGCTAGTCTTTCTCTCAGGACAAATCAGTTACTCCCCCAAAATGCCGGATGCCTTATCTTTTTACTCAGAATTTACTTGCCTTGTTTCATTTGCTGTCACCAGAAAGGGAGGATAGTGACCAAAATTCCTCACATTTCAGCTAATTATATTTTCCTGTGGGAGAGAAGAAAGAGTGAGATAGGACTTATTCCCTTTGGAGACCCAACATATCATCTCCTTTATCATCAAGCTCCAACCTTATTAGAACTCTTGTTTGTGCCAACATCTCCTAGATATGAATTGGATCAAGGTCACAATATCATATCAAAGTTAAAAATTATACTCCAAACACCTGTTTAAACAAAACAGTGTTCCCACCTGTGGAAGGTTGGTTGGTGGCATACCAGGCGTAACAGCAGAGCCCAGGTATTTCATACCACCAAGGCCATTACAGAGTAGAATTCCCTTTGGGTCCATGTTTTTTTACTTCTTATATAATAGGAACTTTGGGTGTCATGGTGGCCTGGTGGTGATGACACCTGCCTCTCTCACTCAATAGGTTGAGAGTTTAATCCTAGGAGAAAGAAAAGAAATAAAAAATACCTGCTGCAAAGTCCAGGCATCCGGAAAGGCACTTGGCCATTAAATGCCCAGCTCCATCCAGTTCCCCCATCTCTACTTTAAATTAAGGTAGTTGTTAAGAAGCCTTGAAGCTAAGCTTGAACTGGATCCAGAAATCATTGTTGGTAATAAAGTAGTATTGCACTTGCAACTCTTTTCCTGTTCACATCCTGGCCACTGAATTTTGTACAACAGTTTCAAATCACTTTTAGAGGCACCCCCATTTTACATTTCTTTTAAGTACATGGAGATGAGGGAATTTTATTTATTTTTATTTATTTTGTCAAACAATTATAGGGTGTTAATTTATTCAAATAAAACATTAGATAAGTAATGATAAAAAGAAGTGATAGAAGACAATAGGACAGGGACGGTAGGCACAATGGTGCGCTTATGCACGCCTCTTACAGACCTCTTAGAAAGGGGGAGAGGTAGATTGTACATAGTCTAAGGTTAAAAGTTTTGGAGTTAGGAGTAGAAACCCTAGAGTCAGGTAGAGATTACTCGGTTGCTGAAGTCGTATTTTTTGCAGTCTAGTTTGGAGCGGTTGACATTTAGTTTCAATCTATTTCGTGCTTGTGTGTTGTTGTGGTTGAAGGTGAAGTAGTCGTTAACAGGTAGAACATTTTGGTATATGATTTTATGAACTATAGTTAAGTTGGAACGGAGACGATGGAGTTGTAAGTTGTCTAATCGAAGTATTTCAAGTCTGGCGGAGTAAGGTATTTTGTTGTGAGAAGAGGATGGAATCTCTGCCACTAGATCCTGATCGGGGTGGAGTCACATTCCATGGTGATACATTTAATTTAGTTCCCATCCCACTAAATTACAGCGAGATACACAGCGAACAATTTAATTAATAAATAATAGTTGTTATTCCCCAAAATGAGCTCTTAATTTAACCACCAGTTAATTTGGTTGGAAGCATGTTCTTCAAATAAAAAGTTCTGTGAGCACATGTCTTCGGAGAGGGGCGGCATACAAATCTAATAAATTATTATTATTATTATTATTATTATTATTGTTATTATTATTATTAATATTATGTGTTTCAGTACTTGTACTTGTATTTATTAAATTTATATACTGACCATCTCTCTCTGCAAAGTGACTGCTAGCCAATTAATTTGCAGTTATTTATTTTATTTTATTTATTTTATTTATTCAATTTTTATGCCGCCCTTCTCCTTAGACTCAGGGCGGCTTACAACATGTTAGCAATAGCACTTTTTAAAACAGAGCTAGGCTATTGCCCCCACAATCTGGGTCCTCATTTTACCCACCGCGGAAGGATGGAAGGCTGAGTCAACCTTGAGCCAGTGATGAGATCTGAACCGTTGACCTTCAGATCTACAAGTCAGCTTCAGTGGCCTGCAGTTACCTTGAAGGTTTCCAATAATGAGGTCAATCAGTTGTTTTTACTTAAAACACGGCTTGCTAAACCCTATGTACTACTGCACATTACAATAATAGAATAAAACAATTCAAAGGGAGGAAAAAGATTGCATTAGTTTATGAGAAAAAAATACTTAGAGTTGTCTTGGTGCAAAAGTGGACTTGTGATATTTTTATCTGTTCAACAAATAACTTTTAAGAGAAATTTAATTGAGAAAACGAATTGAAGAACCCAAAATCTTTGAGTTATTTAATTGTATCCTTCCCCATAAGCTGAGTCTCTTGCAAAGAATGATCCTTGTGTAAAAACTACGTGAGTTTTGATGAATTCTTTTGTCAAGGATACAAGTGTAGGCAAATAAATAGGAGACATGGGAAACTTTGCTGTTCTGATTTGCACAAGGCTGAAAGAGACCAGACCTTGCCTGTATCTAGATCTCTGGATCTCTGGTCTACAGAATTATATAGAACAGCGATGGTGAACCTTTCTTCCCTCCGATGCAGTACATGTGTGCCCATACCCATAATTCAATGCCCCCACACGTCTCACCCACCTACATATGCATACATGAGCCCCCGCTGCCCTGCCCCCCATGCATGCGCACACGACACCCCCCCCTTATCCGCTTCCTCGTTTCCCGACTTCTTGTAGGCCTGTTTTTCGCCCTCCCTAAGCTCCAGAGCTGCACAAGCCAAAAATTAGCTGGTCAGCGTGCACATGCGCACTGGAGCTGAGCTAGGACAACACCTCTTATGCCAGCAGATATGACTCTGCATGCTACCTGTGGCACATGTGCCATAGGTTCATCATCACATGTATTTTCTTTAGTCAAACATACTTTCAGCAAATATGGCCTTGAGGTTAATGCTACTGTATATAGTTTTATGTACAGTAAATGAAGCAAAAATAAATCAAGTAATCATTTTTTTAAATCAAAAGATATCAATATGAAGATAAGACATTGCTAAAATATTTTTTACAGATTTGCTTAGGACAGTGTTTCCCAACCTGGCAGGGGAATTCTGGGAGTTGAAGTCCAAATATCTTCAAGTTGCCAAGGTTGGGAAACACTGGCTTAGGATATTGGCAGAAATTGTAATCAAAGATGTTAAATTTTCTAAGAATAATAGGAATGGTCTAATTTTAATACCATGGAACAAAAATGAAGTCTACAAGAAAGCATTATCTTTTAGAAAATCTAAATTATCTATTCATTATTAATAGATGTAAAAACATCAGTAAAGTTAAAAATTGCTGATAAATGCAATTGTCTAGACAGTTGTAGACTTTAGCATTTCCTAATGGTTATTGGAAAGTTCATATAGCATGAATTGAGTATAGAACGGAAGATCAGGCAGCTTAACTGTGCTTCAGACAATGAATGCTCTTTTTGTTTCACCAATCTTTCTGGTTCCCTTTATCCTGAGTACAATAGATCTGAAAGCTTCTATTCCCAGCAGTGTTTATAGAATTAGTGTCTAACCTTTGATACAGACTTGACACCAGATTAGAGCTGTTTATTCTGCAGGTGCCTTTTCTGTGATGTTTCGGGTGCATGGGGGCTGATTTGAAGTTAAAACAGGGCAAAATATTCAGCTTGCTCTTGGAGTGCACTAATGGCTGTCCTTTTATTCTTTTCAGGAGTTTTCTGTATGCCTCCTACTCTTAAGTAAATCAGTTTTTAATTCAGAAATTATATTTGGAAATTGATAGATAACAGAACTGAGTTAAATCTCTCTGATGAGTTTTATTCTCCCTCTGTCCAGTATTTTCTGTTATGTTATACCATGGTTTTCTATGAAGTATTTCTGTAGTGGTACACTTTACAATTATTGACATAGTCAAGGGTTATTTCCTAATCCTGCCTTACAGGACTTGAACAGATTGGCTCTATTCAAACAATACTTTCAATGTAGTTACTGTGTTTCCCCTGTCTTATATTTTTTTGAACCCTGAAATAAGTGATGGCGAACCTATGGCACAGGTGCCACGGGTGGCATGCGGAGCCTTTTATACTGGCATGTGAGCTGTTGCCATTGTACCTTAAAATAGTATAGAATAGAATATCTATTAGAAATATGTTTGATGTACTTAGCAATATTTAAGTACTCACTCTTTTTTTAAAAAGATTCCCAAAAATAAAATAGGGAAAACAAATATTTCTGACTAAATTATGAAATTAAGATTATTTTGCATTTTTAATTGGAATCATTCTCCGATTTACTTTTTTTTTTTTTAACTATTACTGCCCATGGATTGCACTTTCTGCAGTTTGGTATATTTTGTTGGAATTTTCACGCAGCCGCTGAAGAAAACAGTTATTAATAACATTGTTAATTATTTGTAAATTCTTTGAAATGTACTGTTGAGACAAGTATGTCTATTAAGGCCTTAAAAATGCTGATGCAGTATTTGTTACTGCCTTGTTAATGATGAACTAATGCTAAATCCTAAAACAGAGATTATTTTATACCAATATGCAAGCTAATTGAGGTTATAAGATAGTAACACAAAAAATACAGAGGAAACTAGAAAGTTGGACTAAATTATCACTCCTAGGGAAGATTGCCATCATAAAAATGAACATCCTGCCCAAGATTCTATTTCTATTCCAAGTAGCATCAATTAGTAGTGAAAGGAAACATGATTGCTTCGGGACAACATTTTTGTTATCCAATCGCATTGGCAGAATGGGATAAAATATGGGAAACAAACTACAAAAAATACATTGATGGCCTTATATAAAGAAAACATTTATAAAATGTTTTATCATTGGCACCTCCCTCCAGCGCCTCTGGCAAAGATGTTTCCAATGACCTCGCCGAAATGTTGAAAATGTAAAAAAGAGAAAGGAATTTAATGGTGGACTTGACCCCAAATTAGAGTCTTTTGGAAAAGAATAAGAAGTTTTAACAGAAAGAAATAGGCAAAATTTTAACAGAAAGATCTAAAACAGGAATTGTTCTTATTGGGGATGCTTCAAGATATACAAAAGAGGAAAAGAGGGCATGGCCAAACGCACATGCTGAGATGGGTGTTCCCCACGCTCCAATGGGGAACCCCAATATCCCCGTCGCTAGGAGGTCTGGCTCAATTGGAACCGGACCAGAACTGCCCTGTAGGGGTGGGGGAAAAGAGAAGCACCTGCCGGCAAGCTGGGCAAATGGCAACCCCCCCATGGAGCCCACAAAGTTTTCTCAGCCTCCCACAAAGGAAAATGTCATCATTGTTCCAGTTGCGGAAGCCATGAATGTCTTGATTGATTGTTGTTGATGATTGAGGTCACCTGGGAAGGAAGATACAAGAGCGTGCTGGAGAGTGAGAAGAAGGTAGTAAATTGGTGAACGTTTTTTTGCTGATAGAAGCCCAAAACAGACTGTTTAAAAAAAATTAAAGGGGAACAAAAGGACAGGAAATTTTAAAAGCAGCTATCTAGCCAACAGAGGACCATAGAGAAATTGGGGAGAAAAAAGAGGTGAAATTGAACTGATGTCTCTAACCCTTGAGAATCTGGAACTTTGTTATTGAAGTGGTCGTCTAATAGTTTGGCAAAGAAGTTTTTTCAGTGAAAATATTGAACTGATTAAAAATACAGATGAATACTATGGAATAAAAAGGAGATTTGGAAGCAAGGGTGCCATCTACAGACTGGAGGAATAATTGCAATGGTGGTAAATCTTCATGGATGTTTGTACAATTATTGACCTTCAACAGGGAAACTATAAAATAATATGTTATTTTAATGAAAGACCATTTGGATCTGTCTGAATCAGATTTATATTCGAACAAACTTTAATGCTGAAAAGAATAAGAGATTGGAACTGTTAAGGTATAGACTGAGATACCAAAAAGGCTGTGAAAACAGATACCTGCTAACAGCTGCATTTTGTAGCATTAATGATTTCTTGATATTGATGGCATGGAAATAAGCAATTATGAAGAATTGGTGGTACTGTATTTTTAAAAGACCTTCATGAGGAAATAAAAGACACAAAAGAAACTTTTTTGGACTGCAAACTGGAAAGAAAAGAGAAAAAGAATTAAAGGGTAACAATGACTTTAAGAATAAATTAGAGGTTAATAACATTTGTAATGATGAAAATAAGGAAGATAAGGAAGAAAATTCTATAGAAACAGTGTTATATCTATGTATATTACCAATACGTACTTGATAAAATAAAATAAATAAAAGAATGAAAGCTATAATGATAAAAAGAAAAAAGATATTGTAAATTGACAACTATATTGTAATTCATGATGATTTTACTGGGATTTATAGTAATCAAAGGAGAATTGGGAGAAAATATTGGCACTGAATGAAACAATTAAAAAAAAGGGTAACAAAGAGGAGAGGGGGAAAATTGAAGGTAGAATTGGGCAAGTACTATTTTAAGAGGAGGGAAAAAGTTTGGAGGAAAAGAAGATGGAGATATAAATGTAAAAAGAAGAAAAGGGGGGAAAGTTAAGAAAAGTGAGATGGAAACATGAAAATGGATGATTTAATAAAGAAAGGAAATATATTTCTTTACCTGTAGCTTCTCAATGTTTTTATGATATATTATATTGCTATAATTATTATGAATAGTGAATAAGATTTAATTGACAGAGCAGTGATTTGAAGGATTGGCTGTAGTACATGAAGTTATAAATTGGAAGAAACTACAATTTCTGATGAGTATGGATTATAGCAAATCAACAATAAGATGATTATTTGTATATTTTCTATTTCCTTTTTTGATGTTGGTATTATGATATATAACATTGTTTATAAATATTATCAGTAGGGAAGAGGATCTAATATGATTGGATTTAGGAGGCATAAATTTGGATTAGATAAATATGATTATGGGATAAAAAAGGGATTGTTTATTCAATCTCATATTTCATAGCAGATAGATGTATTTCTATTAAGGGAATTTATAATATAATTGTGGGAAGTAAGCACAAATTATACAGTTAAGGTGTTCACATATAAAGTTTTCCTGATACAGGATCTGAATAATCTATACATGTGAGTAAACCACAATGTAAGAACTACAATAATATTGATGATAATATGTAAAATAAGATACAAGAGAATAGTACTATTGTTAATATGAAACCACAGGATAAGTTGATATTTATATTTTGATTTTTTTATTGAGTGTTTAGAAATGGTTGGAGAAAAACAAAACAAAAGATGAGCTAAGATATTAAAGAAGGAATGAGAAGGCCTAAAACTAAGAAGCACAAAAGAATCTAAAATTGTAAAATCCAGCTATAGCAACTAATCTGGAATAAAAATTGAATTGGTTGGGGGTAGACCCAGGAGACAAAACTAGGTAAAAGGAAGTAGCACAAGTTAAAATACATATACCGAAAGTTAAGATTTAAATATAATATATATGAGATTTAGAAATAAGAGGGAGGATTATGAAGGGTAAAATCTAGAGAAGCATTCTAGTCTGTCATGTATTTGTAATAGAATTATCCAACTTAGGGAAGGGTTTTGAGGGTGGGTGGGAAATAGGAATGAAGGAGAGAAAGGGCAGAGAGTAGAGGAAGAGTAGGAGAAAGAAGGAGAAAGGAGAAGGGAAGGGAAGTGTAGTAGAAGGAGGAAGAAGGAGGAAGAAAGTAGGTAGTAGAGGTGGAATAGCTGCCTGAGATAGAAAGAGGAAAGTGGAGAGGAGAAAGATGGATACAGATGAAACAATATAAAGCAAAATTGGAATGTGGTTAGTTTATTGTACTTGAGAAATGCATATGCATATTAAGTTGTATTGAAGGTACAGTATATGAAGTTGTACGTTGAATGTGGAGAAAGATTTTAAAAATTGGGGGGAAAAACAAAAGAGGAAAGACACTTAATTCTACATATAACCACAGCAGCCAGAATTGGAAATCAGAAAATATATCAACCTCCTCTATGGTGATTAGAGTATTCAGAAATGTGTAAATTGACGATGGAGATTCATGGTAAAGATGACATGGAATTTTATGAAATATGGAATAAAATGTATGAACGGTTAAAACAAAACCCAAACTTAAACATTTGGTCATAAAGACAATGATGAATTAAGAAACATCCATAAATGTTCATGCCTCTAAAAAGACAAATAAGATATGAATTATAGACACTAATAATAGGATAAAGGAAAAATAAATTGTATATATATAGCTTCAATATCACTGTTATAGCTATTGATATTTATTGTTGTTGTTTATAAATACTTGTTAGTTTTTGTCTTTTTCGTTTGTGGGTTTTGTTTGTTGTTGTTTTTTAAATGTAGATAATTCAATAAAGATTTAAAAAAAAAGATATTATCAACTTTTAATTTTTGTTTTTGTTTTTTTCAGAAATTTGTTTCCAGCAAATCTCATTGCTGCAGCCTTTCGATCGGTAATTATCCTGTGTATCTCTTTTTAAAAAATCTGTTCTAGACTCTGAGTTTTCAGTCAAGAAGAGTTTGATTATCTATAATGTAGTCCTTTGCAGGATATAGGTAGTACAAAAATATATTTTACAAGAGTCAATCTACACAGAATTATAAGAGTATCTAATATTCCAATATTTATTGAGATCTTAACAGTTTGGATAATTAGGAAATTCAAAATATTGAACAAGGGCAATGGAAGATTGTGCAATATGGTGCTTGAATCCTTGATAAGAAGCTCTTGATTTTGCAATAATCTGGCCTTATGACTTTTTAATGGTGCCTTTTATTTGCCCATTTTGGGGGGGGGGGCGACTTAACTTTTTAACCATATGAACAAAATATGCAACCTATGTAACAAAATATTTCTATACAAAAATAGTCAAGCAATTTCTAATGTCTTTCAAAGATTTAACTCTGCATTTTCTATAAAACAGGGAGGCAATAAAGCATAGATGTTTGCTAAAATAAGAACCCTTAATTGAATTGTAAAATATAAACAAGCTCTGAGTGACAACTTATATGGATATTTTGCTGCCAATTCACATCCTCTTTATTGTTTGATTTAAATTCCATGGTATTTTTTATACAGAATCTTAATAATTAGATATTAATCCCACTAATAAAAGTGCCATCTATTTACTCTGTTTGTACACTCCTTAAGATTGTGTTTCTCTTTCTCTCTTTGTAAATTGTTCACATTTCATTGTGTCATCCAGATGGTGGTCTTCCTAAACGGCCAGCGGTTCTTAGGCACCCACTTCTCTGACCAGAAAAATTTGTGGGTCATAGTCTAACAAGCTAAATATTAATCTTTGGAAGCCTTTTGCTTTATAAATTTCATAAATTTTGCTGAAATTTATTTTAGAAAGTAAAATTTAATTCTATAATAAGCTACAGTCCTTTGTATTACGGCTTCCAAAGACTAATATAGTGTACCTCTACTTACAAACTTATAGTAATTTGTTCCGTGACCAGGTTCTTAAGTAGAAAAGTTTGTAAGAAGAAACAATTTTTCCCATAGTAATCAATGTAAAAGCAAATACAGTGATCCCTCGGGTTTCGCGAGGGTTCCGTTCCAAGACTATATCGCGAAACTCGATTTTTCGCGATATAGCGGTGCGGAAGTAAAACACCATCTGCGCATGCGCGCCCTTTTTTTTCATGGCCGCACATGCGCAGATGGTGGAGTTTGTGTGTGGGCGGCGGGGAAGAGCCAGGGAAGGTTCCTTCGGCCGCCCAACAGCTGATCTGCTCCGCAGCGCGGCAGCAGCGAGGAGCCGAAGATGGGGTTTCCCCGTTGCACGGGGAAACCCCATCTTCAGCTCCTCCGCTTGCCCGTTCACCCGCCCGCCCGGCCACTCGCTTGCCCGTTCGCCCGCCCGTCCGGCCGCTCCGCTTGCCCGTTTGCCCGCCCGGCCGCTCGCTTGCCCGTTCACCCGCCCGCCCGGCCGCTCTGCTTGCCCATTCGCCGGCCCGGCCGCTCGCTTGCCCGTTCGCCCGCCTGCCCGGCCGCTCCGCTTGCCCGTTCACCCGCCCGCCCGGCTGCTCGCTTGCCGCTCGAGAGCAAGAGGGGGAGAGATAGAGAAAGAGAGAGAAGGAAAGAAAGATGAGAGAGGGAGGAAGAGAGTGTGAGAGAGGAAGAAGCAAGATAGAGAAAAAGAGAGAGAAAGAAAGATGAGAAAGGAAGGGAGTGACGTCATCGGGTGGAAAAATCGCGATATAGCGTTTCGCAAAGATCGAGATCGCGAAACTCGGGGGATCACTGTAATGTGTACGATTGGGGAAACCACAGGGAGAGTGGAGGCCCTGTTTCCTTCCAGGAGATTCCTAGAAAGGCTTCTCCCTGCCTTTTCTGGCCCCGTTTCTTCCCAGGAGATTCCTAGAAAGGCCCCACAGAGGCTTCTCCCCGCCTTTTTCGGCCTTATTTCCTCCCAGGAGATTCCTAGAGAGGCCCCACAGAGGCTTCTCCCTGTCTTTTCCGGTTACAGTTTCAGAGACTCGGGTTTGTAAGTAGAAAATGGTTCTTGAGAAGAGCCAAAAAAATCTTGAACATCCTGTTCTTATGTAGAAAAGTTATAAGTAGAGGCGTTCTTAGGTAGAGGTACCACTGTATTTAGCTTGTCAGACTATGACCTAGAAATATTAAGTTGGAAATCTAACAGGCCTAAATATATGTTACAATCTTCACTGACAGCTGCAAATTCTGTAAGAAGTGCTGCAATCTTCTTATGGAATCTCACACTTAATCTGTAATTTAACTGGCACTTGAATCTCAACTGATCCCATTCCATTTTTGGTAATAGGAAATCCTTCTGTTCTCTGACTAGCTGTATGAGCAGCAATCCAAAATGCCAAGAAGTGTTTTAAAAATAAAATCAGATATACATTGTGGAGGAACTTTTGCTGGTGTTACAGCATTTGAATGCAGTATTTCTTTACCGCCTGTTCTTTTGTTCCTATCTTAATGCTGTGATGTAAAGAGACAGTTCCTGATGATTGAATGCTTTTATTTCTTCATCCTACCAAAATGCTTTAGATATGTAGGAAGCCTTTAAGAGTTCATAGGCACAGGTTTTTGCTAAGCAAAATCATTTTATGTTCAAAAAAAGAGACCAAATTTGATCTATAATTTTTATCAAAGATGTAGTCCTCAAAATTTCACGTTTTAAAAAAATCTAGAAACAGATTTTACAAGTCATGTAGTTTTAACCTTATATATTTGTTTATAAGTGTGCCACAAGTATTAACAATATCAATGTTTTTCATTTACAGTACGCTACTGATTATAAAGCCATAGTTAGAAATTCAACCATTGGCAATGTTACTATTGAAAAGGTAAGTAATGATTTTGTAAAAGTTATGTTATCACTCAGTATACATGCTTTTGAATTAATCCTTAGTATCATTACAAAGGATTTACTGCCTTTATTTGTTTATTTGTTTGTTTGTTCAGAATTAAATCCCATATTTTTCAATGATTATGCCCAGCTTTGTACTGTTGAATGTTGAATGGGAATGTTGACAAGAACCCTTGGAAAAAAATAAGCACAGAAGAAAATTGTCTAGGCAATAGGAATGGGTAGCAAACTCCAAATATTAGTCCACTTCATATCCTATCAGCACCAGCTAATAAAACCAATGATGAGAGATTATGGGAGTTGTAGTCCCACATTGGGAAGACAGCACTTTGCCAACCATGTTCTAGACTTTAACTTGTAAAATAAATTGCTTATTCTTGAATATAGCAAGACAATCTGGTGATATGTATGTAATCAAAACATTATTTTTCATCAACAGTACATTGTTGATTATAAAGAAATAATAAATGCCTCCCTTGGGAATGCCACCATTGAAAAGGTAAGGAAGAGATTATTTTATTTTATTCACTTTAGGGTTATGCAATTCAAGTAACAAACCAGACGGAGATTTTAAAAAGTAGGAAAAAATGTAATGAGGCAACCTCTGAATTGTGTACTGAGATCATTCACGCAATCTTGAGACCTTGGATGCTTTTTTATTTATTATATTACTATTATATCCCATCTTCTCTCTTGTATTGGAGTAAAGAAGAGTTAGACTGGTATAGATGGTAGTTTCATTCCAATTAGAGTTTGGCAGCCCTCTGCTGGTAAGATCATACAAATCTTCAGAGGCTTGTAGTTGCACAAAATCTCAACATATCCCTGTTGTCTCCATTAACAGGAGGCTTCCTTATCAAGGCATTTGCCCTTTCCGAGACTGAAAACCTTGCCAGCCTAGAACTTACAGTTCTGCTTAGTGGCCAAATAATTGTGGTTACTCTCCGCTTGTGTTGCTTTAGCCAATGAGTTGCAATGGAGGGAAAATGTCATGGAAACAAAAAGTCCAGATCAACGAATGTTCCATCCAGAATCAGATAAGCCTGGAGCAGTAGTGGGCTATAAATCCTGTCGCTACCGGTTTGCTCATGCATGCGCACTCCTGTGCATGCACAGAATGCCGCTGCTGCTACTGGTTCACTGAACCGGGCCAAACCAGGAGCAACCCACCACTGGTTTGGAGGCAGAAAAGGTCTATTTTTTCTCTCCAGAGTCCCTCATTAATGTACAATTGTCAGCTGTCTGTTGCTTTCCTTGACAAAGGCAGTATGAAGTGGTCCTTCTGCCAGTTCCATCAGTATGCATCTTTTTTAATGAGGAAAGTATGCAGAAGGTTGAGTCATTCCAGCTGACAGAAGCTATTCTACACTTTCCCAGTTCATGGAAGCTTTGAAAGGGTCGTGTCAATTCATGTATAGTCCGTACTTTCCCCAGAGTTCAAAATATGCAACAGTTGAGGCAGGAAGGAATAACTTCTTGTTTCATCCTTCACAGAGCACCAGAAACCACTTGTGGAGAGTTCAGGCTTTCTCACTCATCCATTTCCCCAATATATAATCCATGAGGACATCTGTGAAATTAGATCTTCCTTCAGGTTACAATCTGGTTACCTATGCTTTGTAGCTCTAACTTGAACAGCATGGTTCTTGCTTATTCACATTATTATGTCAAATCATGCCTCCGAGAACCCCCATCAACAGCTCTTCTTGCAAAAGCTTGGAGTTATTAACTATGGAACTGTGATGGGATATATTAACTAGGCCCCCAACCTGTAGCACTAATATGGAACAATTGTTCTCTTTTTATTTTCTCTCATAAGAGTGCCTTGTAGCCTTTGGATGTTTAACAATGTGTAATTCTCTCATTTTGGCAACTAGCGTGGCATTGCTATATGAAATTATCTGGATAGCTCAGAAACATAGCATGATATTGCTAAGCTGCCCTTGAATCCTGGGTTGCTGTTGCCTGCTTGAGAACAGTTTTTCTCCCTAGTGTATACAGTATATGTTTGAACTTGTGGATACAGTGGTACCTCAACATACGAGTTTAATTCGTTCCAGACCCGAGCTCGTAAGTCGATCAACTCGCATCTCGAATGAATGCCTTTAGACTTTGTTTATCGTGCCGAGATAACCGGAAGCAAGGAGATTCTTGCGCCACCTACTGAAAGCTCGGCTCGTATCCCGAATTTGAGCTCGGGTGTTGAACAGAAATTTTGCTCGCGTCGCGGCTTGTAACTTGGAATGCTCGCATATGAAGCAGCTCGTATCTAGAGGTACTACTGTATTCTGAACAATGTCACTTTCAGTGATATTGAAGTCAGAAGTGGGGGAATAGTTCTAGTCCTCTCCACTTGACTGAGTGGCATAATCTGAGTCTTGTCTCCTTCTAATAGACTAACAGAGGTTGAAGAGAGCTTGTAGGTCATCTAGTCCAACCCCCTGCCTAAGTAGGAGATCCTACACCATTTCTGACAGTCCAGTCTCTTCTTGAAAGCTTCCAATGAAGCTCCTACAACTTCTGGAGACAAATTTTGTTCCATTGGTTGATTTCACTGTCAGAAAATTCTTCCTTATTTCCCCTTGTTCAGTTTCCATCCATTCTTCCTTCTCTGGCCTTCAGGTGGCTTGGAAAACAGCTTGATCATTGAAGAAGAAGTAACAGGATCTCTCCCATTTCTACTTGGGGAATCTCTATTTTTGCAGATTCTTGTTGGTAGTATTGTTAGGAACCAGATATTTTTATATCTTTCTTAGGAATATTAGCTTACATTTGTATAACATTGTACCACACCATAGCTTATGTTTATTTTACTAACGTGGAGAGAAAATCCCTGGTTCTTTCCATTACAACACTATTTACAGAAGTCCTACAATCATAACAGGAATTAATGCCCACTAACACTGAACTAACTTCAGGACTTATAGGATCCCTTGACTTATCATATCAAGGACCCATTCTTCTTAATAAACTATACTGTCTGGTTTGGTTCTGCAATCCAACAAGGCAGACACAGACTTCAGAGGATAATCAGAACTGCAGAAAAAACAATTGCTGCCAACTGCCTTCCATTGAGGACCCATATACCGCACAAGTCAAAAAGAGGGCCGTGAAAATATTTACAGACCCCTCACATCCTGGACATAAACTGCTTCAATCCCTGCCCTCAAAACGACACTATAGAGCACTGCACACCAGAACAACTAGACACAAGAACAGTTTATTCCCAAACGCCATCACTCTGCTAAACAAATAATTCCCTCAACACTGTCAAACTATTTATTAAGTCTGCACTACTATTAATCTTCTCATCGTTCTCATTACCCATCTTCTCCTACAAATGACTATATGACTGTAACTTGTATCATTACGATTTATACAAATAATTCCTAATGTGATTGGATTGCTTATTTGTAGCTGGACTATCCTTAAGTATTCTACTTTATGATTCTTGATGAACTTTTCTTTTATGTACACTGAGAACATACGCACCAAGACAAATTCCTTGTGTGTCCAATCACACTTGGCCAATAGAAAATCCTATTCTATTCTATTTATACTATACTAATACTATACTATACTATACTCTAAATTACTGAAGATTGTGGTGTTGTCAACCATTTTCTGCAAGATGAGAAAGATGGCTCATTACCTCAAGTCTTCAGAGATGAGGAGCTTTTAACTGAAGAGCTTTACTCCTTTTCACATCAGTCATTGCTAAAGACAGACAGCCACAGCGAAAAGTAAATACAGTGACACCTCGTCTTATGAACTTAATTGGTTCCGGGATGAGGTTTGTAAGATGAAACAATGTTTCCCATAGGAATCAATTGAAAAGTGATTAATGCGTGCAAGCCCAAAACTCACCCCTTTTGCCAGCCAAAGCACCCATTTTTGCGCTGCTGGGATTCTCCTGAGGCTCCCCTCCATGGGAAACCCCACCTCCAGACTTCCGTGTTTTTGTGATGCTGCAGGGGAATCCCAGCAGTGCAAAAATGGGTGCTTCGCTGGCAATGGAAGTCCGGAGGTGGAGTTTCCCAGCGAGAGGAGCCTCAGCGAAATTGCAGCATCGCAAAAACATGTAAGTCTTTGAAACCCCACCTCCGGACTTCCCTTGCCAGCGAAGCGCCCGTTTTTGCGCTGCTGGGATTCCCCTGCAGCATCGCAAAAACACAGAAGTCCAGAGGTGGTGTTTCCCATGGAGGAGAGCCTCAGGGGAATCCCAGCAGCCCAAAATGGGCGCTTCGCTGGCAACAGAAGTCTGGAAGCGGGGCATCTCAGTGGCGGTGGCTTGGGTTTGTAAGGTGAAAATAGTTTGGAAGAAGAGGCAAAAAAATCTTAAACCCCGGGTTTGTATCTCAAAAAGTTTGTATGACGAGGGTTTGTAAGACGAGGTATCACTGTACATTCAAAGTCAGAGACAGGTTCTAGAATGTTGCTAGTCCAAAAAAACAATTTCTACATTTTTCTGGGTTTTTCGGAGGAGCAATCAGAAGGAATTCCTTCTTGCATGGACAGAAAAATTGAAAGCATCTTTGGCCTCTCCATGATTAAGAGAATCTGAGAAGTTGTGCTTACAGGTGTCCCAAAGTAAAGTTTCTTCATATTTTATTGTAATGTTAAAATGTTTGGATTAAAGCTCTTCCTTTAACACTCTATCTTCTTCACAAGTTTATTATTCTAAAGGCTTTTGAATGTTTTATAAACATCATTTGTTTATATAGTTGAAAGACAATATATTTCTCAATTAAGTTGATAGGTCTGAACAGGATCTCGGTAGAAAGAATATTATATCATGGTTGAACAATACTAGAATCAGCCTAGATTGAACAATTGAAATCTATCATGACAATTGCATGCATTTGATTTGTCTTATAGCACACGGACAATAGTCACTTGTGATACAAACACTGGAAGAGAAACTTAAAGATATATTTCATTTAGTAATAACATAACATAATAACATAAACAATAACATAAACATTGTATACAGTCGTTCTTTGTCTTGGCTACTTGCTTTTTTCTCTTTTTAAAAATAGTCTTTTGGATAGCTATTCAATGCTATCCCTTTAATTCCCATTAACAAATTAATCAAACTATATATTTTATTTATTTATTTATTACTTAGATTTGTATGCCGCCCCTCTCTGAAGACTCGGGGCGGCATACAAATGGTTATTCTTACAGTTCATTATCTCTGTTGACTTGATAGACAATATAAATGTTGAGAGGAATGTGGAATAAAGATACTTCTCCCTACCACTCTCAAACTGTATGAATTTTATATTCCTAGGTTCTATTTAGCTATGATCTTAAATGTATAAAAGAGGGGTATGTGTGTCAGTTCCTTTAGTTCAAATTCCCCAAGCCTATCCTCAGTCAGCAAATATATGTGATATCTTTCTCCTGCCCATAAAATGATGTGGAAATAATTATTTGCCTTTGTAGTCTGCACAAAGTATTTGAAGATAACACGAGGGTATCAAGGGCCAGTTTGAATAAACAAGTAGTTTAGGTAAATGATATTTCCTCCTTCCAAGCCGATCAAATTGAAATGTTCCTTGTACAGTATTGTAAAAATCTTGTATTATAAGTACAAATAATGTACTAATCTTAAATACATAATGCTTTTAGCTCTATGTCAACATGGTAAATAATGAGGATCTAACATCTTCATTCTGAAGACTCTTATTAAAATTATCTCTTATGTCGTAAGATTACATCTGCATTCAGAGAAGAGATTATTTCTAGTGGGTTTCTCTTTTGTCATAGAGTGCTACTTCCATTCATTTGTTAATTGCAATTATCAATAGGGAGATCTAGCGTCTTATAATTGGCACACCACATTAAAACATTTAACAGCATGCCTATATGTATCTCATTCACAGTTCCCTGTTGGCACTGAAATTGAAGGAATGAATATTCTGGGGCTTGTGCTCTTTTCTCTGGTTTTGGGAGTAGCTTTCAAAAAACTTGGACCTGAAGGAGAAGAACTCATTCGTTTTTTTAATTCTTTCAATGAGGCAACCATGGTCTTGGTGTCTTGGATTATGTGGTGAGTGTTCATAATAGTATTGCAATCTGAAAAACTTCCCAGTACTGCACACACTACATTCTCTTATCAGCTGATTGACTGTCTAGCAGAATCTAAGATTGGATAGAAGGTGGCATATGCAATAGGTTAAGGAGAACATTCACCATGTTTATTATGTACCTCCCTTTATCAGGCATGGGGTATGAATTACCATATTTTTTTCAGAATACAAGAATATATATATATATGGGTGGAAATGTCTGTGTGTCCTATACAAGGAATGTTACTGAAGCCCCACCCACCTGCCAGCCCCCTCCTTTCGGCATTTTTAGCCTCCACATGTCGTGCATGACCCATTTACGGCCCATTCTAGGCTGCAGGGATCGCCACAGCCCATCACTGCCAATCGCTGCCTCTGCACATTTTTTACCTCTGCCCATCATGTTTTTGGCCTGTTCCAGGCAGCAGGCGGTAATCCCCGCTGCCTGGAAGAGACTGAAAATGCAATGCAGAGGCCAATAACTGGGTGCGTGGAGGCCAAAAATGCGATCAGCAGAGGTCGAAAATGTTACACACAGAGGCAGCGATTGGCAGCAATGTGCTGTGGCAATCCCTGCAGCCTGGAACAGGTCTAAAACCGAGCATGCAGAGGCCAAAAATGGGATGCATGGAGGCAAAAGATCACGACGCACGGAGGCGCTGATGGGATATAGTGATCCCCATAGCCTGGAACAGCTATTCCAAGGGGCTGATCCAACTGCCAATCATCTGCTCATGTTGAATCAGGATGCGATAACCTGCTGAAGCTGACCATGCTGTTTGCTGCAAGGACGCTAGCCAGATGAATACCGATGGATGCTGTTAGGGAAAGGCAGAATTATTTTTCTTGTTTTCTTCCCCAAAAACTAATGTGCATCTTATGCTCCAAAAAATATGGTATTCTATTTAGTAATTTAGTACTTGAGAAGAGTAGTGTCATAAAAACTACGTAATCAAATATCAGGTAAGCCTTTTCTTGTGGGGAAAGTTCAGATACTTCTTTATGTCACCTGGAAATTAAATTCTTCATTGAAAAGAATGCTCAGAAATGTAGGAGAGATCCCTGCTGGTTGCGTTACATGGGACATAAATATTCAGTTATTAAAATCCCGGTTGGTATTTTCAACAGTTGGATTTCATTTGTACCTCCAGTGGGTGTGTGGCTATATTAATAATCTTTGGGGTTTTAATTGTGCAAGTCTAAACGTGCTTATTCAATACTCTTACTGTATTCAGTAGCATTTGTTTCTTAACAAAGGCATTTAGAATTACCCATTTGTTGCGTATGTAATATGTACAACACTATTGTCATGAAATTTTACAGAAGTACCAGTTGGGCATTAAAACTATTGTTTCTAAGAAGGATATATACCCTGTTCTGCCGAATCAGCTAATTCTAACTTCCTTCTGCCAGCGTGACATGGAAAGTTGATATGGAAAAATGAGCAGCCTAAATCAACTGCTGCCCCCACTTGATATATATTGACTCAAGAGGATTGTAGATAGGTTATTGACCGGTCAAGGCCTGGATTTCTCTCATATCCCTTGTGCAGCTGACCTGAATATTTAGCACATGGCAGCTTTTTCTTTTCTGATTCAATATTGGAATTGAAAAGGCCAGCTCATAGGCAGGACTTGCAGTTTGTCCTACAAAACCTCTATAGAATGAAAGAATCATGGAAGCTGAAATTCTGCAAGAAGATACCCTTGGGACTCTGGCAAATTCACTCCACTTCATGCCGTACCACTTTAAGAGAGATCTTCAAGTGTTGCTTTATAAAAAAAAGTTTTCTGCTTTCGTGAGTGGGATAGAAAAGTGAAATTTTTTAAATCCGATCTTCTGTGGCTATTGCCATATGGATATCTTTTTTTCCCTTTTAAATTGGGTTGGAAGATTTGTTTAAATTAGCCACCTTTTATTTATTTTTTATTTTAACTACTTAAGATTTTTGACATTGGCTTAATACTGAGAGCACTTGCATAATACTTGAAATTGCTGAATGCTGATTAAAAAGTCTGCTTTAGTAAAAAATGGAAGACTTTGGAAAACTCTGCAAGCAATGGCTTTCAATGCAATCAGCCATATCTTACCGGCTGGTGCATAAGAATCTGCAGGCCCTGTTTTGTAGTGGTTCTGCTCATTCAGTCAATTGTGGGGTGTGCCAGATTGACCCAATGGCATGTCCTGTGAAGTGGCACAGAAGTGATTTTTGGGACATTTGGAGTGTGATATAAAGTTGCTTGATATGCCAACTATAATAATAATAATAATAATAATAATAATAATAATAATAATAATAATAATAATAATAATAACAACAACAACAATAATAACAATAATAATAATAATAATAATAATAATTATTATTATTTATTAGATTTGTATGCCACCCCTCTCTGAAGACTTGGGGCGGCTCACAACAGTAATAAAAACAGTATAACAATGGAACAAATCTAATAATAAAAAATATATAAAACCCCCCAACAATTAAAAACCATACAGCACATACATACCAAACATAAAATATAAAAAAAAGCCTGGGGGAGAGGTCTTACTTCCCCCATGCCTGGCGATATAGGTGGGTCTTGAGTAACTTGCGAAAGACAAAGAGGAGGGAGTTGATTCCAGAGGGCCGGGGCCGCCACAGAGAAGGCTCTTCCCCTGGGGCCGGTCAAACTTTACATTGTCTTTGGCATACGAAGATGCTGTTGACATCTCATCCAAATGTCTGGATCATTTTTTATACCATCCACTTATCTGCTCATCCTAACATATTACTTAAATCGTTATGAAAATAGCCCTCATTCACAGCATTATCCTTTGAATATGAAATACGTTTGTTGTGCTCACTGCAGATTCTTTAATTCATTCAATTAATTGATTCTCTCAAAGGTAGTAGTAGGAAATGTGCCGATGGATGTCCCATAACAGAAAAAGAGATAAAGATTCAATTTATTGAAGGAAATTTTGTATGAAAATCTGATGCCTATTCTTTATTGAGGCTTTTAGTGTATGTTTCAAAAATCACTAACATTTTCATTCCGTCAAAAATTAGAATTTTATTTAGCATTCAATGTAATACTCAATGCTTTCTTTTCAGGTACGTACCAATTGGCATTACATTTCTAGTTGGAAGCAAGATTGTGGAAATGGATAACATTATGCTGCTGGTGACAAGCCTTGGGAAATACATCTTTGCATCAATTCTTGGCCATGTTATTCATGGAGGGATTATTTTACCACTTATTTATTTTGCAGTTACACGCAGAAACCCTTTCACTTTTCTGTTAGGACTTATAACTCCTTTCACCACAGCATTTGCTACGTGTTCCAGGTTGGTAGATTTTTGCTTCTATTTCTGATATCGTTCAAATTTAGAATTTGTAAATCGGCTTTTCTTGTAAAACAAGGGACTCTGCATTTATTCAAATGTAAGGGAGACTTTCAGAATGGAGTGTAGATAGTCTGTGTCGCTATATGGTAAAATATGGCTTGATGGCAAAGGTTTTAATGGCTGTATTATTGTATCTTGCAGGGTGGGGAGAGAGACAATTTGAGAATAATAAGGTGCTTGACTATAAAAATGTTTCCTTAAACCAGACATAATAGAACTTGAAATGGACATAATAATAAAAATGTATAATAAAACTCCCTTTATATTTTTTCTCATAAGATTCAGGCATTTGTTTTGGAAATGAATAAAGTAGAGTCTTTTGTCCTAATTTTCAGGAACAGCACGTATCTGGAATGTTAAATTATCTATTTAGGCTGACAGACAAATGCATATATTTTGGACTGCAGGAACATTGCTGGACTTGACGTTCTTGTGCTTCTTCCTTGATCACATCTAGCTCTGCAACTCTTCCATCAATGATCAAATGCATTGAAGATAACAATAAAGTAGACAAAAGGATTAGTAGATTCATCCTGCCTATTGGGGCTACTGTGAATATGGATGGAGCTGCTATTTTCCAGTGTGTAGCTGCTGTCTTTATTGCTCAACTGAACAACGTCGACCTCAATATTGGACAGATCTTTACCATTCTGTAAGTGATACTGTCAGCTGATCAGGTGCTTCGGAAAAATTAGATAAATAATTTGTCTCTTTCTAGCCTGCCACATTGCACTTTGGTTGAAGCATCATTCACAAATTATATCCTTCAGGGAAATGCTAAAAGCAGCCACGCTTTTCTCCTTCTTAGGAGATTATACTTTATTGTGATGTAGAGCAGTGTTTCCCAACCTTTTTTGAGCCGCGGCACATTATTCATATTTTCAAAATCCTGGGGAACATTGAAAGGGGTGGGTGGGGGGTGGGCTAAAGAAAAGTTTGGACAAAAAAAACCTCTCTCTTCCTCCCTTTCGCTCTATTTCTCCCTCTTTCTCTCTTTTCCTTCCTTCCCTTCTTTCTCTCTCTCCATCCCTCTTTCTTTCTTCCTCTCTTTTTTGCTCTTTCTCTCCCTCCTTCCCTTCCTCTGTCTTTCTCTCTCTCTTGCTATCTTTTTCTTGCTTTTTTCTCTCTTTCTTGCTCTCTCTCTCTCTTTCACTGTCTCTTGCTATATGTCTCTTTCTTTGCCTCTCTTGCTATCTCTCTGCCTCACTTGCTATGTCTCTCTTTCTCTCTTGCTATGTCTCTCTTTCTTTCTCTTTCTCTCTCTGCCTCTCTTGCTATGTCTCTCTTTCTTTCTCTTTCTCTCTCTGCCTCTCTTGCTATGTCTCTCTTTCTCTCTTGCTATGTCTCTCTTTCTTTCTCTTTCTCTCTCTGCCTCTCTTGCTATGTCTCTTTCTTTCTCTTTCTCTCTCTGCCTCTCTTGCTATGTCTCTCTTTCTCTCTTGCTATGTCTCTCTTTCTTTCTCTCTCTCTCTCTGCCTCTCTTGCTATGTCTCTCTTTCTTTCTCTCTCTCTCTGCCGCTCTTGCTATGTCTCTCTTTCTCTGCCTCTCTTGCTGCCTCTCTTTCTCTCTCTGTCTCTTTCTCTGCCTCTCTTGCTGTCTCTCTCTCTGCCTCTCTTATATGTCTCTCTTTCTTTCTCTCTCTCTCTCTCAGCTGACTGCAAGCGGGAGCCCTGACGGCAGCTGGACGTGCTGTTGGACGCCGTATATGCCAAGCCCGCAGCGCCAGCAGTACGGCGTCCAGCAGCACGTCCAATCGCCACCGTCAGGGCTCCCACTTGCAGTCAGCTGAGAGAGAGAGAGAGAGAGAGAGCTCCCGCCGCCTGGAGCTCCCTCTCGCCGCCGCCATCTCCCCGCGACTGCCTGCGGCCACTGCAGCCACCACCACCCCGCTCCCCCCGCCAGTGCCCTCCCGCCGGGCCCCAAAGGACACTTGCCGCCGACGCCAGGGCCCGGCGGGAGGGCACTGGCGGGGGGACCGGGGGGGGTGCGGCTGCAGCTGGGAAAGGCGCAGGGAGGGAAGCTGCCTGCCCGCCTGCCTCGGAGAGCCGCGCTTGCAGCCGCAAACCAAAAGGGCAACCCCCGCGCGCTCCCCAGCCCCGGCCCGCCTCTGCGCCCCCGCCCGGCCTGCGCTCTCTCCTGTCCTCTCCTGCCCGATGTCGTGGTTTCCGGCGCTCTCCTGCTGGGCCCCAAAGAAGGAAGGCGGGGAAAAGGCGCGAGGAACGAAGCTCTCCTTCTTCTTCCTGCCTTCCTTCTTTGGGGCTCAGCAGGAGAGCGCCGGAAACCGCGGCATCGGGCAGGAGCCGGGGGACAGCTGCGAGCGGGCGCTCCAGGTCGGCACCGGCAGCGCCCCGCCCAGCTGGAGCTTCCGTAGCTCTGCGGCACACCTGGCAGTGTCTCGCGGCACACTATTGTGCCGCGGCACACCGGTTGGGAAACGCTGATGTAGAGAATAAGAGCTTAAGTGGATAACACAGCTTGACAGTGCTGGGTTTGGCAATGCAAAAGAAAGCAGCAAGTAGATATGTCATTAAGTAACTTCTGAATCATTTTAGTAATTTCGATCTTGATCCTAAACTTGATGTAACTATAGTTAAGCTGATTTGCAGGATGTGCAGTGGCAAGTTGTACAAACAGTTATCTCCAATGGGCAGTATCAGTGTATTGAATGAAAGGAAGATTCCCGAGTACAGAAAACAAACTTTGCATATGATTCTGTGTTATTTTAATACGTATATAAAATTTCAGCCTAGCTAAAAATAATTTTATTGACAGGGTTACTGCCACTGCTTCCAGTGTGGGAGCTGCTGGGATTCCAGCTGGAGGAGTTCTAACCATAGCTATTATCTTGGAGGCTATTGGACTTCCTACAAATGACATCTCTCTCATATTAGCTGTGGACTGGATTGTGTAAGTATACACATGTGTGCATGTTGGGTCTTCAGATATGGTGGTTGTCAAAGTATGAAGGACTTTGTAGGGGCAACCTTTAAAAAGTACTTTTTAATAAAAGTACTCTTATTGAGAGCAATTGCAAACCACACAGCAGAATTTGTTGATAGCTGCCAAAGGGAGTAAGAAACTAACTGCTCTAAATTTTTGATTTGCATCTTTTTTACATTCTGATCACAAAAGCCATCTGAAGTTGAAAGGGGATAAGCAGGGGAAATTAGCTATTAAAAACTATGCATCCCATGATATAAAAATTACTTCCTCCTTCTTGGGGAGAAAGATTTTGCAGTAGGTTTTTTTGGGCGTTAGCCTGAGGCAAAAGAGAAGTTGCATTTTGAGATACTATATTAGCCATAACTGCTGTAAAAACTACATTCCAATTAAATGTAAGGAATGTTAATGTTCCTCATGTCAGGAAAAGAATGGATAGAATTATGGTAAACAAGAAACAGTTTTGCTTCAAGAAAACTTTTGAAACATCAAAACTTCCCAAGGATGATGTAATATTTGTTTAGGTTCTTTTTCTTCAGAAAGATAGTAAAAAAAACTTGGTAGGGTATGTTTAAAATTGGAGGCAGAGGCTCAAAAGGAGTTGTCTTGGTTTCAGTCCCCAATTTTACAGTCATGAACTCCAGCAAAAAGGAAACACCCATCTTGCTGGCTAGGAAAAATGACTGACTGATGGATACAAGATGGTACTACATTCTCCTTCAGCAAACTATTCAGGCAGAGCACCTGATCTTAATTGTTGCTTATGAAGAATAGGGCAAAGCTTTTTAAAAAGCATATTTGCCTGCTATGCTTTTTGATATCTTTAGTCTTGAACACAGATCACTCTTAATTTAGAGGGTGGCAGATGAATGCTTCTCAAACCTATTGCTTTTAAAGATAACCAGAGCCTCTGCAAATGTTTACAAATGCATTTCATTAAAACCAGTGAAAATGTTTTCCATGTTTTCTCTATTGATCAGGGACCGGACCACAACAGTTGTCAACGTTGAAGGTGATGCTTTTGGAGCAGGTATTCTTGATTATCTGAATCCAAAAGAAATGAAGGAGAAAGACACAGAGCTTAACGATGTCCAGGTGGAAGCCATTCCAAACACCAAGGCTGATGGGGAAACATCACCTCTGGTAACACACAAGGTTCAACCCGTCACCCCTCCACCATCTAGTTCTCAAGATCCAACATCTAATGAATCAGTTCTATGAATATAAAAGAGTGGAGGGCACTTTATGGGCACTGTAATTTAGAAAGTACTTGTTGAATAGAGTCTGTATACTCCCCTGAGTTTAAGCAGGCATGTCCTCTTCCATTCTGATGGCACAGAACACAGTGGTAACAACCACAGACTACAAAATACGTGCAAGCTTCTATATGTGTGTTTGTGTGTGAGAGAGACAAGAATGAAAACTTTAGTTGGTACAAAAAGTGCTGCTGCATCCTTATGTGTATATGAGTAACATATGCAAGACAAATGTAGTAAGTGAATGATAGCCATCCTAAAAAAAAATCTTCTTGCTATGAAATTAAATTTGAAGCCCACTTTGTAAGATAGACTATGAAATTTCTGAGATTTTGGGAATGTCTTGTTAACTGAAGTTATACAGGAATGAAATGGAGTTTCTTGTAACTTTACTGCATTGAGCCTATATGACTATGTTTGAAAGGTATTCTTAAGGGAGCAGTTTGTTTTGATTGAATGACATAGTTTGTGGGACCTAACCAAACTATGGCTCTTTGTTCTAGTTTGATAAATCAGAGAAGCAAACCCTTTTGAAGAATAGAATTAAACTAATACATTATCAGAACAATATACAGTAGCTAAGAGTCACCAGTCCAGTTTAGTCTAAAAAGGACAATTATAATTTATTGCTCTCTCCCTGAACCAAGCACTTGTATGTCAAACCTTACTGGACCAAAAAAGAAAGCAAGAAGTTGAATCATTGCCTTTCTCTTCAAAGGTTGGGTTGCAACCTTCATATTTGTTTCTCACACAGGAAGCTTAAATTGCTTTTCAGACACTCTCAGCAATCTATATTAATGCTTGTTTGTTGTTCCTGGAAAGAAATATGAATGAGCAGCCAGCATGAATATGTGCTACTACTGCCACAAAGCAGGGATTTATTTAAGTTTCCTAGTTTGATGTCACGTCTGCTGGTGGTGCTGCTGCAAGAAATTACCTTTTTTCTGGATCAGCATATTGTATGGCTTATGGCTTTTAATGTTTTCTGCTTAGAACTGTCCCAAATTGGGACTCTCCATTGGCAATGGAAGGCTGGCTAGAATTTTCAGAGTTGTAGGCCCAATACACATTGTGGACATTGCATCTAGAATGATGTTTTTGAGAATCTATAACTGGTCCTAAAAACAAATTGTTTATCAAAAGGACAGGTTACATCTGATATGGTACCTATTTCCCCAAAACCAAGAAATATATGGAATGTGTTTCTATCAATTCCGGAACAAATTACCTCCATGCTTATTTAGTGCCTGGTGACATAATGATTTGTTATGCATAATAAATAAAATCATATTGGGTAGAAAACGTATATAGAACAGGCAGTTTTAAGCTTCAAAAAGCCTACATAAAAGTACATTTAAGTGGGTGCTTAAATGTGGCCTGTAATAATCATGTAGCTTCATTTGTTGCTTTTTCCCTCGCTCCACCATTGCTTTCAAGAGGATATGGGTTGACAAGTAATTCTGGCCTTTACGATAACTCTCCTTGCATAAGAGATACTTTTCAGACATTTTTTTCTGGCTGTCAGAAATTCAATTCCATTATTTAAAGTTGTTTGGAATATTGCCTGTCCTTGTCCCTGTATGAAAACCTTTTTCAAAAGGATATAATATGTTGTAATTTTCTCCCTGCAAAATTAACCTTAAAGCCCTGGGGCAGGAAAAGACAACTCCCCCCGGTGCTTCCCAAATGGGCCAAAACTCCAGTTCCCAGAATTCTTAACATGTTATGCCATTTGTCCCAATTTGCCTTTTTAAGTCTGGCGAACTCCAAATTTAGAATATACAGTAAAGTAAATGGGATGAATCTGAATTTTTTTTTAAAAAAAAACAGGAGTCAGATTTTAATCATAAACACCTTTGGTTGAAGGGCAAAATATTATTTTGATAAATATTTACATTTCCAGGAACAGCAACTTTTGTCCTCATAAATTATAAAGCAACTTTATGTAACTGAAAAGGAAGCCTTTAGAATGGATTATATGTTTATCCCACTGTACCTCTTCTTCTTTCAGTGTGAGCGCATAATAAATATGGTAGTATCTTTTCTCTTCCCATATTAACCAGGCAAACACATTATGAAGCATTCTTACCAATTGATGTAGTAAAATGCTGACACAGGAATCACTATCCTTTGGGCAGGCCAGTCATTTAAACCTGACCTGTTTGTAGTGCTGCCAGTCAGAATGCCAGGTCCTCTTGCAACAGAGTCATAATCTAGATAATCCTATTACTTTTCAGTTAGATAATCATTAAGTCATAAGATTGCATCTATTCTTTGTTTCAGTTGCTGAGTGTACATTTTCAGGAAAAAGGCGTTCTTAAAAAAGAAAAACTTGGAGCTGGCTGATTACATTGACTTTTAGTGGTAGAAAAACACTTAGGCTTCTTTACAGCAGTGTTTTTCACATTTGGGAATTTTTAAGATGTGTGAACTCCAGCTCCCAGAATTCCTTAGCCAGCTGGTTAGGGAATTCTGGGAATTGAAGTCCACACACTTTAAAGTTCCCAAATGTGAAAAATACTGTTCTAGAGGATTTGCTCATAGAGAAAGAAAATATTTCTCTCTATCTTGGCATCATTTTGCATCTTGTTTTGGAATTTGTATATTATATTCCACCTTGCCCACTTGCATAGGTGTGCAGGAAATAATTAGTCAGCACATAGAATACTGATTTGCTTCCTGCAACCGATTTAGCACACTTTGAGCAGCAGTAACAATGTTTGTGCAGGGTTTCAAAATCAGTAAAGTGAACTGTGGATCTTGAGCCTCCCAATTTTTACTTTAATTAGATGGAAGTATTGTTTTCAGTATTGTGTAAGGCAAGTGAAATGTATCCCTGTTCACTTATTCCACTGTGGAATAGTTTTGTAACGTTTTCATGCCTTTCCTCCTTAAGCTTTTTTCTTAAGCTGTAAAACTCCAGGCACAATTATTTTTTTCTCTATAGAGAAAGGAATTCTTGTTCAACTTTTTCTGTCATTTTTATGTAACTTTTGAGGAGGCATGACTGTAAACTACACAATATTCCAGGCTTAGGTAATGGAAAGCAGAAATTGAGTACGAAGTGGAAAAAGGAGTTGCAAGTGCAGATATGTAATTTTAGCTCTCACTAAAATAATATACCCAACAATCATTAAGAATATACTCTTAATGATTCTAATTGAGCACATTTTTTTAAAAAAACCTGCTATATAAAAAATATACATTGGAGACTACTAATAATGTCTTCTCTAGAAGATTAGTAATATTTTATTTAAGGGATTTTAAATAATGTTATCCCAGTGATTAATGAGTCAACCAGACCATTGCTCCAGCAAGAGTAGGGAAAGTAGGGAAAGAAAAATATCTGTGAGCCTTGATTGACAGTACAACCTGCCTGTCTCTCAAAATACAACTTGCCATTAATGACCAGAAAGATTAGGAAGCTCTCTAATCAAAGGTGCTCTTGGGTGCTACCACCAGAAATGTGACCTACCTAATATATAAAGTATTAAGCATGAATATATAGTACAGTGCCAGTGTGAGGGATTTAAGTAGCAAATTCTCCTACCAAATGGAAAAGTCAGAATGGTTGAGAGCTTAGATTATTACTTAGAGTATGAATGCCATTGGGGATCTCTTTTATGTATAGTAAAGCTATTTTTTTCATATTTTTACAGTGACTGAACAGAAGATTGCTTTGACAGCAACTTATTGACAATAGTAGCCAGAAAAAGAAAAGAGAGAAAGCAGGTGTTTCTCAATAGCCTCCTCAGTTCAGATCTTGGCTCAATACCAGCATAATTACAGAGAATGAACCAATGTTCTACCCCTGGTTTATTTTATAAAATAATATTGCCATTTCTTTTATCAGATTCTTTACTAATGGTACAAAAAGTGGGGGTTTAGGGGGATCTGGAGGAAAATCAAGATGGCAAAGAGCAGGCAACTGAGTAGAACAGGTATTTCACATTACTATTTTTTTTTGTTAGCTTTTGGACAATTCCTGGACCAAATCCAAGGTTAGCATATCCTTCCTGTCCCTGTCCTGTTCCCATTGAGAAATCTGTCCTTTTGTACTCTGTTAACGAGTAAACATAACTGGTTTTTTTGCATATGGATGATATATCTATCTTCAGGTCGAAATGTCATATGGCTTGAAACTCAGTAACAGCTAAAAAATAATGCCTATAAAGCAAAATGACAGACTATGTAAGAATTTATATTGTGTAGAACACATTATTATTATTATTATTATTATTATTATTATTATTATTATTATTATTACTTTAAATTGAGAGACATCAGGAATTTACCTATAGACTTTTTGTGGGTAAAACATATGCTATACTATTGAGTTTTGATGCATCTCTGATTGAGTTCAATGGCATAAAAGTTACTTCAAAGGATGCCAGCAATCTTGACCATTTAAACTGTTCCTTCTTAATGTATAATATCAGCACTTGCAGTGTACAAATTCTAGTTTTTCAGGTGTCCATTGCAGTGTTTGATATTTCACTTTTCTGGGTCCCCCCCCCCCCTCATTTCATTCAGATGAGTTTAAACCACTAGAATGAAATGTTCATTAATTTATCTATATGGGAAATGTGGAAGTCAGTCAAAATTTGAAAATAAAGCAGAGGATTGATTAAAGGTTTAAAAATCTGTTGTGCAGCATTTTAGGAATTTTGAAATTGGGCTGTTGAAAATTGTAGAACATGCTGACTATAAGCAGGAATGACATGGGGACTTTTAGACTGTGTTTCAAGTTAGTATGAACAGGTGAAACAAAGGTGGAAAATAATTACATATTTTTGAACTGGGTGATCAGCTTTTTAAAACAATCCTGACATTCTAGGCGCAGATGCTGCACAGCAGATTTTGTTGTGGTAGTGTTCAGCCCTAGTGACAGTTTTCATCCTCCTCCCAAATTCCATTTTAACGTTATAATTAAAAATAGGCTATCAGCTTGTGTTTTTTCCTCCTGCCATTTCATTTTTGGGGTTGGGTAAAAAAGGATATTGCTCTAATTAGACTTTGTGTTCAATCTTTGTTGTGTTTATTCTCATGCTGCCATTCCCAGAATTTACACTGAATCATCAGTGCTTTCCCTTTTCTATTGAGAATGCTCCCTCCAACAAAAACCTTCTTTAAAAAAACCCCCAGCTGCTATTCCAATATTAGATTCCCACTGCCATCTTTGCCTTTTCCTGTAGTTGCTTGAGAGCAAATAGAGAGCAAAAGTTTGGGTGGTGGGCCTAAGCTATCTACCCCTTCGGTTCCATGGCAAATAAGTTGTTGATTTGAGATTTTGGAGAACTTCGTAAAAGAACACTGGCTGAATTGTCGAAGAAAAATATCCCTGTGAAAACAAGGAGAATAGTATTGCTGTGGCAATGGTGCCAAAACTAGGTGCAGAAATGCTCTGATTGCTCAGTTTAATGCTAGAAGAGATTACCTCATATGAGGAATCATCAAACAGGATTTTTTTTTTTACAATGTTGAGAAGCTTTCTTATTTTTCTCACTGGCACAGCTGAATGTCAGCTTCTACTGAGATCTGAATAAAACTTTTACAACCAGGTGGAACGGTTATCACATTACATTGGCTAATATACTTTTAGCTTACCTTAATATTCAACACCAGCCCTTCCCCCCAATTAATGGGATCATTTAGAGCAACTAAGCTGTCTGTTAATGAGGAGAAATATGGTTCTGTATTTACAGTTACAGTGAGCTCTTCTGATTAGCTTTCATTAATATGTATCTTTAAACTCTGCCTCTTACGATGCTCTTCAGTTCAAATGCTAGCGATAGATTATACAATGCCACTTGTGTCTTTCTGTACTGAAGTTTTCAAGTCAAGTAGAATGTGGACGTGCTTTACTGTAATGAAAATGAGTAGCTGCATAATACAAAGGTGGAGATTGTGAACAATCTGGAATCTGTGTAGGATAAGGAAATCTACACTCTGATTTTAGACACGAGCGATGACACCACCTGCCTTATTGTGTTGCACCTAAAGTGCTGCTTTACCTGTGTTTTATTCACAGTGCTGTTCATCTCATGTATTTCTTCTCAAGATCCTTAGTTAGATGCATAGTTTAGCTCTGGGTCTGAATTCCTGAGAAAACATTGTTCTGATATATTTTACAGGAATATAAATGTTAGGTTTCAAATCTGAAATGAGATAAAGCTTTATCAGGATAGTAGAATAATATGTCAGCCACAGCTAACCACTCCATTTTCTAAGTATTGTTTTATGTCTCCAAATGTAATGTTCTCAATATGTATTTTGTTTGTGGGCATGCAGAATATTTCAAATTCAAATCATTTTGACTTTGGAGCATCCCACGTCAAATGTGAAAGATTCAAAATAATGCAAAATGAGATTGTTCAGTTGTTTTGGAAATATTGTATTCTCCAATGCACTTGCAAGGAGAGTCCAATGTGGGTTATTCTCTAGTCTCATTGGTAGGGACTGAGTTCAATTTGAATATTAGGCAGGCCCCGCCCCCTAGTACCTCAGTCAAAAAAACTTAGTCGCAGTATAGGGACTTTGAGTTTCTTCTCTCAATAATTTTGTTAATTTAACACATATTTAATATACAATAAAATGATTTTTCTTCTTTCTTCTGTTTAACAGGCAAGACCTTCAAGCAACTAAGGTAGAAGGGGGCTGACACCCTCCGTGGGGTCGCCCTCAAAACTACTGCTCCTCCCCCATGAAGCCCTCAACTCACTTCTTGAAGATTGGAATAATGAGGGCGGGAGAGAGCCTCCAGGTTGCTGACCTCCGTGGTCTCGCCCGGAGAGACAGAGGCGATTGACATCGGAGGGGTCCGCCGCTCCGTTGAATATACTGCCAGCCGGATGACACATCGGAGGCCCTTAAAAGAGATGGCAGGCCCAATTTAAAAGCTTCAGGAGAAGGACTGCAGAGCCGAGAGGACGGAGGGCGGGGCTATCAGCTCAAAATGTTTAGCTGAGCCTCAGATCGGGCAGCCAGCCAAGAGGATCTTCAGTTTACTATTGTTGCCAAAAGGTTGCCTAGACAACGAGTGTCTACTGCCTTGGTTCCCTCTGAGGTTTCCGATGGTCTCAAGGCCGAGGACAAGAGGGCTGAGAACGTGGTGAGGAAGACTCATCAGATGGCGGCGTGGGCTCTGCGAGCTGCTTCAGCTGCCTCTTTTTTTTAATAGGGCCACGATATTATAGATTCAAGAGATACAGGCTACAGTGGACCCAAATGATGTTCGCCTCCGCCAGGACCTGAAAAAGCTTCTGGCTGCTACAGAGTATTCCGCGGATGCCACAGTGAACGCAGCGAAGTTTGCTTCCAGGGCAATGCCTTCGTCAGTGTCCTCACGCAGGTTAATTTGGCTGCGGAGCTGGCAGGCCGATATAAAATCAAAGTGGTCCTTAGCAGCCTCACCTTTCCATGGGGGGAAGCTATTCGGTTCCTCTTTCCAGAACGTTGTTCCTCTGGCTATAACAACAGATGCCAGTCTGATGGGATAGGGAGCCCATTTATCTTCTCACATATTGTTGCCAAAAGGTTGCCTAGACAACGAGGCACGGCCATTTTGTTTACTATTAGTTAAGCAGAGCAAGGCTACGCAAGAAACCTCACTGGTTACTATGGCAACTATGGCTACGAACGCCATTTTTTTGCCCTATTTATAGATCAGCTCAGCAATGAAAGGGTAAATTCTGCCCAGGCAACACGCATGCGTGTTGAAGCCTACTAATCTGAGCACAGATAGCGGATGATATTGGCTGTGAGGGAAAATCTACTCCCTTTTACATTTAACAGTGAGTGGTGAAAACAAGGAGTTTTATAAAGAATAATGGCAGATCCGATGATCCCCATAACAGAAGGATCAACTTCAGCTAAGCCTGTTACACCAGTAGGGAAACCCTTAGCTGAAAAGGGGAAATCCAAGACCTCTCAGGCATCTTCACTAAGAGAGGCAGAGAAAAAAAATCAGGGCACTGGAAAAACAATTAGAGGCACAAAAACAACTGTTACCAACTACCACAATTCCAGGGTTTACTCTTCCACCGGCCTTCCCCATGAATAGTGAAAGGGTAGTAGGCTCGGCTACAGATAAAGATTGGTCTCCAGAGCGGCCTACTGTCCTGACATCTGTATTGAGGCCTGATCCCAACGATACTCTTAGACAGATACCTAACTGGCCTAATTATTCCCCTAATATCCACATGACCAATCTACCACAGTTTGGACATATACCTGCAGCAACCTTTACATCTTCTGCTGCAGGATTTCGCAATTCTCAAGATACATGGCAGAACTTCCCTCTTCCTTACAAGATCTCATAGCAAATGCCTATTCACAAGGCATAGCTGCGGGAGTCCGCGGAGAGGGGTGGCATACAAATCTAAATAATAAATAAATAAATAAATTATGCTCCACCGACAGCTACCGCATCTAAAAGCAGAGATCTATGGTCAGCTCCAGCCCCTCAGTCAGCACCAGAGTCCCTGGGGGAACCCATGTCCTTCCAAGATGATGACAGCGATGCTGATAATGATTTATCTGGTGATGACCAGCCACCAGAACCTCCCGCCTTTTCGGGCCTTTTTAAGAACTCTCTATTCAGAATTCTTCTAAATAAGGCCAAACAGACCATTGAACAAGCGGGAGAGGGGAAGCAGATGGATAACGCAGCCAACGCAGTTCCACCTGGAGTTTTGTTTACTGTTCCAAAGAAACAAACAGAACATATCCCATCTTCTCAAAGACTGAGGTACTAGGGGGCGGGGCCTGCCTAATATTCAAATTGAACTCAGTCCCTACCAATGAGACTAGAGAATAACCCACATAGGACTCTCCTTGCAGTGCATCGAGAAGACGGTTCAGGTAAGTTCAACGGTTCTTTCCAATTTCCAAAATTTGTATTGAAAATAATGAAAATAACTCATTTCATTCGAGATGGAAATTTTGACGAAGTAGTTCAAATTTGAAACATTTTGCATGTTCCTAATTTTGATCATGCAGCTCTGTAAGGTCATCATCATCACCAAGGATCAAATGTGTATATGTATATTTAAAAAATGAAAATTAATGTGACTATAGAGTTGATATACTGTTTTTCCACTTCTAAAAAACCCCAACTGTTCCTACCGTTTCCCCCAAAATAAGACATCCACTGATATTAAGACCAATCTGACTCTTGAGTGACAATAAGGCCAAGTGCTTATTTCATGGTTCAAAAATAAAATAAAAATAAGACAGGGTCTTATTTTCAGGAAAACACGGTAGTTGTTTTGGTGGAAAGCAATGCAGAGAATTATGTTTAATTATTTTGTAACTCGAAATACAATGAATCTTGTGTTAATTATTCACAGGTTTTCTAAATCTGAAATAAAAACCCTTTAGACTGAATGAACATTTGTCATTATTTGAAAAAGAATATGCATTGCATTGTGTAACATTACAGGTAGTCCTTGCTTTAGAGTCTCAATTAAACCCAAAATTTCCATTGGTAGACTCAGCAGTTGTTAAGTGAGATTTGCATATTTTATCATCTTTTTTGGGGGCCAGTTTTTAAATGAATCTGGATTTCCATTAACTTTGTTCATCAGGTCACAAAAGGTGGTCACATAATCTTGGAACATCATAAATACATGCCAGTTTCCAAACTTCCTAATTTTGATCACATGAGTATGGGGATGTTGCAATGATCGTGTGAAAAACAGAAGTCTTTTTTTCAGTACCATTCTAACTTAGTCACTAAATGAATGGTTGCAAGTCAAGGATTGCCTGTATTCTTATAACATTACGACATTTTCATAATCGGAGCTGTGATAATGGATATTTATCTAGTCAACTCTGGGTGTTGCTAGGAGCCACAATGGGGTGCAATACAAATAACCCATCTCTGCACAAAGGGACAGAGTCAGCATTGTGAGTAGGCTTTTATCACTATAGAATCTCAGATTTATCTTTTGTATAGAAGGTGACTTGTAAGAATATAACTGCCTTAGTCAAGCCAGCTATAAGTAAGTATCGCATTTTTCGGATTATAAGAAACTCCGGACTATAAGATGTACATTAGCTTTAGAAGAAGAAAAAAAGAAAAAAGAAATTTGCTGCTGCCTTCCAGCATCCATCTGGTATTCATCTGGCTAGCATCCTTGCAGCAAACAGCCAGCTTCAACTTCAGCATGTTATTGCAGCCCCAGCAGGTGGCTCATCGGGGCTCCGTTCTGTTGCACCTACTATCAGTCAACTGAGCTGGCAGTGGGCATAACAGCAGAGCTGAGCTGCTGTTGCTACCAGGGAACACTGGAACCTTCGCTGCCAAGCAACTGATTGGTGATTGGATTTGCCTCCTGGAATACCACCGATCAACTTTTCTAAGCTGTCATCACCAAAAACAACTGATCCGCACCACACTAGCCCCCTCCCCACCACAATATTCACTCTGTAAGACAGAGACATTTCCACTCTCTTTTTTTCGTGTGTATGGGAAGTGTGTCTTATTGTCTGAAAAATACAGTAATATTTTTACAAGCACACAATAGATACAAATTTAAGGTTAACCTCCGAACATGATTGCAGAAAATATGACTTCAGCCAGAGAGTGGTCAATGCCTGGATGCACTACCTGCCTCTGTAGTTACTTCCCCAAACCCCCATAATTTTAACCTTAAACTGTCTACTGTTGACCTCACCCCATTCCTAAGAAGTTTGTAAGGGGTGTGCATAAGCGCACCAACCTGCCTACCATCCCTGTCATACTGTCCCCATTTATTTGTATCCTTATCCTGTATAAATATTCATGTTTATACTTACATCTGTTATCTTATACATGTTTGACAAGTCAATACAATAAATAAATTCATCAAAAATAAATAGAAGAGTCAGTAATCTGACTTTGGGAGTGTAAAGGAGCGTTCTTAATGATAGCAAAAGTTGCATTTACTGATGTTTACAAGCCACTTGGCAAGCTGTTAATTGAAACTGGGAATTAAATGCAGCTAAATTATACCCTGGAATTGTGGTCTAAATGCAGCATATGGAGGACTGGACATAATAAGGTTCGTTCTGTCCACCAAACTATCAGTGAGTTCTGGCAAGGAAGAGGTCTTTGCATGCATTCTACACTATCTGCAACATTTATTCAACTGGATTGTAATTAATGTTCATATAGCTCAGTTGCTGCAGAACTCAGTTGCTGCAGAACCTGGCTCTTTTGACATTGAGCAAAAAAAATTTGGATATGAAATTTTATCATTGGCAGGCACAAAAGGAACAAGAGCTGGAAATACAGTATATACATTTTTCCTAGAATCGTTACAGGAAATGCTGTTGCATATCATAATAATAAAGAAAAAACCTAATATAAAGGGAAACTTCCTTTTATTAAAAGAGGGATAATGGAATCTTTCCTGCAATAGCAGATAAAAATACATTAAGTGGGCTTTTATTAGTATTGTACTAGTATTGATTGTCGTGTTAAAATGTTATTACTATAAGGGTATCTCTGTTATTGCTATTGTAATAAACAGGAAAAAATCTTCAAAAAGCCCCTTAAGATATATAATAATATATTTTCTTCAGCTATGTTTTTTGTAAGGGAGATAGAAGATAGCTTTCAGTATCAAAATGGGGAAATGCTTTTGAGGAAACAGTCTTTGAATGGAAGGCCCCTAAAATTTCCCATTAACAGGAATGGGGGGGGGGGGTTCGGTGGTTAACCATTTCCTAAACTGTAAGTTAGCATATATTAGTTAGAACAAAAGAAAATTTGAGTTTAACAGGCAAAATAAGTTTATGCTTTTTGCACATTGGCTCTAGTAGCCTGTAAACCAACTGGATCAAAATAGGATACCACTACCTTCAGGATACAGCTGAATATTAAATCTCAAGGTAAAGGCATCTGCTGGGGGATAACTGTTGAAATATATGTTCTACCCTATATATATTTCTATACAAAATCACAACGCAAATATGAAAAGGTGGTGCTTGAACCAGAACATGACATAGATGATGACATTCATGATCAGGAATTGACTCTTCTACTTCAAACTGGAATGCTTAAGTTTCTTAGGTTGGGAATCCATGCCAAAATAGAATTAGTTGACTTTTTCCAATACCAGGTACTCTTCTACCATATAAGTCCCCCAAATCACCAACTGCAATTGTCTCTAAACATGCCCACTCTCGTGACACCTTGAAATCATAGAAGACATACAAAGAGATAATTTATCCTATTATGAATTAGCATAGCCAAGTCAGAATAAAACAATAACAACTGCAAATTTACCTGAGCTTGTGTGCCTTGATTCCTGGTAACTGCTTGGATATTGGCAAGATTTGGGAATTAGTTTTGCCTTTAAAAGTATATGGAGAATGAACAGAGAGATTGCCTACAGCCAGAATAGAATTCAGCTGAATTGAATTCTTGGTTAATGAAAGTTAACTCAATTTTCTGGATCTGTAGCACATTTTAATTAGATGGGCTGGCATTACACAATACACAAAGGCTAAAATATAGTTTATTATATTTATGTATATAATAGCCCTTTTCAAAATTGTGACACTAGTTTTGAACTAGTTAGTTGATTTTGAGCTTCACAGTCAATACAAGAGAGAATGTGAGTTTGTGCAATTGGAGAAGAGGGTGAGAGTGATGGAACATGAAAGGAAGTGGCTGTGAAATCCTTCAGAGTTTTAGAATTTAATTGTACTGGAGAATAATTCCAGGTATTGCCTCCACCTTTCAGGGAAGTGAGCTGGGTGGGCCTTCAGAGTCAATTTCTTTAGCTAAAGCTCAGAAAATTAAATTGTCAGTTTTAACCGAAAACCTTCTTGCCCTGGGTAAATGTCTAACACTTTTAAGACTGCATTGCTAGGCCTATTTATCTGGGGTTAAGCCCAGCAGGACTTAAAACTAACTAAAAATAAATAAAATTGTATTCTGTGGCTATAGAAAAAAGAGCTTGAATACCAAAATAACTCATAACAGTGTTACAGGCACTTGGGGTATTTCCTTGCTAGTGATTTATAGATCTCACAGTATAATCCAGTCATTACTGTGCCAATGTAATAGCATGAAGAAAAGCTTTCTAGGGCTATACAATGAAAGGATGATTCTACCATGTTTCTCCAAAAATAATACATGTCCCCATAATAAGGCCAATCAGGCTTTTCAGTGCATGCACTGAAATAAGCCCCACCAATAAGCCCTTCCCACTACTTTCAGGCAAAATGGGGTGACATGCCAAGAGCTGCTCTATTTGCAGCAGGCACTCTTGGCCGGAAGGGGGAAAGCAAGAGTAAGAGAGAGGTGGGTGCGTGCGTGCACACCCCGTGGGACTAGCTCACCTCCTCTGGCTCTGTGTATGGCAATTTGAAACATGCTCCTGCCTGCGAGGAAGAGGAGGCAAGCATTGATCCCTGCCTCAAGGCCTACTTGCTGGCATGAGCACATTGCATGTATAGTCTGTATGTATAGTCTGGAGGACAGAAGGAAAAGGGGGGACATGATCGAAACATTTAAGTATGTCAAAGGATTAAATAAGGTTCAAGAGGGAAGTGTTTATAATAGGAAAGTGAACACAAGAACAAGGGGACACAATCTGAAGTTAGTTGGGGGAAAGATCAAAAGCAACATGAGAAAATATTATTTTACTGAAAGAGTAGTAGATCCTTGGAACAAACTTCCAGCAGACGTGGTTGGTAAATCCACAGTAACTGAATTTAAACATGCCTGGGATAAACATATATCCATCCTAAGATAAAATACAAAAAATAGTATAAGGGCAGACTAGATGGATCATGAGTTCTTTTTCTGCCGTCAGTCTTCTATGTTTCTATGTTTCTATTGCATAATTCTGCCAGAGGTATGCAAGTACCCGCCTCTCATTTGCCATCACTCACTGTCTCCCTCCCAATCAAAAGAGTGCCCGCTCCCGGCTGGGAGAGCAAAAGTGAGAGCAAGCAAGAAGCAGATTCACACTCATCCCCACCCGTGGGACTGGTTTGGCTCCTCTGGGCTGCCTCCTGCAGCGTTTTTAAGAAGACATAGGACAAGCATTTGTCTAAAATGATATAAGGATTCCTGCCTGAATAAGGGATTGGCCTAGCCCTAGAAGACCATTAAGGTCCTTTCCAAATCTGTCAAACTTCCACTGAAGAAACAGCCACAATTTATTATTACTAAACAACTTGGAGTATGTGCTCCACCTTGTGGCTGGAGAGAGAAAGTACAATTCTACTATTGTCTTTCCAGAGGGCAAATACAAAACATGCAAACAAGAGTCCATGAACACTGGCATCTATTTCCTAATCATGCTTTATAGCGGTTTTCTTTTTCCAATGTTTTATTCTGTGTGGTGTAGAAACTGGATGGAGAAAAAAATGGCAGAATGGCTAGCAAAGATTGAAGCAAAATCTTGACAAATTAATTAATAAATACCCCTCTTAACATTAAACAAGAGGTGAATGTGTGGGAATCCCTGACAGAGTAATATGTACTCTTATAATTTAGAATCAAATATTAATCACAATAAAATCAGCAATCAGTGCATAGTACTGCTAATTTAACAGTTGTGTTTACATTCTTGGCTTAACCACCATTTTTCACTCCCCAGAATCTCTAAACCACTTCAGAATCTAAACTACTTATGCTTGATACATCAGAAAAACTGACTAGGACTCCTTCTAGCAGATCAAATGGACAGTATAAAATTCAATATTAAGCATCCACCTCAGTTCCTCTCTTACATTCATCCTGCTTTTTTCCATGGTGAACTGAAAAGAGAAACATGTTTCTGGGAAAGTGAACAGCAAAGCTACCCTGATTCTGGAAAGCCAGCATTAGAACTCTATTACTATAATGAGTTACAAGAAACAAAGAATGAAGGACAAGAATTAAGTGAATCAATGTGAAATAATTTGTCCTTAAGTGACAATTGTTTTGCTTCAAATTGTGTTTGCAGGGGTTCTTTTTGCGCTGAAGGACCAGATGCTTCCACACAGCGCCAATGCAAGCATTTAGATCAGGAATGTCAAACTCTATTTCATTGACAGCTGCATCAGGGTTGTTTGACCTCTGGGGACTGGACATGGCCAATTCAGTGTCATTCATGTCAGAGGTGCCTGTGGTGGCCAGGAGCTCTGCCAGCAAAAATAGGCCCCTGAGCTCTTTTCAGCTGCCCTGGCCTCCTGCAACTCTCTGCCAGTGAAAACAGACCTCATGAGAGCCACACATGGCCCTCCCAAGTTCTATTCTCGCTGTTAGAATCACTGTGGGATGGTCCTTTGCTGTTTCAAAGAACAGCACAGATCCTTTCCTAGAAAACCCATTGGAAAGATAGGGAGACTTGCGCAAAAGACCTTATTCTTTTGGAACCCACCACTGTGGGAGCCAAGATTGCTGGATTAAAGGATTGTGAGAGGTCCTTGGTGCTCCCAAAAGAATCTGTTAAAACCATCCCCACCAACACCAACACGCAAGCCATTAGAATATAAACTGTCAGCAAACCCCACTCCTCACTAGCACTGAGGATGTTACCTAATTTGGGTAAGGAAACATGTGCAACATAACAAGAAAGCTCAGAGTCTAGGAGATACTCAGTCATCCAGGTCATGGTTGTCCCAAAGGTGCTTTTTCAAGAGGCAAGTGGACTTTCTGATTTTTCTTTGAAGATGTTCACTTCTCATTCAAGCAGCTTCTTCAGCTCTGACTGGATGGTGGGGAATGGAAGGATTTACAGTATACTCCTTGCAGACAGCTGGTCATTTGCATTCTTTTAGAGTCCTTAAGGTCACATGGCGGTCTATCTGTGTTATCAGGGTCACCTGAGTGGTGCAAATCCAGCTCTGGCTCTATGGAAATTTGCACGATCCCCATCCTCCTGGCCTTCCGAAACGCTGGAAAACATGGTTTTGCCTGATGGCCTGGGACTAGTGAACTATACCATCTTGCCCTGGCTGAATGGATATGGATGTTTTATTATTAAGGGTATTAAAAAACCTCCCAGTCAGAGGAGGCTTGGCTTTCGAGGTGGAGAGGGGGCATGCCTTGTAGCCTACTCAACATGCCCCGGGCCAGTTCCACCATTTATTCCTGGCTCCAGCCAAGGGGCAAAAGTTTAAAGCAGAGGTCTTCAAACTTGGCAACTTTAACCCTGCTCCTATGCTCGGGTCTATATGACCCGAAATGAAATTTGAGACCCTGTAGATTGTCATGCAGATTTGAAAAGTATGATTAATTGACTTCTCCTCATTTGAGGGGTTCTTACTATGAATGTGGGGTTTTTTTTCATTTTGTTTACTTTTTGCTACACGCTGATTGTTACATTTCGTTGCACCCAAAACAGTACAAGTGTATAGTAAATGCGAACACAACAACTATCTTTCGGCCTTCACAACATCCTGACGGATCAGTCTGTGTCCCTTCCCTTCACTATACAAAACAGAAAAATTGGAGGCGGCGGAGTGACGCTTGGAGCATGCATGTCCTCCCTCTCGCGGCGTCTCCTCCTCCTCCTTTTTTCTTCATCAGCTAACGTGTGTGTGTGTGTGTGGGGGGGGTGTCGCTCGTTCCCTTTCGTGGCGCGAAGGATCACGCCCCTCAGAAACGTGAACTACAACTCCCAGAATTCCTCAGCTAGCATGATTACCTCAGGAATTCTGGGAATTGAAGTCCCCCGTCATAGAAGAGGAAACTTTGCCTACCCCTGGGCCCCAGACCAAAACCTTCTCGCGGCCAGACCCGAGCTTAGCAGTCTTAAGAGTTTGCAAACAACCCGCCCCGTCTGAACCAAGGGAGCCGACTCTCCATTGGCCGAGGCTGCGGTTTTCCCGCCTGCTCTCCGCATATCCAATTTCAGCGCCGAAGGAGCCGATTGGGAAAGGAAGCGCTCCGTGGAGGACGGGGAGTGCGCGTGCGCACAACATCGGCACGGGCGAAGCAGCGTTTTATTGTTGCCGCTGGAGGGGGGAGCTGGTTTTTTTTGGCCGTTGGCGGAGCCTTTCCGAGGCGGAGGAGTGAAAGAAGCGACCTACGCTCGCAGCCTCTTCATCAACCTCCCGGGTAAAAGATATGGTGCTTATTTCCCCTCTTCCTCAGCTTTCCGGCTCGGGTGCAAAGCAGTTTTTGCTGGGCCTGATACTGTATTGTGGTTTGTAGCGACTGCGTGACTCTCTTTATCTTGCGAGGACAGAATCGGGCCCAGCACATCCGAGTTATATGGGTCGTCTGTATGCTGGGGGGGGGGGGGGCGGCAAGGCGGGCTTTCCTTTTACCGACGCCTCCTCTGGTTATTTCGAGCGGGAAACGGTATAGCATTAGCAACTCTTGCAAGTTGATAGCAACTGGATGGTTGCCTTTGTTTTTGCAGTCCTGCCTTCTTTGCTTCGGTTTGGGACCATCTAAAAACCGTTTGCAAGTTGTAAAGAAGCAGCAGGTGGGCGATACGTGGAAAAGGGAGCGAGGGGGGAACTTCTGGTTTTCCGCCTGACTTGATATGATTTTGCTTTAATAAAAATTGCGTACGGCATGCATGTACGGCTCACACCCACGTCTGTATCCCGTTCTTCTTTGTCGGCCGAGTCTTGTGTTACATTTGTTTTAAGGGCCGGCGGTCTCTTCGAGGGCAGTCCGGACCGTGCGGTCTGACCGCCTGTGGAGCATAATAGCTTCACCGAGAAACAGAAATTCCTCCGACGGCGGTCAAAGATCTCCCGAAATGCCGAGAACGCTACGAATCCAAAGGGCTTGGTTAGTTGGGTGGGAATGATTGGCAGCTCGATTCTATTCGCAAAGGAAAAAAATAAAACAAGACTCGTTGTAAAGCAAAGGGGTTTCTTTTCTTCTCTTCGCTCCCCCGCAACCTATCCTGGTTGAACGATGAAAGAGAAAGAAAGAAAGAAGAGAGGATGGATGGATGGATGGAAAAAAGAGAAAGAAAGAAAGATGGTTGGTGGTTAGCTAGGAATGATGGAGGGAAGGAAGGAAAAAGGAGGAAGGATGGAAAAAAGAAGGAAAGAAAGAAAGACTTCTGTTTATCACGCTAGAGAATTCTAGAAAAATGAACTCCAACAAGGTATTAAGCTGATATTTTATGAACCCAAATACAGTGTTTACTTAAAAACTTAATTTGTTCCCTGACCAGGTTCTTAAGTAGAAAAGTTTGTACTGTAACTAGAAGCAATTTTTCCCCATAGGAATCAATGTAAAAGCAAATAATGGGTGCAAACCCATTAGGAAAGAAATAAAAGCTCGGAATTTGGGTGGGAGGAAGAGGAGGAAGAAGAGGAGGAGGAGGACAGTCGCTGCTGAAGGAAGAAGGTGAGGTGAGGGGAATCAAAAAAATCCAAAACTTTAAGGCTTTTTTTAAAAAAGAGGGACTCTGAGGTCATACACCCAGCGTGAGGCTGCCTCTCATACACTGCGCCAGAGAGAGAAACCCAGGGGGAATGGCAGGAAACTGGCTGGGCCTTTGTGCCGCTCTCAAATTTCCTGGGAAATTTTTCCCAGGCTCCGATTCTTAAGAAAATGGTTCTTAAGAAGAGGCAAAAAAATCTTGAACACCCAGTTCTTATCTAGAAAAGTTCTTAAGTAGAGGTGTTCTTAGATAAAGGTACCACTGTAATAAGGAGGTTTAAAAGTTTGCAGGAACTATTCATCCTGGCTCAAAATGTGGAGTTAAACTGGAAAATGTGGTTGGCTTATGCACATTTAGACTATTGATTGGCGCATGGAAAAAGTCTATAGACAAGCAAATTGTACAATATACAGTAAAACCCTTTCTAAATCTGCCTGACAATAATTGACAAAGGAACAAAAGCAGATCTTAAGGCTTTTCAAACCATGTAAAATGCAGCTGTTAATTTTAAACTCTTTATATGTTGGTAAGTTGTTATAGCTTTGGATAGGTGCAAAATTGATTATCTCCCCCAAAAGTGGAAATACAGGTAGTCCTCGAGTTACAACAGTTCATTTAGTGACCATTCAAAATTACATAGGCACTGAAAAAAGTGACTTGTGACCATTTTTTACACTAAGAACCATTGGACATCCGTTTGGCCATGTAATTAAAATTCAGATGCTTGGCAATGGATTCATATTTATGACGGTTGCATATGTGTTCATCCTCCATAATCTTCTGATAAGTAAAGTCAATGGAAAAACAACATTCACTAAATAACTATTATAGTATTACAGTATTAGCAATTGCAGTGATTCACTTAATAACCATGTCAAGAAAGGTCATAAAATGGGGTATAACTTTTAGATGGAAATCATTTGGATCATGATGGAAATATTATGAACGTCTGTAAGTGTTATGAATTTATTTGTTTATTAGATATCTGTTTGTATATTTGTGCTGTGTAAGACACAAGCTATCACTTAATGCTGAATAGTAGCTAAGTTTCTAAAAAAATACTCTAGAATTCTTCAGAGGCTCATTGCAGGAATCTCTGAAGCTGCTTTTATTCTTTAAAGGAAAACCTAGTACATCAAAACATTTGAATCTGAAATAACACTTATATGCTAGCATTTGGTTTAGCATCTGGCACCTGTGACCACAATTGGAACAGTTGTTAAGTAAATCACATCCGATTATACAACCTTTTCCATTATGTTAAGCAAATCGCTGCAATTGTTAAGCGAAACCAGCTTCGTCCATTGACCTTGCTTGTTGGAAGCTGGCTGGAAAGATTGAAAATGACATGTAACCCAGAAGGTTGCACACATTGTAAATATTGTACATGCCATTTGCCAAATGCCCAAATTTTGATCGCATGACCATGGAGATGCTACAAGGGTTGTAAGTCACTTTTTTCAGTAAGCAAAATTCACATTTCAGCAGTATGAAGCTACTGTATTTCTATTCCACATCTTATTGTGTGTGTGTGTGTGTGTTCATGTTCAGTTTACAAAACAAAACTACATTTGTGAATCCAGGACTGAGAAGGCAATTTATAATGGTGGGTTGATTCAGAATGAATGGACAACTGAGTTTTGTATAGGGTTCCAGAGCAGTTTAAATTATAATTTTCATTAAAATTTATAAAATGTCTATGTAGATGAACATATTTTTATGAAGTTTTTCCCCCTTCAGCATTTAAGTGTAGTTTTGGCTGTGATGGCATAATATGATTAATAAACAGAAACCAGTTGTAGTTTTAAGAATACAGGAGAAAAAAACAGTACTTGTTACTAATAATTATTAACATCTTGTGTTCCACTTTATATTCTTGAATGAATATAAAAAATAATTCTTTCTAATTGTAATTCTATCCTTGGACTATCCTGAGCTCCCACAATAGTGGAGTACCAGATGCTCAAATAATATATAGTTGGAAAAGGGCATTGAACATTGAGACGCGGGTTGTAACTGGGGTTATTGTTTTAATTTATGATTTAATTTATATTTGACTTCTTTTATACTGCATTGTAAATTGTATTTTTATATTGTTGTAAGCTGTCCTGAGTCCTTCGGGATTGGGTGGAAGTTGCATGGAAGTTGAATAAGCAAACAAACATAATATTGGGGCCAATTCAGATGGAATTAATGTTTCTTGCTTTTGACAAAGGTAAATGCTTACTTTACTTTTGTTTGCACTTTTAGATGATTGCCACCATTGGGAGTTGCAACTTTCTGATTCCTTTGGCACCACCACCTCTTTAAGCTGAACATTAGATTTATTGTGCAAACAATGCAAAATACTTGAAGCATTTCATCTGCATTTATCTTTTGTAAATATTAGGATTGCAGTGTGCAATTTGTTTCTAAAAAGCCACTTGGAAATTATATTATCTTCATGATTATATTATTACATCATTTAGTCAGTGCTATTATGGAGGGCAAAAGGAGTAATCTTACTAACATTGCCCTTGACTGGGGCTGGATATGGGTGGAGGGAGGAGAGATCAGGAATGAATTGTCATCCCAAAGTAGCCAAGCAGTTCTCCCAGCCTTGACCCATCCTCTGTCATTTTCCATGCCTGCCAGCGCAGAGTATCAAAACAGCACATGCACCTTCTTGTGAACATATTTTGCCTCCTTATAAAATCTCCAATGGAGATTCAAAAATCATCTTTCCCCGTCATGTTTCAATTCTCAGTGCTGACTTTCTTCCAGTTATCTTGTTTACTGTCTTGAGTCTACATGGAATCTATCGTGCAGCTTTGGGGGGTCATAGCTGTGCACTTGAGATAGAGTAGAACAAAAATAGAAGGGCTGCCTTCATCAGATGCTTTTTCTGGTGGCTTTGGTCCTTGAAGATCACTACTGAAAAGATCCCAAGAAAACTTATCATATCATAATGAAGTATCTAGATTCTGTTCTTTTAAAGTGTATCATAAGGAAAGTCCCAAAATATTCTGTATAACTATCATTGTGAGTAGGCAAAGCTGATAATGGGAGGACTGGCCTGTTGAGGCATTTCAAAGGATCTCACATCATCCATCGTACCATTGGCTCTGATAATGGTTAAATAGAAGTCCTTAGAAGATTTACAAACTGAACAAAATCTTGCATCTTCTATTCTGCAACTGCTACCATAATATACACTGCTCAAAAAAATAAAGGGAACACTTAAACAACACAATATATCTCCAAGTAAATCAAACGTCTGTGGAATCAAACTGTCCACTTAGGAAGCAACACTGATTGACAATCAATTTCACATGCTGTTGTGCACATTCATCTTTGTACAGAATGAAGTATTCAATGAGAATATTTCATTCATTCAGATCTGGGATGTGTTATTTGAGTGTTCCCTTTATTTTTTTTGAGCAGTATGTATTGCCTTTTATAGAAAGTTAAATAGAGTCACTGAGTTTGTCCCCACCCCCCATGGCTGTGGGAGTCTCCTTTTACAACTCTGTTTTAATTGCTGATGCAAAGCAAAAGCCTAGTTGAGTGCCTAGGGTGCATTCCCTTCAATTCAGTGCTTTGCATTCGTAGGAGGAAGAAGCAGAGGGCAAAGGGTCTAGAATCTGGACAGCTTCCTCCAGCCTTAATACAAGGGGGTCCTTCTTTTGAAACAAGGCAGCACTGCCCGGTGTCTTTCCCCAGAGAGCTCATTTGCCAACTCTTTCCAAGTGTGAATTGAACTTTTCACAGGATGCTAATCTCCGGTTAGCATTTGAGCTGTTTGTTACCCTTGTTCTTACTCCCAGGAATGGGCATAAAGAGGAGGTTGTTGTTCAGAAAGACTCATTGTTACTTCTCATATCAGGAAAGACAAAACATTGCCTTGAGGTGCATAATAATTGAGAGTAGGTGCCGAGAGGTTGTTTGGTGAAGTTTGTTTGTTTGTTTGTTTGTTTATTTATTTATTTATTTGATTTGTATGCCGCCCCTCTCCGCAGACTCGTCCCGGGGGATTAAATGGAGTCCATGTGGCCTGCATCAACTTAACATAGATCTGAGCGTTCTGATGCCTCCCAGGACGCAGCTTGGCTAATGCCAAAGGCCTGTGGGAGCTTTAGATTGGATGCCTGCCTAGTCCTACAGGAAGCAGAGGTGTCTTTGAAGGCTGGGTAGCTTTATAAGCAGGGCTGGCATGAGCACTGTTTAGTTGCCAGCTACCTTAGATGTGTTATGTGATAGTGAGGCAGATCATTGTTGCAGTAAGCAACAATAGGTTGCACTGTATGTAATGTGGAACCTGGTAGGCTTTAATACTGCAACTTTGATTGTGCATAGGCAGGACATGAAGATAGCTTGAAATAAAATATAAATGCTCATGTTAAAAGAGGCTGTTTGCGTGAGGAATTATCCTGTATTTAACACGTCCTGATAGATTCGCTTTTTCAGAAGTCAAACATAAAAAAATACATTGGACGATATTTACCTGTGATGAAATCCAGGCCTTTTGTTTCTAATCTCTGCCTTTGACTACACTGGTGATATGTATACTGTTCTCTGATTAGTGGGGATCCCGCACAATAGTCTCCCTGGAAATAAGTCTATGACTGAGCAGTATTTTGTTCATCCTTAAGCTCCAGAATAATAGCTGTTCATTTTTTCTTAAGAAACATTTAAAACTACAGCCCACGGAAGTGAATCATTTAATTTCAACCAGAAAATGTGATTGGTTGTGTTTTTTTGGCAAGTGTCAATTCCTTTGTTTCTTTTTGAGTATCTCCAATTGTTGTCTCCCTTTCTCTGCATCCTTCCTTTTCCTTTGGTTGCCTGTTTTGCCCCTGTCAAAAAACATGGAAGCAAGTGTTTCCTGTCTGATGACAATGTAACAGGAGATGGCAGATAAAGTAGAGGATGTTCCTACAACTTGGAAGCGGAAGCATGGAAAAGGTTTGAAGGCTGCTGGTGTGGTTTTTGGCACCAGTGTGGTGGTGATATGGACATCAGCTCAGAGAAAACATTAGTCAGCTTGGAACTGGTGTTAACACAGGTAATTTTTAAGGAATAATCTGTGATCAGCCTTTGCATTAAACCAGTGATGGTGAAGCTTTTTTGGCTCAGGTGCCAAAAGGGTGCGCATGTGTACGATACTGCGCATGCATGTGCCCACAGCTATAATGCAATTTCCTCACCCCTGGTGCATTGTAGAAACCCCATATGTGCACAACACACACACACACACGCTGCCCCCTTCTGCACATGCGCACAGGCCTCACTGAAGCCTCCAGACTTCTGGTTGGGCTGTTTTTCACCATCCCAGAAGTCCGAAAAGAAGGGCAAAAATCAGTTGGAGCTGACATAGGGCAACGCCTCACATACCTTCAGATATGGCTCTGTGTGCCACCTGTGGCATGCATGCCATAGGTTCACCATCACTATACTAAACCACGCATTATATTTACACTATGTATTTAGAATAGTTATGATTTATTATTATTATTATTATTATTATTATTATTATTATTATTATTAGATTTGTATGCCACCCTCTCCGAGGACTTTCACATATGCTGGATTCAGTGAATGTCTGATAAAATCCTTATGTGACTAGCACAAGGTTCATCAGATTTTGGTCTCTGTTTCAAAGGGATGTTTGTGCTAAGCCAGGCCTTAACAGCATTAGTTAAAAATTGGTGAAATCAGCTCTAAAATAATCAATTCATGCTCCTCCATAACAACTTCCTTTTCCTCTCTCTTTTCTCTCTCTCTCCTTCCACCCCTCTCTCTCCTGTCCATCCAGAACTTCATCCCATGTGAACATGCATCCAGTTTAAAATCAAGCTGGGTCATCACATGAAGTTCAGTCCCACTGAAGATAGCACCTAGGAGAGGGCATAACAATACAAGCTTTGTGCTTGGGAAATAATTTATTTTGACTTTTATGTCATTGTTTCAAATTTCTGATTTAGGTACTGAAATTAAACCGATCTGTTTTATCGTTGACTTCAGAGGTTTAAAAGCCTCCTTTAGAGGCTGTATGAGGGTTAGGTGTGATGTCCCTCATGCGGGACTAGACTTGTGTTGTCTTCAGTTCATTAGGAAAAGTCATTAACTCTTGGATGCAAAAGTATTTCCCCAATTTATAACTCTTAATTAGGCCTGGAATAATTAGGCCTCGCAAGTCACCATGAGACCGTGACTAGTTTTACAAGCTTTTTTGCAGTGGCCCTTAACAAATGCTATGGTCTTTAAATGGATCTATTTTATCTGATGAGCACTTTTTTGCCAGGCACACGAGGTAAATGCCAGACATTGCAGTCAAATGATTGTGGGATGCTGCCAACAGATGCTGTAAATGTAAGCCAATTGCCAAGAGCCCAAAATGCAATCATGTGTCCGTGGAGGGATCTTATCAGAACTCCAGAACCAGATCATAAGTAACTTTTCTGGGAGGGAACGAGGGGGGAAATCTGTCAGAAGCTTGAATGATTAAGCAAGAGCTACCTGTAAAAGAATGGAGTACAAAAACTCCATAGCTATAGAAGAAACTGCACTATTTTCTGGTGTTTTTGTAAGGAATCAAAAGCATAACTATTTTTGATACCTTTTAACAGATTGTACAGAAGGAAACATAGAAAGCTAGTGATTGACAAAATCCTTAATGGCAGTGACATGCGGCATTGTAGCAGAAGTGATTCATACTCTGAAAAGCAGCAGGTAAGAGTATTTTTTTTTCTTTTAATTATGTTAATCAAATTACTGCAAAAGAACATGGATTAAAAAAATTAAATGTTATTGCTACTGGTATAATGTATAGAGCAGTGAGGGCTAACCTTTCTGCCTTTACGTGCCAAAAGCAAGAGGAGCGGGGAAGGGGTTGCGTGTGTGCCCATACCCATAATGCAATGCCCCCCGCATATGCGTGTGCAACTCCCCTTTGCTCCCCTTGCCTCCTTGCACTTGTGTGTGTGATCCCATTGCTCCCCACACACGCGTGCATGAACCCCCTGAGCTCACCCCGTGAAAGCGTGTGCGACTCCTCCTGCACTCCCCCACATGCATGTGTACCACACATCCTCACCATCCATTTTGGGCCTGACGAGCCTCCTTGAAGCCTCCTGGGACCAAAAACTGGCTGTGGGTGGGGAGTGCTGCTGGAACCCCCGAAGAGTGTCAATGAAGTGCCCCCCCCCCCCCCCGCAGCTTGCCACTGAGAACATGCCAGTGCAGCTCCCGCTCCTACCCTTTCTTCCGAGGGAGCTGGCCCGTCTCTTACAGATGTTCCTTTGGCATGGACTCCTCTCCTGTGGCAGGGCTGCTTGTTCTCAGTGGCTGGAAGAGGGCAGGATTTCTCCTCCCGGCCATAAGCAGCAAGGTGAGAATTGTGTGGAGCCCCGCCACCCCAGGAGAGCAGCAGGGGCTGTGCAGCGGTTCTCGCCCTGCCAATGGTGGCAAAGGTTCTGGAGGAGAACTGCTGCAGTTCTCCCCCTGCTGCTTGCGGCTGGGATTCTGGAGGAGAACTGAACAAGAACAAGCAGCGCTGCTGCTGCGTCTCTCCTGGGGTGCCTGAGCCGGCCAAACACTCTGGACTACGAACAGACTATGTCGCTGTGGGCTGGACGGCTGGGGCCACACAAGAAGACCACTTGGGCAGGGAGGGAAGGAAGCCCCAGCCGGCCGGCCCTGGTTGATAACTCTGCTCCCTTAGAAAGTGACCACCAGGATCCTGTCTACCCATCTTTGGGCCTGTGAATTGTTTTTCGCGCATGCATGCTGACCAGATAATAGGCCAAGTGGCTAGTGCGCATTTGTAGGCTGGAAACAGGAAGATCATTTTCCTCCGCACGCATCTGTACCCAGGTGACTGCTCTTTCGGTTTTTGGCACTCCCACTTGCATGAAAACCAGCTGGCTGATGCGCCGGAACTTGCAAGAGCTACGGGCGATGGTTCCGCCTACCCGGAGAGATGGCTCTGTGTGCCACTTTCAACATGTGTGCCATAGGTTTGCCATCACAGCAAACACTAAACTCCCTGATAGAATACCTGGAGTAAATAGTTGAAGTAATAGTTATGGCCATGTATATTTTATATCTCCTCCCTGTGACAAGTTGAATCTTTGGTTAAATGACGCATTGTATGAAGAAAGCTTAATTAATATAAAGCACAGGTTGTCCTTGCCTCCCTCCTTCTGTCATCCTTTTAGATTCTTCAAGGGTTATTTCTTCTTGGGTTTTCTGTTGCATGCAGAAATATAACAAAAAATATCTCAATTTATGTTTAAATGGAAGAAGTACCATTTCCTGTTTTAATAAAAGATATTAGCCTTCTCCAGAATGCCCTTGATTACAAGACTATTGCAGGTCTAAGACACCTTGGAGACAGCTATGCTGTTCCAGAATGCGTTGAATGGCTCTGAATGAGACCGAATGGCTGACAAGCTTTGATTAGCCAAGCATGGTGTGAAAGTGTCAGATCTAGACTTCCTTTTCATGAAAGTACCAGAGAAGGAAGCCATTAGCTAAGGAAAGCGCATCATGCTTTGTCCTTTAGAATAATTTGTCCCTTGTTGCATGACTCCTGCAGCTGGTTTGTCAAACAGGATTTGAGTGGGTATATTTGCATTTTCTTAGCTTTCTGTCATACATGATATGCAGACTGGTGCTGTGTTTAAATCATAAGGAAGGATAAAATAATGCAGATTTTACATGAAACCTTATGAATCTCTGGAGTTTGGATGACATATATGTTTAATAAAATAAAATAAAACCCCATCTACTGATGGATATAGCTGTCATAGCTCGCTGCTTAAATCCATGTAAACATCAACTTAATTCTTGTGAGTTAAACTAAAGCAGTTAGCTACTCTGAATTAAATGTCCTAGAATATGACATTTCTTTTTTGTTTTCTCCTTTATGAAACAAACTGTTCAGAGGGATATGATGAAATGCTTTGATGGAACTAAGCCATTTCACGGTATGCTGGAATTTCCAGTTCTCCCAACAAAAACTCCAGGTGCTACATTTCTTAGTCCTGCCGCCAGATCTGTTGGCAATCTTGATACTGACTGTAGGAGACAAGCACTAGTTATCCCTTATTCATCCACTCCAAGGCATTCATCAGGTAAAAAAAGCCCACATTTCAGTGCCAAAATGTCTGTATTGCCTAGAAGTTTCAGTTCCTTACAACCTCTGGAGGACACTGGTTTTGAACCCCAGGAACTGAAAAAATCAAGAAATGTTTCAGCTCCTGGGGTCCGTCCATTATATGAAATGCCTGTTCCTTTGTATCAAAGCAATCTGATTGACTATGAAGAAAATCCCAAACTGGGCATGCAGAAACTAATACCTGCAAGAAACGGTTCTGTAGCGGGGCAAATGAGAAAGATGTCTACCTTTCAGGCTGATTACTGGGCGTGTGCGATACCTGATTCTCTACCACCGTCGCCAGATCGTCAGTCCCCCCTTTGGAATCCTAATAAAGAATATGAAGACTTGCTTGATTATACTTACCCTTTACGACCAAAATACAAGCTTTCAAAAAATCTCAAAGATTCCACTGTCCATGATTCTGGAATTGATCTCGATAGCCTCTCCATTTCCCCCGAGGGTACCTTTAAGTCTGTGAGTATGTGGGACCAAGAACACCAAACTAGGGAGAGCCCTACCGCACAGAGACTTTCAAGTCCTTTCTTGAAAAAGCTTGAATGCTCTGTTCCAGTTTCTCACTGCAGAATATCACCCCATGGGAAAATGGCCCTGGCGGATGATGGAATTGGCACTTCTGGAGGGATGTCACCTAGTTTATCTCCCGGGTGCCCTGAGCCATCTAATTCCACTTTCGTAATTGAAGAGCAATGCCACAAAAAGAGAGACAGCTGCCTTTTGAGGAGCAAAGCTGCTAGCGGAAACTTCTTGCGCTCCACAAGTGTACTGTTCTTACAGAAAGAATGTGCCAGTGATGATGAATATCTCGCCTTGCCACCAAGACTCAAGGAGTTAGAGACGTTGGCGCAGCAACTAACTGATCTTTCATTGACTATAAAGAAACCTGAACAAGATAACTTCCCCTGCATCAGTGTGAATGGGGAGCAGCATCTGCCAGAGGTTCAAGGAGATAGCGATGGCAATGAGAGCCAGTGGGAATTGTATTCTGACTCTTTCCATACATGTAATTTCCAAGAATCTGATGAGATGGACGTTCTAAGGGATCGGACCAGCAAGCATCAGGAAGATGAGCCAAGAGAAACTGCTAGCACTGATTTTCTTGAAGTGGGATGCCCAGAGTTCCTTTCTATCAAGGAAAAGAAGGACCATTACTCTCTTGCGCAGTGTATTAAGGTAATTTTTTAAAAATCGAACATGCTATGTATAATTTAAAGTTTTCATTGGGGTTTATTGTCTTTGTGGAAGCTCAAATCATACTGTCTATCACCAAATTGCATGAATATAGATAGTTCAGAAGAATTAATAAGCTCTTTTAATAAGAGCCAGGGTGGCGCAGCAGGTAGAGTGCTGTACTGCAGGCCACTGAAGCTGACTTGTAGATCTGAAGGTCAGCGGTTCAAATCTCATCACTGGCTCAAGGTTGACTCAGCCTTCCATCCTTCCGAGGTGGGTAAAATGAGGATCCGGATTGTGGGGGCAATAGCCTAGCTCTGTTAAAAAAGTGCTATTGCTAACATGTTGTAAGCCGCCCTGAGTCTAAGGAGAAGGGCAGCATAAAAATTGAATAAAATAAATAAATAAATAAATTTTCATACTACTATACATTAACATCTCACCTTGTCTGCTGGGCAACAAACCCTTTACTTCTTTGACCTTCATATATTCTTTTACCTTTAGTTTAAATAGGAACATTTTACTATTCAGTATTGTAATACCTTTTGAGTTCCCAGGGATATAAATTCATGGATTCTAGCAAGAAGTTCAAGTGTTTATTACATTCTGTCCAAATCCTGTTCTTTTAATTTGAGGATTTTCTCCATTGATAAATTTTGGAATCTTCTATATCCTTAGTTTACCACAAATTAATATGACAATATAATAAACAGAGCTGTGTAAGGAATCATGAAAAGGTAGCATATTTTCTGTACACAGTGCACGGTCTATGTCAAAAGGCTCGGCTGCTGCTGTCAAGGCAGGAGCCGAAGCTCAACTGGCGAAATGCCCAAGCACCTTGAATGTCGCTGAGGCCTTGGCAAAGACTCACGATACGAAGAAACAACCCAAATTGTATACAGAGGAGAGAGGAAAGTACACATTCAGGAAGGTAGAACCAAGTAACCACGTCCGTCCAGTCTGAGGACCGAGTTGAGGCTGGGTCCTAGGAGGGCAGATCCTGCAAAAAGTAACAGACTTGGGTCCTCATTCTGAGTGGATGAGGACAACCCATCCTGAATGCCGGCTCCACCTACAATGGAGAATGGGGGTGTTTTTACCTTTCCCCAGCTCCCAGAAGCACTCTGCAGGCTTCCCAAACCTTCTGTGCACCCAATTTTTATGCAAAATGGACCAGTTTTTCACCCATCTAGCGAAAATCAGAGCACGCAGAGGGTTTGGGAGGCCTGCAGAGTGCTCCTATTTCTTCAAAATCTTGGTGTGTCTTATAATCTGAAAAATACGGTATGTATTTTGGAGGTAATATCACAGAACATTGTTGATAAATGTGCAGAGTGCCAAGTAGCTGCATTGAACTTCCAAGCTCCCAAGCCTTCAAAGAAGTTCTCTGCATCAATACCCTGTACAAAATATTGCTTTGAATGAATTGCCCAGTCCTGCTGATAACATTTACAAAATGACACTCTTGTTACCCTGCCCTGAATAATTTTGTGGTTCTCTTGTTTGTCACCAACCATTTTCACTTTGTACCATTTGATCCTACCAGTATGCCTCATTTCTGAACTTTGAATGTATGAAGGGCAGCCAACTTCAATGCTTTCAGCTGTAATTAGGAATCCACTGATGTTTCCCCATAATTTCCCTTATGGTTTTTCAGTAAAAAGAGTTCTTGACAGAAATTTGAAATAGCCCCCGCTAGCACTCTAGAGTCTTGCAAACTTTGTAATACCCTTGGTAAATATTATATTTCCTTGCAATTGATACATAAAATAATCTGCAATAGTGCAGTTTAAGCCGATCAAATCCACTGGTTCCAAATCTGAATGTATCTTAATGAATATTTTTTTTCTGAATTATCTGTATAGGTGTTTTGCTGTCAGTTGGAAGAGCTCATTCGTTGGTTGCATAAAGTGGCAGAAGTTATAGATCAGTGGATTCCTCCCAAGCCAGACATTGAAAGTGTTAAATCATCGTTTCAAAACTACCTGGTAACTAACTGCATTCTCTTCTTGAATTTCAATAGTGGAGTTCATTTTTATTACACTTGTAATACTTATATATTTATGCAGCCTGGATAATATGCAGCCATATAATTGCTAATCTTTTCTTGCAGCCCTTTGTAGAAGACATTGGAAAGACATGCTAAGTCACCACATGTATTTATTTATTTATTTATTTATTTATTTATTTATTTATTGCTTAGATTTGTATGCCGCCCCTCTCCGAAGACTCGGGGCGGCTCACAACACGTGGAAACAAATCATAAATAATCTGACAATTTAAAATATTAAAAGATTTAAAAAAGACCCCATATACTAACAGACATACACACAGGCATACCATACATAAATTAGACATGCCCAGGGGAAGATGTTTCAGTTCCCCCATGCCTGACGGCAAAGGTGGGTTTTAAGGAGTTTACGGAAGGCAGGAAGAGTAGGGGCAGTTCTAATCTCCGGGGGGAGTTGGTTCCAGAGGGCTGGTGCCGCCACAGAGAAGGCTATTCCCCTGGGGCCCGCCAACCGACATTGTTTAGTTGACGGGACCCGGAGAAGGCCCACTCTGTGGGACCTAATCGGTCGCTGGGATTCGTGCGGCAGGAGGCGGTCTCGGAGATATTCTGGTCCAATGCCATGAAGGGCTTTAAAGGTCATAACCAACACTTTGAATTGTGACCGGAAACTGATCGGCAGCCAATGCAGACTGCGGAGTGATGGTGAAACATGGGCATACCTAGGTAAGCCCATGACTGCTCTCGCAGCTGCATTCTGCACGATCTGAAGTTTCCGAACACTTTTCAAAGGTAGCCCCATGTAGAGAGCATTACAGTAGTCGAACCTCGAACCTCGATCTGAAGTTTCCGAACACTTTTCAAAGGTAGCCCCATGTAGAGAGCATTACAGTAGTCGAACCTCGAGGTGATGAGGGCATGAGTGACTGTGAGCAATGAGTCCCAGTCCAGATAGGGCCGCAACTGGTGCACCAGGCGAACCTGGGCAAACGCCCCCCTCGCCACAGCTGAGAGATGTTTTTCTAATGTGAGCTGTGGATCGAGGAGGACGCCCAAGTTGCGGACCCTCTCTGAGGGGGTCAATAATTCCCCCCCCCCCCCAGGGTGATGGACGGACAGATGGAGTTGTCCTTGGGAGGCAAAACCCACAGCCACTCCGTCTTATCCGGGTTGAGCTTGAGTCTGTTGACACCCATCCAGGCCCCAACAGCCTCCAGGCACCGGCACATCACTTCCACCGCTTCGTTGGCTGGGCATGGACAGAATTGATGCTTGAAAGTGGCAGAGTGATAGCTGTAAAATGATTTGAATTAAATGTCTTCAGTTAAGTTCTTAATCCACATAGATAAATACTGGTCTCCTTTAATGCCCTGTATGGAATTTGTAAGAGTCAATTTGTTGCAGACTAGAATTTGGTACTAGACTAGAAACTTAGAGACCATGAGTTCTAGTTCTGCTTTAGGCACAAAACAAATGAATGATTTTTGGGGAGGCAAGGACAAACCAGTTCTGAAAACCTTGTCAAGAAAATTGTAAAGACCAGTCTGAGCAAGACACCAGGGTTCCACTGACTGAGAGGCACATACACAAAATAAAAATAAGTAAATAATGGAATTCCTTTGCGGAATCTTACTGCCAATGATGATAATGTTTTATTGATCTGTTACATACATTATTTTAGATGCTGGTTCTAATTCTAGATGTGTCTACAGAGAGAACAATAGTTGTTGAACGAATTAAAATATAAACAAAATGTGCAAAACTACTTCATTCTATAACATGAAGCCACTTAGCGTTTAGACAGTAACTGGACAAAACTACTGCTCTCTGACTATAAATTTTGAAGAGGTTTACTTTCATCATATATTACACCTATTCCTATACAGTCATACCTCGTCTTACGAACCTAATTGGTTCCAGGGGGAGGTTCGTAAGACGAAAGGTTCGTAAGACGAAACATTGTTTCCCATAGGAAACAATGTAAAGTCAATTAATCCGTGCAACCAAAAAAAAACCCCCCGCAAAAAAACCGCTGCCGCCCGGCTGTCACCTTTTAAAACAGCCTGGGGGCTTCTCAGCGACCTCCCGAACACCAAACCCGAACTTCCGGGTTCGGCGTTCGGGAGGCCGCCGAGAAGCCCCCAGGCTTTTTAAAAAGGTGACAGCTGGGTGGTGGGGCTTCCCAGCAGCCTCCGAACGCGGAAGTTCGGGTTTGGCGTTCGGCTTTGGGAGGCTGCTGGGAAGCCGCCCGGCTGTTTTAAAAGGTGACAGCCGGGCTGGGGGGCTTCCCAGCAGCCTCCCGAACCCCGAACTTTTGCTGAACCTCCGGGTTCGGGGTGTTGCTGGGAAGCCCCCCAGCCCAGCTGTCACCTTTTAAAACAGCCGGGCGGCTTCCCAGCAGCCTCCCGAACGCCGAACCCGGAAGTTCGGGTTTGGCGTTCGTAATACGAAAAAAGTTCGTAAGAAGAGGCAAATTTTTTCTGAACCCCGGGTTCGTATCTTGAGTTGTTCGTAAGACGAGGGGTTCGTATCTTGAGGTACCACTGTACTAACTTAATCAAAACAACTCTTGGTGACTTGCACAGAGAAAAAAATTCCCTTAAGAAACTTTCACTAATTAAGCAACAAGATTACTAAAAGCATGAATTTGACTTTTTTTCTTCTTCATTTTACATAAAGGCTCCGAAGTGTCTTTGGGTAGAAATAGCAAAAACTTAGGTATAGGCACACCCTGATTATTTTTCATTATTTTCCCATTCTTTCCTTCTTCTTTTTTGTGAGCCAGGCCAGTATTTCAGTTCAAATGAGCTACTTATTTTATGTTTTGCCTGAAGTTTATAAGTTCTCCCAAATAAACATGGAGTACTGTACCTCAAAATGTAAACCAGCAAAGGAATCTGTGTTGTAGTTCTTGAATGTCCGGCCCTTTGTACTTAACTGAAGGATAACTATGCTGAACTAAGTTGCTAATTGTTCTGACTGCTAACTACAGTACTAGGTTGTGGTGTGGGGAATATTTGTAAGCTGCCCTGAGTCTCCGAAGAAGGGCAGCTTAGAAATTGAAATAACAAACAAACAAACAATCAAACAAGTAAATAAATAAGCAAGCAAGCTTGCGCAGTGCAATCCTATACAGATTGAGAGGGTTCTTTCATTTCAAGAGGACATACAGTGATCCCTCGATTTTCGCGATCTCGATCTTTGCGAAACGCTATATCGCGATTTTTCCCACCCGATGACGTCACTCTCTTCCTTTCTCATCTTTCTTTCTCTCTCTCTTTCTCTCTCTTGCTTCTTCCTCTCTCACACTCTCTTCCTCCCTCTCTCATCTCTTTCTTTCCTTCTCTCTCTTTCTCTATCTCTCCCCCTCTTGCTCTCGGGCGGTGGGCGGGCGAGCGGCGGGTGGGCAGCAGCGAGGAGCCAAAGATCGGGGTTTCCCCTTTGCGTGGGCGGCGGGGAAAACCCGATCTTCGGCTCCTCACTGCTGCGGCGCTGCCAAGCAGATCAGCTGCTGGGCGGCCGAAGAAACCTTCCCTGGGTCTTCCCCGCCGCCCACGCAAAGGGGAAACCCCGATCTTCGGCTCCTCGCTGCTGCGGCGCTGCCGAGCAGATCAGCTGCTGGGCGGCCGAAGAAACCTTCCCTGGGTCTTCCCCGCCGCCCACGCAAACTCCACCATCTGCGCATGCGCGGCCATGGAAAAAGGGCACGCATGCGCAGATGGTGTTTTTACTTCCGCACCACTATATCGTGAAAAATCGAGTATCGCGAGGGGTCTTGGAACGTAACCCTCGCGATACTCGAGGGATCACTGTACTTGCTAGCAAAAGTAGGGTTTTTATTAATCTTCATTAATACACTGAAATATCAAAAATTAATGTTTAGCGCATTTTTATGAAGCCCATGTTATAACTTACAAATGTATATGGCTAACAGTCACTGTTATCTAAAATTCTTAAGAAATCTATACAGTGACCTTTGCTCTTTCCTTTGCTCTGTCCAATGTCATTCACCAAACCTGCATTAGTGCATTTTCTGGCTCTTCAGAGAAGATTGTGAGAGTTGTATGACAAAATAAATCTATTTCATTTAAAGCTCCCAGTGGGTTTCACTCACTTTTTTTGAACTTAAGTATCTTCTAGTTTGAATAATTTGTTAGATCTTTTTAAAAAAGATCCATTGCCACATAAATTCTGTTAAACAAGTCAGTTAATTCTTGTGAATGGAACCTGATGTAGGTAAGCATCCATATTACTATGATATTTCATGCTTTGTGCATTACATTTCACAACATTTCTTGACAGGAATTCAAACAAGATTTAGATGAGCACCAGGCACTGACTGAAAGTGTGCTGCATGAGGGTGAAAATCTTCTTAAATGCATGTCAACAAATTCACCAGGTAAGGAAACAATTACATATAGGAGTTTGAAAATATAAGTAGACTTCACTAAACAACTGTAAGTGGGGCTGGAATTTCTGTTGCTAAGCAAGTAGTTTAGTTACCGAAATTCCAGCCATTCCAATTGCTATCATTAAGGTTTGCTAAGGAAGGATTGCATGTAGTCACCATTTTTGACTTCTTATTGGCTTCCCCAGAAAGGAACAAATAGTGATCACATGACTGTTGGATGCTATGAGCTGCATTTGTTATCTGGGTGCATTTGTCATTCCGTAGGGATGCTACAGTAGCCAGAATTTCAAAGATTGATAGTAGTGCTCATTCAAATGCCATCATAAATTCAAATGTGAATGCTGAATGAGTCATTGTTAAGGAAAACGGTTATATAGATATATTTTAAAACACTAGAATTTCTAGTTCTCTTGTTTTGGAAATAATGACCCTAGTATAGGCATTTAGAAAAGCCTGAAAGTGGCAAGTTGGATTTTAGACTTAGGGCAGTGATGGCGAACCTTTTTATCCTCAGGTGCCAAAAGAGTATGCACACACACACACACACACACAATTGTGCATGCGTGGGTTCTCACACCCATAATTCAATGCCTGGGGAGGGCAAAACAGCTTTCCCCATCCCCCAGAGGCCCTCCGGAGACCAGAAATAGCCTATTTTCCAACTTCTGGTGGGCCCAGTAGTTTCGTGTTTCACCCTCCCTAGACTCCAAAGGCTTCCCTGGAGCCGGGGGAAGGTAAAAACACCCTCCCCCATTCCCCAGGAGGCTCTCTGGAAGCCAAAAATGCCCTCCCAGAGCCTCTGTGCGAGCCAAAAATCAGCTGGCCGGCACACACATGCACATTGGAGCTGAGCTAGGGCAATGGCTCGTGAGCCAGCAGATATGACTCCACGTGCCACCTGTGGCACCCGTGCCATAGGTTCGCCCTCACTGACTTAGGGTATTTGTCAGTATGACTTATTTCTAGTAATTTGATACAGGATTTCAATCTTGCGTTACACAAATTTTGATAAACAGATTAGTGATATGATCTAAAGCGCGACACAGAAATGAACCATTCTTGTAACCCTATTATACGCATTTAGAAAAGCTTGCTTATATCCTGCGACTCAGCTGTTTCATGGTATAACTTGTACCCTACTCTTTGCTTAATAGTTTTACAGAAAACTCTTGGCTTGATTGCAAAACATTCGGATATGCTTAAAAGACATGCTGAACGATTGTATGAATCTATTTTAGCAGCAATATATGCCCTTGATGAAAGCTTGAGGAAGCATTGTGATGTTCAAGAAACTGTGGTGCACAAAGATACATCTGAGTAAGCAAGAGGGAAAGGATACTGGGAAGGGTGGATATTAAATAATACAATTTTTTTTTGTTGAAGTATATCTTCCTGAATCTCATGCTAAGGCCATGTAGAATATTCTACCTTGTGAATTGGCAAAACATCAATTCTCTCCCCAACTCCTTTAACCAAGTGAATCAGATAAAAAATGGTGAAACAAAACAAAAGCTAAGAAGCAAACAAAGGCTAGACACACATCCTCTCCATCTGCCAACATCCGGATAGGCAGGGGTTAACACTAGTCAATCAAGCAGAAAAGTGTACACTAATCAAGGATACACTAAAGAAAGAAAAAACACACACTCCACCGACAGTGACTAAAGCAGGACAAACTTCTATAAACAGGGAGCAAACCCCACACCCACTAGCATTTAGGATGTTATCTTATCAGGAAATAAAATGTCTGCAAACAAGCCAGCTCAGAGAGAACCAAGAGCTCTACAGCAAAACCACTGTCCAAAATGTACAGCCTGTGTGGCTTTGGCCAGAGTGGTTTAAGAATGCCAGTTGTCTGGTGAGTGTAAACTAGGCAACTACATTTATTTTTGACAAGTGTTCAGCATGAGAAACAATACTCAACATTCCACTGAAAAAGAATAATGAAATGATTAAGAATAATAAAACCTATAAAGCCCTACATGGCACAGGACCAGACTATCTCTGAGACTGCCTTCTGCCGCACGAATCCCAGCGACCGGTGAGCTCCCACAGAGTTGGTCTCCTTAGGGTCCCGTCGACCAAACATTGTCAGCTGGCGGAAGAGCCTTCTCTTTGGGGGCCCCGGCCCTCTGGAATCAGCTCCCTCCGGAGATTCGCATTGCCCCCACCCTCCTCACCTTCCGGAAGAGTTTAAAAACTCATCTTTGCCGCCAGGCCTGGGGTTCCTTATATCTTTTCCCCTGACCAATGAATGCTTTAGTTTGATTGTTGAATGAATATTGATGGTTTTTCTTTTTTTAATTAGAATTTTAAACACTGTTTTTTAATGTATTAATTGGATTGCTATTATTGTTTCTTGTTTTTTTGTACATGCTGTGAGCCGCCCCGAGTCCTCGGAGAGGGGCGGCATACAAATCCAATTAAATAAATAAAATAATAAAATAATGAAAGAAGGGAGAGGGGCATGGCCAAAAGTTGCAGCGACATGGGTATTTCCTCGCTGTGAGGGAAACTGAGTCCCAGCTGCTTGGGGACTTGAAACCGGACTGGGAACTGGTTGGAGCCGCACTGGAGGGGTGATGAGGAAAAGCACCACTCGGTGGTACTGGAGATCTGGCAACCCCCCCAGGGAGTTTGTAGAAGACAACTCTTTCACCATTAGCTGGGATGGCCATGATTCGGAATGGTAGGAACCGAGAGATGGTTTGATTGCTAGGGAGACAAGATCTAAGCAGTAAAGAAGTCAAAGTATTGAAGCTGGGTCAGTATTTGACCAATGTAATGATTAAACGAAGAAATATAAAAGGAGACTAAAAGCTATTCTAGAGGGGAGCTAGCGGCTATCTAGAAATTGGAAATACCATAGAGAGACTTAGAGGAACAGAGTTTTAAAAGCCCAAGAAATTTGAGGATATTTCTATAATTGGATTTGGTGGAAGTTAAAGCGATTGAAAAAGAATAAAGAATTTGAAGAAAATATCCCATATGTGGATTTAAAATGTTTTGGAGAGTTTTGTAAAATAATTGTATTGCGTTGGAAATCCGGTAATGCCATCTGCTGGTTGGAAGAAATGGTGCAACAACTTGTGGAGAAGATAAAGAAACCAACAGCTGTGAGGATTGATTTTGTTTACAACAAAAGATAACGTTGGAACAGTGAGAATTTGAGAGAAGTGTACCCTGAGCATTGATGTTTGATCTTAACTTATGGTGATGGAAGATAACAAGACTGTGAACTGGAATGAAAAACATTAAAAGAGGATATCAGAATATTGAAATATAAGGAGACTATGTGATTTAAACTTTAATTAAGAGAGATTTAACTATGGAAGAGTGTGTTCAAAGAATTGATTGGACTATTAAACTATATTCATGAAGATATAAAAACATATCTTGGAAATTACAGGTAATAAAACAAATGAAGATGGAAAATATAGAACATTTAAAATCAATAGTACTGGAAAATAATGAGAAACAAATAGCATATTGAAGAAAAAAGATTGCTAATAAAAAACAAGATGATTTCACTGGCATTTACAATGATAAGATTAAAGGGGGGCGAGTATCAGAGTATCAAAGAACAAATCCAAAGATGGAGGAAGTAATAAGAAACTAGGTAGAACTGTCAGGGAAGTTCAACAAATAATTTACTTAAATGGAAGAAAATGAATTCAGAAAAAAAGAATTTATATATATATAAATAAAAGAAAGAAAAAGGGGGGGAAAGGGGAAAAAACTCACAAGGAATGGAGTTTCTGAGAGACCAAAGGAGAATGGATGAAATGGGGAGGTTAATGGAATGGAAGAGGGATGGCATGGGTTAAAGAGTTTTATTTGTATTAATGGCATTACTTGTGTATAATTAATTATGGTATAAGGGTTTTTTGTGAGAGTGTTTGATGACATATTTATGAATATCGATAAAGCTATATTATAGTAACTGAAATTGTTGGAATGTGATAAAATATGCAGTTTTAAATAAGGTTTTAAATTTTAGTGATGGAAATAAATTAGACAATAAGTGAATTGTTGGAAGGTTATAAAAATTGAATAATCATTGTTAAAAGGTTTTTATATAAAATCTGTATAATTTATAAATCTGATTTAATGTTGAAAAGAATTTTGGCAATTATTGAAATTGTCAGAATGATATGAGATCTGAATAACTATTATTCTTAAAAGGTTCTTAATATAAGATTCTATAATTTATAAATGTTGAACAGATTTTAGATTTTGTATATTGGGAAGGTGGTAATTTAACCAACCAATCAATGGATGTGTAGTGATAAGATTTGATTTTGTTTAAATATTGAGGATGAGTTAAAATAAGAAATTGAGTAAAAAGGTGAAAGGGAGTTCTGAAAAGATAAAAGAGATTAGAAATTTAGGGCATTTAGAAATGATAGAAGTAAAATGAATAAAGATATAAATTGAGGAAAGGGAGGAGTAATGTCAAAAATGAAAAAAATATAAAACTAGATAGATTTGAAGGATAAATAAGGAAGTACGAGAGACAATATGTATGGAAGATAAACTATAGCGATTAATTGGGAGAAAATTGAAAATTAAAGGTGGTAGACCTAGGCAACAAAAAGAGGTGGCAAGGAGGCAACATTAGAATAATAGTAAATATACCTAGAAGAATATTATATATATATATATATATATATATGTATATGTATATATATGTATATATATATATAAGTTTATATATAAACACAAGTTTAAGAGTAGCACCAATGATGGAATGAAGTTGGGGATTTGAGTTACCTGTCTGTTTACCATAAAATGGATTATGATTAGATGTACTCAAGGAAGGGGCAAGAGAAAGAAAGAGGAAGCACAAGGGGAGAGGAGGAGTGGAGAGAAGTAAGAAAGAGGGAGAGAAGAAGAGAGAAGAGAGATATAAAGGGTGAAAAGGGGAAGGGAATAGTATGAAATATTGAGAGAAAACACTGGCAAAAAGTACAAAATGTGTAAAATTAGGAAGTTTGCTTATGGTATATTGGATAGTAATGCATAATTATATATATATATATGATATATGGCATGTGTATGGATGTTTTTGTGAAGTTGTTGAAAAAAAATTTAAAAGGAGGCACCACTGGCTTTCTCTGTAGTCCTTTTTTTAAATTTGCCTTGCTTTTTAGATGTGTTTCCTCTATTTTCTGGATTTATAGAATACAGTACAATGTAGAATAAGCAGGCTTTTTCATAAGTAAAGGTAAAACTATATATTCCGAGTATAGGTTGTCCTCAACCTACGACCACAGTTGAATCTAAAATTTACATTACTAAACATGACAGTTGTCAAGTGAGTTGTGCCTCATTTTATGACCTTTCTAGCCATAGTTGTTAAGTGAATTACTGTAGTTATTACAGTAAGAGCCATGGTGGTGCAGTGATTAGAATGCAGTATTTCATGCTAGTTCTGCTGACTGCCAGTGAAGCAGTATACTATATTAAGAGTTATTGCTAAGTTAGTAACATGGTTAAGTGAATCAGACTTTTGTTGCCAGAAATTTACAAAAGGGTGATCACATGACCCCAATACACTGCAATTTCATAAATACATGCCTGTTTGTGTGGATTCTGCCTTTATTATTTTTAGACATAACTCAAGGCAGCAAACATAACCAACACATCCTCATCCTCCCTATTTTCTCCACAACAACAATCCTGTGAGATGAGTTGGACTGACAGACTGGCTCAGTCACCCAGCTGACTTTCATGCATTAAGGCAGGATTTGAAGTTAAGAATCTCCTGCTGTTTAGCCTGTGCCTTAACTGCTAGACCAAATTGGCTCTTCCAGTTGCCAGGCATCCAAATTTTGATCAGTTGACTATGGTAGGGGTAGGCAAACTTGGCCCTTCTATGATATGTGGACTTAAACTCCCAGAATTCCTGAGTTAGCATGATTGGCTCAGGAATTCTGGGATTTGAAGACCATAAGTCACAGAAGAGGCAAGTTTGCCCACCCCTGGACTATGGGGATGTTGTGTGAGAAATTGTCATTTCACTTTTTTCCAGTGCCATTGTAACTTCAAATGGTCAGTAAAAAAATGGTTTTAAATCCAGGAGTAGCCTATGTTACTTTTAAAACTCTACCTACATATTGTTATTTTAATTTTAATTTAGTGTGATTTTATTTACATAGGGTGTAAGCCTAATTTTATAATATGCTCCATTTCAGATAATGTAGTTATTACATGATGCTTAGTAATTTCTTTTCAAAATGTGGGAATAGAAATAGAATAGCTGTTTATGATTTTATTTCAGATAAAACTTATGTTGATGTGGAAGAATGAACAAACTACATCCATAAATAGTATGATGGAGGCTCCCTATTCAAAGCAACAAAGAACTTTTCCTTCAAAGTTTTAATTTGCTGCAGTGACATCTTGGTTTCCAAGTTCAGAAGGTATAACAATGGGCTTTGTATCTGGCAACAAAATGTTAAAGAACTCTGGAAGGGAAACGTCTGATTTTGGAGTGACAGGAGGTTTAATGATGCTTTTCTAATTTGGGCATTTATTTGTCAGGGCTCTGAGTGCTTCAGAAATTATTCAGAAGTGTTTATGTGGGACACAAATTCCACTTGAGCCTCAAAAAAAAGTTGCAGTTGATTTGAAAGTCAGATCATGGATGGACTTCTTAAAGCAGCAACCCTTCATTTTCAGGTTTGCTGCCTGAAACAAAATAGAGGCTGTTGTATAAAAAAGCCAAAATACTTTTTTATGGGAGAACCAAAGTGCTTCCAAATAATAGTTTAAAAATGTATAAGCCCTATTATTTGTTTTGTATTTTTTCAGTGAATAATTGTAAGTCTTCAATTTATCTCATGTGACAAATTATATGGAAACTACATTTCAAATAAAGCAACATATTTATTATTTATTTTAAATCAATTATTTTAAAACATGCACTGGAGGTAAGTGATTTCACTAACAATTAAATAATTTTCCGTTAAAGCTGCAATTACATGACTATTATTTGTGTAAGATTCATGTGCAAGATTCATGCTAAAGAAATTATAATTTTTTTTTAAAGCTTCAGGCACTGTTTACCTTTACTTACCAGCCACTAGATTATAATTGAACTTTTCTGTCCAATTGATAAATATTTTAGTTGTAATTTCTTTGATGAAAATTGGTTCTATGTTTTCATTATAGAATACAAGAGACTCAGGTTGTAACAGAAAACCTCAGTTTAATATTGTAGCATGAGTAGACTTGCATAGACCTTTTCTGCTGCCTCCGTAAGCGTTGTAGTTAAGGATACTAGCTCCTAATTTCCCATAGACCTATCAGAGCTTAAAAAAAGAATTCTGTGCAGTCAGAGATTCTTCTTATTCTTTACGGTTGGCTAATAATAAGGATGTGTACCATATTCATAATCAAAGACCAACTTTTGAAACTGCAATTTCCAAGCCGTAGCAAGAGCAATAGACGGGCTAAAGATAATGTCTCCTCTTTTAGCTGTTCAACTTTCCTTTCCGCTGGAAACAAACAAAAAAAAATTAAGGGATAGCTGAAAAAATTATTTATTACATTTATTTGCCACCCATCTCACCACAAAGGGATGTAGTATGAGAATCTAGTAGCTTGTGTTTGCATAGGTACTGATTCATATTTTAGCCTAGCATGATGTGCAAGTAGCCTATAAGATACCTGTGCTTGCTCTTAAATGCTTCTTCTCAGATAAAAGTTGCAAGCGTCGATATGAAGTAATATCTGCATGGCAGATACTGCAGTATAAATTGGCTTTCCCACACAATTTACTTTGAATTAATGCATTTTTAGAAATTGCAAGTGACTGATACAATCTAAGACACTGTCCTAATTTGCAGTGGTGGTATTTCAACATGTAGAACTGTCCAAAGCTGAGCTTGATTCCATATACAGTTTAGATTAAATTTTTAGTGTTCCGTGGTAGTAGTAGCCAAGACAAGTGGGACAGAAAAACACATCTGACATGTGAGTAAGGCTGGATTTTAGACATTTTAAAAATATACTTGTCTGCTTTTGCATTTACAGTGATCCCTCGATTAGCACGGTCTCGATTAGTGCGAAACGCTGCAACGCGGTTTTTCAAAAAATATTAATTAAAAAATACTCCACGGTTTTTTTGCTATACCACGGTTTTTCCCACCCGATGACGTCATACATCATCACCAAGAGTCACTTCTCTGTCTCTTTCTCTTTCTTTCCTGTCACTATGCTTCAATCATTTTCTCATTTCTCTTTTTTCTCCCCTTTTTTCTATCATTTCTCTCTCTCTTTCTTCCTCTCTCACACTCTCTTCCTCCCTTCTCTCTCCCCCCCTCCACTTGCCCACGAGAAGAAAAAAAGCAACCTCTGCCGGGCAGCTCCCCTTGTGCCCCCGCTTTGTGCCTGCCTCTTTTGGGGATTTTTTTTTCTTTTCTTTTTTGCGCTGGCGGCGGGAGCTGTTGGGGAGGGCTCTGCCGGGAAGGCCTCTCAGCTGCAGAGCCGAATGGGGGCGGAGGCAACAGCGGAGCCCGGCGCTGGGGCCATGCGAGACTGTTCATCCAGGGGGGCGTGGACTGGCAAGTCGCCCTCCTTTCTCTCTCTTTCTCAAGATCGCTTGCCGCTTGCCTATTGCAGCGAAGGAGGCGAAGCAAGGCTCCAAGCTGCAAAGCGGCAAGCGATCTTGGAGTTTCCCCTTTGCCTGGGCGGCAGGAAGACCAAGGGAAGGTTCCTTCAGCCGCCCAACACCTGATCCGCTCCGCAGCGCGGCAGCAGCGAGGAGCCGAAGATGGGGTTTCCCCTTTGCCTTTACCCCATCTTCGGCTCCTCGCTGCTTCCGCGCTGCGGAGCAGATCAGCTGTTGGGCGGCTGAAGGAACCTTCCCTTGGTCTTCCCCGCCGCCCACACGCAAACTCCACCATCTGCGCATGTGCGGCCATGAAAAAAATGGCGCACATGCGCAGATGGTGGTTTTTACTTCCGCATCCAGTATAACGCGGAAATCGGTTAGCGCGGGAGGTCTTGGAACGTAACCCCCGCGCTAACCGAGAGATCACTGTATATTTGTTTCCGTCTTTTACTACTACAGTGTTTAACTGTAATAGTTGGAAAGAAGACTCTAGAGCAGTGTTTTTCAACCAGTGTGCCGCGAGACATGGTCAGGTGTGCCGCGAAGAAGGAAGCTCAGGTTCCGGTCTCGCAACTTTTTGCTGAGAGAGTGAGAGTGAGAAAGAGAGAGAGAAAGAGTGAGAGAGAGAGAAAGAAAAGAGAGAGAAAGCAGGAGTGAGAGAGAAAGAAGGCAAGAGAGAGAGAGAGAGAGAAAGAAAGAGAGAGAGAGAGAAAAGGAGAGGAAGGGAGAGAGAGAAATGAGCAAAAAGGGGAGGAAAAAAGCGAAATGAGAAAATGATTGAGACAGAGAATGAGAGGAAAGAGAGAGAAACAAAAGAGAGAGAGAGAAGTGACTCTTGATTTAAAGCATATGATAAAAAGCACCCAAAGAATAAGAGAGAAAAAAACCCAGCCCTCACCTGTTTTTGCAAATGGTTCAAGAGTGTGTATACACACACACATACACACAAGGGTGGGGAGGAGACAGGGATGGAAAAAGAGAGGAGAGTGTCTTAGGGTGTCATTTTGGTTGGTGGTGTGCCCCAGGATTTTGTAAATGTAAAAAATGTGCCGCGGCTCAAAAAAGGTTGAAAATCACTGCTCTAGAGCAGGGGTCTCCAACCGCCGGTCCGCGGACCGGGACCGGGCCGTTGAGGGTTTTCAGCCGGTCCGCGGCGCCAGGGCCCCCTCGGCCTTTCCGCGCTGCCCACCGCCCGCCCGATTTGCCCCCTCTGCTCCTCTGCCACCTCCTGCCTTTCACCGCAGCTCCTCCCGCACCCGGAACGCACGCCCTGCCCGCCTCACATTTGCCGAGAGGACTTTCGCCCCGGGCTCTCAGCAAGGGGGCTGCATGAGAGGCGGGGCCGGCGGAAGGTGATATTCAATGTCGGGGGCGCACGGGCGGTTTTGCGCGCGCTCCCTATCTCCCTGCTAGCCCACTCGGAATACTGTATTCAAAATAAGAAAAGCCTTCGCCGGCAAAGGCTTTTCTTATTTTGAATACGTATTCCGAGTGGGCTAGCAGGGAGATAGGGAGCGCGCGCAAAACCGCCCGTGCGCCCCCGACATTGAATATCACCTTCCGCCGGCCCCGCCTCTCATGCAAACCCCCTTGCTGAGAGCCCGGGGCGAAAGTCCTCTCGGCAAATGTGAGGCGGGCAGGGCGTGCGCGCGTCACCGCTGAGAAGAACGGAGAGAGAACGAGAGTGAGTGAAAGCAACAGACAGCAAGATAGAGAGAAAGTGAGAAAGAGAGAGTGAGAGAAAGGGGGGGGGAGAGAAAGAGATAGCAAGAGAGAGAGAACAAGAGAGAGAAAGAGCGTGAGAAACAAAACAAGAGAGAAAGAGTGAGAGAGAGAGAAAGCAAAAGAGACAGAAAGAAAACAAGAGAGAGAAAGTGAGAAGAAGAGAGAGAAAGAGGGGGAGAGAGAGAGAAAGAGAGAGGGGGGAGAGAGAGAAAGAGAGGGAGAAAGAGAGGGAAAGGGGGGAGAGATAGCAAGAGAGGGAGAGAGAAAGAGAGAGGGAAAGGGGGAGAGAGGGGGGAGAGAAAGAGGAGATAAAGGAAGAGGAGAGAGAGAAAGGAAGAGAAAGAAAGAAAGAGGGATAGAAAGAGAGAGAGAGTGAGAGATGCTCAGTGAGCCTTTCTTTGAAGTTGCCTTTCTTTCTTTCTTTCTCTTTCTTTCTTGCTCTTTTTCTTTCTCTCTTTTACCTTTCCTTCCTCTATTTCTTTTCTTTCTCCTTCCTACCTTCTTCCCTCCCTCCCTCCAGTCCTTCCTCTCTTACTCTCCCCTTTCATAAGTTTCCTTGCTTCCTTCCTCTGTTCCTGTCCCTTCCCTCTTTCCTTCTTCCTTCCTTCCTTCCTTTCCTCCCTTCCTTTCCTCCCTCCATTTCTTGCTTTCCTTTTCCTTCCTCCCTCATTCCCTTCTTTCACTCCTTCCTCTCTTACTCTCCCCTTTCACACCTTTCTTTGCTTCTTTGCACCCTTCTTCTGTTCCTGTACCTTCCCTCTTTCCTTCCTTCCCACCCTCCGTCCATTCATTCACCCATTCCTCTCTTGATCGCCCCTTTTACGGCGCCGCTGACAGCTAGCTCCCCCCCCCCCCCCACCGGGCCATGGAAAACTGGTCTAGCTGAAAGCCGGTCCCTGGTGCAAAAAAGGTTGGGGACCTCTGCTCTAGACTCTAGAGGACCAAAACAATGGAATTTGGATGTGTCCTCAAGTATTTCAGTCAGTTGCTGATATTAGGGCCAAAAGTTCATGAAAACATACTCTACAAAACATGAAAACCTAGAATTTAAATATTTTCAGACATTTACAAATCAGATTTACTGTTTCCCAAATCTTTTGCCTTTTGTAGACTGTTTCCCAGATTTAAAAACAGCATACAAGTAGAACTGACACATACATTTTTTGGGGGGAAAAGTATAGTCACTTTGTTCACAATGTTAACAAGCTACTATTTTAAAAGAAGCATGGATATAGTCTAGCAAACAAAAGTACTAAAATATATAGTCGTTAGTATTTTAAGCATTTTCTGAAGGTCAGAACAGTACACTTAATTTTTTTAAAAAACAAGTGTGCTCAGTTAATAACATTTAGAGTTTATTATTGCCAAGAGCTTCAGCACTTTCAGAATGACCTCAAATCATCATTTAAATGTTGTAGCCGATTTTCTTCTGTGTAACATTTCTTTAGAAATTGGTACAATACTAAAAGCATATTATGAATCAACTGATTAAACATTTCTCATTCTGAAGTACACTTTATTGTTGAAATTAAAAGAGCAAATTCAGAAATTCAATAATTTCAATCTTCTAACAACAGTACTATGAAGAATTAAGGTATTGTGTGTTCCAGTTGCAGATCACGAATGTTTATCCCATAGTGGGGATGAAATTTTTTCTCAAGAGATTTGCTAATACATTTGCCTTTCAACCACATCTGAGTGTTTGCTTACAAAAAGTGTCAATGACTTTCAAATTATTTTGTAAATAAGATATTCTTTTATCAAGTTGGTAACTTTAAAACCCAGATATCAGGCACTAATGGATTAGTTTCTTTATACAAAAGTTATACATATGGTCACTGAAGCAATAACCAAGCCACATTTTTGCTCAAATTCACATATGTATTTAAATGTTTCCTCCCTGCACAAATGTATTATTTGTCTTTTGGTCAGCCACCTTATTACTAAGCTTTTTTTTCCACTGTAGCTTTCTTGTGCCTTAGTGCATAACCAAGCCGACCAATAAATTGCACAAAATTTTATTAAAGTCAACAGTATTGATTGTGAGAGAATGGAAGTAACATTATTTAGAAAAGACATAACATATCATTAGAGTTAACATCACCATGTTAGCTTGAAGTCATTCATACTTTAGGAAAAATACTGTTTCCTTTTCTATGACAGAGCAAGAGAGACAAATAATTTCTAAATGGAACCATTCAGAAATAGATTCAAACACAATTAGGATGCAAAGGGGAAAGAGATGGTACATCTAGAGTGATTATGGTTCTATAAACAATGGTATAAGTTGTGTTCCAAGTACAGCACACATGCCAGAAATACACGACACTTTGTCATGTGGGCCATATTTTGCTAGTCATTTGCTGGGCTGGGCAAGTATAGTCTATAAGGAAGTGATTTTAAAGTGCCAATACCGCACACAAAATGTTCACTGGGGGCACAATGCAAGCCTTTCCCCTTATTCATAAGAATTAAGACAATACTTATCACCATACAGTTTGATATTACTTCCAATAAGTACAATATTTATTAAACATTTCTTCAGTTTGTTACATTTTGTGCAACAAATTACAAGAGTCTGCAGCCACAAATTATATGCAGAGTATAAAGAAAAATCAGCATCTGCGATCCAAAGAACTATTATGGGATTGCAACTTCCTTTTGAATGGCAATCCCCCTCCCCTTAGTGAAATGCCCTGTTATTTCAAAAGGGGGTTACCAAAGGAGGTGCTGCTCAAGAGTCCAAACCTGCTTTGGCTGCACGCTGTTTAGTGCTGATCCCAGGTAGTGTGTTCTCTTTCCATCTCCTTAGAGCTTTACATGAAACTAGTAAATTAGATTTTATACAGATTGCCTTATGAACTTTGTGCATGGAAAAGTGACAGCCACAATTGTGCCATGGAATACAAAAACAAAGACTAAACTTCATCTTCAGAAGCCTAAACCTGACATCTAAATGTGCCAATATGATCAGAACAAAATAATGTTCAAAATTTAGCCAACCACAGGAAACAATCCGGTATAAGGAAAAGTAACAAAGATTTATACGCATTTATAAACCAGCACACAAGAGGTTTAACACATTTCTGAAAATGAAGTTAGCTTTATTGAGATCGGGGGAATAAAAAAGTCAGCATTGACCATTTACAATCTCTGACCTTTGTGGAGACGATAAGATTCTGTTGTAGTGCAGCTACATACAGTACAATTCAGGCATTTTTCAGTTGGGTTCAGATTTCAAATTCATTGTTGAGAAAGAGCTGGGAAGGAAAGTTTTAACAGCAACCTCCACTGGACTGCTTGACTGGAGTGCTCTGAATTTTAACGTTGGATTTCTCTGCACCACCTGCTGTCGCTCCAGGACCCATTCGTTTTTTGATCTCAGCAGCCATGGTCATGAAAGATTGTTCTACATTAGTTGCATTTTTTGCACTGGTTTCCAAAAATGGAATCCCAAGAGAATCTGCAAATTCCTATAGAATAAAGACATTACTATTAGTTCTATTACCCAGATTTGGAAAAGAGTATGTCTAATTTAATTTAATCAACTTGACTTATATGCCTCCCAATCCCAATGGAACTCAGGGCAGCTTACAACAGTAAATAGTAGATACAATAAAGTCAAATAATTAGTAATAAGAACAGTAAAAGCCATAATAAGCCCCAATGAACTATCCAATCAAACCCACATACACACAGAACAGTTACAAATTACACTAGATAAGATGTTACATTCATGGCTCCCAGGTTGCCAGCAAAGCCAGGTCTTCACAGCCTTTCAGAAGAGGAAGCATCAAAAGTAGTTTTATACAATCTCATTTAGATTTAACTATTATTAGTTTGCTTTTCATATAGCTTTTCCTTCATAAGTTCAGGGTGGGATATTCAGTCCTCATCTTTCACGTTTATGCTGACAACCTTGTCAAGAAGCTAGGCTAAGAAATTGTGGCTACCCCAAGTTCAACCAATGAGATTTCAGTAATAAAATACAGACTTGAATGCGGGCTTCCCATACTTAATTAAACATCTTAACCACTATACCACACTCATTCTCAGCATTATACATCCTCTAGTTTATAAATATTGCAATGGATTCAACAATACTTTTCTGTTTTTGAAGATTCAAATTGTTTAAAAGATAGGCATACCTTCGCTGTTGTATAATCTACGACTTTCTTTGTAGTCAGATCACACTTGTTTCCTACCAACAACTTGTTAACATTTTCACTGGCATAACGATCTATTTCTTGAAGCCACTGTTTTACATTATTGAACGACTCCTAAACAAAAATGAATATATTAAATTAAGCTCAGCCATTTATTATAGCACATTTGGATTCTAAGACAAATGCCATTACATTTTAAATATAGTGGTCCCTCGATCATCGCGAGGGTTCCGTTCCAGGACCCCAAGCGATGATCGATTTTTCGCGAAGTAGCGGTGCGGAAGTAAAAACACCATCTGCGCGTGCGCAGATGGTGTTTTTACTTCCACTGCCGCCCGCCCTTCGCCCGCCCCACCCCGTTGCTCGCGCCTGGGGTGCGCGCGCGCTTGGGGACACCCCAGCTCCGCTTCCCAGCTGGGAAGCGGAGGTGGGGTGTCCCCAAGCGCGCGCGCTTTCCCCAGCAACGCACGCGCGGTGGGGACACCCTAGCTCCGCTTCCCAGCTGGGAAGCGGAGGTGGGGTGTCCCCAAGCGCGCGCGCTTTCCCCAGCAACGCGCGCGCGGTGGGGACACCCTAGCTCCGCTTCCCAGCTGGGAAGCGGAGGTGGGGTGTCCCCAAGCGCGCGCGCTTTCCCCAGCAACGCGCGCGCGGTGGGGACACCCTAGCTCCACTTCCCAGCTGGGAAGCGGAGGTGGGGTGTCCCCAAGCGCACGCGCTTTCCCCAGCAACGCGCGCGCGCGTGGGGACACCCTAGCTCCGCTTCCCAGCTGGGAAGCGAAAGTGGGGTGTCCCCAAGCTCGCGAGCGCCGCCCGCCCGCCCACGCTGTTGCCGGCTCCGCTTCCCAGCTGGGAAGCGGAGCTGGGGTTTCCGCACGCGTGCCGCCCGCCAGCCCACGCCGTTGCTCGCGCCGCCGCTGGGGTCTTACCGGGGCAAGAGGACCCAGGGAAGCCTCTGCCCGGCGGGGAAACTCCACCATCTACGCATGCGTGGAAGGGCACGCATGCGCAGATGGTGGAGTTTACTTCCGGGTTGAAAACTAGCGATATAGCCCTTTCGCGATGCTCGAGGACGCGAAACTCGAGGGTTCACTGTAATCCCAATAGTGCCCATCTCTCTCCTTTGCTTTACAAATCAGGAATCTCTGGCTTGAATTAAGGAAGATTTATCTGTGCCTTGAGACTCTTCTTTTATGCAAAGACACACCATAAATTTAAAAATAAATTGTGGAAGCATCAGAGATGGTGGCGAGATGATTTAAAATGCAACATCTTACAAGGAGAACTAAGACTCAAGTGAGAGGATTTACAATCATCACTGAATTCCATCATCTCTTCACCTATGCTGCTATATACAACGTTGCATTTCCCTATGACTTGCTCAAGCAATACCTTCAAATGTCCAAACAGCAATATGCCGCTTTATAGCACTCTCTAAGGGTTTTACAGAGTCAGCATATTGCCTCCAACAACTTACCTGATCCGTAACATCATACACAACTATGATGCCATGAGCTCCTCTGTAGTAACTGGAAGTAATTGTTCGAAATCTCTCTTGTCCTGCTGTATCCCACTATGGGGAAAAAAATGAATAATACTTAAAAGACTGCACCCATTCTGATCTGATAGCAATAGCGATAAGACTTATATACCTCCTCACAGTGCTTTATAGCATCTCTACGCAGTCCACAGTCAGCATATTGCCCTCAACAATCTGGGTTCTCATTTTACTGATCTCTGAAGGATGGAAGGCTGAGTCAACCTTGAGCTGATGAGACTCGAACTGTCAAACTGCTGGTAGTTGGCACTCAGCAGAATTAGCCTGCAACCACTGCACTTTCAGGGCTCTTAATCATACAGATCAAAAAACTTTGGTAACACTACTATTAGTCAACTAACTATTCCGAAATACCTACTAAAGATCAGATGAAATAAAATACCCAAAACAATGAAGCAGAGTCCATTTCACTGAAATCAACTATAAAATGCGGTTGGGGATTTAATGTTAGAGTCATGGCATTACCAGGAGGCACCAGGAGGTAAAATATTCTTTCTTGCTACCTCTGTTAAACTTTTAAATAGAAATCTAATTCTGATGTTTTAGGGCAAGTATTCCACACAATTCTCATTTCTGAAAAGGCAGCTGGTTTAGCCACCTGCATTTTGAATTCTGCATGACTACCACCAAGGAGGAGGCTCTGTTGGAGCCAGGTTTCATTTGTCAATAAATGGAATTTTTTTCTTCAAGCATATCCTAATCAATATAAACGTTTTGGTAAGTTTGCCACAAAGTCACCATCAAGTTACGAAATACAGAGCAACACTTGTTACATACGCTTAACATATAAACCAGTTCACATTTGCTGCTGCTTGACAGAGTTTGGAACTGGCCCCAATGCAGATTTTCTAATGGCATTTTTGCCCTATGAAGCTTACAATGCCCTAGATAGCGCATCTTCCCAGATTTACAATGGATAATATACTTACTATCTGAAGCTTGATAGTTTTGCCATCTAACTCTATAGTTCTGATTTTGAAGTCCACCCCAATTGTGCTGATATAGCTTTCTGTATATGTGTCATCCTAGGAAGAGGAAACATTTTTAGAATCATTAGTAATACTGTATTCCAAAACACCAACACAGAAAGGAAAAATCTGTCTCAGAATTAATGCTTGATAAAACTGAAACAATGATGGATAAATTTGCTAGACGTTAAGCAACAAAATGGAGAGCTGGGATTTCTGTCGTAAATTGTTGTGACTGTAAACTGAATCAGGCCTAATTTTATAACAACTTGTACAGTGGTTGTTATGCAAATCGTACAGTTATTAAGTGAATCCAGCCTCCCCAATGGGTGTTTTGCCAGAAATTGACAAAAAATGGCACCAAACCAAAAGCACATGACAACAGGTTGCTGCAATCGATCGTAGAGGCAAGCCAGTTGCCACCTGTTTTCCCTAAAATAAGACATCCCCTGATAATAAGCCCTATCAGGCTTTTGAGTGCATGGCAATAAGGCCAAGCGCTTATTTCAGAGTTCAAACAAATATAAGACAGGGTCTTATTTTCAGGGCAACACGGTACCTGAACTGCAATCACATGGCCGTAGGGGGTGATGCGATGGCTGTAAGTGTGAGCATGCTTTTCTGTAAGTCATTTTTTCACAGGCTATCATAATTTTGAACAGCCATAAGCTGAAGACTACCTGTATTGTAGGAGTCAATTTGGGAGCCAGAGAAAGAACTAATTAGAGCTGCTTTCTCTGCTTCTTGAGAGAGTAGCCTACTTTAAGCTAATGATTAATACAATCAAACTGTTTATGTGTTTAGTGTACCACACAAACATTACCAACTACAGGATTGTATCTCTATAGTTTGCACTTAATACAGGCATTCTCCAACTTACAGCCACAATTGAGCCCAAAATTTCTATGGCTCAGTGAGACTATTGTTAAGTGAGTTTTGCTCCATTTTTACGGCCTTCCTTCCACAGCTGTTAAGTGAATCACTGAAATTATTATGTGAATCTGGCTTCCCCATTGGCTTGTCAGAAAGTTGCAAAAGGTGATCACATGGCCTAGGACATTGCAACTGTTATAAATATGAACCAGTTGCCAAGTGCCTGAATTTTGATTACTTGAAACTGCAACAGTTGTAAATGGGAAAAACTGTCATAAGTCACTTTTTTCAATGTCATTGTAACTCAATGATTATTAAATGAATGGTTGTAAGTCGAGGACTACCCGTAGATAGTTGTGGAAAGACATGTAATGATTCAATAATTCACACTAGTGAAGGGCAGGGCATGAAATGCAAGATTTATTTCTTAATTATTGTTGGTTTGTCCTCACCCAGTTACATGACCACCAAAATCCAATACCCCCTAATTTAGCCATATTTCCAAACTAAGAACTCTAGACCTTTTTATGTGCTTAAGGGCTTTTAGTTTTGTAAAGAATCAACTACGATGTCTTATGAATGCACCCACAAGATTAGTATTCCTTCTAAGTTTTCTTGCTAACTTTATTTTACAAATACTTAGCAAATTTTATTTTACAAATACTTAGCAAGTATAAAAATGATGGAGGCTAAAACACCTAGATATTAATACAATTTGTTTTTTATTAATCCAAAGATGAGAACACAAGACAACTTACTGCAAACCTAAGTAGCAGGCAAGATTTTCCCACACCAGAATCTCCAATAAGGAGTAGCTTGAATAAATAATCACTACAAAGAGAAAATCACAATTATACATACAATATTAGGATGGGTTAATTCTGTTTATTTATGTGACATTATTCTGTTTTATCTTTATTGAAATTGACAATTTTCCTCTGGTCAAGATATGCTAGGAATTATACAAATACATTTTATACTGCAATCCAAAAAATCTACATTTAAATCTACATTCGGTGGCTACCTGGAAACTAAATTGTGATAAAAATTAGAAAATAATAAAACTCTTACAGATTTTCAATTTTGTTATCTTTTTAGATCAATTATTCAATATAGTAATTGGTACTTTCTACTAGAGAATTCTGTTACTGGGAAATAACTGCTCCTCCAGTCTTTGCTGGACTCTTTTGCAGTCTATCTTGAATAAGGGATCTGGAAAGAAACAATCTTTAATAAAATCCATTTCACAGAAGATGGAACTACTTTTGCTAATCTGCTCATGTGTGGGATTTTTTTAAACAATCCAAATAGAATGTTAAAATTACAAATAATCAATATTTACTACTGAGACTTTTCCCAATCCCTTCGGCAATATTCAGCTGATTCAATATTTTGCTTTTTATTCATATGTTCCCATCTAGCACAACCTATTACCATAGATCAGTGCTTCTCATTTACTTTCTGCCCCTCCCCCCGAAGAAGTAAACATTTCACGCGCATCCAGCTCTCCGCTAGGACGATTGTTTGCAATATTTGGAATGTTTTATCTGAAAAAACTCAAGCGGCTTATCAGTGTGATTGGGGTGTAATGTGTTAATTTATTTGGCTTCATGCTGTCCGTTGCCAACATTTTTAAGCCCAGTAAACATGCCGGTCTTTTCTTGTCTCCCATTGTAGTCATCGAAGCCAAGCGTGACATAGGCTTCGTCATATTTCCTCTTTTGGGGAGACTTACATTTGTCTTGTTATCTCTGTCTCTTTCCTTGTTATTTTTCATCCCTGTTCAATATTTTTTCATGGTGTCTCTTAAGGGTTTGTTATCTGCACTTCATATCTCCTGCTGTGTGCTATTGTTTGGTGCAAACCCCCCCCCCCCTATTCCCTGTGGCAAAAAACCCACTTTCCCTGAGGTCAGGTGCCCACCCACCAAGGGGGGGCTGCCCCACTTTGAGAAACACTGCCATAGCTAGACCAAAGATGTCATAAAATAAGTATACAAATGTTCATGGGTTTTGGTGTAACAGTCACAGTAAGGAGCTTTGAGCCAGACATCTAAACCAGTGATGGGATTCAAATTCAGTTCTGTGGGTGTGGCTTGACGTGCGTGGCAGGGGAAGGATACTGTAAAATCTCCATTCCCTCCCCACTCCAGGGGAAGACTACCAATTGCCTTTTCCTCCCAATCAGCTGGGACTTGAGAGGCAGAGAATAAATGGGGGTGAGGCCAATCAGAGGTGATATTGAACGGTTCTCTGAACTACTCAAAATTTCTGCTACCAGTTCTCCAGAACTGACCAGAACCTGCTGAACCCACCTCTGATCTAAACATTATGGAAATAATAGTATCAGCTATGCTAAGACTTTCACGGTTCTCTAACTGCCTGAAAAGCTCGGAAAATAAATCATGTTACAACTTTATGGAAAATCCTTTTTTTAAAAGAAAACTTTATTAATTTTTAAACAATTTCTTTAAAAACAAAATTACAATCTTAATTTTAGTACTTCTGCATTGCTACATAAAAAGAACGTGTTTTTTTTCATTGCTACTCATTCTGAATAAAGCTTTTTTAAGCCCTAACCAGGGAATAAAATAATGTGCTGAAGCTGACCAGACTAAGGACGCTAGCCAGATAAATACCTGGTAGGCAGATTCCCCCCCTATTTTCCTCCCCAAAAACTAAGGTGTGTCTTATACTCCAGTACCTCTTATACTCCAAAAAAACCCCGTATCAGGCATGTCAAACGTGATGTATCGAGATTCTCCCCCCCCCCCCCCCGCTTCCCTAAAATGGGGTATCTAGGACCTGCTGTAGATGCATTATATATCTAGAATATGTGTGATGTACTGCATCACTCACATTCAACTCATGGCTGGCTAAGCTGATGTTCTCTAGAATTTATTGGTCCAAATTAAAATCTATTGCTCCCTGATCATTTGCAAGCTTTCTGATTCCCGAGGCTTCAAAACAATTTCAAGCAATGCTACTTTTATTGCCATGTTTCACTGATGGGATTTAAGATTTGTTTGTTGAAATACAGAATTTTGATTTTTCATCAATACTACAAAGTTCCATATGTGTCTTGCCTACCCATTGTTCCAGTCTGCAATATGTGGTCTTTGGCAAACTTGAAACAGGTTGCAATGTGCTTTCTGGAAGCAAAGACTTCTTCTTTTCTATCTTCTCTTTTTTAGTACAGTATATTCCTTGGGAGGATTCATCAGTCAATGCAAACATGATGTGTAAATCCTTACAACCTCACCCAGTGTTGTATACTTTATTCTTGGAAATTCTTGGGGCTTTTTTTGACAACTACATATGGGAAGAGGAAAACTTATTATATTTCTCCATGTGTATACTATGTGTCTGACCATGGCATCATAGAGAGCAAACTGCTCACAAGATTTCATAGTTCTTAACAGTTTCCTGAGCACTGATAATCCTTTTCAGAGTTCAGAGATCTCATCGGATTAGGGCAAGATTCAATTCCATTAATTGTGTCCTGAAAAGCAGATTCAATCTAGCAATCAACTTGTGTTAAAGGAAGGACCCCCCCCCCCCCCTCAAGTTTACATGTGATTATCATCATTGTTTGGATCATTTAACTCAGGGGTGTCAAAACTCACAGCCCACATGGGCCACATGCTGGCCATGCCCACCCCATTTTAGGGAAGGGGGGAAAATCCCGATACATCACGTTTGACATGCCTGATCTAACTCAATGTGACCTGTTAAGAGAATGGTGGCTTAGTATTCAATAAAGATATGACACAGTATATTATTTTGTGTTTTGTTTAACCAGAAGCTCTTTATCTCTTCAATAGGTGAGATGAAACTCCAGTTACATTGTAAATCAAGTAGTTCAGGATTATGAATTATTCTAAAGGGTTTCCATTACTGTGTTTGTTTTAGCAGCAATACAACAATAATTTGCCACTACCTTGTTTTTTTTCAACTTTCCAATCTCGCCTACATCCTTGGTATACTTTGTAAAAATGCCAATCCAGGTTCTAATCAAACAAGCCAATTCTACTTAGTTTCCAAAACCAAGCTATGTTAGGCAAATATCCTGGCTAAAATGCATCCTTATTAACAAAATTCTTCATTGAATTTGTTACTTTTCAACATTTTATCTATCCAAAACATACATATCTTACATTTTACTTCACTACTGTAAAATAAAATGGTTAATATTTTTTAATGAATACAACTTAGCACTACTTCATAAAGGAAATCAATGAAAAGTTGCTGCAAGTTGGTTTTAATAATTACAACTGCATTTTAGTACTTTTTCTGTACTGTAAATAACTGAAGCATCAAACCAAATGCTGTTTTGCTCTTTTACTAAACTGAGGCATTAAATTTAAAAATGTTAACTTTAAAAGTTTTTGCAGACTTATCAGTAAAATTTGAAAATACTTAATTATGGAACCTTGGTTTCGTTACTTGCTGTGCACTGAATCTAGGAACATCAAATGTAATATTTCAGAAGGAATGCAATCCAGTCCAGAAATGGTTGCTCATCTCCCACAAATCAGCTACTCCTATCTATAATATCTATGCACTATTTTAATTAATTTAATTTCAGTTTCAACTCAATCTCTTATGTACATGATTTTATAGCAATATTCTAGTCTAAATCTGTAAAAGGTATTTCCAAAACGTTTCGTGTACATATTCAAAGTGCTGAGGGCAAGATGAAATCCTAAAGAGCCAATGAGGCAACACAAGTGCCACCAGAATCACCTCTTGGTCTATCCTTCAGAAATATCACAGTCATATCAACATTACTTGATTCCTATCAGATAGATGAGAAAATTCCCCCTATATTTATTATGGATTAATTAAATAAGCCATGGATTATTAAAAAGTCATATTAATCAATATTTGGGAATTATTAAATTTTCAGAATTTGAAATGTACAGAATGCTATATAACTAAGAAAGGTATAGTTTTAATTTGTTAAGCTATAACACAGATATATCAAATATTATTTGTTTTGAATGCTAAAAACAAACACAAACCTAATCTTCAGGCCCTAGTTCTCACCACATGCAACTTTAACTCATGATAAAATTAGACTTGCTGTTCCAAAGTGTCACTGCTAATGTTGCCTGGAAACAGTAGAACAAGATTCGCTGATACTCAGCATTTAAGCTATAGAACTCAGAGGATGAGGGTGGATGATGAGAAAAGTTATTGAGCAATCAAAAGTCCTTAATAAGAAAAAAATCATCATTAATCATTTGGTATTGCTTCCATATTTCTTCTTTTCATTTCTTAGAAAGTGTTTCACTGCAATGCAGCAGCAACATTGCAAAATCAACCTAAGCCCAGAAAGCATTCTAAGAATCATGGGGTAAGCACATGACCATCAGCTAAAATGAACATCCACAACAGTTAGTCAATAGCAACTGATCAAAAGTGTGAATCCGTTTCAAAGAAATTAAATGGTAAAGATTACTTTATCCATTGTAAAGTAACACTACTGAATGTTCACACACCACAGAATTAAATGAGAATACCATGTATTTTGCAATGGAGTTGGGGGAGGGGGACTTCTTTCCAATCTAGTACACAAGCAATCAACTCTCAGTATAGAAGAACCAAATGTTAACTTTTTATAACACCTCCAATCTGTGGCAACTACTGTATGGTCACAAATCTGTCCTTACAGACAATATTAGTACAACTTTTCAGTTTCTCAGTAAACTTCGAAGGCAAACTTCACAAATATGGTGTTTCCCCAAAAATAAGACCTGTCTTATATTTTTTTGAACCCTGAAATAAGTGCTTGGCCTTATTGCCATGCACTCAAAGCCCCATTGGGCTTATTAAAAGAGGGATGTCTTATTTTGGGGGAAAAACAGGGTAGTAGTTGTTCAGAACAAATTACAGTATAAGCCAGCAATGGTGAACCCTACGGCATACATGACACAGGTGGCATGCAGAACCATATCGAGAGGCCACATGAGGCATTGCCCTGTGTCAGCTTCAGTGTGCCTGTGTGTGCTGGCTAGCAGATTTTTGGCCTTGCTGAAGGCCGTTTCGCCCTCTCTGGAGGGCGAAAAATGTCCCAACAGGCAACCGAAAGTTCAGAAAAATGTACTTCCAGTTTGCCCATTGTGTTGTTTTTTGCACTCCAGAGGCTTCAGAGAAGCCTCTTGAACCCCAGAGTGCGAAAAAATGGCCCAATGGGCAAAGCAGAAATTCAGAAAAACAGGCTTCCAGTTTTCCCCAGTGTGCTGTTTTCTGCACTTTGGGTCTTCAGCAAGCTTTCCTGAAGCTTCCAGAGTGTGAAAAACAAACCAGAAGTATGTTTTTCCTAACTTCTAGTTTGCCCCGTTTTTCACCATCCCAGGCTTCAGTGAGGCCTGGCTCGCACGCATGGGGTGGGAGTAGGGGTTTTGCACATGAGTACAGGACTGTGGGTGTGTGTCTGTGTGCGCGCATGTGTGCGGAGGGGAAGGAATGGGTGTGCGCTCACACCCCCTTTTGGCATATGAACCAAAAAAGGTTCACCATCACTGATATAGGCTTTTACGCAAGTCATTCCTGGTTTCAATTTATGGTTTTTCTTACATTAGGAGACTGTTTCCTCAAAATCATTCTTTTTACACTTTGTAGATAGTACTCATTTACAGTTCTATTAATAAGGCCTCAAAACTGTAGCTGCCTTAACCCTGGTTGCCATACACTAAGTCAGTGTTTCTCAATTATTTTCTGTTGCGCCGCCCTACGAAGAAGTAAACATTTTTCTCTCCCCTCCAACTCTATGGCGGGACGATTGTTTGCAATACAGTGATCCCTCTATTATCGCGAGGGTTCCGTTCCAAGACCCCTCGCGATAATCGATTTTTCGCGATGTAGGGTTGCGGAAGTAAAAACACCATCTGCGCATGCGCGTGCCTTTTTTTCTATGGCCGCGCATGCGTAGATGGTGGAGTTTGCGTTCCCCCGCCGCCCACGCAAAGGGGAAACCCGATTCGGCTCCTCGCTGCTGCCTGCGCTACCGAGCAGATCAGCTGCTGGGCGGGCCGAAGGAACCTTCCCTGGGTCTTCCCCGGCCGCCCACGCAAAGGGGAAACCCCGGCTCCCTCGCTGATGCCCCGCCGCTCGCCGCAGCCCGCTCCGCCAGCAAGAGGGGGGAAGACCCCAGGGAAGGTTCCTTCGGCGCCGCCCAGCAGCTGATCTGCTCGGGCGCAGCAGCAGCGAGCAGACGAAGACCCGGGGTTTCCCAGCCGCCCACGCAAAGGGGAAACCCCGGCTCCTCGCTGATGCCCCCGCTCGCCCGCCCCCGCCCGCCAGCAAGAGGGGGGAGAGATAGAGAAAGAGAGAGAACGAAAGAAAGAGATGAGAGAGGGAGGAAGAGAGTGTGAGAGAGGAAGAAGCAAGATAGAGAAAGAGAGAGAGAAAGAAAGATGAGAAAGGAAGGAAGAGACTGACGTCATCGGTGGGAAAATTGCGATATAGCGTTTCGCGAAGCATTTTCACTGAAAAAATCTCAAGCGGTTTATCAGCATGATTGGGGAGTAATGTGTTTAAGTGACGCTTTAATTTATTTGGTTTCATGCTGTCCGCTGCTAACATTTTTAGACACAGCAAGCATACCGGTCTTTCTTTATCTCCCACCATAGTCACAGTGAAGCCAAGCACTACATACACTTCACTTTGTCATATTTCCTCATCTTATCTTTCGGGAGACTTACATTTGTCACATTATCGCCATCTCTTTCCTTGTTTCTTTTCATCCTTGTTCAATATTTTTCCACGTTGTGTTATATGCACTTCATATCCCTTACTCTACGCTGTGTACTATTGTTTGGTGCAAAAAACCCCTACTCCCTGTGGCAAAAAAAAGCATATTTCCCAGGTCCTTGCGTCCCCCCCCCCCCCGCATTGCTCCACGCCCCCCAAGGGGCCTGCCCCTCTATTTGAGAAACACTGCACTAAGTCCGCCATCAATCAGAATACTATATCCCTATTTTTGTTACTGTTGCACCATGGAAAACTAACTATGAGTTATTTTCCAGACCTTTGCAGCCAAATTATCTTTCAATATAAATTATTCAAAGAGCAGTAGAATAGTAATGCTGCCAAGCAGAAAATAACAAGTGAAGATAAAGCAGGGATAAAGAGAAACAAGCTACATACATGTGAAGAGGAAAAGTCCAGAGTTAAGAAATGAACAAATGAACAAGAACAGGAATGGCTAGAGATAGAGGTAAATATGTTTATAAAGTAAAGATTAAGGTGAGGATACTGGTAAAGACAGAATATAATATATAGGGATAGGCAACAATTAACATTAAATCCCCCTTTGTAAATTCTTCGTAATGCTGCAGGCCCTGATTGCTGAACTTCAATGATACAATTAATTGTCTGGAACAGATAAGAACTAAGCTCTACTGCAGTCATATCATAGTTAAAATTAAAAGCAACTGAAATTTTCCCAAAGCCCATTGTCATCACACCCACCCCTAAAAAATACATATTTTTTTTTAGTCAAGGCTACCCACTTAAGCAAACTAGAAAAATAGTGCAACATGTAAAGAGAACAGAACAACCACTAGAGAAAGACTTCTAATGAAATCTATAAGCCAATGGATAGCATACGTATGCATGTTACTGGTCATCATTTTAAGACAACATTAACAGGTTAAATGAAGAAAAATCACATTGAGGTCTACTTGATATATTACGGTATTCTAAGTGTCCCAGTCATCATTTATTATTTGCTTATTTGTACCCTATGACAATCATTAAGTGTTGTACCTCATGATTCTTGACAAATGTATCTGTTATTTTATGTACACTGAGAGCAGATGCACCAATGACAAATTCTTTGTGTGTCCAATCACACTTGGCCAATAAAAATGATATTATATTCTAGTGTAATCTATCATTTAGAAAATGACCTTGGCTCATTTTCCAGTTGGCAGAATTAAATGGGGGAAAAAAACCGTGTGTACATTTCCTTAAATTCCATGGTTGAAATCACACTTTTCTCCTTCACTTAACCCAAGACACTTATCTTTGATTTTTTTTAAAAATGGCACATCATTTCCACACTATAAGCTTTAACATAAGCTGTGATCTTGATCCCGAATTGCTTGTCTAAATCATAAATAAGAGAAAAGTCGATGGGAAATCTCCGAGAGAGCAACTGAAACCTACAAGATCCCCCACTTGTCCAACTACAGAATACCACCAGATAATGAACCGACTCGCTTACCCATCAGAAAGGGCTGGGAAATCCACCCACACCCTTCACACCCCAATGCGAGGATGATTACTTACAGCAGGGGTCCCCAACTAGGCAACTTTAAGACTTGCGGACTTCAACTCCCAGAATTCTCCAAGCTGGCTGGAGAATTCTGGGAGTTGAAGTCCGCAAGTCTTAAAGTTGCCTAGTTTGGAGACCTCTGATTTACAGCTTAGAAAAAAGAAACGTTTCGGGCCAAGCCTTCTCTTTCAAGTGGGGAGAATCTTGGAATGCATCTTTGAAAACCACCCTAAAGCCAAAGCCACCGATTCTGCTTGACTTGCTGCGGGCAGAAGCAGCCCATCCTTAGATCCCTCCATAGCCACGGCAGCCTTCCCTGTTTTCCCGAGGACTTGTTGGCCCCAGAGCCGCCTCTGCCTCCCCGTTTTTTTCCCGTCGGCAAGGAGCTATTGCTGCATCCCGTCACCACTTATGTCATCCCGCCCCGTCGTCCCCGTCTCTCGCTCCCTTCTGTCCCCGCACGCATAAGAAAGCCCCCCCCCCCCTACACAAGTACTCACTATTCGGGATTCATACTGGACATGTCAGCTGGGGGGAAGCCGTCACACGGTCTGTAGAGGATGAGTTCTCTCCGCGGAGCAAGCGGCGGTCAGACCCACCACCGGCGGCTCCTGGAACGGTCGGACTGCCTAGTCAACCCAACACCCCAAAGGCGGCAGCTTAACACGGGGGCAACGGCGGCGTCTCCTTTCCAACAGGGACAACCCCTCCCCACGACAGCGACGACTGCAGCCGTCTCCGCTCTGGCACCTAAAACTCAAAATGGCGGCCGCCTCCGAACCAGGAAGCGGAGAAGCCTCTGGTGGAGGGCTGGGCCTTACATGTTGGTGAGAAGGCGGAGGGGAATCCTTGGCAAGGAATGCTGGGGAATGGAGTTCTCAAGTCCCGCGACAGCTTTCGGGTTGCTTTGGAGCGGAGGCGGCGAAAAAAACTCGCTTTCCCAGCAAGCCTACAGGCAAGGTCGACGCGTGCGTAATCGAAACTCTTTCTTTCGTGTTTCCCGGTTGAGTCAACTTTGATATTTTGGTCAGCGATTGGCTGATGGGTTCAGCCGGCCGGGCAACGTCAGCAGGGAAACGTGGCAGCTTGGGCGAGCCGTTGATTTCTCCGAGACAAGATCGGGAGAAGGCGGGGCAGCGGCGAATGGAAGGGATAAGGGATGCCGAGCTATTTTGTGGGCGGAGCGATCGCGTGGAATTGGAATTTGAACGGAGGTTAAGACGTAGCAATTGGAACACGGATTTTTTTTAAGTACCCCGTGGACAGAGTTTCCAGTCCAACGTCGCTGTAAAGGGGAATTGGATTATAAAACTGAAATTTTGACGCAAAGTAAACCCTTACAGATTAATGTCGGTAGTATTCTGCTGTTTGCCTTTAAATAATCGAGTTTTCATTATTCAATTCCATACTAACATGTCAAAAACTTCGCAACTGTCAAAATCTCTTTTCCACAAGCATTTCCTAAACCAGGGATCCCCAATTTATGGTAACTTTAAGACTTGTGAACTTCAACTCCCAGAATTCTCCAGCCAACTAGGCTTTGCTGGAGAATTCTGGGAGTTGAAGTCCACAAGTCTTAAAATAGCCAAGTTTGAAGACCTCTTTCCTAAACCCTTGGGGAATACCATTAGCTTGCTTACTCCACCTTGTGTGTTATTATTAGATGATTACAAAATTATTTACAATATGTATGTATGTATGTATGTATGTATGTATGTATGTATGTATGTATTGTATTTATATGCCGCTCACTCCAAAAGGACTCTTGAACGGCTAACAATCGGAATAAATACAACAACAATAAAAACAGTTAAAATCTCATAATAAAAATCAGTAATAACAATAATATAAAAAACATACATACTTACAATCAGCCTAATTCCAGGCCTGCCGGAAAAGCCAGGTCTTAACGGCTTTAGGGAAGACGGGTAGAGTGGAGATAATGCGGATCTCTGGAGGCAGTTGGTTCCAAAGGGTTGGAGCTACCACTGAGAAGGCTCTTCCCCAAGGTCCTGCCAGCCGACGTGTAGTCTTCCATAATTCCTTTTTGCCAAAACATTTTCAAGTATCGTGTTGAAACAAATGCACTTTCGATAATATATAAATGATGCATCTTCATATTTAAAAACGGGGATGGGTGAATTATGCTGTTTTCTTCCTTCTGTCAGGGTTGGTTTTTAGTTGGTATAAACAAGGTGCCCCAGGCTTCAGTTCTCTCTCTCCTATTTACCATCTACATGAGGCCTCTGGGTGAAGTGATACAGTGGTTTACGATGAAAAATTGCCATATAAAGCTTTTCATCTCCATCCTGGGCTGCCTGATTGATGCTGTGTATGTCTGTTCCAGTGCCTGGAAGCTATACATGTCTGGAGGAAGCGCAATAGGTTTGACTCAATCCAAGTAAGACTGAGTGGCATTGAGTATTTGTCACCTTCTAGTGACAAGGTTTTTCCATAGATGATCCCGGAGGGATGGCCCTGCCCCAGATAGACTTGATGTGCAACTGGAGATCCTTTTGGACTCACGGCTCCTGCAAGAAGAGTAAGTGGCAGCTATGGCTAGGAAGACCTTTGCCCAGTGTTGTAAGCCAGTTGTGCCTGTTCTTGGACAAGGAGGCTTTGTTCATACCCTTGTGACCTCTCATCTGAATTATTGCAATGTACTCTACCTGGTGCTGGCCTTGAAGAGCACTCAGAAGCTTCAGCTGGTGCAGAATGTGGCTGCACAGGTGGTAAACTGTGTTGGATATTCAACATATTTAACACCCTTGCTACATGAGCTGCATTGGCTACCAGTGAGCTTCCAGGTGTAATTCAAAATACACCTTTAAAGCCCTTCATGGATTTGAACCAGGCTATCTAAATGACTGCCTATTCTAGAGTTGTTTCTACTGATGCAGTTTGGTTTAGCAGGTTGAGCATGTTATAAGTCCTGTCAACCAAAGAATGCCAGCTGGCAGGGACTAGGAGATATACCTTCTCTGCTAAAGCTCCTACCCTCTGGAACAATTCAAAGATTAGGATGATTCTAACTTTTCTGAAGACACGGTTATGTGCTTGGGCCTGGGGCCCTGAATAGGTTAATACTGTATAACCATTTCTTGATTATATTAACATCTATGGCAATAATTCTACTCAGTGGCCATGCATATTTATTGTTTGTATTGTATTGTTTGTTGTTTTAGGTTTTATGATATACATTGCAGCTATCAAATCAAATCAATCAATATGGATTAGCCTTTTTAAAAAAAATCACAACAATCTACCATTATTTTTCTGAATCTAATGCATTAGTTCCTATTTTTTAAAAGGTTAAATTTAAATGTAAATTATAGGTTGTCCTCAAGTTATGACTACAATTGAGCCCAAAATTTATGTCGTTGAGTAAAATATTTGTTAAGTAAGTTTTGCTCCATTTTATGACTTTTCTTGCTATATTGTTAAGTGAATCATTGCATTTGTTAAATTAGTAAATTGGTTTTTAAGTGAATCTGGATTTCCTGTTGACATGGCTTGTCAGGTCGCAAAAGCTGATCACATGACCCCAGGGCACCTCAATTGCACGTGTGCATATAGGTGTGCATGTGTTTGTGAGCTGGGAGAGATATATGGATATTGGCGGAGCAACAGTTGTTCTCTCCCAGCTTTTAAAAAAAGGTTTACCTATCCATTAGTCAGCCCCTTTGATCAATAGGATAGATTACAGTCCATAACAAATTAAGGCATCTTCATCCTGAAGTGGGGTGATCTGGACAGATAATAATAATAATAATAATAATAATAATAATAATAATAATTATTATTATTATTATTATTATTATTATTATTATTATTATTTATTAGACTTGTATGTCACCCCCCTCCGGAGATTCGGGGCAGCAGATACGGTAGAGAGATAGAATGAGAGTAACCCAAAATAGTTTAAAATATAAACATTAAAGATCATATGCTTGAAAGTATATTGATGAGATTGATTTCACTCAATTCATCAAGATAATCTGAGAAGTTATCTAGTTATACACAGCCATAATTTGCAAATCCTATAGAATACCCAATATAGTTAAGAATGCAACAGTCATTTAATGATATAATAGCAAAAACTTGTTAGCTGCCAATAGCTCAGCACCCTTTTAAAGCTATTAACAATTGGCAGTTTCTAGCAGTAATATGGAAGTCAAATTCCAAGTTCCAAATTTTACATTCACTGATTTCAATGTAGGGGTCCTATGAACAAATAGACCTAACAAAAGCAGAAACAACTGTAGTTTCTGCTCCTGAAAAACATCAGAATAAACAAATGCAAATGAATAAATGCCATTATAAATGTAATTATAATGTGCAGGCACATCTCAAGCTAATTTTTTTTAAAGTATTTCAAAACTGGTGGAAGAAATAGCTGTTGACCCAAAAATAATAGCATGTTTGCTTTACAGAACAAAAGCAACATCAAAATAACAACAGCCATGCATAATTATCAACAATCCAAATTTCCCTAGAGTCTCAAGCTGCAATTACCGGTATATCTTAAAATTTCAGTTCTTATCTCAGCCTCTTCAGAGGCAGAATTTAGTTGTTTTCTAAATGTAGTTTCTCTAGGCAACCTTTCACTTATCTTTAACCTAGATTCTAGAAGATACATGGAGTAAGTAAGATCCTATATCCAGCACCATCTCCAGAAGACAGCCCTCACTAAACTACATGTCTTTCTGGGGAATGACATACCCAATGATTGTGGCGAAGGTTGTCTTCATACACGATCTGGGGAAGAATGGCATTTGAGAAATGGAGATGGTGCAAGATATGAGAGTTATTACCTGCTCATTATATTTTCTAGATTAAAGTTAAGTGAAAGGTTGCCTAGAGAAACTATATTTAGAAAACAACAAAATTTAGGGGGTATTTTAAAACTATACTCTAATGTAAACACTTATGCAGAGAACTTGTGTCAACTTCTATTGCCTTCTCCCATCCAACCTATGAGGAAGATAAGATTGGTGCTGTCCTTTCAGCACCAGACAAAAATATTCCTTTTTTTGCTCCAACATTAATTGCTTTAAATTAATCACAAATTAACAAGGATATGATTCTACATCAATAATCAGATAATTACCAAAAGTTATCTTATAGCTCCTTGATTCCAGAATGATTTCCCAATTGGGGGTGGGGATAGCAAGAAATATAGCAAGCATATAGCAATAAAATGGTGAGATACAGAATAGAGGAATTCTTCATCACACTCTTATATACGGTATTTCACTCACTTCTCCTAGATAAGATGCACATAACTCTCAATCTCTTAGTCTTACCTTAAATGTGTTGGATTCTGAATAGCTGATATAAATCAATCTTATCATGAAGTGCAATAGAGAACACAGTTGGAGGAGGACTCTAACTGTTCTTGGGTAGTTCTTGATCATGGAAGTTTATGTCCTGATGATCCATTAGTCATACTTTGATATTTTCTGGGTTTTCAGCACATCATCTTTGCATGTCCATGTACCTGTATATTCAGACACTGCTCTGCACTGTCACCACTTCTGCTTATATTGGTCATGGATACCATCACAGATGACCTGCAGCAGAATCCACCCTGGACTATGCTCTATGCTGATGTTATGCTCACTTCCACCACTAGAGCAGCAGCAAGTCCAAACATGAAAAGTTTGCTAACCACTGCAGATTCAACATCAAGAAAACTGAGTACTGTATTGTACTTAGAGGCTGTTACCACACCTGGAATGTTTCAAATCATTTGAGAAAACCTAAAGAAGGTGGACATTTTTTGAGTATCTGGCATCCCATCTCCAAGGCAATGGCGACATCAATGGCGAGGTGCAAGCAAAGGTGAATGCAGCCTGGATGAGTTGGTGAGAACTCATGTGTGTGTTATGTGACAGATGAATGCCAACTCGTCTTAAATCTAAGATTTACAACACAACCATCTGCTCTGTTGCATTGTATGTGCAGTGCCCAGAATCCTGGGCAGCAACAACAGGGAACGAATGCTATCTCCATACCAGGGAAATGCGAATGCTTCGTTGGGTAGCAAGCATCTCCCTTCTTGACCACATCAAAAAATGCGACAGCATTTTGGTGTGGCACCAAATACAGAGAAGATGAGAGAAGGCCGGCTCCACTGGTATGGATATGTCTAGAGAGCAGCACCTTCCACTGTTGCCAAGACAGCCTACAAACTGGAATTCAATGGCCGGTGACCTCTCAGGCATCCAAAAGAGAGATGGCAAGACATGATGCCATGGGCCTGCATCCTGGAGACCCAACTGCCCATGGAAAGTGGCGTACAATGGTCCAAAAAGCGCAGAACCTGCACCTGTGGGAATATGCTGGGAAGAAGAAGATAATAATAATAATTTGAATGATTTAAAAAGCAAGATAGTTCTTTGTAAAAGGAAGCAAGGAAAATAAAGATGGCTTATTTGAGCAGAGTTTAAATTACATGTGTTTTGGGTGGTTCCCACTGAACTTGCCTATTCAATTGGTGCATCTTATACAGCTATTTTTGGCTGTCCCAAAGCCCAGCTCCTCGCATCCCATTTTTGCAAAAACGTAGACCTGTTTTTCACAAAAATGGTGTACACAGAAGGTTTGAGAAGCCTGCAGCTCCTGTGTGCTGCAGGATAGCAAAAATGTTAATTTTTGCAAAAAAACAGGCTGTTTTTCACCCATTTTTGTAAAAGCCTACAGAGAGCTCCTGTGTACTAGGGCAGTGGTCCCCAACGTTTTTTCCACCAGGGACCAGTTTCAGCAAGACAATTTTTCTATGGCCCGGTGGGAGCGGAAAGGGGTGTGGTTGGGGGCGGGATTAAGCATGGGGGTGCTGGTCCTCCCCACCCCTCTTTACCGCCATCGCTCTATGGCTGGCAGAACCTGCCTCCCAAGCCCTCTTGCCCAGCGGTAGCTAAGCGCTGGAGAGAGGGGGTCAGGCTGGCCCTCCTGCCTCCCCCCAGCCAAAAACGCAAAAGCGCCCCGCGGCAGAAGCCAAAAGAGGCTTGAGCCTCTCGGTCCTTCCCACCCCTCTGTCCCGTCCATCGTCCTGTGGCCGGCAGAACCTGCCTCCCGAGGCCTCTTGCCCAGTGGGAGGCGAAGCGCTGGAGGGAGGGGGTGGCGGCATGAGGGCTGGCAGCTGCTGACTCCACGGACCGGTGCAACATGCCCCGCGGCCCGGTACTGGTCCGCGGCCCGGTGGTTGGGGACCCCTGTACTAGGGGAAGGCAAAAATGCTCCCATCTTTTGTGAAAAATGGCCTGTATTTCACAAAAACAGGAGCATTTTTGCTATCCCCCAGGAGCTCCCTGCAGGCTTTCCAGACCCTTGGCCCACAACATTTATTTATTTGATTTTTATGCCGCCCTTCTCCTTAGACTTAGGACAGCTTACAACATGTTAGCAATAGCACTTTTTAACAGAGCTAGCATACTGCCCCCACAATCTGGGCCCTCATTTTACCCACCTTGGGTGAAAAATGGCCCATTTCTTTTCAGAAATGGGGATGGTTTTGCCTTCTAATTAATCCATGTAGGATGACTGGAGGAGGAATTCTGGGGCTTGAAGTCCACTAGTCTTAAAGCTGTCAAGTTTGAAGACCTCTGGGTTAGGGGTGCAAGGATCTTCAAACTTGGCAAGTTTAAGACTTGTGGACTTCAACTCCCATTCCTGACTGGAGGAGGAATTCTGGGAGTTGAAGTCCACAAGTCTTAAAACTGTCAAGCTTGATGTTTGTAAACAGTATTTTATTAAATAGTATATTACTACACCATTTGGTTCAGAATACTTTCCCCCTTGTTTTCCACCTTTAAAATCTAGGTGCGTCTTATACTTGGAAAAATAGAGTACATGATCCTTTTCCAAAAAGGTTGAAGACAAGATACTAATCTGTTTAGAAAACAATAAAAAAAAGGAAAAGCAGAAATACTCTCTAATTAATATATAGCTAGAACTATATAAGATTTACAAAAAATATTTTATAATTCACACAAAAGTTTCACGAATTTGTGAGGACAGCCTTAAACACTTAAATCACAACTTAACTTGCAAATGCTAAAAGAATAAAATAAATGAGTGATTCTTCTATTTTTACTCAGGGCATAGCCAAATAGAAACTGCACAATACTGGCCTTTTAAAAAATAAATCTCTTGTTCAACAAAAAACAAATGCAATGGTGTAGAATTTTTTGGATCATATCGCTATTACTGACACTATGAAACTTGGAAAAATGGCACAAACCCTGGTGCCAGTACTCATGGAGCACCAAGATGGTGAAGACCTAAAACATGCAGAGGTTTTATTCATAATACCAGAACCACTTTTCAGGCACTTAGATTTGTCATTTAGGAAAAAAAAGTGGTTAGAGTTACAGGTGAAGATACAAAAGGCCTAAAGGAACATTTTAAAGTGAGCCTATATAGAAGGACTGGTTTCCTTATCACAGATGATTCAAACAGTGAAAATTAAATGGTTCTTTACTTTTTAAAATGTGCAGAATTAGTTAAACAGAAAATTAATTTACTAGCTGATTTTTACAACCATGTTACAATGTTACTCTTGGGGAAAAGTCAAATTAAACTGTTCTTTCAGTAAATATCATAGGATTGCTTGTGAAAGATGTTTCTGCAGTTTCTATCACAAGAAAAAATGATGAAATAAATAAGATAGCAATCACTATGAAGAGTAAAAGACTGTAGTCTTTCATCATACAGGATTATGTTCTAATAAGTGGGATTTGAATTTTAATATACATGAAAAGTTTGGGCTGCAAATCTCTGTTTCTCCCTTTTCTGCAGTTATTATTCTTTTTGTAACAAAAAGAAAAGCTCTCTAGTTCTTTTAATTTAAACTCAATTGTGGTCGTATGTTGAGGACTACCTGTGTGTGTTGCAAATATCTTATAAGAAACAATTATTGGGCCATCAATGTATGATGTTAATATAAATAAAATTATTAAATATAATACATTTAGTACATTAAATTTAAACAATTACTGTATCTCAAACATTTCTTGACATCAAACTTGAGTTGTATGAGTTTATAGCTGGGATCACTGCTAATTTTCTGGGGGAGGGGGGAATAGCCAGTTTTCATACTACGATAATACAAATGAAAGGAGATAGTACATTAGCAAACCAACTACATTTATTTATATTTTCATCCTGCGTTTATTATTTTTATAAATAACTCCTTCCTTCTCCTATTTTCCCCAAAAGAATTCTGTGAGGTGGGTTGGGATAAGAGGGAATGTGCTGGCAAAATAATACTTAGGTTTATGGAACACAGATTAGAGCTTTGTATGGAAGGGAGATAAAAACATTACTGCTAATGCATATTGGATAAGAGTATTATACAGTATGCCATTTAGTTTATTGCAGCCATTCAAAGCACTGCCCTTGAAAATCACTCAGTTACAGCTGATGCAGAATGCAGCAATGGGGGTAGTTATAGGTACATTTTGGCATGCACATGTAACACCATTTCTGCCTCAGTAGGCTCTCAGGTAAAATTTAAGACAAGGATTTTTCTCTTACAAAGCCCTTCAAAACAAAGGACCAAGCCATTTGAAGGACCAGCTACCTCCAATTGTCTCTACTTGTCCAATGAGATTACACAACCAGTTATATCTACCTGTGTGGGCAAATGCTAGGTCCTACTGGAAAACGAAGTCAGCATCTCCATAAAGCTCATCCGTGGAAGGAAGCATGAAGTGCTCCAAAATCTCCTGGAAGCAAACATAGCATTAATCCCTAAAGATGACACATTTCATAGTCTTGTGTTGATTTGGGGAACCATGTCATCTGCTGGTGTTTGTCCACCGTGTTTCATTAAGTCCAGGGTCAACCAGTGGTCTACCAGATTTTGGAGCACTTCATGCTTCAACTGTCTACTGTTGACCGCACCCAGTTCCTAAGGTCTGTAAGGGACGTGCATAAGTGCACCAGTGTGCCTACCATACTTATCCTTTCTATTGTCCTCATTTATCTGTATTTACTTTGTTTATTCCCATACCTGCTATCTTAAAATATTTGACTAATAAAATAAGGTATTAATAACACTTTATAAATGCTTAGTAAGACAACCACACCTGGAATACTGCATCCAGTTTTGCTCACATTACAAAAAAAATGTTGAGGCTAAGAGCAACTAAGATGACTAAGGGCCTGGGGACCAAAACATACGAAGAACAGTTGCAGGACTAGGAGGGATACAACAGCAATATTCCAGTATTAGAGAGGCTGCCAAAAAGAAGAGAGGGTCAACTTATTTTCCAAAGCACCAGAGGGCAGGATAATGAAACAATGATTGGAAACTAATGAAAGAAAGAAGCAACCTTGGAATTGAGAAATTTCCTGACAGTGAAGACAATTAACCAGAAGTTGTGGGCGCTTCACCAATGTGGTTTTTAACCCTGCTGTTCTGTTTAGAAAAACTCCCTAATCTTATGTTCCCGGGTCTATTTGACCCGGACTGCAAATTGATCATTTTAGGTACTTATATTTGGTCTTTTTGAAAGCTTTTTTCACCTGGAAACAAGTTTGAACATTTCTGCACACAATGGAATGAAAATTGAACTGAAAAAATTAATCCTTATTGGTTTATTTTGCACATAAATGTGCCTCCCCCCGTTTTTGTGAACGTTTTTTCAATTTATGGATAGGTTTGCTGGCAAAATCCATTCTATTTTACTAAAGTTGGTGTGGGATTGGTAGCTTGAACATTTCTGCACACAATGATATGAAAATTGAAATGATAAAAGTAAATCTTATTGGTTTATTTTGCTGATATAATGCATGCCCCCCCGTTTCTGTGAAATAGTCTTCACTTTATGGATAGTTTTGTTATCAAAATGCATTCTATTTTACTAAGGTTGGTGTGGGATTTGTAGCTTGAACATTTCTGAACATAATGATATGAAAATTGAATTGGAAAAATTGATGCATATTGGTTTATTTTGCACAAAAATGGGCCCCCATGCTTATACTCAAATAGGCTTATACTCGAGTAGGCTTATACTCGAGTATAAGACAATATGGTTTTATACTCAAAAATAAACCAATAAGAATCATTTTTTTCAGTTCATTTCTATTTTTCTTATGTTTAGGATTGTTCAGTTTAGTATATCAAAGCTTTTGGGGGAATATTCCTTAGAGATTTGTAGCCTAAAAAAATATAAATTGACAAAAAATTCAGAAAGCATGGGGGGAGGGGCTTTTTGATCAAAATAAAAATATAAGCCTCTTTTTGGTCTGGTCATATACGAACAGAAACAGACTCAAAGTGATGATTTTTTTTTGCCCAGAAAACAATTAGCCACCACCCCAAAAATATTTTTTTGATGATCAGCATTGTTAAATTGAGTAAATGAATGCCTAAGAGTTTAAAGAATATTTCGGATTTGGAGCATAAAAAAATAAAAAGTGAAAATGGTTGCAAGCAGCCGAGGGGGGGGGGGGCTTATTTCTGATGTTAAAAAACCAGTAAGAATCATTTTTTTTCAGTTCCTTTATATTTTTCTTATATTCAGAAATGTTCAAGCTACCAATCCCACACCAACTTCAGTAAAATAGAATGCATTTTGCAAGCAAAACTATCCATAAATTGAAAAAAACTTTCACAAAAACGGGGGGGGGGCATGCATTATAGCAGCAAAATAAACCAATAAGATTTACTTTTTTCATTTCAATTTTCATATCATTGTGTGGAGAAATGTTCAGACTACTTTCCAAGTGAAAAAAGCTTTCAAAAAGACCAAACATAAGCACTGCAAATGAAGAGTTTTCCGTCCGGGTCAGGGTGACCCGGGAACAGAAGAAGTGTAACTTTTTTTGCCCAGCAAAAGCTAAGCCCCCCACCCCCCACAAAAAATTCTCATAGAGAGAACCCCTGAAATGATGAAAAGTCATGAAATTTCAAGTTTCAGATATGCAGGGAAATTTTTTTACAGGGACTCAAACTTGGCTTCGGGTCACATACGACCCGAACAGAACAGCAGAAGAGACTGGACAGTCACTTGTCTGAACTAGTAGGAGCTCCTGCTCGAGCAGGGGGATGGACTAGACATAGGAGTAGGCAAAGTTGGCTTTTCTATGACATATGGACTTCAACTACCAGAATTCCTGAGCTAGCATGACTGGCTCAGGAATTCTGGGAGTTGAAGTCCACAAGTCATAGAAGAGCCAACTTTGCCTACCCCTGAGTTACTCGAAGACCTCTAAGGTCCCTTCCAGCTCTATTCTGATTGAAGTCTTCAGCCGGTCCCTTTAAAGCAGCGACTGCTTTAGGAAGAGGCCCAGGTTTCCAGCTCCGCCGTCCTGTCAGACACCCGAATCGAAAGGGGAAGCGGTTGCGAGAAGACGCCCCGGCAGGGAGAACAATCGGCACAAATATGGACGCCCGGGGAAAACCGCGTCTCTGATTGGACAGCCCCGAGCCTGTCAGTCACGGCGGCAGGCAGGCCGCGGCGTGTCGAAGGGGGAGAGGGAGAGGGGAGTTTTGAATGGCGGAGGCGGGTCACGGCCGGGCGTGGTCGGCGCCTGTTTCCTTTTGCTTCCCTTCCGGGCTGCGAGAGCGAGCGAAGAAGGCCTGGTGGAGCTGCGGGCGGGGACGGGGCATCCGCTGTCATTCACTTCAGTCATTCTCTCGGTCAGCGGAGGAGGAAGGAAGATGGACGCGCTCGGCAGGAAAGTGGTCGTCTGCGACAACGGCACAGGGGTGAGGAGAGGCGGGCCCCGAGCTTTCCGGGGTTTGGCCGGTTTCGGTAGAAGGCGGGTGGGTGGGTGGGTGTGGGCGAGACCCTCGTGGGCCTGACGGCACCAACAGCAACGGCGAAGAGCTCGACCCTCCTGGCGGGAGAGAAGCTGCGCTGCGCCTCGCCTTCCTCTTCCTCCTCAAGGAAGCTGCAGCTCTTTCAGGGCGCTGGCAGGAAAACCGGCTTCCTTTCCCACCCCAGATGCGGAGGCGCCCTCGGTTTTGCCTTGTTCCTCCTGACCGGCCCAGGGACGTGAAGGCCGGTCATTCTCTCTCCCTCTTCTGTTATTTTGCCGTCAACCTTTGCAACCCCGAATGCACGGCCAGTTTTTAGCTCTGCCTTATAAACCTGGCCGTTGCGCCTTCCCTTCCTGCTCCACACAACCCCGAGCAGAACAATTTCCTGTGTGTGTGTGTGTGTGTGTGTGTGTCTGTGTTTTATGGGTTAGTGCTTCTCGTTCCTTCAAATGGGCTGGTTTTTATACACCGGAAGTCGCAACAGAGAGCCCTGCAGCGCTAGGATTTGGCTTTGGGCGGGCGGGTGTGCGGGGCTGTAAGAGAAGGAAGAAAAGTCGGTGGCATGACGACTTCTCCAAATTTTGGAGTTACCCAAGCGAAGTTTTCATGAGTGGGATTTTCAAGGCTTTTTTTTAATTTGGAAAAAAATAAAAATGAATCGGTCAAAAGACAAGGAAAGTACCAAGAGGGTGTTCTCTTTTAAATGTATGCTGTAAAAATAAAAAAGGGATTTTAAACACATAATGCAAATGCACAATAAAGAAATAGCACATTGAAATCATCCTCGTTTCAGACAATGAGTTCATTTCTATCTTGACATTTTATTTGATTTATTTTGTTTGTCAAATGTACAAGATAGCAGGTATAGATATAAACATAAATGCAGATAAATGAGGACAATAGGACAGTAGAATAGGGATGGTAGGTACACTGATGTTGGGGGTTTGGGGAAGAAACCACAGAGTCAGGTAGTGCATTCCAGGCATTGATCACTCTATTGCTGAAGTCGTATTTTCTGCAGTCAAGTTTTGAGCGGTTTACATTAAGTTTGCATCTATTGTGTGCTTGTGTATTATTGTGGTTGAAGCTGAGGTAGTCATTGACAGGAAGGACATTGTGGCAGATAATTTTATGAAGTTTTACATTTAGATTGGTTGAAAGGCAACATAGTTGTCTAAGCCCAAGATCTCAAGTCTGGGGGAACAAGGTATTCTCTTGCAAGTGGAGGAGTGGAGGACTCGTCCCTTGAAATATTTTTGGATTCTCTCAATTGTATTAATGTCCGATATGCAGTGCGTGTTCCAGACAGATGTGTTGTATTCAAGAATTGGTCTAGCGAATGTTTTGAATGCTCTAGTTAAGAGTGCAATATTGCCAGAGAAGAAGTTATGCAAGATTAGATTGACTACTCTTAGTGCCTTTTTGGCAATGTTGTTACAGTGGGCTTTGGCACTTTGATCATTAGCTATTAGATCTTCCCTATCTATTTTCAACCTTGCCAAGCAGAGTACAGTAGCTAGTATACAGTTTTGTCACATGTCCAAAATTTGAACTGTTGCTACTGATAATCACAGAACCAGGATTGGTTTTTTAATTCTTTTTGCAGCACATGTTGCTTTATTGGTTATACTGTATTATATTTTTGATCTTGTGTCCTTTGCCTTTTCTGAAACCATCCTGTTAGGTTGGAAATTGAAGGTTTTGTTCATTTTTCTAAAAAAATAAGCATAGTCTATAAAATATTTCATTGTTTTTATATCAAATACATTTATTGTAAAACTTAATTTGGAATGATTCTAATTTCACTGAGATAAGCTGGGACAATGTATGAATGATTTTGCTTTGCTTTGCATATAAGAGAATAATTGTTTGCAGGTAAAAAGGATTTAATGTTTTCTAACCATCCAATATTGTATATCATAGGTATCAAACTCGCAGCCTCACATTACCATCATGTGACATCATGTGACATTTCATGATGCTTTTCTCGCGGAGCTGGGGTGGGTGTGGCTTGCTTGTGACCTATCCAGCCAGTTTGACACTCTGTGTATATTGTCTTAATTTTTCATTGTGCATATTTTACTGTTTAGAAGGTCTTTAAGAAATAACATATTTTGCAATGCAAATTGAACATGTTCTTATGGGAACATATTAATTTGGATATATTATGTGATATCAAGTTGATAGTGGAAAGCTTTCACTTCAAAATTTTATCTCTGTTTGTCATTTTAATTAAAATAGTTATATTCAGACGATAGTGATTTATATACAAGTGTTGTAGGGTACTAAAAAAAAGTATGGCCACAATGTTTGTAACAAAATGCAATGTTACTAATATCAAAATACAATGGTACCTCTACTTACGAACTTAATTGGTTCCGTGACCAGGTTCTTAAGTAGAAAAATTTGTAAGAAGAAGCAATTTTTCCTATAGAAATCAGTGTAAAAGCAAATAATGCCTGTGATTGGAGAAAGAGGGTGGAGGCCCTGTTTCCTCCCAGGAGATTCCTAGAGCGTCCCCATGGAGGCTTCTTCCCGCCTTTTCCAGCACTGTTTCCTCCCAGGAGATTCCTAGAGAGGCCCCACCGAGACTTCTCCCTGCCTTTTCTGGTTATAGTTTGGGAGGCTCGGGTTTGTAAGTGGAAAATGCTTCTTGAAAAGAGGCAAAAAAATCTTGAACACCCAGTTCTTATCGAGAAAAGTTTGTAAGTAGAGGCATTGTTAGGTAAAGGTACCACTGTATGTAGAAGACAGTGTAAACAGAGACTCTTCTAAAATAAAATATTTGTAAAGAATTTTATTCTTATTTTATTCTATTTAGGTTTCACTCTTTATTGAAACAGAAGTTTATTTTTGTGTCACCTTGTGTCAGTGTGTTCTACCTTACTCCACTCAGTCCATAACCCCTATCAAAGGTCAAATATTGTGTAGATCGGGGTCACCAACCTTTCGGACCTCAGGGACCACTAAATTCATACTTTTAAATCCCATGGACCACTAATACAAATTTTTAAAAATGAGAAATAGCATTTAGTGCAATATAAAAAATGCAAATAATTTTTCTGTTGCCCACCAACATTTTTTTGCGGACCACCAGAGGTTCCACAGACTTCTAGTGTAGATTGAGATGCTACAGTCTTAGAGTTAGTAATCTCTGAATTAACAGCTACTCCATCTTTGATTTCTTCCTGTTCCGATCTTGATCCGGTGTAACATCTACTGCATTTTCCATAAAATGAATACAGAACCAATTGAATAAATTTCTCCCAAAATATGTATTACTGGCCTTACTTGATGTATTCAGTGATATACTGAAAGGCTTCCTTTTAGGATCCACACTGTTCAATTTTACTACCCTGTATCTATGGAGAAGGGTGATCTAGAAATCCAAATAATAATTCAATGATATATATTTTTAAAAATCACTTTCCAACCAGTGGTACACGTACAACCATATTACTGCATCTCCCAGCAAAACACCCCCAAATGAAAATAATGATGATGTTGCTGCAGGAAAGAACTTCATCTAAACGAGACAACAAAAACTGGTGAACTTTGCAACATCTCAGTCTTGTGGTTTGCTTATGATCACTAAGTGATCACTTAGTGGCGTTTTGCTTCCGATTTAAGAAGTGAAACTTGGTTACTAAATGAGGAGAGGGTGTAGTGTGAAGATTGAGTCATAGTTTCTGTTCTTCATTGGTCAGGCCACGTGTAGAGTATTGTATCCAATTCTACAAGTTAGAAAAGTGTGTCTCGAGAAAAGCGATCACAAAGAAGAATAGCGTGGAAGGAAAAATTTACAAATAACTTGAGAAGGAGCTGGTGGTGTTACATATGGTTAGGTTACAAAAAAGAAAACATGTTCGCTTTCTTCCATTATCTGAAGGGTTTTGTTTAGAAGACAGCCAGAATTGTTTCAAGTTTTTCAGATCAAGAAGACGGTATGAAATGATGGCTTTTACATTACAAGGAAGTAGATTTTAGTTGGCTATCAGGAAAACTTTGGAAGATGGTGGATTCCCTCCCTGGAGGTGTTTAATTAACCAAAGGCTAGATGGCCATCTCTTGGGATGCTGCAGTAGTAGATTCTTATACCGTGCAGTAGGTTGGACTAGTGATCCCTTCCAGCCATCATATTTTTCTATTAAATATATGCCTTTACGGTGCTTATTATTACACATCTGCAGGTAATGAATTTGGGAATCTTGTTCAATGGGCCTCTGTCAGTGTTTGCAATGCTGCAAATCAAAGTCAGCTTTCAAATGTGGCATAATTTTTATGCTGGGAGTGATAATGGCATAAAATATCTGATGTGTTAACCTGTGTAAATTTTGCAAATTAAGGATACCTGCCTTTGTACTGTATATCTAAACATCTTAATGATAGCCAAGGTTTGCAGATTTTTACTCTTGTATGCATACCAAGAGTACCGCACCCGATTTCTAAATATTAGAAAGCCTTGCTGTTTTAGTGTGGTCACTAGCCAGTGACTGAAATAATAGAAACTTCTTGATTTTGCTATGAATGAATGAATGAATGAATGAATGAATGAATGAATGAATGAATACACAGAGAGAGGGGTGGGGAGAGAATTATTGGCATAAATTTTAAAACTAGAGAATTTAGTTATAGTTTAGATCAGTGTTTCCCAACCTTGGCAACTTGAAGATATTTGGACTTCAAATCCCAGAATTCCCCAGCCAGCAAATATCTTCAAGTTGCCAAGGTTGGGAAACACTGTTTTAGATAATGGCTTGGGTATATTTAACCATGTGTTGTCTATAGAGTGTGTAAAGTATGTGTGTTTTCAAATAATTTCAGCTAGTTCCTGTGAAACAAAACAATATGAGTGAAAAAGACTTTCAAAAGTTATTAAATGATACATCCATTGATCGTTGAAGTGTTTGATAAAATTATAGAATAACATATCTGGAAGCTAACACAAAGGCTTTTTTTTCTTTATAGTTTGTGAAATGTGGATATGCAGGATCCAATTTTCCAGAACATATCTTCCCTGCGTTGGTTGGAAGACCGATTATTCGTTCAACTGCTAAAGTGGGAAACATTGAAATCAAGGTAATACTTTAAAAACTTGATTCCTTGCATGATAATTTGGGGTATTTCTCCCTTCCTCTGAATAATTGTTCTGAGACACTATGTAATAATCAAGTAATGAGGCAAAGTTATTAATTTGCAAAAGCATTAGCATATTAATAGAGAAAGATATAGAATGTGGCCTTTTTTTTGCTGTGTGTTTCCTCTAACAACTTGTTATTTTACTTGACTGAAAAAGAAGAGAAATCCTCTGGTATTGTTTGTTTATGTACCTCATGAAATCTTTTACCAATTAGTGCCCTCACTTTTCTTCATAAATTATACTCTGAATTCAGTTCCAACCTGTTGCCCTATGAATTAAATACATGGAATTTATTCTGCTTTAAAAACTAAAGAAACATAATATGGCAAATTAGAATTGATCATAACTGAAATGGCCAATGCCTAAAAAAATAAATGCAATTTAGGTTCTGTAGCCTCTTCCTAATTGTTAGCTTAACCAATAGTCTTTTCCATAGGTCAAGAAATTAGATGAGTTACCTCATAAATTGAAGTAGTGCAAAATAGAGGGTTTTTTTCTTGACTTGTGTGCTCTGTACCTGTCTCCATATTATTAAAGCTTTGATTTTGTTTTTGCTTCTGTACAAAACGCTGAGAAACATTTGTATGTTATCTCTGTTTCATGTTTGGACCTTCTACCACGCAGAATTCATTTATTTTGTGGTAGGTAATATATTCCTCCTCCAGCAGATCTTCCCTATGGCTGCTTCATTTGAATAGGATGTGTTCTTCCCATAATCATTCCATAAAATAACATTTAAAAATGGTTTTATCTTACTATCAAGATGTACAGTATGTCACCAAAGTGAGTGCATCCTTCACATTTTGTAAACATTTAAGTATATCTTTTTATGTGACAACACTGAAGAAATGACATTTGGCTACAATGTAAAGTAGTGAGTATACAGCTTGTATAACAGTATAAATGTGCTGTCCCTCAAAATAACGCAACACACAGCCATTAATGTCTAAACTGCCAGCAACAAAAGTGAGATCACCCCTAAATGATATTGCTGTTTTCCTTCCCTGGTGTCATGTGACTCGTTAGTGGTACAAGTTCTCAGGTGTGAAGGGGGAGCAGGTGTTTTAAATTTGGTGTTGTTGGTCTTACTCACTGGTCACTGGAAGTTCAATATGTCACCTCATGGCAATGAACTCTTGAGAATCTAAAAAAATAAATTATTGCTCTACATAAAGATGGCCTAGGCTCCTGATAGTGAACTTTTGGCATGTGTGCCATAGGTGGCACAGAGAGCCATCTCTGGGCACATGAGCCGTCACTTTCGTTGCCAGCAGTTTAGATGTTAATGGTTGTGTGTTGTGAGAGGACATCACATTTACACTGCTATATAAGCTGTATACTCACTACTTAAATTGTAGCCAAGTGTCATTTCTTCAGTGTTGTCACATGAAAAAATATACCTAAATATTTACAAATCGTGAGGGGGTATACTCACTTCTGTGACATACGGTATATGTAAAGAGAGTATCTTGAAATCTCCCCAGGAAGCATAGTGAAAGTACTGTACTCAGATTGCAAAACTGAGTACAGTATGGTGGAGGGATTCTGAACAAGATAAGTGTACAACATGAGGGAAGAGGAAATAACTATTGGTTTAAAAAGAGGCTATGGTGAAACATATTGCACCATTTAATCTGCAGTGCTTGGTTTAAAGCCTGCCTTTCAGCTAGCATATGGAGGTAATTAGCTTTGGCAACAGGCAATTTGAATCTATCTATATTTGTGTAAGAAACACCTACTAAGCTAACTGAAGGGTATTTCTAGATTAAAAGGATTTGCTAGTGACAACACTTGCTCAGGGGATGCCTCATTTGGAGATGCTTCTTTCATGTCCCCTAGCAATTTGAGTGCATAAATCGAGTCAAATCTGGAATTCCTCTTGCATTCTAAAACAGCATAATAATAAGTCTTGGCATTGGGGATGATATCTCAAACATTGCTATTTAATGAATTAGGTGGCATCTAGCCAGTTTATGTCTTTATAATATCACTGCAGTCCTTTGCTTTTGATAAAATAAAAAAAGAAAACATAGTGATGTGCTTTTTTTGGAAATAAGTAATTTCTCCCATTCTCCCTCATGGTGGATATAGCAGCCATGCATGGGTTAATCCTGCCTGCTCAGTGATTGGGCTAAGTCTGCCAAAGCTTCTATTTATGTTGCTGACTTCCTTCCTGGCTCCAGTTCTTTTTTCCTCAGTCACTCAGCTAGGATTATTGTGCTACATCTATCCTTAGTTGCAGTGTCTTTTTAAAAATTATTGCTGAAACAGCAGAGGTTTCGGATTGAACTGTTCTTCCCAATGTGAAATTGTTCCATCTTGACTGCTTGGGGAAACAGCTGGAGCATGAGCAGCTGCTTGCGCCTCACTGGGAGGAGGGGGGAAAGATAGGATTAATTCTTATCATCACAATTTTCTCCTCTCCCTAATTGATTCCTGGGGGCTCCTAAGGCGTTAATCATCTAAAAGGCTCCTCATCCACATTGTTAGTGAGCGTTAAATCCATATGGGCATATTTAATTACTCAGCAGGTGAGCAGGAGTCAAGCCTACCATTTTGGATTTCGCCGATTGCCTGAGAGCCAAAGCAAATGTGGAAGCGTGTTCCTTCTAGCCTGAAGCCATTCCTCACCTTTAACCAAAGATAATTTGCAGCAAGTGGACAATTAGCTTTCTGATCAAAGCATAGTCATCAGATCTTCCTCCAACGGCCACCTCCCCTCCTCCCTCCTCCCTTTCACCATGAGGCTACGGCGGCCATCTTTTTACCAATTGGGCCTGCATCAGATCTATGTTGGGACACTAACAGTCAGTCAACCAGTTACATTTATAGACTGGCCCAGGATCACTAGCCAATCCTCTGGCGCAGCAAGGCAGGAGCATTAAACAAAATATTATTATTATTATTATTATTATTATTATTATTAATAATAATAATAATAATAATAATAATTTATTAGATTTGTATGCCGCCCCTCTCCGAAGACTTGGGGCGGCTCACAACAATAATAAAAACAATATTACAGCGAAACAAATCTAATATTAAAAAAGAAGCATATAAAACCCTATCATATTTAAAAACCAAACAACACATACATACCAAACATAAAATATAAAGAGCCTGGGGGAAAGGTGTCTCAACTCCCCCATGCCTGGCGGTATAGGTGGGTCTTGAGTAATTTACGAAAGACAAGGAGGGTGGGGACAGTTCTAATCTCCAGGGGGAGTTGATTCCAGATGGCCAGGGCCGCCACAGAGAAGGCTGTTCCCCTGGGGCCCGCCAAATGACATTGTTTAATTGACAGGACCCGGAGAAGGCCAACTCTGTGGGACCTTATCGGTTGCTGGGATTCGTGCGGTAGTAGGAGGTTTAAGAGGTATTCTGGTCCAATGCCATGTAGGGCTTTAAAGGTCATAACCAACACTTTGAATTGTGACTGGAAACTGATCGGCAGCCAATGCAGGCCACGGAATGTTGTAGAAACGTGGGCGAATCTGGGAAGCCCCACAATGGCTCTCGCGGCCACGTTCTGCATGATCTGAAGTTTTCGAACACTCTTCAAAGGTAGCCCCATGTAGAGAGCATTACAGTAATCGAGCCTCGAGGCGATGAGGGCATGAGTGACTGTGAGCAGTAACTCCTGGTCCAGATAGGGCCGCAACTGGTGCACCAGACGAACCTGGGCAAACGCCCCCCTCGCCACAGCTGAAAGATGCTTCTCTGATGTGAGCTGTGGATCGAGGAGGATGGCCAAGTTGTGGACCCTCTCTGAGGGGGTCAATAGTTCCCCCCCCCAGGGTGATGGACGGACAGATGGAATTGTCCTTGGGAGGCAAGACCCACAGCCACTCCGTCTGGTCTGGGCTGAGTTTGAGTTTGTTGACACCCATCCAGGCCCATACATAACTAAATAAATAAAAAATCAAGGGACAAATTACTCAGACCGGGCCAAAATTATAGTGGGCTTATTATAGCTGCTGATCACCCAGTGGAGTCTCAGGCTCCCAAGTCGGCAGCGTGCCATTGCCTGGGGCACATCACCAATGACTGTCAGGGCTACACCCTCAGCAAGTGAACCAAAAACCCTTCAGAAATTACCTGTCAAGACATTGTCTTCACCACACTCCTAGGGCACGGCACGAATGAGCCAGAATCTGATATTTCATATGGGCTCTCAGCCTAAATACCCTCACTACCAATTACATTTTAGATGGAGCCACCAAAGTCCTCCTCTCCCACCAGAGAGTTTGAGAGGCCTAAGAGCTCTCATGAAAGCCAGGAAGCAACCAGGACGTATCAGGCCCACAAGTCCTCTTCCAAAAAACATCCACCAAAAGACACAAGGGCAATGAAAGTAGCTGAAAAGCGCTGTCACAAAGCACTAGACAAAATATGTAGAAAAGTAGTGACCAAGCGTAAGAATGTGGCCTCACCCACCCAGTCAGAAATATCAGACTACACTGGATTAGAATCAATCGTCCCGAATTCAGACTTCCAATTATGGTGTCCTGGGACCATAAGAAGATCCTCCCAGTGGCCACCCGATGCTCTGACTAACAGTCGGTCCCATGCCCAAGACGTCAACTGTACTGTGCAGGTGCCTATTTCCAGCGATCACAGATTTTATGGCCAACGGTTCAAGCCACAATAAGGTAGACCAGAAAGGGGCCGTCCATTTAGAGCCAGACATTCCTTTCAAGAAGATTCATACATGTCTATGGAGGCAGCCTTCAGCTGAAGGGTTCTTCAGCAAATAGTGAGCGATTGAGTCCGCACCAACTTACAAAGCCCTCCTGTAGTAGTGGACATTCAGCTTAGGTATGTCCCATGCATGGTTGCTATATCCACCATGAGGGAGAAGGGGTGTTGGTCCTACCTGATACGCTTCTTCTACGATGGTGGATATAGCATCCAGCCCCTCTCTGGTATTAGTGTGTAAGTTGACTTTGGTTGAGATTGGATAGTGTAGTGGCTGTAGCACAACGGAGTCTGCTGCTTCGCTTCTTCATTTAGAACTGGAGCCAGGAAGGAAGTCAGCAACATAAATAGAAGCTTTGTCAGGCTCAGTCCCATCATCGAGCAGACAGAATTAACCCATGCATGGCTGCTATATCCATCATCATTGAAGAGGCATATCAGGTAGGGCCAACGCCCCTTCTCTTTCTATTTAGGAGCTTGTGTACTCTTCCTGTCTGATATGCTATTTTGGGGTCTAAATGTGTGTTCTTTCTCCTATTTTGGCTACTTTATAACCTGTTAGAGATACATTTCTGCTCATCCCCCAAATAGGCAAAGTGGGTTTGGAAATTTAAAAACCCAGCAAACACAGAGAAGTAAGAATGTCTGATGCTTTGACTACCTTACAAACTAAAAGAACAATCAATTAGTATTTTTTAAACAAATCTTTCAACTTTTTAGCAATTCTGCCTGGTGGTTTCTCAGTGCAGCACATGAGATTAGGACTGCCAGACTTATTAGCCTTTTCCAAAGTTAGGTGTTGAAAGTAGTTGAGTAGAAGATTGTCAGCAAAAAAATTGTGTAGCAGCACAATTCAACTGGGTTTTCTTATGTCATGGTGGTTGTTATTGTCTAGGATTAAATAACTATACCACCAGACTTAATGCATGTGTTCTTAAGACTGGAGGTGTTAAGGTAGATGATTAAGAATACATGTTTAAGAGGTTGTTAAAGATTGCAAAGATTAAAATCTCATTTATCTCACTATAATGAAACATTCGCTCCTGAAAGCTGTCTAAGAAGATTTTATAGCATTTGTAAGTGAGGAAGTTTGCATATTAGTAAAATATAAGGTCAATTAGGCAACTCGCTTGTTAGCAGTATCAGCATATGTGTGTGTGCTGTTGAATTACGTTGTCAATAGAATGTCCTTCGGAATGTAACATCAAACTGACAGCTTTGTAAATTTATATCAGGAAGGATGCAATAGTGTTAAGTGATTTTCAAGAGCAGCTGAGTCAAAATGATTATACTGTAGTATGATTCTGCTGAAAAATTGAAGGAACTAATGGGGAAAAGCAAACCAATATTGTTTGCCTTTGTCTTCTATATTTTAGGAATCAATTAAATACTGGTATTTTACAGAATCAGTCCTGCACAAATTGTACAATTTGTTTGGCAATAATTGGTTTTGAGCCCAAAGACCCTATAAAGAGAATGGCTTATAATGTCCTAAAGCCTGTGCATAAGTACTGTATATTGTTTTTAATCATTGTACTGGTATGTACGAGTAGTCCTTGACTTGCAAACATTTGTTTAGGGACTGTTTGGAGTTTTAATGGCCCTGGGAAAAGTGGCTTATGCCCATTTTTCACACTTAACAACCCTTGCAGCATTCCCATGGTCAC